>NW_020450783.1:2783362-3412186 GCF_003343035.1 Apteryx rowi
TCTCTCTCTCTCTCTTTCTCTCTCTCTCTCTTTCTCTCTCTCTCTCTTTCTCTCTCTCTCTCTCTCTTTCTCTCTCTCTCTCTCTCTCTCTCTCTCTCTTTCTCTCTCTCTCTCTTTCTCTCTCTCTCTCTTTCTCTCTCTCTCTCTCTCTTTCTCTCTCTCTCTCTCTCTTTCTCTCTCTCTCTCTCTCTCTTTCTTTTTTTTCCTCCAGGCCACCTGGTGATCAAGTTCCTGAGCAACCTGATCTAATTAAACTTGCTTTGAGTAGGAGATTGGACTAGATGACCTCTGGAGGTCCCTTCTTACTGAAATTATTCCGTGATTCTCTGTTATAGGAAACAGTGATTACACAGTGCAGCAAAACCTTGTACGAGCTGGTAGCCTTATGGAGGTTATGGGCTGGTCACTTAACATTTTGTGAAGAGCTGCTCTAGATTATCATTACAAGGCTAGTAGGGACAGGAATTTCTGAGCAGGCCTGGAAACAAATCAACATATTTAAGATGTTTGGGGAAAACATTCTTTCCAGTTTTGTTTTTTCAAACAGCTATTGGCATGGATATTTATTTTGAGTGCTTTAGTAGTAATCTTATCTCTGTGAGTGATTACAAGAGTAAAAATACACAGCTTGCTGAAGTGATCATTTGAAATTACAAATCACTTCACCCCATTAAAGTGTAATATTTATTTTTGATGATTTATTTAACACAGCTCATATTTCTGCTGAGTTGTAATGGATCTAGGATATAAATTCTCATTTTCCGGGGGGGAAAGCACTGTTTTCATGTCACTAACATATGCAGTTATATCCCAGCAGCTCATTTTGACCTGGAACTAATAATTTTTTAAATTGTTATTTTATAACAAGAAAAATAATTTTTTCAAGTAGTATTTTAACTATTAAAAGGAGCAAATTAATATCTTCCTCTCAACTGGCATTTTCTTGCCTATACTTACCCTATTGGACATCAAAAATAAGCTATCAGTTAGGCACTTTCCTTAGCGACTCCCTGTATTGTTTTTGTTATACAGAGTTGTTTGACTTCTGAAATGTTTTCTGAACTTGTCCATTTAAAACTAAGACTGAGAAGGGTTTTTCCTCTAATGCAGCTCCCTCTGAAGCCAGTCAGAACAATATACATAGCAGAATTTGGCCAAATACGTCCAGGTACATCCTATGCAAGTAAATTTTTTTTTATCTTGTCTTTTTCATACATCCTATGGGACATTTTTTTTTTATCTTTTTGATACTCTCCTACAGTGCTGTGCCTTCAGATGAAGGCTTGATTCAGCTGGCTTTCAAAATGATGAAGCAGTGAACGGTGCATCTACTGTCTGACAGTGACCAAACGTGATTTTTTTTGGATTATTTGAGCTGAGTCATTGTTCAATATATTGTCATTCAAAAACATTGATATTTGTACACCACCGTTGCTCTCTCTACAAAGTGCTCCTTATATTATGAATTACAGATTATAATAATTCTCAATAATTTGACTGTTATGCCCGTTCTCTCTTTCTACTGAGGTGTCTTTCTCAAGACCATTTCTGCAGAATGGCATCCTGCTCCCGGTGCTGGAGCCCCTGGCTTCTGTGGAGCGTTAGCATTTTGGTGTGTGAGACATTGCACAAATACAGTGCCAATAGTCTGCTGGTCATGGCTCTGAAGAGTTTGTTGTTTAGGTGTAGGTACAGTGTGCATATGCTTTCAAATGTAGTTTATTTCAATTTCAAGTCATTTTAATTCTTGTACTTAAGCTATGCAAGTTTAATCAGATCTATCTGAGGGAGAATGGTGCTTTAAGAAAATTGACATTTTAATCACAGTATCAAAACTAAGGATTTTATATAATAAACCACACCAACAGCTTTGCTGTTCCTCTTCGAAAGAATAAAAATATGCTGTCTGTGAATCTCTTGTAGATAAGCTTATAATTATTCCACCAAGGAAGAGTTTCTACTCAGATGAAGATGAAGCCCAGAAATGTGTAAAATAGAATAATTTATTTAACACTTTATTGCCATGTATTGATACATTTAAAAAGAGATATATGGCCAGACAGTATTGAAATATTGCTGCTGGAGGATGTTTAAATGTGTACCTGCATTCTCACTGTACATTAGAAAACCCATTAAAATAATCTTCCAACAGGGGAGAAGGAAAATATATTGAAACTTTTTTGTATTATTGATTTGATATATCAAATTCTCAAAATATAAGCAGCAAAACCTTTCTTTGTCTAATTTTCTTAAAGCTCAAATACAGATTTGGAGAGTGAATGTATTAGGAGTGAGTGTATTGAGCATTAGGAGTCCAAAATAATGATTTCCATTTCTTGTGTTTTTTTCTTTTTTGTGTTCTATTGACATAACGTAAGCCTGTAACTAGGATTTATTTTTTAAAAGGCCACAGCATGTTTAACATTGAAAAGTGTGTCTTTTTTTTAATATGATTTCCATATTTTAATTATTCTTTTTAACCAACTCTGCAGATGTAGGTCAGATTTTTGAAGAATATATCCATAATCAAAGTATTTCTTCTTTCCAGAAGAAACCTGCTGGTCATAATAATGAACAATTCTCTAGTGAGACTCATTGGTTTTAGCTGGAGAATTCTGCTCCTTGGAGAAAATTTGAAGGTTGTATTCTATCAGGGATGAGATTTTTCCTCTAGCATTTCCCTCAGCCTTAGCAGGAATCCTCTTCATGCATTTTAAAGACCTGCTTCTCCTTTCTTGTGGGCTTGTGGAGACTCTCCCTGAGAAGGGGCTGCAGCACGTACCGCAGCGTAGCCGCCAGCCTTGCGTGCCCTTGCGCAGGTGTGCCGCCCCTCCCGCGTCCCCGCGCTTTCGCCAGCGGCTCCCGCGGGCCCTCCTGGCTGGCCTCTGTCCCCAGAGCAGTCGCCTCTTTCAGGAAAGGATTTGGATGAAGAGCTAGATGAGGAGAGAGAGGCGGCTTTGATCATACAAGCCTAGAAAAGAGAAAGCTGAGCTCGAGATGTGATTGGGACTTCAGGGTATTCCATCAGCATGTCTGGCAGAGATTGTCAGATTGCTTGTTCTTCTAAGGTGTGTATGTGTCATTGAGTTAATATGTGGAAAGTCAGGTAGATCTATTGTTTTTTGAATCCTTCTAAACATATTGATTCTATTCTAAATGCAAATTTACCTGTGAAATAACTAGGAAGATTCTTGCTTTTCAGTGCACAACTGTGTTTTCACTTGCTGTTTCAAGCTTTTCAGCGTGCTGTTTCAAGACAGGTTCCTTGGTGAGATTTCCCAAAGTTTATGACGCAAAGTTTTCATTTCCATGTATTGTTTCCCTAGCCGTAGCCTCTAGAACCCCAAATAATGATTCAGTAAATTGATGTAATCTTCCTTGGAATTGGCTGACTTTTCAAGGGCTCAAAGGATAAGCAAGGATAGCAGGTAGTAAACCAGCGTGAATTCCTTATGTAAACACTTTTAGTAGGCTTTAAATAGTATGGTGCTTCACTTTATTTGGTCGACATTAAGCTACCTTACTCAAAAGCTCTCTTTATTTATGCCAGGAGGGCCTGTATAAGGGAGTCAGTCTGGAATAACTAGTGCTCTGAAAATGCACACCCTGCCACAGAAAAGCAGAAAGTATTAAAGGATGATAGCAGGTTATAATAAAATGACCTGTTCTGGGAGCAGGGGTTCAACAGTTGTTGGGTAAGTAAGAAAGGACACCTCTCTAAAATAGAGATTTTGACACTGAAAAGTAGTGTTGTGACTGGAGTGTCTGTCCATTAAATAGGACAAAAGTTGCTGTGGAAGCTGAGTATCTAAGCAGGCTTCCTGTCTTTTCTACCAAGCTGATGAATAGAAGAGCAAAAAAAGAATAGTAAGTTCCCATCATGGCACACAACATCTGGAAATTTACTGTGAAGTATGCATAAAAAGGACTGCATATTTATTGTCTTTTCTATTTAATTATGTATTATAAAGTAATGTTATGGGTGATTTTGGTTGGTTGGGGGGGAGAAGCAGAGATGAGGAGGACCCCTCCACTCCTATTCTGAATTCTTTAACCGATTTCTAGATGTAGTTAATTTTCTTGGGCCACTGTATGTCATACACAGTCTGAGCAAGTAGCTCAGAAAGCTTGAAATTAGGACAATTCTGAAAATTATTTTAGTTTTCGAAAGTGTTCTGAGGACTGGTAGACCTGATCAATAAAGAATTTCTCTCTTAATTCTAAAGTGGGACTGAATGAATGGATATTAAAAGAATGCTTTCATTCTTTGTGTACATTGCACAAAATACAGTGAAGAGCTCTTATTTGTACTTTTTTCTTCTGTGTGAACACTGGAAAAATTAAGAGCTTTCCTGCTTAAACCGTTGAATCAACTTGTGTTATTATATAATAAAATGTCTATGCTTTGTCAGGTAGGTGTGGCTAACATGCATTGCCTCGCATTTTTGGTTTATCTGAAAGCTGTTTTCTTGTGTTCCCTAATACGTTCATATTCATAAACCGACAGTGTTGTTACTTAATTTTGTTCACAGACTTCTGTCTTCAGCCAAAAGTACGACAGGGAAGTCTGTGCACAAACAGAAACTTATTCAGGGATCACCGTTCATCCTGCATTAGTTTTTCTTGTATGTGAAATATGTCAGCAGGATTTAATATTAATGATGGTTCTCGCATCTTATTCCTTATTGAGGTTTTTTATGTTGTTTCAAACAGAATTTGAAAAAAAGTTCAGTGATAAAATTTTAGTGTTGCAGTGGTATTTAAGGTGTTGAATAATGGAGATATGAAAAATAGTTTGAAAAGCTATTAAAATTTGTAAAGGGGGGTCATTATCAGAAGAGAAAATTGCTTTAGTTTTGATTTCTGGTATTTCAGGCCATAGGAAGCTTTTCAAATCAAAGTTAATTATACAAATTTAAAATGTCAAAAAAACTCTGTTTTAGAGGTCCAAATAATGAAGAAGGAAAACAAGCCTTTCCATTACAGTTTATTTCTATCCCCCAGTGGATGCCTCTTTAAAATGTAGACAGACAGATATTGCTTGTAGACTACAGATAGACTAGAAACTAGTAAAAAGGAGTTCTTACGAAATTAGGCCTGAATCAGCATTCACAGCGGAGAACTTTGGCAGAAGGAGACTAAATTGCCCTTCTCAGCAATCTGATTTTTTTTTTTCCCTTCCCCAGGTCAGAACTAATGTAGAATGAAAGCATATAGAGAGGGTATGGCAAGGAAACCTCATATTGCTGCTTTCTTCCCGGTGGAGAGACTAGAGGGCTCTGTCCTCTACTGCTGTCAGTCCAGCATGTTTCATGAGCAGTAGTACTTGGATAATAGTGTGTGTGTGTGTGTGTGTGCCAGGAATGAATTGTCACACAAGGCGATTATAAAATTCCTGAGCTAGAGGTGTGATATGTCCAGTTTTATCTGCTGAAAGCTTAGACAATAAACAGATGGAGTAATGCTTTCTGTATTTGCTAAAATAACACAAGCTTTTTTGTTTAATCTTCTAAAAAAAAAAAAGTGAATTAAAAACCCTAAAATGTTAATTTCACAATACCTTGCTAACAATTCTAATTCAGGGAAGCTTTAAAAAAGGTCTCACTCATTTTCTGGCAGAGCAAAGTATGATGCTGGGCACAGCTAAGGTACCTGATGGAACAGGCAAGTTCAAGCTATCATAACCAAGCACGTATCAGGTATAATTTATACATGAAGTATCATTTACCATGAAAGGAGTAGCCTTTAATTCATAGCTGAGGGAGAGCAGGGACCCAAGTTTGGAAGAAAGGAGAAGAGGATGGTCCCGCTGCCCTATGACTTGCTGTTGGTTTCAGTGCCAGAGAAGTTAGGGTGCAGCCTAGTCAGTCCACAGCTTGGGAATATCATCTTTCTCTTTGTGTGATTGAAATAGTGGATATAAACTGCAAATATAAAAATTCATCTCAACTCTGTGCCAAGAAATGGACATTAGCATTTGTGTATCTGTTTTATCAAGCGGAAGAATTTAAACTTTTAGGAGACTTAGTAAACATATGGCTAAGCTCTCCCCTGAAGCTATTTAAACTCATAATATGGCTGCTCTTGGAAAAATTGCTATAGCTTGGGTATGTGCATATTGTTTTTTCTAGATGTATAATGAGATAGAGCTTTCCACTTTACTGGAGAGTTAAAATGAATCCATAAAGTTGAGTCTTATAAATATTCTCTATTTTGACTGGCTAGATATTTCACCTCTTTCTTGCAGGTTGTAAACAGAAGAGAATGGGAATTGCCAACAAATCAAATTACAGAACATTGAAAATGTCAGTGTTGTAGTGTTCATTATGCTCGTTCACAGAATATATGAGTCATTAAAATTCTGATATTGCTTCAGAAAGACAGAGTTTGTAATGAGAATAAAAAAAAAAGTCATTGCTTGCGTTCTTCTTCCTGACAATGATTGTTGTGAAAATTAAGGATAATACCAAAATGATTACCTGTTTCTCATGCAGTCTTAGATTTTCAATGCCAAATGCCCTGCCTAAATGTAGTGTTAGATAAAGCACTTCTTAAAGTAGTGCAGTGCAAAAAATCTAATTTTTGTTTGGAATGTCAAGTAAATTTCAAGTAAAATTCATAGCTGGTCAAAGCCTTTTCTCATCATTCAAAGTTCTTCAAGTTACTTTATTCTTAGATTGAAGTAGTTCTTCTTTTAAAGAGAAGAATATTTCTAAAAGGTTTTTAATGTTTTCCGTGTAGAATAGACTTTTAATTAGATACTGCTCTGAGTGCTAGATGTTGTTTTGTTAAACACTGTTTTTGTTTAAAAAGATACGTGTGTATACACACTCACCTCTTTTTCAAAGAATCACAAAGTCAGATGAAATTCATCTGCCCGTTTTCTTTACAGATCAGTACGAACCAACAGCACAGCTGATAAAAAACAGAATTTTGTGTAAACCACCAATGTAGCAGAGTAATACTCATGTTTCTCATTTTTATGAACACTCGTCTCGTCTCCCAGTTGTCTTTACACTTTCCCGAATCCTTTTCTTTGGCTCTTTCAAACACTGCTTAAAACATTATAACTGCCATTCTATGCATCTTTTGAGGTGACAGTGCCAGTTTTTACCAAAATAGGATGAAACTGCTGTTTCTGACCTCATCTGTCTAGGTCCCAAAGCAATTCCATACTTCACACATTTTATGCAACTTTGCAGTATCATCTGGTCTCTGCAAGAGGCAAATGGGAATCGGCAAATTTATGTAACTTTTGAGTCCACGATCCTCTCTGGCCAAATGCATGAGCAGCACTGCAAGCGGTCTGTTCGGGAACACTTTCTTGGTCTGTCACAGACTTCTGAAATGTCAGCGCAGGTCAGCAATAAAATAGTTAGCATCCATTGTATAACCTTATCTGAGGCTTACCGAGCCTGACAAACTGGAGTTGCAGCTCTGCAAGTATTTCATAGGTCTGACCTGGGAAGAAACCCCAACAGGAGCTATTCTTATGGCTTCCTCGAGTATCTAGAGCGTTTCTGGAGTGGTTGGTCTGGTAAATCAAGGACTTGCACCATCTTGCACAAACTATTGGGTAGTTACTTTTCCCTTGTGCAGAGAAATGTGCATTTGGAACTGTCAGCTTTTTCATCTTACTCTCTATGCCCCCCTGTTGCCTCAGGCTGTCCGATGTGTAGTATGTTTAATTTATTGTTTGAAAACCTGCATTGTAATTCTCTCAAGATGATATTATGTTCAAAATACATCTGCAGATTGTTAAAAATACACTTAAACTAATACAGTAAAATCATATAGCAAGTAATTTGAAGGGTAGCAGAGCCACTTACTTGCAAACACTACAGGAATGGCACCCGCTTATGAGTCCTGCCTCTATAGTGAACAATTACCGATGAGGGAAAAAGTGAGATTACTGTTGTTCTTCCCTACATCTCTCTGTGAGTAATTACGTCTCCAGATATAAGCAGTGTTACAGGCGGTGAAGTGCAAACTAATTGCAGCCACAACAAGGTCTGTGATTCTTTTTAACTAAGCATGTAGAAAATAAATCAATTATGTTTAAAGAAAATTCAACATAAGAGCTTTTTTGCATTTAATGGGTTTTCAGTGACCATGATTTTGTGTGTCAGATATCCAGTTCTAATAATGATTTTGTGTTTTATTTCAGAATTGTGGGAAATGCTTATATCCAGCTTTTTATTTTCATCAACTAAAAATTTCAAGTTGCATTTTACTCGAACAAATCAAAGCATAAACATAAGAGAATTTACCTCGGCACATTTTTGAAGTGAGACAAAATTTGTCTGTTTACACAAGATTCTATTTGTAGATGGGATGAACATAGCTCCTGAAGTGGAATATATTCACTAGAGACAATGGCATGTTTCTGTTTACTGATCTGAAATTTACTGACCTATCAAAAGGTTACATTTCAGTGATCTTTAGCAACTTTATAAAAGGGATTTTTTTTTAAACCCCAAGGTATTCAGGAAATAAAATGTACAGTATTCTGTGTAAGAAGAAATACGAATTTGTTTTAACTCTAAAATATGAAAAATGTTTTTCTTGTGTAGAAAAGTAGAAAGAAAATAATGCAATTTTGTGCAGTGCTTCCCTAAATATTACAGGATACAGCCTTATACAGATTGAAAGCTCTATTTTTCACATATATAGCGTCAATTTAAATCTGGCATAACTTTAGGTCAGTTAAATTCAATTAATGCAAAGCTGGTATGAAGAGACAGTGGACAGCAAAATTTCTACACTTTTTTTGGAATAAATATGTTGAATAATGTGAGCTTAAAGATCCAAGAGTTCAGACTCTGCTAGGAAATCAGACCCCAGGTGCTAAACAAACAGTTTTCTGCCTGGAAACATGCAAAGAAAACTCCATTCAGAAGAAATAGGACCATTTAAGCGCTTTAGGGATAGGACTGTAGGCACATCGTAACAACCGGTTATGTGGCTTTCTGGTCAGCGGGCATAGTGACCGCTGGATGCTAATAAGCGTAAGCAACCTCTGCTTCAGGAGACTCTGACGTAACTTTTTCAGTTACACTTGCTCAAGTTTTCAGGCTTTTGAAGGGAGGATTTAGAAGCAGCCTTATATAAATGTTATTTTATGTTTTAATGAAATGTAAAATTATTATTTATTTCCATGTTTCCAAGAGAAGGGAATTCGGATGCAAGTCAGCAGAGCCCTACATTTCAAGAAAACTGTCATCTTCCTTTGGACCTTAATGCTTTACTCAGTAGAAGATTATTTTCTGTATCTGTCTTTGTAGTATGTGTTGTGTCAAGGTGTGTATAAAAATATATCTTTATAGAAGTTCAGTGATATACTACATTAAATTCTGGAGAAGGAGGAGGAAGAAGAAAAAGGGAATAGCAGAAGTAACTGAAGTATGTTGAACATACAAAGACTAGGATTTTAATGTGCCTAATTGTTGCGAAGGAGCGTACACTTCACTCGTAAGAGGGAAGCAGCACTGTTTATTGCAGTAAGATAGCGACTTAACACAGTTCGATTGTAAATAAGAATGATTTAACGAGGTTCAGTTGGCAAGGTTCACTCAGTCATTTACTGCGTGAAGGACAGGGTCAGATGCACACATAACAGAGACCCTCCCATTGAGTCACGAGGTTCAGAAAGGACCCTGTTGCTTTCTAAACTCCTCCTGAGAGGAGCCTTGGTGCGGCTGGATCCGATCCTAGTCTCAGGCTTGGTCAATGGTTTATGTCTAAGGGATTATGTGCACAATTAATCAGAGATATAACTCAGCAAAGTTTCGTGAAGTTCACAAAGTTTCAGCATGCTATTAATCACTTACCGAGGCTCTGTCATGGGTAAGGAACCTCTCAGCCTCGAGGAGTAACCTTGAGAGGTGTCCCTGCTCAAGGGGAGGTCCTGCAGTGCAGCCCGCTGCCATGCAGGAGAGCTCAAGGGGCTCTGGGCTGCCCCCTGGTTATAGGGGGGGGAGATGATCGACTCATAGTCATATTGGCATGCTAGATGAGCCTTAGTTGGCACATGCTCAATTAGTTCCTGCATATGTGCTGTTTACAGGGAGGTCAGGTTGAGGGGGAGAGAGCACATCATGGGGGGGAAAGGAGCACACCGTCACACTAATTCCTCTCATTTATCTCATCTCTGTCTAAAGTAGTTCAGGTGAACCACTCCATACCTGCTTCTAGTTCTGTCCATTGACAATTGAGGAAGCTTAGTAGACTAGTATATAAATGTTACATCTTTAGATGTAGATGTTTACAAAGCAGATGTTGGTAAGATGAATCTCATGCCTTTTTCCCAATTTCTTCCAGCACACAATTTTTTTTATTTGTTCGTTTTAATGCAAGACACACAGTTAACTAGTGGCAGGTAACTAGAGGGCAAAGGAGGAGGCAAAGGGATGTTTTGCATTGCTTGGGATGGTTCAGTACTAATCTGTACTTTGTAATCTGAATATATAAACCCCCTTAACCAATTGTACCAGGCAGGTGTCAGTTCATTACCTGATGATTAACAGGTAAGATCTGGAGAACTGTGAATTCATGTACTCATGTTCTGTCCTGCCTGTTTACGTGATTTTAATTTTGTACTTGGATCTTTTTTTTTTTAATAAACATGAAATGAAAAATCTTTACAAATGTATTGGCAAATATACTCATTATTTCAGAAAAGTAATGAAAAATCCATCAACTAGCTTACTTAGGAATTTCAGCATATTGTGATGGAAGTGTTCCAGATAGTTTTTGAGTATAAGATTGAGCTCACTCTGGATATAAATATCAGTCAAGTTAGTAGATGAACTTGGCTTCACTGTCTGAGAGAGTCACCTATTGTGTCATAGATAATAGCCCAAAATAGATGAGAAGGGGAAATGTAAAGGTAAATGGCTGAAGGTAAAACTTTTTTTTTTCCTAAAAAATGAATCTATCCTCTCTCTGTAGCATTTCAGTCTCCTTGCTTTCTCTTAATAGAGCTTTAATCCTGCCAAATTCTGCTGAATTATATGCGATACTTCTCTGATACGTTTTTTCAACCTAATAAGGACAAGTCCTTCAATTCTTTTTTTTGATTTCCAGCTGAGGTGAGGTGTGATTTGTGTTAGTGGAGGTGAAATGTCAGTGATTTATCCACAATCCTTAGGCCTTCTATGAAACATTTCTTAACAAGCCTTTGCTATTTATTGTTGCATTAACTCTTTAAATTATGTTCTAGACAGCTGGTTATTAAAGCAGGCTTCCGTTTCTTCATTCTGTTCCCTCTTTACAACAGATAATACCCTAACTAGAAATGCTGACATTCAAGCCATTCTAATTTTCAAAAGTATCTTCAGACCTTCTGGGGTAATGTATATCATATCCTTGACTAGAGTCTTTTCATGTAAAAAATATTCCATTTCACACTTAGTTTCAAAGGTAAGACAGAGAATAATCCTTTTGATTATCATCCCTTTGTCATCAGAGAGTACCTAGGTTAATATGTCTGCCATCTTCTCTGGCTACGTCTGTTACAGTTTATGGCTTTGATTCCGGATTCTGAAATGAGTTTTGTGACCTTTTTTTATTTTGCCTTGTTGCCTTCAAACACAAAAGAAAATGCTTTAAATAACTAAAAGCTGTGTTGCTTCTTTTTTTTTTTTCTTTTTTGTCAGTATAATTTCAAAGGAGACTTATAGCTTACAAATTTACAAAAGTCCTTTATGGTTTGAAGTGCTATCTTCTCTTGCACAGATAAAGTTAGTGGTTTTTATTTCCTTTCAAAAGACAAGCTGACAGCTGAAATCAAAGAAAAGAAAGGAATAGGTGCAACTCTGACTTCTTTACTCTCACACTGTGCAATTTCTTTACATCTCTATAAACTCAGATACATGTAAAAGGAAACTAGAATAAACTACTTTGTAAATTTGCAGGAAACTGATATTCTTAGCACTTTTGTATTGAATTTTTATTCTTTCACTCACAAATGTAATTAGGATTATACAACCTATGTGTATTCCAGATAGGCTGGCAGTTGAACATCATGAAGTTACTTCTTTTCTGAAAAGATAAGTTTGGGTGTAGTATCTGATGTACAATGAACATATAACTCATCCTTACTTAGAGATAGCCCTTGTAATGCTGCTAAAGTCAGTGTTAGCTTGAATTATCGACCACAAAGGAGTAAATTGTTCCAGTACAGACTGCCTGTGGCAACTGACTTTTTTTTTTTTTCATGTAAGGTTTGAGATAGTATGCCTTGTTGTGGGTTCAGTTGTCCTTGATCTCTTTTTTTATTTCATTTCAGCTTTGAAAACGATTTTTGAGTTTATAATTTCTCTAAAATATGCTCCATTAAGAAGTCGTCTGGTTACATTCTTTCAGCTAAGGTAAAGATCTGAATAAATCTTACAGACACTGAGAAATCTTTCTATAAAGAAATCTGTTTATCAGTGAGTCATATTCATGCATTTGGACTTACAATAGATAATTCTGGGTTTTCCCTCATCCGTAACAAAACAACAGAATTCGTGCTACTCACTCTAAGTGAGGCTTAGCTGAATGAAGGTGACTACAGTGCAGATGAACTTGATTTTTCACTGGCAATCTTTTGTTTGTTTCTGTTCGTATGAGTGATTATGGAAAAATTTTTCCTTGGCCCTTACTGTCAAACAGTGGTTTTTGTCCTGAAAGGTGAATTTATTTGTACCTTCCAAAAGATTTTGTTTCTTTGCTTGTTTTATATATGTTACTTCTAGCTATTATTGTTATTCCAAAAAAAGTAATTTTCTTTTCTATGCCTTCCCTTTCAGTCAAAATGTTTGCATTTTACATCCACCTGTTACTTCCTTTTCTAGGGATGGTTGAGTGCAAAATGTGGAGTGTGAGGTCTAGAGACTAGATTTTTGTTCAGATCCTTAGATCTACGCTGAGTCTGCCTTTCCTTCTTTCCAACTACCATGCCATTTTATGGAGGCAGAATCTGACCCTTGAAAACTAATTGGACATCTCTATACTATTCATGTCTTCAGAAGGTCTTTGCGCTTTTACAATACAAGCGAGTATGTGAATGCTTTATTTTGGGTTCTTGTTACATAACCAAAAAAAAGCCTTTACTATATTTTACAACAGAAATAGGTAGGAGCAGCCACATGAAATACATTTAGCTGTCATTGTACAGCAACTCTAATGCAATGTAAGCAATTTTGCTGGGCTTATTCTCATTTAACATCTATCTTATTTTCTGCTCAAGAAAAGACTTGTACTCAGAACTGCCATGTTAGTTTAAAGCTGGAGATGGAAGAACACAGATAGCTCCTAGCTGAAGCAAGGTCCACATGACAGGTGACTATTTTTAGAACAGGCTAGCAAAATCTAACCCTGGGACTTTGCTTGTAAGGCTGCTTTCCTTGAAGCAGCTGCTGTGTAGATTACACTACATCCATATTTTAACTGGAACTAAAATCTAACCAGTTTAAGATAAAAAAACTTGTATGTGAAGCTGCCTTATTATCCCAAACAAAGAATACTTGTTCTATTTTTAATTTTCATGCACAAGTATAGTTTATATTTCATGCTTTGTTCCCATCCAAGCTGAAGAGAGTATGTAAGATCTACCTTAACATCTTTCTTTAACAATTCTTATTGTTTGGGATGATGTGAACCAGTCATGGGGACTGAACCCTTAGCAAAATACTTTAACGTTTACCCTTTCATTGTAAATCTTTACCATGGCCAGGAGGTTAGTCATCAGTCTTTGCCTCATGTATCTGCTGCTTCTATCAGATACTTAATTTCAGTACAATTTACCTCATTGTTTCTGATATAAGCAACTTCATGGTCAGTACCTTTGCATATATTCCAGATGTATCATAAGTTAGCATAATTTTGCAGCCATTTATCTTCCCATGTATTCTTGGTAATATAGAAACGTCCCCAAGTCCTAAGGAATAATTTCAGTAAGACCTGAAGAGATAGTATGTTGTCGACCTTTGCAAACTACTGAATATACTAAGTAACTTCATTGAGAACTATAATTTTAGACTCAAAGTTTTAGGTTTTGTGAAAGAAAGTAATCTCTAGTATATGATAATGCTATTAAAAACATATTTTCAAGAACTGATTGAAAAATGGGCATTGCTATTGAAATGCAATTACTCTGAAATTTAATCAATCTTATCAGAATTTTGTTTAAGAAACAAAAATGCCCAATTTTGTGGTGTTTAATGAAACATTTGGCTATATTATGATTATATTTTAAACAGTTTATAGATTACACCATTTTTTAAAAGTAAAATCTTGACAAAACTTTCACTTTTATTGGTATAGTGTTTTCATTGATGTGGAATGACTAACAAATTTATATAGAAAAATTTCAGAAAATTTTAAATTTCATTTTAAATATGAAGTTGTGATTGAGTAGGCAAACAAGAGAGATTTATTATTTATCTTTCTTATTAGGTACGAGTATTTTATATAGATTATAGGGAGGACAGAAATGGGTGGGTTTGACTATAAAGCTTATAATGTACATTATGGAAAACCTTAGAGGGGTGTTAATTTAAATGCCTCTGTGTCTCATATTTAGCTGCATGGTGATTTCTTTCTCTCATGAAAATGAAGTGGTGTAAAAAAAATTTAAAGAAAATGCTTCTACGTAAGATTTTTTTAAAAACACCACAGGAGGGGCCTGATGTACAGTTCACTGCAGTCAACAAGCTTTTTATTGACTCTGTCTACATTATCAGCCAGTGCTGCATGACAGAAGATACCTGTAGAGCACAAGGGTTGGTGTTGAGAAGCATGTGTCCAGAGTACTCATTTCAGCAGGTTTCCCTTCTGAGTAATTCTAGCCTGGCCCGTTGGACTGACCATCCATTCGTGGCTGGAGTGCCTAAGGTTTGGGTTAGTTTCATCCAGCAGGAATGCGGCTCCATATGCTCCAGATCGCTCCCCAGTGTAAATCAAAGGTTACCGAGGACGATCAGGAGAACCACTTCAGAAGTGCAGTCCTGATCTGATCCAGGATGCTCATGCAGGAGTTCTTTAGCATTTGGACCAGACCTCCAAATGCTGTTTGAGGAGGTATGGGGCACTGATAAAGCAGCATTGTGCTATAAAGCAACAATACCTGCATGATGGCCACGTTGATGGCCATCAGTTGATTTTGTTGGTATTATCCATACAATTCAAAGGTGTAATGTGACATATTGTAACCTATTAGACTATGATATAGTTTTTCAAGGCAGTCATGAAAACTCATTTGAAACACATATTCGAACTTATGTGGATTGGGACAATTTTCTTAGGGAGTTGAGAATAGCTAGATTAGAGATATTGAATCCGAAGCCCTGCAAGCAGTGCTGCAAGTACAGTCTGGCCAGCCTTTGGACTACACTCTGCCATTCCTGTCCAAAAATCCAGCCATGCACTGTCACATGTATATGAGAGGTACATGTGCATACACCCTGAATAACTGAATGGAGCCTGCTAGCAAACACCACTTCTTTGGACTGGGGAGACAGGGTCCGGAAGACATGGTTTGGCGCCTAGTATCCAAGGCGCTGCCCACAGAGAGTGGCAGAGAGCCCAGCCTGTCCTCAGAGGTTGTGGGGCAGGCCCAAGTCCCTGGGCCCAGCCCTCGTGTTCCCAGGTCTGCCTGGCTGTGTGGGCTTTCTGCCTCACAAAGCCACCCACAGGATGAGGTCTTCGAGGAGTGTTACGAATTGGGCACGAGGAGCCAGTCGCCAGCATCCTGGGGATACTTGCACCGCCTGCCCCCAGGGCGTTCTGACCCCTCCCTGCCCATGAATATAGCATAGGTGGTGGATGAACTATGTTTTATGTGTGAAAACAGGGTATTATGCAATTTCTGTCTCTATTTACTATGCATGCATCTATGAATCACACTAGTCTTAATTTAGGATAGTTTTCACCATTATGCTGGTGAGCCAGTAAAGGATGTATGTATTTGTCCAGAGCTCATTGCTTTTCATAGGTTTTCTCATAATGCTTTTTGTGCTATCAAAATGCAATTTACAAAACCTTAATGCAGTACTCTATCTTATTTACCAGTAGGCTGTATCAAAATCGAAACAATATCTTATATTTTCTGGCAATAAACAGTATGAATTTAAGATGGAATCTTCTTTCTAGATATATTAGCCGATCCTATCTACTCTAGATGTAGGAGATGAATTTCCTGTATTTCATAGAATGTTTTAAAGATATGCATTATCTAACAATAAAAAAAGTTTACATATAATAGACTCAGCCACAGGATTGTTAAAGTACATCTGTTTTCTTAGAAAGCCATTTAGAATTGTTTTGAGCTATAAGAATATCTCACTAGTCTCACTTTCTTTGTCTCTCTGTCAACCCCTAGGAGAATAACCAAGGCACAACTGCTCAGAGTCTCGGTAAGGCACAACCAGATATCGTACCGTTGTTTGCCCTGAGAGGAGTGAGGTGCAGGGAGAGAGAGGGACGTGGTGCTGGGGCTCTGCCTCAGCTGTTGTTTAGCTGGAGATCAGCCACTGGCAAAGTCGCAGGTGGAGGTCACTATATTACCATTTTACATCACTGGAAGTTTACAGAGCTGGTTTGCGTCATATAAAAAGAAGTAGGAGGGGTTTTTTGTTGTTCAAGTATTAATTTGGGGATACTAGATAACTCTTGGAATGTTGCATGCTTTTTCAGTGGTTTATAAGTTTACTTACAGCCTTAGGAGTAATAATTGCATAATTCTCTATCAGACACATTTCAAGCAAGTCTGTCCATTCATTAAGTGATCATGTATGAATTTAAAGGCCTCAAGTTCTCCTAAACCCTTCCTTTGACTCCCTTAAGTAAATACTAGCTTTGATGTTTAGCATCTTACATGACATTTCTTTTTTGTTGATTTTTTTTTTCTTTCTTATTCTTGCTTCCTTAGTTGATATCATCTTGCTACCTGGTTTTCAAAAAAACCTCCTCCTTGTTGCTTTGGTTCTATCTGCTAAGAAAAAGCTGTCTGGATGGCATAGGAGGTTAGTCTATTAGGCTGCATAAACTGGCTTTCACTTCCTAAACCATTTTAAGTGACAATAAATGTTTCACTCAAATTTAGGGGCTCTGATGAGTCACTTTTGTGTAGGCATTATGATGGCACTGAGTATTACTGTTGATGCCTCACTATGACAGTCTTAATGTAGCTGTAATTATGCTGAAACTATTTGATAAGTAAAATCACTGTATTAATCTGTATGTTTTCCTTCCATATTCTCACAGAAACATTTAGCTCAGTTCTTTCTCATGTTCATCTTATTCTTACTCTATGTTTTTGCAGGGCAAGGAGAGTGTAAGATGGGCTCAGTCAGAACTCCTGATTAACATTCGGTAGCAGTTCCCTGCCCTCATTCTTTTCTTTTTCCATGCAAGAATATCAATACCTCAGTTGCATCTCTGTCAAACTCATAGCTGTTCCTGTCTGCCAGCGATAGGAGTTGAGTTGCAACAGCACTGGTATTTTCAGTAATACTCTCCTATTTGTGTGATGGAACAGTAAAATTCCCTTCCTCATGCTCTTTATCTAATCTGCTCATAAGGCTATTAAACTAAGCATACAGCAGAAGCACAGGGCTTTGAATCTTTAGTACAAATATCTTAGTATTTGGATGCCAATTTCGAAAACTGGAGTCTGGAGTCAGTACCAATCTGGGACTATGTGCAGGTAAATTTCTTTCATAAAATTGAGAATGATTGATTGACTTTACATGATTCCAGAAAGCATAAACTGCTCTAGTAGAAATACCTTTAATTTTCACACATGTACCCTGATTACATAATATGCTCATGAATTATTATAATAGGTGTTTTGCAGTCTTCTGAATTCCCACTAATCCTGATTGCTAGGAAAACTACTTAATGTTAAATATACCAGAAAAATTTATATTTTCTATTACTCAAAAAATAAAAGGAGGCTAAAAATGTCTAATTTACACTGCAGACTTTAAAGATGACTTAGGGTAACTAATTCTAATTCTCTGCAATATTTTTCTTACAAGAATTTATTTAAGAAAGTCTCTTGAAATCCACTCAGGTAGCATTTTTATAGATATGGACCAAATGGGATCAGCCTACATGGATACAGTGCCAAATGGGGCTTTAAGAAAGCAGCGTGCAGGCTTCCCCTGTCTTTCCAGTTGCAGTGCAGTGCACTTGTGCTTTGCAGCACGGGGATTTTGCTGACACATGTTCAGTTTGCAATCCATCACAACTCTCAGACACCTGGAATATAGTTTAGTATCTAAAATGAGCCAGAATAATGAAAGTAACAAAGCAGACTGTGGATTTTTATAGGCAACGACCGTGCTTACTGCAGTTCCTTTTTTAATGTATTATATAAATCAATCCAGTAATTCATTATAAAAGAATGTCCAAATGGTTTATAAGGTAGGCTGGGGTTTTTTTTGATCCTATGGGGCATGCTTACTTAATAATGTATTAACACTCCTTGACATTAATG
Source organism: Apteryx rowi (assembly GCF_003343035.1). Classification (NCBI taxonomy): domain Eukaryota; kingdom Metazoa; phylum Chordata; class Aves; order Apterygiformes; family Apterygidae; genus Apteryx; species Apteryx rowi. Next base: position 2,801,850 of record NW_020450783.1, read on the forward strand.
CAAGTTTCACCTTTATATCGTAGTACCATCATGCCTGTTGCAAGCAACAAAACATGGCTTTTTTGTGTTATTTTCTCTTACAAAATGTCTCTACTTTTCTACTAAAAATAACAACAACAACATTGAAGCTTCACTGCTATCTTTTGAGGAACAAAAACCCTCACAAATCGTGAGACTTGAGAGAAAATGTTTTCTTAGTCACTTTAAGCTGTGCCAGTTAACAATTGTCGAGCTGAAACGATAAAATGTGGGTTCTTTTTCTGGAGGTGAAAGGCTTTAACATGTTAAAACTGGTATAAATTCCTGTAACTCTTCCTGTGTATTTATTGGAACATCCCAGTGTCAAAAGTATGAATTAAATGAACAAAAGTAAAACAGGCTTTTGTACATAGATGTCTTGGAGTAGTTTCTCTCTGGTCCCTGATACATATGGAAGTTTGCAAAAAGGATTTTGACTAGTGTTGGTCATGTTTGCACCATGGCCGAAAATGACAAAGTATAATTTTCTGAGGTTTTCTCCCATCAATTATATCAATAAATTTTATTATTAATTGCTAAATTTTATACATGTGTATATATATGCCTCTCATTAAAACTTATAACATGCTTTAGCCAAAATTGTTCATTGAAGACTTTCCCTATACTTTGAGATAACTTGAATCCGTTCTTACATAGGTACTTTCCATTTGCAACTTAAGTAGTTAAGTATGATGACACTGGTTTATGTATCAATTATTACTGTATTTCTTATTTTTATTGTTACAATTCTTGGATGAGAGATTTGCTTACTCTCTCTCAAAACTTACAATATCGATGCTAAATAAAGTCTCAGGTTAGGAAGAATTCTGCCACTGCTGCTCTTGCTGTACTCAATGATATTTTTCACTAGTTTTACAAGTGATAATTCCAAATCTTTGGTTCTTTTACTAAGTACAGATTTGATCTAATTTTTCAATAATTATCTGAGTCACATATTTGTTGATTATATATTTAACAGTCTAATAAATCAGGTTACAAAATAGCTTTTAAAAATAATTTAAAGAGAAACAAATTATACTGAATGTTGAACTAGTATAAAGTTCCATGCCTGAGCAGTATTCATGGCTGGTCATGCACTGTGAATAAACAGAAAGCACCTATGTGTTTATTGAATAAAACATAGTTTGATTTTCATAAAAATAAGCTTGGTAATAATAAACAGTAGACTTCAGTCCAAAGTACTGGTTTAAAAAAAAATTGTCAGTAGAATTTGTATTCTATTTTTCTAAAGCTCTAATCTTGCAGTCAATTAATGTGTTTATACAGTTTTTTTCAGAGTAAATAAATACATTGGGTGAAGTCCTGGCTGCCCTGAAATCAATGTTAGTTCCATTCATTTCATTAGTTCCTATTGAATTGAGCAGATTTATTCATCTGTTCAAGGTAAACATACGTTTATTTTCCTTGCTGAATAAACACTAATTCTGAAGGTTTTCCTGTATGAGCCTCAGCTCATACGGAGCCTCTTGGTTTATCTGCATGAAAAAGTTCAAATATGAGGATCTTAATCTGTGCATATTAGGTTATAAAGATGTCTTCAGTCCTGTGTTTCAAGCATCTTTGAAGCCCATGGGAGCTGGAGTGTTTAGTGCTTCTCAGAAGTTTTCAATATGAAATCTAATTCTAAAAGGATTGAATAAATTAGCTATTTTTCCTCCTTACAATATGGCTTCTAAACACTGAATGAGCTATATGATGTGCAAATGTGCAATGAACATGGCTTAGTCTTAAAAAAAGAAATTATACCAAACTGCTACCATACATTTTTCTAAATGGAAAGCAAACTTTGTGACTTACTGAAGAAGTCTTGAGCATGGCTTGAGAGAGTCCACTGTAGATGCTGTAAAGCAACTATATTTTCAAAAGGTTAAAAATATAATGCCATAAACCCAGAAATTGTTTCTTTTTTGTACTTTTTTCTCTCCTTTGATGTTAAAGACTAGTAATGTGCATTTATACTTTCACTGCATACGTGCAGTGTTTGTCCCCGTTACATTCAGTATTGCTAACAGAGTGTAGCTATATGTCCACAGCAAGGTTTCATGGAAATTACAGTGCTGTTCAATCCGGACCTCCTTTTGTGTACTCATCTAAGGACAAATCATTCACACTACCCTTAAATCTGGGCAGAAAAGCAAACAAACATCATTTCTCTTGTATGTGGTCTCAGGGCAAACCAATATTTTTAGATTTGCATCAATTACTTTAGTCAAAATCAGTCTCTGCTTCCCTCCAGCCAGCAGCCAAAGGAGCTGTAATTTGATAATCAGCATTAACTCTGTCAAATAAAATGCAGAAGTTATGACTGTGTGTTTACTTGAGGCAAATAAGTATGTCTAAAACTTTTTTTCCCCCCTCTTAATGTAAGCTAGCTCTTCATACCACCGTTGAGGCTGAGCTGCGTAGGATTCCTCCCAGAAGCACTAGCCCACACACCTTCCTGCTGAGCACCCAGCCGCTGAGTGCAGTTACCCCCAGCTGCTAGGTCTGATACGACGCTTAGACTAGCCCAACCATTTTGACAGAAGTGCCAGGCTTATTTCTTTGTTTTAGAGTAAATTCTTGTTTGTTTCAGGTTTGCTGACTTAGAGTGAAATTCAGAATTCACCTACATAGGCCTAGGATTTCACCCAGGCTTTTACGTTCATCCCAAAGTTCAAGCAATTATTGTTTATATAAATTGTATGTCAAAAAGTCTAGCTATTAGGTTTTTTTTATGACAGGATTTCAGTAGGGCACAAACAAATCAGTGGCATTTTTTTCAGCTGGACTTGGATTTTAACACAGATGTTTAAAGGGAGAGTATATTCAGAAAGCTGACAATCTTTATCGTGATGCGGAAGTAATTTTGACAGATTTGGAGCTGATATACAGTGCATTGCATGTGTTCTTCCTGCGTAGCTAAAGAGAATGCATTTATTTTATACATTCTTGTTTGTGTGAGATATTCCTTTGGAAATCTGTGCTGAGTTAGCTTTCTGGGATCCTATTATAATTCTGGTTTCCAAGTATTATTTTAATTTTCTTGTTGGACTAAATAAAAGGAAATAAAAACTCTTCCTCTATCTTTTGAGGTGCAAATTTAGCATGCTAATCTATTTGTTTAGGTTTTCAGAACACAAATGGGTAGAGTGATTTTGCTTAATTCAGTTAAGGCATGCGTAGTGCAATTAGATATATTATCATACCCAAATGATGAGAAATCATTTTTCATGTGGTTTCATATTAGGCACCTTTCATTTATAAGCCTTTGGTTTTAAAATCTTTAGGAATATATATCTTGACTCATTTTGCGATTAGAGGAACTCAAAATCTATTCTTTGAAAAAAAACCAACATCTGAAATGTGAGGTCCTTGCTTTCTGAGCACCTGCTGTTGATAGAATAGGAAGATTTAATGACACTACAAGCTATCTTGTCTGTGTGTCCAAATATATGAGGAAGACAAATCTATATTGCTTTTAAGATACAATGAAGCTGTATTCTATATGCAGATAAGATACAAAATACAGCAATATGCAATTTGAAAATGCAAGTTTTTATATTACACTGGTAATATCTGTTTTACCATTTTTAATTTTCATAAGGTTTATGCAGCAATTCCTACATGTATTTAAACAGGAAATGGAGAGTTAATTTATATGTTCTTAGGAACCAGAACTTACAAGCAGTAAGAGGAAATGGAAATTGCAATGTAAAAGCATTATTTGGGTCTTGATTCATGAGTTCCAAGTAGGCTTTGCAGGTATTTTACACCAGCTTGTCTCTACCCCATATTTTCATAAATTCAGAAATGCCTAATGAGGAGTCCACAAATAAATTACTAACAATTTGCCATGTTTTAGGGCGATTGGTGCACTGGTCTTAGGATAAATTAGAGTACTTAAATTGGTTTTACTTGAACTCATCAATAATGTGTTTACTGTTATATTAGTTATATAGTTTACTGTTATATTAGTACTTAGGATGTAATTGAAATTAGGCTAGTAGTAGACATAATAAAAAGTAATAAATAAAACTGCTTATCAGAATTAACTTTTCTTGAAATACATATATGCCTATATATTTTCATATATGTAATAAAAAAGAATTATCTGAACATTTTTGTCAAAATTTTACAGTTTTTTTACAATCTAATCTTTTCCTAGAAAGACTTTCTTGGTTGATAAGTTTTAGATGATCATCAAGCATCTCCAACCTCTGACTTTCCTGTATTATGAAGATACAAAAGAATGAGCCTAGGTTCATACATATCTAGGGCTGGGAAATTTTTTAGATTGAAAAAATTAATATTTTCCCCAAATTCATTCCCTGTCCTGAGGTAGAAACAAATATAGCAGACCATTCCCAATATGTGTATGATTAACTGTTCATGAAATTCTCCACTGAACAGATTTGAAGCCTTCCTAGCTAATTCCCTATTAAGCTGATTTCTTTGTGTCTTCCCAGTTTTTGTGCTGAAAAGCTGACCATTAACTACCTTTCACAAACTGGAAAGCTTTTATCAGTTCTAGCTCTTCTTTTCTAGCCTGATGCACCCATTTTCTCTTCTATTTCCTCATATATATATATTTTTTCACCTACACATGTTAAAAACTGAGTCTTTTTGGCAAGTTTCTGTATTGCATATCTCTTTGAGTCATCTAAGACTTTAAAATACAAAACAAGAGAGATTTTTACAGGTTATGGATACCAACACAGGGAGACAATGAATAAGTTTTTTAAGATGTGTGGGAAATGTGTGGGAGAGAGTGTTTAAGGCAAGGGCAGCTACTCCTGCACAAAAATGGTTTTAATTTTCCCAACCATAGTTTGTAGTAAACCTTTTAGAGACTTCATATTATTAGGTGGTAAAATTCTGATTTTGTATGGATCCCACAGGCCAGTTTCATTATTTCTGAGCAACTATTCTCACATTCATACAATTTTAATAATATGATAAAGCATTTAAACATTAACAGCTGCTGTCTTGTCTTCACATGGCATAATTTCACAAGCCAGAACACCTACAGATTATGGTATGAATATGTATATATATATATGTGTGTGTCTGTGTGTGATACATATATATATTTAGAGAGAGAGATTTTTTATATACTATATTTATGTGTATCTGTATAGATATGTTTGAATATCTATTTGTATACATACATACATACACACACATTTTAGCAAAATCAACAGCATTCTTTTCCCTCTAAAAATAATCTTTAGCTCTTTTCTCCTAGTCAGAACTTTAAATCCTGTGTCCAGAATCAGGCTTTTCTATTCCATTATATCTTCATTATCTTTAACCAGTAGTAGTGCATCAAAGTAAAATAAGAAAATAAGTAGTGGCTCTAAGCCATACTGCATGCAACATTGACTTTCACTGTAACAAATAAAGTTTATCATATCTGCTGTTCTTAAAAGTTCGCCTTCTCTCTGCATCCTGCAGGTAAACTGTCAGCTGTAGCTTTCCTTACATAGGCAATCCATGCTTCAGTACTTCATTTATTTATTCACCAGTAAGTACACCGATCCTTCTTCCACAAGTACATTCATTCTCTTTCAGACATACTATGTAAATATTTTTTGAACTAGCGTAAGCCTCCTGATTAACTTATTTTGCACCTGTAATTACTCAAGCCTGCCGGCACCATTGTTTTCTCTAGAACTTCGATACCACCAACTGGTTCTCGCCAACTGACAGTGAAAATAGTGAAAGTCAACTAAGCCAAGCCTACAGCTTCCAGAGGTCACCAAACTAAATTTTGTTTTGTCGAAAAGATTTTTTTTTTATTTGTTACCAAGTATATTAATTATAATGCAAAAATTTCTCAGAAATGCTTCAAAAATATTTATATCTGCTTATCTGATGAAATATGTTGTTTCCTAATGAAAATACCTGAAATTTGAGGCTCTCCCAGTATTATAGACATCTTGTTTCAGGATAATATATTTCAGATTTCTTTGAATAGGACAGTGAGGAATAACAATGCTTAGCCTTTGTACAGGTAAAGATTTTTTTCAAGAACTAGATTCAGGAGATGGCTCTCTGAAACTTTTTTTGATAAGTTTTCTAGCCGTTTTGGAAGCTAAGCTATACTAATAAGCATTTAACTCAACAACTCTGGTTTTGAAAATATACTTAGCCAAAAATACACAGTAGTTTTCACACTTTTTTCTACCATTTGACATACGAGTATCTTTGGCTTATGAAGTTTACATACATGTCTTTACAGGACATGTTTTATATGAACTTTTTCCTTTTTATGTTTTGTGATATTTCTTGAAAGCAACAAGAAGAATTCGTCATGCAATAGTCTTTCAGATTTTCTGTAGCAGCATTACTGTTCTAGTGTATAAGGATGTGAATTTCCACTTCACTGGAGTAATAATGTCTAAAGGGATGATGTATGCATATATCCAAGTTACAGAGAAACCAGGTACGCTCAGCTGATCTAAATATTTCTAGTAAACATGAGGTTAGCTTTGACTGATTGCCCACCGTATGTTTGAACAGCCCTGGAAGGGAGATCCCCACAAGGCGATCAGGGAGGATTTAGACGGATGATTTCCACCACCGTGTTTGAGGAGCCAGGGATAAGCGAGAGATCTGACCGTGTCTTTCTCAGACAGCAGAGTTGTCTCTGAGTACTCTCAATCGCTTGGACACTGCAGCGTAGGAGTATGTTTTTTATAGTCTGTCTGCAATTATAACATGTAGATGAGGAAAAGAGTGGGGTGATAAAATCACTATAGTGATCTGAAATTGTACACATTGTACTGCATCCAAGATTAGTTCTCTGCCGTCAAATAAAAGATCTCATCTAAGCTGCTTTAGTTAGCTTCGTGTTCAGTAAAGTTTGACTACAAATCCTCACATGTGTCCAGCCTCTAGGTCAGAGTCAGGGTAATCAAGATTTGCCAGCTTTTGGAGCAAATAAATCCCTTATATTCATTTGGACAGATAGAGATCTCTATGTATGTAGCTAGCAATTTTTTTGCCTCCTAAGTAATTTAAATAAGTACCTTTGCATTGTTTGAATAACTGTGAAGTGTCTGTGAATTCTGTAAAGATTTCAGTGCAACTTTTCTCAGTGCCAGGATGTGAATGTATAGCGCTGGACGCGTTTGGTTCAGCTGAGCTGTAAACAATTAATAGTTTATTTGTAGAAGTATTGAAAGTGAAAGCCTACTACTGAAATCAGTCATGCATGACGTTTTCTTTGGAAACTAATGGCTGAAATCATTGAAGGACTGTAATACTGGACTGGTATTGGTCCATTTTTCAATGTGAAGAGTATAAGAGGAATTTTAGAGGAACGACATTCTAAATGCTACTTAGATTAATAGCAATACAGCCTTAAACATTTTCTTCAAAGTAGAGGTAGGTGATTAAGAGAGTGGAGCTAGCACCTTCATCTGCTCTGGAGGAGGAGGCAACTTCTCTCATTCCTGAAAAATTGTTCCGATTTAGAACAGCATATATTGTGTTACTGATTTAAGTCTGTTTCTGCCTTCCTAAGAAAGTAGGGATCTTATTGTGATGGTAAGTGTTAATAGGGATATGAGTAATATGAAAGATGGGGAAAATCTTTAAAACTACATGAACTAGAAGTATTCAACCTGCCAGTAATTAGATGGGCAAGGTATTTATTCCATAGCCAGTGTAATCATTTGAAATTTTTCTTGTGATTTAGGCCTTTTATTATATTCTGCAGTTCACTTGAAACTGTAGCTGCTAGCTCTTGGGAGGAAATTTTATGTCCTGTAAGAAATGTGCAAAGTGTAAAGCCAATCTAAGTGAATATTTTTTCTGAGATCATACATATTAGAAAATTTCTGCTTTGCACTGGCTCTGGGTGGTGATAAACCCACTGGTGTCAATGAAATTGTGTGTATCAGCTTGGCGCATTCTTTTTTCCAAAAGGTTCTGGGTCTATGTATGGTCTGGTTGCATTCAATAAATGTCTTTTGTTTTGACATTGATCCAAAATACTGCTGGTTGGGAAGAATGTGAATTTAGAAGATATTTAATGGGAACATGGTTTTCTTATACTTTGTTGTAAAAAAATTTCTGTTTTTCAATTAGCTTTAAATGAACATAGATTTCAGTAAATATTGCTAGGACATATATTCGTTAGTGTGTGTATCAAAAGTCTTCTTAACATGATACTATCTGCTAATTAATTCACGCATTATCAGTATTTTTCTCCTGTGCTAAATTAGGCATGACTAATTCATTCAAGTCTAATTCATCAAAAACACCATGAAAAGTCTATGGAAGATTTGAGATTTGAGTCAAAATTTGTTGTGATAATAAGGGGTGACAGCTTTATTTCTGCTTGTAAGAAAAGGGAGAAGTGAGGATGGCCCACTGAACATGGGAGGATTGAATTGAATGCAGACCTAGCTGTTAGGGATCAGTCATACTTCAGCAATTAAGCACTCTAAGATAAGTGTTAATCATAAGAAAACATTTTTAATATTAACATTCTAAGTTCTTACTTATTGTTGTATGATTTAGACATTACTGTCACACAGTGAGACTGAAGGAGAAATAACTGTATTTTGCCTGTTTATTTTGCCTGTTTAATGAAACTTTTATATGAATACACACGGGCTCATAGGAAACAGTCATATTGACATCAGCTCTACTTTACTAAGTGTCTTTGAGATTCCAGTCTAACTTTTTATCACACAAAGTTAACTGCAAAAAGAAAGTTATTTCCTTTCAACCAAAAATTGTCATTTTTCCCTGTTGTTTATATAAAAGGTTCAGGATAAAATGGAGAATAAAATAAAAGCATATAAAATAGAAAATTTAAATTTCAGTCAAAATTTCACTGACTATTGTTGTAACTGTGTGTGGTATGAAGTGGGGAGGGAGTGATGACCTTTTGGAAAGCTTCCTACTTAATTCCCTTAAAACAAAGACTAATTGTTAAGAATTAACTAGAAACTGGAAAATAAAATTAGTTTTCATATTTTCTGGGTTCCATGCAACATATTTATCTTAACGTACCATAAAGTACCTACATGTATGAAAACAATGTGAGATTTAAAAATTATTTGCAGATAGTTATTGTTCATTCCATGCTATTTGAATGGAGAAAATGTTATTTTCATGCTTAATTATTGCAACAGTTTTAGTCTTCTGAAAAATAGTAAAATGTACATTTGAAATTAATTAGTCTGTTTGTAAGGTAGCTGTCCCTCTGTTTCATTATACTAATATCTAGCTATTTATTCAAAAAAAAATTACTAACTTCATTTAGATATGCTTAATTGATATCTTTTCTTTTGAAACCTTCTGTTATCACTGCCCCTAATTCCAGTGAATTAATTACAAATATGATGGTGAATCAGCATTGTTGCAGAAATGTATGTAAACTTTCTTTTCTGTATATAACAAATACTGTTGCACTATTTCAGGAGAGCAGTATGTTCAGTTAAAAATATATCTCCAAGTTCTCTTCCAATTGAAAAGAGTGTAATTTTTATTTGACATATTTTACTTCTTACAGTGAGGATTTCAATATGAGACAAGGAAAGGCACCATGAATGGCTATCATTAAAGTTTAGGTGTATACCAAGGTATAGTCAAGGCACATACCTTAAGAACTGGTCTAATGGTCTCAACTATCAAAACTGTTGCTCTGATTTTGCAGTACCATAACAACTCAGAACATGAATAATTCAAGTGAGGTGAAAAAGAATCAGTGGTGCTACTCATGTGCTCCGGTTAGATATACACAGCATTTTCAAGATTGAAGTGTGGATCTGGAGTCATCAGTTTGATAATAAAAATGTACTGATTTTGCCTAGTTAAAACCCATTAGTTGGCTGGACTCTTGCATGCTCGTCATGTGTTCAGAAAGTTATTTTTGAATGTCAAGCACTTGCTTTGGCAGGCAAATTTCTCTTATAACAAGGTGAGTGAGGCTATCCTATGTTTCTTATGAATTCTTGGCCAATGCTTCTTCTGTGTAGAGATAGAAATACTGGAAGCAAATACTATTTTAAAATCACATTTATAATAGTATGCTTGAATATTTTTATGGGGCTGTAAGTATTAATTTACTTTTTTTAGGAAATTGGTTAAAAAATATTTTGTATTACACAATTGTCTAATAAAGGAAGTATTGCCAATATTGTCTCCAAATGTCCCCTTGATCTAGGAGACAGTAATGGCAGTAATGGTTGAATCCCAGAATTTTTAAGGGGCCATTAAAAAAAAAAAACAAAAAACCCAGCATCATGCTGGAGAAGGAATTGCTTCATGTTCTTTATCTTCGAAAGATAAAACTGTCCTATTCATTTATGAGAGAAATTGAAGAGAATATTAACCAAGGAACTGGATTAGGTCATTCTTAGGGCTCATTTTGTTATTTAAATAATGAAAAAATAAACTAAATCAAGATGTAGCTGTTAGGAAACCTTTACTTTTGTCTTCCTTCCCTGTGCTCTGGGGTTTATGCTGGAAACTAGCTTGCACTCAGATAAAGCCGAACCTTTTGCTGGTGTTTGCAGTTGACTTATTAGCCTCCTCTGAGAGGCTTCTGATGAGCTCTCGTTAATGAGCTGGCTACCTGGGCCTTCCCAAACCCGTGGCGACACAGGAGCAGGACAGCTTCAGAATAGCTTAATTCTGTTCCAGGCAAGGTGTAGGATGAGAAAGGAGATTGTCTCTCTCCTGTACCAAGTTGCCTCTCTTTTCATGGCAGATAATGAAGGAAACGTCTAGATGTATGTGAATTCTCTGCATTTCTAAATTGCTTTTTAAAGGATTGCTATTGTGATGGCCAAGAATGAGAATAACCATGGATCTCTGGGTCAAATTTTTGTTCTAAATACACTTTATGGAATTCTGCTGACTTCCTCGTTCTGCAGAAGGCTTGATAACAGTGATACTGTTGTGTTTCTGTTAGCGTGTTTCATGCTTATTTTATTAAATTTACATATGGTAACATGTCCAACATTTATGTAAGGTACATTTTATAAGCCAAAGCTGATTCAGTATGCACAATACAGAAATAATTGACTAGATAAAAATCTGAGTCTCTGAGAACTTTATAGTCATTTACAGGAGGTTTTTCTGATCTGTTAATCCCCTTTGATTCATCAAAGCAACTAACTTTGAAAAATGTTTTCACAGGAAAAACAGGGAGGTTTCATTGTTTGGACTTTTTTTTTAATAGCAAGATAATGATTGTGATACCTGCACAAGACAATCATTTTGCATTAAACTTGTGGAGAAAAGTACTGGTAGACTGTGCAAGCTAACTGTAAATGTTGAATATAGGGGGTGTCATTTCAAATTAATGGGGTTGTAAACTATGACAAGTACTGCCTTTTGGAGGCACTAGAGAAGTCTTTAAATGTTCGCCATGTAAAGGTTAATATTAGCATGTAAATGGCAATGGTGATTGTAATTGTATTTCAATGTTAATATCTATTAATATGAACAGAGTAAAAAATGGTGTTCGCACTTTGAGAGAATTTTCAGTGTTTCAGAAAATTTTATTCTCCTGTAGAGACAACCCTGAAAGTTGTTTCACTGAAAATTATAAAGAAATGTGGTTAGTGTGTGTGTTTGTGTTAATATATATTTTCATAATTCTAACTTAAATTTCGACTGTGCTTTTTTGTCTTAAACTTTGAAAATAACTCTAAATTAACTTCAGAATTCACATGAACCAACATCGAGCTTTACTTTCAAAATGCAGAAGCAGGCTATTTGCCAAATCAACCTTATACCATAAATGGAGTCCATTCAATCAAATTAACTTTTCCAAGTGACAAATATTTGTCAAAAATATAAAAAAGATTCTTCAAAACCAGCCTTCATAGGCTGAGAAAGAAAGATGATATCAGTTAAGTAAATGTCATTGTATTCTTATGATGTTTAGAATTACCCTATCCTTATTTATACAAATACGAAAATACAGAGAAGATAGGATAACCTTCATGCCAAGTAAGGCATGCATGAGTTCTGTCCACTTTAGAGTTATCAAGTACTCCATGGAGCTGTAGATGTCACATTTTCAGGTTTGGAAACTTTTTGCAAGTTTTCTCCTGTTAGTTTGGGAGCAGTCTGATTTTTGTTTTAAACCGCAAATTTTGTTGTGACTGAAACAAAAGAAACATTTGTTATAAAGTGTGCAAAAGATTATTTTCTATTTTTAAGTGTGCCAAAAACACGGGGAAGCTCTAAAGTCTGGATGATGACCAGCAGAAAGAACTGACAGATGTTTCACAGTCATAGCACGTGTAGCTCTGTGGACTTGATGGCACTCCACAGTGTCTCAGTTCAGGGACCACTGTCATAAGTGAATCATTTAAAAGACTGTCAGCTACTTCCAGGCAAGTTTTCATTACTGGATTCCAGATCTCCTCGGACAACTACTTTTGTCCAGTTTTTCTTCCCACTTCAATTAATTGCAGATTGTTATGCATTTGGGCTTCACTGAGGACATGGCTAGTTCCACAGTAGGGATTATTGACCCCTGCCACAGACTCCTCATGCAGCTAACAAGGCTGACATTCGAGGAGGATGTGTCAGAGTTGTAGAGATAAGTCTTTTGCAGTAAACCATATGGTCCGCAGGTCTCCTCTGCACCAAGTGTTTTAAACAATTTATCTGTGCTGGATTTCTTAGCGTGCAAGAAACAATCTTCTAACAAACCAGAAGGAAATCCCTTCTTTACTTGTCATTCTTGAAAAAGCAATAGTGCTGGAATAAAATGTGGCAAAAATTATAATTTTATCTGTTGCTATTCTTGAGTAGTACCAGATTTCTTGCAACTTCTGTGTTATTGGTGGGGAAAATGAGACGTGTTTTGAAGCCCAAAATATTACTTATTCCAAACCTTTACTTTCTGAGTGTTTCTGAAATGGGCAAATTTTGAGGAGAAAAAAGCGGCAAAAATAGACAAGGTAGCTCTGTAATTGCTTTCACACCTTTCTGCAGATACTGTGAGTGCAAGCAATTTGGCAGAACTACCAGGTTAGGTGAAGAAACAATGAACGGCTTCTGTTCCGCTAGGCCAGACTCTTCCAGCTGGTAGGAACATTTGCAGAGACAGCTAACAAACTATAGCTGTACAGGCAGAATTAAGGAGACCCAAATATGCATACCGAGAAAATGAGAACATACTATTTCTTCTCTTTTGCATCTAGAGGTCCGCTTACCCAGTAGGCTTTAATGGAGTAGGATGTGGTGGACGGAGTGAGTCTGTTCCGCTACTTGCAGAATCTGATTTCGATGTTCATGTGCCTGATTTGAAAGCTCGCTGAAAATTTTTTTTGAAAACACAAGAATATTCCTGTAGACGAGACAAAATGATATGCTGTATCATTTTGTAGGATATGCTGTAAATTCATTTCTTTGGTCGCCATGTGGAAAGAAGACTTGAGCCCCTGAGCAACTCAGATATGTAAGGAATAGATAATAATGTGTTCATAAGAGCTGTTACTTAATGCTTCTTTAAATCAGATACTTAAATGCTGAATTCATCACTCAAGAACATGATGGGAACTTGTAACACCTTGCGAAGGACTGAAGGTCCAAAAATCAATGATGAAATTGCTGGGGATTGTGTATATCATGCCATATTCAGAATGTCATTTTACATGCCACTGAACTTGCTAACAAGCGTACCAATCCCAGTGCAAGGTTTAACTGCATCTCAGTGCGGTAGTGCTGGTGATTTGTAGGTCAGGGCTAGATATTGTTAATGTTGCAGCAGAACTATAAAAGGAAAACTAGATTGACATAAAACACAATTTACATATTTTTATATGAAAAATATTAAATTTTCACATGTTGAAGCAACTTAAAACAATAATAAGAAAAGCAGGGTTTTTGTATTTGCCTTTTTTTCATTTATATTTTTGGTTTAAAATTAATAATTTAAAAAACACCTCATCCTAAAATCATTGCCTGGCTAATTTCTTTAGATCATTACCACTAAAATTGCAATATATTAATGAAAATATTGAAGGATCATTCTTTATGGAAAGGTAGGAAAAGGTGAGTAGATAACCTGGAGGAAAATTAGTCATGATGCTTTATTTGCTAATGGCTGGGATTTTTGCTTGTGTTCCTGTATGAATAAATTGAAATCATGATGACAGTTATTTTCAGTTCATTAATGCATATCCAGCAAGTAGGCAGACACAAGGGGTACAGAAAAGTCATCTCATCTGTTACATCTGACTCAGATTTTTCAAATCGTGGGATATCTTTGTTATTTAAAGGTCACTTCTTGAAAGGTTTTATGAATTTTAGTCACATCTGTTGTCACTAATTGGAGCTATGTAGTTTTACACTCTGCAGCTCACTAAAGAGTTGGAAGTTAAATGTGATAAACACGTGCTTATTTCAGTAGGCAGTTCCAGGACAATAATTTGAATTACTTCAGGAAGGTCACAGAAAGTGCAGAGCAGTGGGCAGGTGCTATATAGGCTTTTTACAATCATCACTGAAAGACACAAACTGACATCTCCTAYGCAACCATATTACTTCTCATAGTGAGGAATATAGTCATATTGATGAAAACTGCCTTTGTATTTGCCCAATCTAATCGGAACTTATATAGTTTTCTAATCAATTTTGATAAGTAGTGGGTGGAACAAAAACTCTGGTTATATTTTACTGTATGATAAGCAAAATCTCCATTGGCTGAAACTAAAGGTAGTTGCTGTTTATCAGTATCATTATTTACCAAGAGATTCAAAGCTGTTGTGTTCCCAACAAATAATCTGTTATAGGAAAATAACCCCAAGACATAAAGAAAGAAGTTGAATTGTGTTCTCCATAGTTAATATATTCATTTCTTCTCATAAAAGAAAATTCAGGATAGTTCTGTGTTGTCTTACAAGGTAATGCTAAAATCTAATCTAAGAAAACTTAACATTTGCAGGCCCTGTATCTGAGAGCATTTTCTGATCGCTGCTGACAAGAAAGAAGGGATTGAAAACAAGAGGGAGAAAAGCAAACAAGTCAAACCCCCCCAAAACAAGCAAAAAGATCAAATTTCTAAATCCTACAGGTGGTTGGTGAGAGAGATGGTTCAAGTCCCCAAAGTGTCTTTGTTCCTTCACAGGGCTGCTTAGGTGGGTGGGTGTTCTGGAGTTCAAGGGTGAAAAGCAGTATAGAAATTTGTAGTAAAATTGGCTGAGGAGAAAACTACTTACTATTGAGACAGAGATCTTTTAAGAGATGTAGGAAGTATGATATAAGAATCTGAACAGAACAAAATTCATGCAGATCAAGTAGTTGTATCATTTTATTCTGTGAATTTATACTTTAATAAGCATCTTGGGGCTAGCAGGATCTCATGGGAGATGTAGCTGTATCTGCTATCTTAAAAATAAGCAAGAGGTACTGGTTTGTGGAGAAGGACCTGAAGTTGTGAGATCTCTGTTGTTGATGATATTCAAAACTCAGCTGGACAAGTCCCTGAGCAGCCTTATCTAACCTGGCATTAGCCCTGCTACAGGGGAGTGACCAGCTGACCTCCAAAGATCACTTCCAGCCTAAATTTTTCTGTGATCATGTACTAATCCGCTCTGCCTGCATCCTCCCCTACTAAAATATTGTATTGAAAGGTTCAGCAAGAACACCTATAACTGTGTCGTCTCTTGACAGGTAACAATAACTCACCTGAAAAAATAGGTTCTATGCTGTTTGATATTTTTGAAAAAATTCCTGTGTCAAATAAACAAAGCTAACTAGGTCTGTCAAAGTGGAATTAAATGTTAGGTACTGTTCATAGACAGAAAGCAATATTATGTGAAAGGCTAGATTTGTTTTTTGGAGAGTCATACAAGTTATTGTAATTTAAATCTTCTTAATTTTTTGCCAGTTACAGCTTTTAACATATTGACTGTTTCTGAGATGGGAGCAAGATGTATTTATGTGGAAGATGCAAATGTGACTTTAGAGTGAGGCCTGTTTTTTATTCTATGATTAAAAAAAAAAAAAAAAAAAGCAGTATCTTTCTGCTTTCAGGTTTGCCAGTGTTTCCTAGATTGTGCTGGTTTATTTTTCCTCAGCCTTGAATCCAAGCACATTATTCATAGTAACAGTTTCAATTTCTATTGTTTATTGGGAGATGCATACTGATGTAATTACAGAGGAGGGAGAGGACACTTCTAATCTATAGTGCTATCCTCCTTAAGTCACACCACTGGCTCTCCCGGCATGAAGACAGGGCAGACAATAAGAAGTAAAAATGTGATCCCGTTATCTCTGTGGAGAGCTCTGAGGCATGGCATTAAAAAACAATGCCAGTCTTGCAAAGCCAAAACATCATGTTACATGGTAATAAATCAGATCTGGTTTCATTTACTCACTAAGCCAACTAAAATGCCCTAGCTGGGAGCTTTTCAGAGAAACTCCAAATTATGCTAACTTCAAATTTGACCTATTATAAATAATAAAATAATGTAATTATTGAGCCTGTTTCTCTGGATGTATTTACAACAGGTTTGCATTCCAGTTTACAAGCAGCTCTAAATCAGTGTCTTTGGAGGTTATTTTGATTGGTAGACCCTCAGATAAGATTTGCAGTGGCATTAGAATAACTTAAAAAGTAGGACAGCAGTTTTCAATAAAATAAATTAAATCAATGGCAGTGATTACATACTGACAATATTGTAGCTTGCATGAAAGATCCAAGTAGTGAATGTATTACATTGAGATAATCTACTTTGTTTTTAATGTAGTAGCTTGAGATGTTTTCTATTTCATATTCTAAGAAAGCACAAATATGTGACAAGGCAGTCCTCACCTGCTACCAATAGGAAAGGCAGTTGCTAGGAGCAACTTAATGCATTCATTTGTGAAATTAATTTTTCCTCTCATCATTCATGTGTTTTTTTTTCCCCCCCAGTTTTCCCTTTTGAGTTATCAGTCCAGTTGACTTTGTGTTCACTAAGCATTCAGAGAGGAAGAGTCAGGCACCCCGGTTTCTGCACGCTTGTCAGATAGGCTACTTTGCTTTTGTTTGTCAGATGCAGGGTGTCAGTGTTGCCCCTGTATTGTATTGCCTGCCTAGCTGGCCAGTCTTTCATTTCAAGCAAAGCAAAGAAAATCCTGTCAATGCTAACAACAGGCTGTTTGTCGGGGATTAAAGGCCTATAGGATACCATATATATAATTGAGTTCTTCGTTAAATACACACTTGGGACACAACACACTCATGATACCTTTCAGTATGAACAAGGTGGGTGTGTTTGAAATTTTGAATGTGTAGGTTCAAAGTTTGAACATCTAGGCAATTAAGCATTTAAGTACTTACCGTAAAATAGGCATCAGCTGCCTGAAAAACGACTCTTTGGTCCAGTCTGTTGACATCTACACAAATCATGTATAATGTGGTTAGTCCTTTGACTCTGTGCCAGTGGAGCTAATTTTTGATTAGTCTTTCAGGACATGTTGAGAATCGGTAGAAGAATGAAGATAGATGCTACTGCTTTATTTCTTTTGTGTGCTGTAATTCTAGGGTCAGGAACATACCTTTTCTTCCTTTCCATTCTAATTTAACTTGTGGCTATTCACATCATTGACATTTTAAGTTCTTTCCTGCCTTTCTGCTCTACAGGCTCCATTTACCTTCTCCTCTCTCTCTCCTTCCACTCCTTTTCTGTAGACGCTGTGCTGTGTCTTGCTGTCACTGGGCTGCTTTCACCTTTTCCTGCTGTCCCAGGGCTGTCCCAGTCTGGTAAAACAGCTGTCATTCTTTTTTTGCCCCCAGCAAATTTCCAGCTTTACGTAATTTCATTTTGGTCTTCAACATTTACTGAAGTCATAAAATGGCTAAGAATCTAGCATTTTAGAAATGCTCTCAGGAGAAGGCAAGTGTTAAACTGAAACCGTTCAGAGACAAATTGTTTTTAGTTGCTATTTTAAATATAACACTTTTAGGAAGAATTTTGTGGTTTTCCTTTAT
The DNA here is from genome assembly GCF_003343035.1 of Apteryx rowi. Taxonomy (NCBI): domain Eukaryota; kingdom Metazoa; phylum Chordata; class Aves; order Apterygiformes; family Apterygidae; genus Apteryx; species Apteryx rowi. The sequence continues at coordinate 2,819,833 of NW_020450783.1, forward strand.
GCTTTGGAGTTTTTTGTTTGTCAAACTTGGGACTGGGAGGAGGGGGAAGGAAGATAGTACTCACATGTCAACAAGCAACACCCTAATTTCCTACTGACCAGTGAGCTAACACCACAGAGAGGTTGGGCAGATCTTGTGCACTGCTGAGTCCGACAAGCGTCCCACACGGTGGTCCTTGCAAAGCGCGGGGCCAGAGGCAGCTGCCACCCGCTGCCATAGCGCTCGCCCTGCGTACGGCCACTCAACTTGGCCTGTGGCTTCCCAAGCGGAGCCCTAGCATCTCGGAGTGAGGAAGCACTGCAGCTCTTCCCCCTGCCAGGGAGACACCTCTGTGGGTGCTCGCCCTGCTGGGGCAGGCTGACCTCGCAGCCTTTGCCCTTGGCAAGTTGCAACTGGGTCACTTCTGCCACGGGCTGGCCGGGAGGGTTGACCCATGCGGTGCGCAGTGCAAGGGCTGCGCTAGTGGAAGAGGTGGGCTTTGAGGCCCCCGCGTGAGCCCGGCTGACGCCAGGACGCAGGAGGCGCAGGGTGATGTCTCAGGCATCTCTTCTTTGCACCACAGTTTTGCAAGGCACGCAGAGACATGCTAGATTCAGAGCTCTGCGCTCGAGGTTTGACACTGAGTTGCTGCCACTGTGAAGAGGGAAAGATGCCAGCCACTTGTGGTAACGTCAGTCCTACCTCGCCAGCTTCTGGCCGATGATATCGGGCTGCTCTGAGGGAGCGTGTGCAATGTGGTCTTGGAAAAATGTGTGTGCAAGGGAGAGGGTAGAGCTGGCACGAGTGATCACATCCCAACGTGGTAACCCTTCCTCAGGCTCCCCCAGATAGCTGCCACTCCTGGCGCCTGCCTCAGTCACTTACTCATTCACCCAGCAACTGCTCTTGTTTGTATGACAATGCTAATTGAAAGAGCGTTCCAACTTTCCTAGCTATTTCTTTGACTATATCACAGAGAGGAACTTCTAGCTTAATAAACCAAACAGACAAATGTTCAGGAATTACTACAGCAGTGTAAAACTGTTTTTTTTTTTTTTTTTTTTTTAATGTGGCAATGTGAATCCTAAACATAATCCCATCTGCTGCAAATCTATACATGTTTAAAAAGGACATAATCACTTTTGTCCCTGATCTTTTAGAGTGTTAATATAAATGAAAGGTATCCTACTTCTGATTAGAGAAGTGTAATTCTTATAGATTCTTCAATGAGTTATTGTAGTCATTAGCCTCCTAATAGGTTTCTGATTTTTCTAATATTTTTGAATATCAAGTTCACAAAAAAGTGATCGAATTCATATTAACTTTTAATTTACTTGTGTTATTAAGCTATCTTTTAGTGCAATAATTTATTCCAATTAAAAGCCATGATAAGTAAATAAAAACTTCTTATCCTAAACTGTGCCAGATACTACATACTACAGACTTTATCCATAAATGTACACTGGAAAAACACCAGCGAGAAGGTTGACCTGGAAGATTAGATTTATGAGGATTATGTGGCAAGTGGAGGAGAGCTTTGTGCCTTTTTCTTTCTATTCATCCTTCTTCAATCCCAATGCTCTTTCAGTGCCACATCCCTCTGTCATGCAGACTTCAGGCATTGATCACCTGCTATTTTACAGTATGAAATTCTCAGTTCCAGGTACAGATTTAATCTTCTTTAAAATAAGAACTGTGGCCAAGGGTGTTTATGTCAGATCCAGCTGGTTTATTTCAGAGTGAAAGGGAGAAGGAGCTTGGATCTAGAAATGAATGATTGCCACTTCGCAGTATTGTCAGCCACTGTGAGCATGTTTTGACCTTAAACCAAGTTAGAGATAAATTTTATTAGCAGTACTGATTTGCAAAAAGGTAAATCCTCTGACAACCCTAATGAAAGCCAGAAAACTGATTTTCTGCAGTGTTACTGGAGCAGAAATTTCTACTTCATTGTTTCATAGCACTGCATTTGAAATACAGCTTTCTCGTGCCAGTGCACACGTTTATTAGTATTAAATTGTACCAGAAGAGAAAACATCTTTGTTCTCCACCCCATGTTAGCTGGACAGGCAATTTAATAGTCTGAAATGGACTGGGTTCTGTCTGGGAAGCACTGTCAAGGGTAATGCTCCACAACTTAGCTCAATTTCTGTCACTTCTTAATTATTCCCGTATTACAAAGTATTCAAAATTTCTCCGTTGCTGCTGTTTGGCAATAAACCATGCTAAAAGTAATCTTTTTTTTCTTTTTTTTCAGGCCAATCATACTAACCTGATGTCCCTGGGATTTTTTTGTAGTTAAACCAAAGATTTTTACTCCATCCTGAATTTCTTAGCATTTAGCATTGTCATCTGATAGGCCACATAAACATAAATGTTCCAGATATATAGAAGTGTTTAATAACAAATTTACTATTCTGAGTAGTTTTCTATGTGATTTGTGTAGATGTCAGTGTTTTCTCTTAGCCGCGCATTTGTTTGAAACGTACTGGAAGAACCTGGCGCCAGGTGCTGCTTGACGAAGGATGTCTAGCCGCCAGGCAACGCCAGATGCTAGGTGCAGCCTGCTCGCGAGAGCTGGGCTTTTAAAGAGCTCTCCATTACAGTTTCTTAAAATTCCTACCTTTTTACTTACCGCGTATTGTTCTTGCTGAATATATCAGAGCTGCAGCAGACTGGTTATGTGGGTGCTTTGGAAAGAGTGTTAGGGTTGACACGCTGTGATTCAGGGAGTCGTTCGTTCACCTGCTGAACTTTCACTATGAGGACAGTTTTGCCGAACCGGAGTTCAGCATGTTTAAGTGCTGTTACCATCCTATATCAGGGTCACGCGAGAGCATCTGCAAACACCGGCTGTACATAGTTCCTCCTCGGACRTGTCCGCGGCCTCCTGCGTACGTGCAGTGCCCCTGTCGGCCTGCCGCGGGGCTGCGCTTCCGCCGTGGCGCCCCGTCCCTGGGCGCTGCTGCCGCTGCTGCCCGCGTGCCCCGCCGAAGCAGCCCGCGCTCGGGCAGCCAGGGCCGCCCTGCGGCGCCCGGGCCTCGGGCGAGGAGCAGCAGGGGCAGGCGGCGGCGGGCGGCCTCTCTCGCTCCCTGCCATACACGTTTAATGTTGGCCCCAGCCAAGTACCGGCTTTAAAGTCAGTTAAAGCCAAGTTGTTTCCTCAGAGGGCCACCAATAATCCATTGATACCTAGGTGTCTGAATACTCCGTTTCCATAAATTTACGTACCCAGGTTTCTGAGGCAACTTGAGGAGTCTCAGATGACATGCTCAGCAGCTTGATACGCGCATGTAACTATCAGCTTGGGTGTTGCTCCAGGTTGTAAAGGTAGGCTATTAACTGTGCTTGCACAAACTGATGAAAAAATTACTCTTATCCTTTTTCAAGTTACTCTGTGTAACTAAGAAAAAAAGCCCAGAAAATTAAGCCTATTGCATTGGAATAGCAGAACTGAGTCATGCAGCTTAACACTTCTGGAAAACTTCTGATTATTTTTACATGCACAGCGAAATTCCAGTGCAGTTGATTTGAGAGGAATAATTAGTGTGCCAAGGATGTGATGACAACTGAGAGGTGCTGTGAAATGTTCCAGCTACCATTAGAAAATAATGACCTTCTTGGCTGAGTAAAAGTATTTTAATTAAATATCAACAATTCCTAGTAATCAGTGAACCTATTAGGCATGAAATTTGATTCCCATATCATGAACTGTTCACTTATCCATTTCAGGCAAAAATGAATGTGCACATCACTTCCAGTCTAACATTGTGCACAGTCTTAAAACACAATGGTAGCATTTGTGTTGCTTAGAAAAGTGAAGCCTTGAGCATTTTTTCAGAATAAAGTTGCCAAGTGATTGACAAGAATCAGTAGCTAACAGAGCTGTTCTTCATATCAGCAATCTGATGCTTCAGTGCAAACTTGACTGGCTCCAGTTTGTCAGCTGATCAGCAATAGAAATATAATTGCTTCTTCCTTGATTGGCTTCATCTCTTGTTGGTGGCTTTTACCAACAGGGAAACTAAATAAGAAAATAGGCTTAATGGAGTAAAAATATTCTCAAACACAGAAATTATTTCCATGAATAATAGTCCAGTCTTGTTAACAGTGGAAGCCACTGATAATGGATTTTCTACGCTATTACCAACATGAAATAAGAGGACTTTTCAGAGAGACAGTCTTCTAGTAAAAAATAGATAACGGGTTCTGTGGTTGGATTTTGCATTAAAATCATGGTTTGCTAGAAACTCAACACTGTTTTAATGTAGGGAGATGCACTTTGCAGCTGCCTGCAGAATCATTACAAGATTTAACTGCTGTATGATCTCTTTTGTGACAAAGTTAAAATCATGAAAACTGCAAGTTTTCACTTAAGTCTCTGGTTGTTCCTTTGAGGGGTTCATGTGATTTGAAAATGTTTCAGGCCCCAACAGAACACTTGTGCACTGATCAGTTGTCACAAAGTCCTGCAAATGGCTAGTGGAGAAGTGCAGTGGGGGAACACATGTGACTGAGCAACTTTGCATCTATTTCTACTCCCATTCAAATGGGGGAAAAAAAAAAAAAACAATTCTGGTTTTCTTATGTGAAGAAGAATCACAGTTGGGAACTGGAACTTAATGACATGGGGGAGGTGTCAGAGGGAGCTGAGTGCGTTTGGTACTTCTGCGACTTTGCCTTTTGTGCCAGGAGAGTAACTGAACTAAGGACGTGCTGTCCTCAGTAATTTGAGGTTCTCTAACTGGCAAAGAAAAAAATCCTAGAATTTGGTGTCTGAGTGCAAGATAGGAATTTCTTAACTAGAACAGCATTTGCAAAGGGAACGTAGCCTGTTTTCTTCTTGGTGAATGACTTGGTTTTTCATAGGTTGTATATTGGAGCAGCTGCAACTCCACAACTCACACAAAAGAGCCTTTTTCCTTGCCTGGATGAATTTGTATTTATCTCGTGAGGTGCCAGGAGCCCTTACCTATCTCCTTGGGATATGACACAATGTCCATTAAAAATGATTGTCTCTCCATTGACTGCTGAATTTTTGTCACCTTCAGTTATTTTAAAAGGTATCCAAATTCAGAAGCCACAGTAGTATCATTAAAATTGGTCGTGCTAAGAGATCTCAGACTAATGTACCATGTTGGATCAGGAACATAGCAAATAATACATTAAAAATTTCCTCCAAGTACTCATTCTGTAAAGAGCGTAAGTCCTGGTATTGATTAAATAACAGCTGTTTTCTCCAAAAATTGCTTACTATATAGTATATGTTATACCCTCTTCCATTTCAAGATCTCCAGATCTTAAAGGCTATGGTGATTGCCTTTTCCTTTTAAACAGACATCACAGGGAATTAGTTTTCCCAATTTTTAGTGAATTCTTTTTTCTTTTTCCTTTTCTTTTTCCTTTTTTTTTTTTTTTTTTAATCTCTACTCCTAGTCACACACTAGATCTATTTTTTCTTTGCATCCAGTTTGTGGAAATTATAACTGGAAAGCTGAAATTTCAGAAAGTTATGAGCAGCTGCTCATAAGAGTGGGCTAAAGGGAAATCATTACAGAACAATTGTTACGATGTTTCCACGTACTCTGCTGACTCTCCTGTTAAACATATGTGAGATGGAATCCACAGAAAAGTTCTGGTGACATGATCAGATCATGATGATAAATCTTTTTTAATACTCCCTGAAACTGCTAGAGCAATTGTAGCTGGCATAAATGCATTTGGGGAATGTATTAGCCCTTCTATTAAATGTCATTTCATTTTATCTTTTGTTAAGCCATGTATTTTTGTAGTTAATGCTTTCTTTTCCAGTGATAATACATTAATGAAACAAAATACAGCAAAAAAGGACATTGCTTTAAGCCCAAGGAAGCAAAAATAGAGCTTCATCTCACAAAAGTCCTTAGACTAACCTGCAAAATTTTGCTAGATACTGCCACTGGTAATTGTGGCACTGTTTAAATGGGATCAATAATTCTACTTTGTGTATGAATACTAATCTTTAACGGCTAAACATGATCTAGAAAAGCAGCACTGAATTTTTTTTTAAAAACTCCAGGAAATATAGGTGACTGGAATTCAGGTGAATTTCTTGTCTGTTTTACCTGAGTAATTGATATCATTTTGAGCTTGACTGTTCTTGAATTCTGTGGTTGCACAATTGCTGACTTCAGATCTGCACTTATCATTATTGTAAGTGCATTAATAACTCATCATTGAAATACTGTGATATTTGTGTCAGCCTGTGGTTATGCTTCTGCCAAAAATTCGCTAGATAATAAAAGTCAACTTTTAGGAAGAATACTGAACATAGTTTTGTAATTTGATGTTCCTCTAAGAAAATTGACAGAAAATGGCAAGAAAATCTGCCATCACTTTGCACTGTATTTGAGAGATTTGAAATGTACATATGAAGAATGCATAAAGTTAGCTTAAAGAGTTTAATATCACCTTGCCTTTTTTTTGCTTTTGTTTCTGAAAAATTAGCATTTCTGATAAAAAAAAAAAAAAAAAATACTTGGTAACCAATCAATCAGCTTTGAATTTTCTTTACAACCGGAATAAGTGAGCGGTTCTTTTCTTGACGTTTGGTTTATTGTTGCATATTGACCTAAATGTGAAAAAGAAGTTCATTTTGTACAGAGTGTAAGACAGACAAAGAACAGGAGAAGAAATCATTGAAAATATCATGAATTAGAAAAATGTAAATACATTTCATTTTTAATGCATAAATAAGCTGTTCTGTATTCCTCAGGCCATTAGATCATAAAGCCTAATGAGTTTGCTTCCTGCATAAAATCATCAAGCTCTGAATAGTGAGATTGGAAATACTGACGTAAGAAATGTAATACAAATATAATAATTTATAATATATATATATAATATATAATATATATATATAAATATATATAAAATATATATAATAAATTGAGAGAATGCTTTGAAAAGTACAAGTTAATGTATCGGTACAAAACTTATTTGAAACTATACTCCATGGCAGTGGACTCAGTAATGTAAGTGGACACCATGTTAGCATGATGAGTTTACGGTGAAAAAAGGTGACTCTAATTTGGTTTGCATCTGGTCTGAACAAGAAGAAAATAGTGTGCATGCATTCAATCCTTTAAGCTGCATCTAGAAAACTGAAGGCCTTTCTAACCACTGTGCTACCCACCATGTTATACTGGCAAATTGAAAGACATTTAGAGGGAGGTAACAAGTACAGGAGATTGGAGGGATGACAAAAGAATGAGAATGAATGACAAAACCTGTGTCTGACACAATCTGTAGTATGAACAAGATTGCAAATGTTCATATTGTAAGTGATCATATTTTAAGTATGATTTTGTAAAGCACTTGCCAAAAAAAATTGATCCATACCAGAAATCTCTTAAATTCCTCCTTGGTATAACTTATAGTAATAGTGATGCCTGGAAGTCAGGAAGCCATAACATTCTACAGATAGTAGAATAATATAAGCATCAAGAGAGTAGTATTTTTGTCAATAAAAAAAATCACTAATAGTAATGGAATGACGTTGAGAGAGAGAAAGAGGAAGAATGTAGGCTGAATATCATGAAAAACTGCCTGCAGGAGAGGGTCCGGGAATGTCTTCCAAGGAAATTAAAATACTTATTCTTTATGCCACTTAAGACTTTTTAAGACCTATGATTTCTTATTGGGAATAGTCTTTGTAGGTACTGTGATAGACTATATTATTTAATGATAGCACTAAATATTAACACACACCAAAAAAAGATCTCTCATATATATACAGAGTCCTCCATTGTATTCTCTTTATCTGATTCATTAAGAAAAACAATGAGTACAAGTGTATATTGGCATACAAAGGACTTAAGGACAGAATAGATAGAAAAAACATGAAGATAAAAGAAATATTTCCTGCCTGTTTAGTTCCTGGAGATTTATACTGCTCATACGCTTACATGACAGAATGATAACACGAAACAGAATAGTGAAACATATATGTTATCTTTTTTGATACATATTTTTAAAGGTAAAACCAAGCACAGTCAAAGAGTCTGTCTTGAATATTATCCTTTGTCTATAAATTCAGATGTTGAGGAGAATGATTTCCTTGCCTCAGTACACCTGTAAATTGTCTTTCTGTATTCTAACTTCAGGCATCATGCTGAAAAGCAAGCATATTAGAGGGATTGGCTTCGACTTTTTGCATCCTAAGGGATTTTCTGCAGTTTTGTTTCTGTCATATCAGTGAAAATGTTCCTAAAGATAATGATGTTTTATCAATAAAATATTTATTGAATATACTTTAAATTGAAAATATATGGTTACAGGAAAAGGAATACATTTGGAGCTAAATTAATAATTAATATTAGCTAAAATTAATAAATATTTTAATGGAGATAATGCAGGGGACTGTATAGAAAAGCAGGAGTTTCTGATTTTAAACTCTGCCTAGAATCAGTCATTACAATTGCTTGACTTTCATTTGTGAATTTGATTTGCCATATGGCATGGGAATAAGAGAGCTAGGGTTACCACAGGAAGACCGTTTTGATATGCTGACTAAAAAGGAAAATGAGATTTCCCTCCTAGATCAGTGTAAAGAATTTGTTGAATGTTGACTGTAGACTTGATCGCAGCAGACAAGTGTAAAGGCTGTTTGATGTCTGTTTCCCTCTTTCACAACATGGCTTGAAACCCGCAGACTGTTGCCAAGAGCATTAGGGCTTTTTGTCTCTTTGTTTTTATTGTTGGCCTGCTTGTTTGGTTCTTTGGTTTCTGAGCTCTGTCTTGCTGACCCAAAGAGCCCAAGTGGTGCTACATATCCCTGTCAGTATAAGTAGCCTTAACTGGTCTGGTACAGAAATCATCTTTTCAGGGGTTCAAGCTTTTATCTCAGTAACTATTGTTACAAAAAAAATTATTTCTATCTCGAGAGCATATCCTTTTATTGTGGCTTTACATCAGAGATTTATGGAACATGTGACAAAAATAAAAGGACAAATTTTTCTTTGGTGGGGAAAAATAATGATGGGCATCCATCCTATGGAGTTACGCTTTTATAACAGAGACTAGAACTTAGCTCATGTTAATTAATAGCACTGCACAAAGAATCCTACATACATTCTTTTAATAAACGTTATGCAACTTTTCACTGATAATATGCTATCAAAGTGGCTTTGATGATGAGCCAATCTATTCCTGTCTTTTGAGTATATGATGATTCTGAGCTATGTAAATAAGATGACATTCAAAAATGTGAGCTGCTGTTGTGAATGAATGAGTCTTCTATTCCTGGGCTCTCTAGGGCTTTTAGTGATAAGCATCCATTGCCTCCGCTCCAGCAGCCCTCAGACTTCTGCCAAAATCCTTGTGTGTCCTGACTTGTAATTTAGTTATCCTCACTGAAATATCAGTAAACTCAGGTGGTGCCTCTTTATATCAGGTTTTACGTTGTTTATCCCTATTTATTCCAGTTTTAATTACTTTTTTACTTTTGCAGATCAAAAACATTTCTCCCACAAAATCTAAAACTTGCATCTCTTCAACGTGAACAGGATTTAGCGTATTTCAGAAGGAAGAGGATTGAGTGGCAGAGTAACAAACATGTTTCCTGCTTCACAGGTGAAATCCCATCAGAAAGTCAAAGTTTAGGAGTACAGCCAGATTTGCTGTTTCCTGATGAACTGGCAATGCACAGCTGTTTTTGTTTGGACACAGCAGATCTTTTGTCTCAGCAGTCTGCTGAGTTCTGTGATTGGCCTTACGTCTGTCAGCTTCCCAGTGCCTCGACATGAGCTGTGCTGGACAAGCCTAACCTAATGGGTCCAGCTTTGGCTGGATCAGACTCTCTCAACAGATTCGTCTGGAGTATTGCCCTAAGAATTAATTCCTACTTCTACACTGGAGGTTTGTAGCATGGAAATGGACTGTAAAGTAGAAATGCAATAGGTGGAAGACCTTGTAGCTGGCAGATGCTTGTTTTGACGTATAGCTTCTGATGCACTCTTTTTCTCTTTAAAAGATTTGTGGCTCTCTTACTGTACTGTGAATTCCTGTATAGCAAATTTAAGCTTGCAGACAGTGTTTTTCTTAGCTGTATTCCCAAAGATGCTAGATTGGAAACTGTTTGTTCTAATGTACTCAAGCATATAAGTCCTAAAGTGTAGAAAGAGGTGTTCTAAACCAAAATGTATTAGATCCACTCTCTTTGAAACTGGGAATTCTACTGCAGTATTTATTATACAGTATTTGACTTATAAAAAGAGCTGAAACAGCTTTCAGATTTGTAAATATGTCAATATTATAAAAAAATGTGCTAGTAGTTGGGAAGTTTTTGTACTAGCAAGCAAATACATTTGATTAAGTGGCCATCTGGTAAAATGCTTGTTACCAGTTAAAACACTGACTTTTCAATTTTGCATGTGTTGTGCATGGGCCAAGTAAGATGTGGGTAAAAGTTATAGCTGCATAAACTGAGTGGGCAGTAATTGGACCATATATCTCTCAAGCCTACTCCTTTAAATCTAAATAAATACTGTTTTTCTCACAGCCATTTTGCTTAGATGATCCATTCCATCTACAGTCAGTTGCATTACCATGATGTAAAATTTCTATGAAGAATGATTTGATTTTGTATATTTGCATCTGTGCAAAGGCTGAGTGGCCTGTTTTCTGGTAGGTTTAACACAAGAATAATTAGGCCGTGTGTTCCATGTATAAACCGGGATTTAGTTTGGGCACATCATCATATGCATTCAACCTCAGTGTCATGGCAATTTGAAAGCTTCTGCCAGTGTGACTAAATGGTGTGGTAGAAAAGGATGTGCAACTTGGGTTACCATATTCGCCTTCCTAGAGCTCCTCTGGTGCTATTGCTTTTGTTCCCTGGCATGCTAAGGCAATAACAAATTGCAGAAAATGCCCCCCTAACCTCCCCAAATCATGGCTTCCTTAGAAGACTTGCTGTGACTCTTTAGTTCAGTGAGAATCACAGGAACATATCAGATTTGCCATTTGGACCATTAGTACATCAACAGCTGTGCAGAATGCAGTTGTCTTTTTCCGTCACAGTCCCTGGGGCACCTGTAGCCTTTCCAAAAAACCCTCTGTATGAATTTGTAAGATATCAGCATGTCAAAAATGTAAACTATTTAAAATAAGACCTGTCACAATTCACTGTTTTAATATTTCTAAATCACTATTTTAATATTTCTAAATAATTAAACTGAAGCCCATACTTCTGCTTCCTCCTCTTTTATTTTTTGCTCTTCTGAATAGTATGGTAAGTTTTTTCAGGCCTAGTATTTTATTCCTATAAACATGAAAAACAACATTTGTAAGCTTGTGGCTTTTTGTTTCCTGAAGGAGGCTAGGTGTTCAAAGATAGGTGGCATCCAAGGAACATGCCGTCTTCTTGATTTAGTAAGCTCTTTTTTCTTTTGGTGACTATTCTAGAATGGTCATTAATATATATACACCTTTCTACTCTGAGGTTTCAAGAAATTTGTAACTCTCAGTAGTACGTCTTTATTGTTTAGAGTATGATGTTCAGTACAAGGGCAGTTTGACACTGATTCATTAAAGGCAGAGAGGAAGCATGAGGCCACCTAGCCCAAACTCCTGCGTTAACTGAACAGCACTGAATTCACACCAGGCTTCTTAGGGCTTTGTCTAGCCATGTCTTGAAATCCTCCAGAGATGGAGATTCCCCAGCCTCTCTGGAAGCCTCTTCCAATGCTTAATTATCATCAAAGTGAATCATTATTTAAACTTATATCCTGTCAAACATGCCCTATTTAGGTGTATGACCATTTTCTCTCCTCCTTTTGGGATGCACCTCAGTCTACCAGTGAGGAATTTGTGGAGTGCACAAGTTGTACAACCATGTCCTGTTGCCCCTAGGAATATTATTTGTATTGGAGGAAACTCCACCTGGGAATTTGCATGCACTCCTGAGCCTTATACTACATATTTTGATAAAATTTGTTAATGTTCTTAATTCTAGAAGTGGAACTCAGGTGTCATATGTCCTCCACTATCTTAGCTGCTATCCTGTCAGCTTCTGGCCATGGTCTGTCCAAATACATTTTTTGCAATATTAGCAGAAAGTTCTATGCTTTTTTCTCATTTAAAAAGACAAGTATGTTAAATGAGAATATTCATTTTAATTCAGTGCAACATACATGTAATCCTTTCATTCATGAAAAAATTGTATCTAAAAGTAAGAAACAGTCATAACATTGCCTATGCCTATTTATATAAGAATACCAAGTCCCGCATATCCTAGCTGCGCAAGTATTTAGTCAACTCCACAGCTTCATGAGTCAGTGCTACTTTAACTATACAACTATTGATGCCTGAGCTACAGTCAGAGCAGCAACGGCAGTGTAGACATATTTCTGGATACCATTCTCCTAACCTTTGTGTCATAATGGTAAAGTTAGGCCTGAAAAAATTGTTTCAAAATTGATCTATTCAGGAGCAAAACTTTTCTTAGCTTGTTCTCATAATTAATTTAGGTCTGCTTTAGTACAAGGTTGTTGCAGCTGCTGTCTGTTGACTTTCATTTTTGAGATGAGAAGCAGCACAACTTACCTTTTGGAGACTATTTTAAAGGTTTAATTTATTTCCCAAGTTGTGTTGCAATTTGACATCTGTGGAAGACTAAGATCCAAGACTAGATACAGCTGCTATATTCGGTTTTATCTTTGATCCCAACCAGTTTTTATCTGTGATTGCCAGAGGTGAAGACTAAAGTATTTTTACAAAAAGAGCTATTCTAATTCAGGGAATGCAATGTCAGTTGTTCTGTTCATAGTTTACCATGTACATTGCTATGGCTTCATTTGATATACTCATGGAATGAGTAATGAAGTGGTAGTTACTTTATAACTCCATCTCCTGACATTAAATATTGAAGCTACAAGCCCTTTCTGAGAATTATGACATGAGGAGCACAGAAAGAGTTCTTTCTTTGATAAACAAAACAGTGTGAGCTAAATACGAATTAATCAGAATTCTGTTAGTACCACTTATAAATTAGAGGAAAATTGTAAGAAAGGTATTTTGCCAGTGCTGTGCTTTACAAACATACTATAACACTTGTTTAAATTGTTATGAAATAGCTGGAAATAGTTGTCTGTGGGTTACTGAGCTTATTCAGTTCTTACTCAAAGTGAATGATGCTGTGACCAAATAAGAAGAAAAGCTGAAGAAAAGACATGGCCATTAAATAATTTCTTTAAAAACATAGAAGAAATGATGAATAGATGCATTTTATTTCTTACTGCTATAGATGCAATTCTTGCTCTCCTATTATGTGTGTTACAAGCCTATAATTTCTTTAATTTTTCTTTAAGTGGAGGACGATGATAGATTATCTATTTCACTGATATTTCTGGTGTAATTTATTGGTAAACATTCAAAATTAGCTCTTTGGATTTATTTCAGCAGAGCTGTATTGATTTACTTGAAAGCATGTCTTTTTATATTCTCTGATCATCAAGCGCAGGGTACTTACCCTGAACCTAGATAAAAATCTTGTCGTGTACAAGATAATATTCTCTATATTTGAGGTGTGTTGCTTGCTGTGAAGGAAAGAATGGATTTGTGCAGTACATTATACCATGATGCATGTGGACCTGCACATTGCACATCAGGTGAGGGTCATTGCAACTCACCAGTCTGGCCAGCCAGTTGTCAAAATACTTTCAGTCCAGTCCCTGCTTGTTTCTTAAAGAAGTGGGCAAGAAAATCCCTACAGAGAGGGCAAAGAGCTACTCTGGCTTACAGTGACACTTTGGAAAGCAAATGCTTTTATACAGTGTGTCACCAAGTCACCTAACGTATGACTTTATTATCAGCAACTACAGAATATATAAATTAATTCAAATATCTGCTACAAATAAGCAAAGCTACAGTTAAGTGAGGTCTATCAGGTCTTAGGTGTTGCACTGTGTTTTTTCTTGGGTCCTTGATGGTCAGGACCATCTTTATTTGTTTTCTCTTGTCTCCCCTGACTCCCATCAGTTCTCTGACTTCATGAGCTCCTAGGTAAACTAATTTCTCCTGTCCGGTCGATGTCCACCACAGCGAACTGTCTCTCGCTTCACATTTTCCTCCATTTATTCGGTCTTCCAGCTGCCTCAATCTAGCTTAAGTTATCAGTGAGTTAGGTTAAATGCAAGTAATGCATTCTTTGTTACAAGACCTGCTCTTTCTCTTCTCCTTGCTTAGCAAATATTTGACCAGGTTATTCTGGGAGTTACAATATGTCTGCATAACAACACCTCCCATTGAAGTAAAGTACAATGAAACTTATGTTCTGCAAATACTTTTAGGAACCTTTAGGTTTTTATAATTGCAAGCGGCATTTGTAATGAAAGAAACACATCAGATCAGTATGAATTAGAAGCAGAATTTTGCCTTTGGATAACAGATCTCAAATTATGTAATAAATCGTAATGCCCAGATGCAATAAAATATATTGGATCAAATCACATGTATTTTGCTATCACTTTAAATTATAGCAAAGCTTCTAATGACATCCCTGTATATTGTATCTTGTATGATCCAAGCAATTTACACACACACACACACACACACACACACACATATATATATTCAGGTACTTTAAAATATCATCAAGCAGAAATTCCAAAAATGGGAGTTGTGGCAGTAACTAGCAAAAATGCATTTCACTTGCATCTTTGGACTTTTGGTGCTTGATAGTGTCTTTCTAGAAGAGTGCTAATTAAGATCTTTCAATTTACAAATATGCATAGTTTGCCAGTAATGCTCACTAAGTATACACTCTATGACTACAGAAAACATAAAGTAACCACCTGTATAAATATTAATTAAAATAATCTATTTGTATAAGGGCTGTGTGTGTATCTGTATGTGTGTGTGAGAAATCTCCTTAAAGGAAAACTTTAAATTGAGGTGGGAATGGCGGGGTGAGAATGAAGAAATAAAGAATTTGCAGTTTTATTGGGGGGGGAGAAAAATACACAATGTGGCTAATTAAAGTGTGATGTTCCTCAGCAGTCAATTCTGTGATTACTTAGCCGATTAGGAGGAAGCCTAGATGGGGAGGTCCTGGCCTCACTCCTGATAACAGCCCAGGTAATTTGTGTTCGACATCCGTGTGAAGGGAAGACTACTCAGAAAACCCAGGCAATTTCTGTATGTCTTTCATTCACAACCCAGGCTGCAATGTGGTGGCTGCAAGGTACAGTGCATCTCTTCTAAGTCATCTGAACCTCATTAGAATACTTCATTGTTCTTTAATTACCGTGTATGCTTTCCTGAAGAAGTAGTGTTACACCATGTAGCTATTTCTTTGTGAAGAGTAGAGCTGAGTAAAACTAAGAATTTCTAACTGAAATGATGACATTTCAACTCAAGATCTTTATTTCCTTTTGTTATTTTTTCCCTGTTGTGTTAGTTGTCCTTACTGTTTTCTAGCCTGCGCACTCCTTTTTTAATACGAATATGTAAGAGTAGTCTCATTGTTTTCCTATTTCTATTGGCAAACTTCCACCTTTTTCTCTCCTGTTATATATGTAAGCAATGCTTACATATAGATATCAGCTAGAAATATAGAAGCATAAACAGTAGACTTTGTGACAGAAGGGACTTCATAACTCACCTGCAGCTTCATGCCTCACAAGTTACGTACGGGCTTTCAGCTCACTGGAGGGTGATAACTAGTGAACTGGAGTGCTCTGTCTGCTGCCCGGGTGTGTACTTTGCAGCCTCCTTCCTGGAAAGGATATGGACTTGGCTTATGCATAGTGTATTATGTTTGTATCAGATTGTATAATGTGATTTATACTTTAAATTTTATATTGCTCAGGAAGTAAGATTGAGTTGAATGGTTAAAAAGTGGAAAACTATTGACTGCTGTTGCTTTCAGTAAACAATGCTAATATAGAAAGAACTTTGCATTTTTGTATGATTATAGTAATAAAAATATGTAAAAATAGCAAAAGTAGAGAGGTCTGAGATTTTCAAGAAAATGATCTTGAAAATAGATATTTTCTAGTACTTTCAGAAACTTACCTCTGCGTGGAGATGTGCTAATCTTTTTTATAAGCAACAGTTTTGTAGGTGCCTATTACTAAATCTGGCCTTTTTTTTTTTGGTCAGTTTAAAAGTTAAATGTGTCTAGCCTTCCTTGATGCTAATGGCATGCAACTACAGGAAAAAGCATTGATTTTCTGTATTGATGCGGCTATTTCTGCCCAGGCTATTGAAGGAGGACATGTCTTTTATCAGTTTGGCCCTGGACTTCCCTGACTCTTGAGGAACACAAATGAAAGAAGCACTCTAAAGGTAGATCTGAATTAGCAAGGGAGCTGGTACCGCTGCATTTGTGAGACTCTTTCATTTCTTCCCAGTATGAATTACACATTGGATTACCATCTTAGTAATTAGAACAGGATCCAGATATTAACGTATGACCTATAGTAAGAGCGTTCTCCTTGGAGTGCTTGATTTCTGCAAAACGGTAACGAAAGGGATCTATAATATAATTACAGAGGAAGGTTGACAGGCTGAAGGTTTACCAGTACTGGAGGTGCTTTGTACGTCCAGAGGATGTTGTGCTTGGTTCTGTCAGAAGAACAAATGAAAAGGGATTAAAGAGCAAAATGCATTAGGAACTACTGGATGTCATTTAAAGTTGTTAGGCCAGATGTGCACAATAATTCTATATGCAATTGTTCCAGGCATTCTGACTGAAAGCAGCTCGGGCACTGAGTGCTTTTAAATTCTCGTTACTTCACTTACAAGCCTGTTGGGAATGTGACTGTTGTGGTACTGTGAGGAGTGGTTTGAAATTTAATCTCCAAGAGATACGGAGATATCAATAAAGATACAGGACATCTACAGGACAGCTTGCAAGACTGGGTATTTTTCTCTGGAAAAATACTGCATTTTGCATAGGGCCATATTCTCCTCGCTGTTACTATGGGCAAGCAGTTTCAGTGTAGCTACGCCTGATGACTCCAACTGTCTTTCTGTAACAGAGGAAGCGAGTGCTTTACAGATTATTTGGCTGGCTTTTAACACCCCCCCCCCCACACACACACACTTAATGTATAAACTGGACTGGAAGTTTTTGTGTCAACGAGAGAAAACATGAGTATGTCTTTAATAAGAATAAAATCTTAAATAAATGCTGTGTCATTCTCCAAACTGCATCCTTCCAGTAGTGTGATTGTCCTCCTGCTCCCTCTTTATACTAGCAGATAAGATGAACTTCTTATTTCAACTTTGTCATAAACTGGATTTATTCTTTAGTTTGAAGCAGATCTGAATCACATTGTCAGCATGCTCCTTTGTAGTACCGTCCTTAAAAAAAAAATCTTTATAGCTTTGTTGTACCCAGCCAAAGGCAGAGATAACAGTGAGCCATTTCTAGTATGTATGTAATTTAAAAATCAGCAGAGAATATTTCTTGCACAGGAATCAATAAAGTATGAATATAAAATTGTCAAGTGATAGCAACTGTGTGATGCAGAGGATTAGCAACTTGTCCTTTTATTATCAGGGATTGGGTTCAAGCTTAGACACAACAAATCAGAAATATTATTATGCCTCATGGGCTTTAGTAGTATTGAGCGAGAAGAGCTAATGTGCATAATACCCCGGGCCAGCTGGGAAATATTAAGCACTCTCTAATCTCTTGCTTTCTGTTCACATCAGCTACGGATTCTCAGTCCAGTACCCGGTCATTGATCATTGTACATTCATTTTTATCATCAGGAAAAGGCTACTTCAGAGCAAAAATAATTTAGTTTTGGTGAGAATTCATGTTTTTGTTGTGTTCATGTGCTCATGAGGTAGCAGGTTTCCTTTGAGGTGTGGTTCCAGGCGGGATTTAATCATATGCCTTAGTAATGAAGTGAAGGGGACATAGCAGTCTCATGTTGGGAACAGGAGTGTGGCATGTGACTGATTCCAATTTATTAGGGAAGGAGTCCAACCAACACCTTTCTCCTCAATCTTTGACAGTGTTAGTTGCTATGGAAACCTTCCTAGGACTGATCTCCTTTTGTGCTTAAATAAATAATCTGAAAATTCACTGTTATTTCTCTAACGGTACCTAATTTTCCTTAGGACAAGTAAACTACAAATGGATTCTATCGACCCAGCCTCCAGAAGGGATATTAAATAAAGATTCAGTGTGCTGTGTGCATTTAAATACGCCTGTTTGCTTCTCTAGAAAGTGCACATACAAGGGCAGGGCAGGGCCTTGATGTTCTAACTCAGTTCAGAGCTACAGTTTTAATTACACCTATGAAAGAATTATGAATTACCTTGTGAAACATCAGTTAATACCTCAAATAATTAGCTTTGATAAATAGAGTGAGCTGGGCACTCCTAAGTGATCGCTTTGTTTCACCTGAGAGATTACTGCATTTCAGTAGTGGGTTAGCAATTCCCATGCACACTTTGTAAATCGGCTTGTAAACAGTCCTGGAGTGACTCCATCCAGCAGTACTCAACAGAGAAGTACATGGCTTGCATCGCTTGCCATACTAATCTGGGGGAAGGAAAGATGTTATGTTAACATAGGATTGATTTCAACATGAGCAGTGGCAGTATTTAAAGAAGTAAGTATTTAAATAAGCCCTGATAGGAAACAACTGCTTCTCAGAAGAAGTGAAAAGTGAAGCATCTCTAGAGCTTGCCAAAGCAGTCTGCCTTGGTCCAGTATACTTTCCCAGTTCAGTTCCACATAATGGAAGTATTTCACCTGTTCATGTTTAGAACTAGTCTTCAAAGAGGTGGGCCAAAAAATAGTTTGACTCTAGAAGTGGGTCACTAGTTTCAAAAATGTGTAAAGGCAACAGTGGCATGTCCGCTCGCAGGGAGGAAAAAAATTTCCATGTGTGAGTGAAGGTCCATATTACCTGTCTTGATGAACACGGACAGAAATGTGTAGTCAAGCTATAATAATTCGACTGATCACTGCTGGGTTCATGAAAAAACCTCTTCACTCAAGGTGTTACACTGTAGGGTGGGTTTGTTTGATATCCTTTGCAATATCTGGCATAGGACCAGGCTTACAGAGTTGCATCTATTTTAAAGTAGCAATCTGAGTCTTTAGGCAAAACTTCTAAGGCGATACCTGCCACCTTCCAACTCCTGATGGAGCATGCCTAGTCAGGATAAGCAAAATTCATGTCTGCTGGAGATTTTTCAAACTGCGTGATAGCTGGTAGTTCATTATTCTGGAGATTTACATACAAAAGAAATAGAAAACCAGTAAAACTGCAGTACTGCTGACACTGGCATAAAGATGAATGCTTTAGTACAGCAAAATGATGGATAATTTTGCTCCCAGTCACCTGAGCTGAAAGACATTTTTATGTGAAAAATTCATTCAGAGATTTGAATTTTGGCTGCATTTCTAGTGTCATGCACTGCACAAGGTAACACAGGAGATTCAATTTATGCTATAACAAACTAATTCCAAAATAGATTTTTTCACCAAGTACAATTTACCACACTGAAAGATAAAGAACAAAGAACTCCCAAAAGAGTTGGCATGACAGTTTTACATAACCTTCTGTCCCCATGTTTGAATAACTTGTCAGAGATTTGCAAACCTATTGAAAACTCTGAGGTCACATTCAAAAACTCTATCAACTAGAATTATGGATTTACCAAGTAAATTGTGCTTTTTATGGGTTTTATGATGTTTCTGTCATACCAAATTAACCTGCCTTTTTTCTGCACATAAAAGTATAAATATGTGTGCTTAGGTTTCGTTAGGTGTTTTTTATTTACTTAGCCAAAGGAACATATTTATAGCTGTCTGTATCAGCGCTGGAGGAAATAGCTTTTTTACCTAAATTTCTTAAAAGTGATTGTGTCATTTTGATTAATTAATAACTTTTGAAGATGTAATTGAAAACAAACTCTCATAAATAATGTTTTGCACTGTTCCGTCTTCCTACATAAAGAATAAGATATCAGTCTCCTACTTAACAAGTTCATGTGAATTAGCCTTCTGATCCACATGTTCTTCTAGCCTGTTTCCCAGAGTGGGAAACACTGGTGCATCAAAAAGAGGTAAAAACTGCACAAAAACTAAAGTTGAGTAGTATGTGCCCTGATCCAATAAAGAACTGCTATAATTCCCTACAATAATTTCTTATATCATGGGGAAATTTATATTCAATCACTGTAAAACTGCTTTTATTTTGATATTTTACTTTTTTCAGTTGTTTGTATGTCTACTGCTGTATCACCCAGTGGTCCTTGTGCTGTACAGTGGTTTAATGTGGGACTATGTGCCCAACTCCAGCTGCTAGGCAGCACTGCTCTATGGAATGTAACACCTGCATCTGGTGTAGAGCTGCCTTTTCTTGGATAATAAAAACTATTTGAAGATTTGTAAAATTTTTGATATTAGAAAAAGGATAAAATTATCCATATTATTCCATTTCTTTTATCTGGAGATAGGTGTAAAAGCTTAAACTTTCTTCTACATAAATAATCAATCTTTTATCTTTATTTGCTTTTAAGACTTTGGTGGCTTTTTATTTTCTCTTTAGCCATTTGTATTTTGTATAAACTGTTTAAGCCAGCGTAAGCTTGCATACAATTTTTAATCCTTCCATTGTTTCTGAAAGATAAATCCAAAAGTTTGGAAAAAAATCAGTGTTTTTAGGTGGGTTTCCCCTTTTTATAAATATTGGCTGTTAAACTCCCCAGGAGTTGTTTAAACTAGAAACCTGAGGTATTTTAGTGAAAATTATTTGTATCGTGTTTATCAGTTAACAATTTGCTGATTCCACTCATGAAGACTTTTATTTAGAGAAACGACAGAACTTGCTACCACCTGCTTCTGAGTAATTGCTGTCTACGCACACTTGATCTGATGATTGTCACTATAAGCTGAAGATCAGAGTCTCTTTTTTATTCTTATCCTGTAAAAGGAACTTCATCTTGCTAGTTCTATTTATGCGTATCACAGACAGTCAGCACGAGTTAAGTAGCTAGTAAGTAAGAATATGGTATTTAGTTTGAAAACAAAACATGTTTTTTGGAAAGAGTTTGCTTATGAAAATGGGAAAGAGGAAGATTTTAGCAGCTTGGTGCATCAATCTGTTTTGGAAAAAATATTAGAAAATTAGAGTGGAGGCTGCACAGTAGTACGTGGTCATTTGTATATGTCCTAATTTTTACTCACAAGTGTTAATACTTGAGTGCAGATTAGGTATTGGTGTATGACTATAGAGATTTGTCTGAATATATTCGTTCTACGCAGTTGTCTGTACTTAGGTATAGAGGAAAAAAACCAGAAATCAAGCAGATGAATGGTTTTATTTTCATACGTGGACTTACAACTTTGTCCTTTCTCTTCCAAAACAAAAGACTGCCATCCTCGCTCTGACAGGACAGGTTTGCATCAGTGGCCTTGGGCTCCTGAGCTGCAAAGGGCTGTGCTTCGGGCGGGCAGAATCTGCACCCCAGGAGCTTCCCTCTCCGGCCATCAGTCCTACCCGATTCCTGGTACACCTCCTATTAGCATGCAGCAATCTCCTTCCCACAAAGCCGGTTGGCTCCATTACTGTTTGCTGGGTAAGGATTCATCCTTGGAGTCATCTTTCCTGTTCCCCTAGTATTGTGTACTTTCTAAGTAACCAGGAGCGTGGCTTCCTCCCGCATGTGTGAATAGGGACAAACTCTTTTCTTAGGAGTTAATATCAACATTTCTGTCTTTGTAGCTGCCACGTAACAGCAGAAGGTCGGGAGATGGACTGGTTTTCTCAAGAACTGAGCATGCTCTTCCATTTTGATCTGATCTGATCATCACCATATATATGTGAAAGTTTCATGTGTTTGAAGTGCGGCTGGAAGTTCAGTCTGGAACAAATTTCCAGAGAAAAACAGTGAATAAAGTTGGTAGCTCTCTTTTCACTGGCAACTTCCTTATATTCTAGACTTTGTGAGAAGTCTCCTTTTCTTTCGTTCTTCCCTTCCTTCCTTTCATTCTTTCCCATAGTTGTTTGTACTAAATATTTTGTTTATGTAGGAGCAAGGCAACTCTATTTCTTATTTGTAAATGTTGGATATTACTGAAGAATGAATACAAATATATAATAATAAAATTTGCAGTGGGCCTATAAATGGCTGGTATCTTGCAGGGATTCAGTTCTACTTATCAGGTAAAGCAGAGGGCCTGTACTAGTAGGCAGAATAAAAAGTTGGAGTTAACCTAAAGGAATTTAATATGTTTTGCGTAGAAGTTTGAATTTCAGTACTCAACAAAGTCAGCTATATTTGAATAATTTTTCTGATGAAACCTTCATGTCCTTACCTTCTTGGTTGCTTGTTTAGAAATGCTAAAAGAATGGAGCCAGGCTCTCATCTTCCTTACGTCTGTATGCCAAAAAGAGTTTCTGTGTTTGACTGTAGCAACTGAAGCAAAAGATCCTGGTGCTACAAGTAATACAAATATGTACTACAAAAGCATCCCACGTGAACCTGGAGCTTTGGTCCTTTTGGGACTGTTGTCATTAACAGACACACATGTTGCTGTCCTGTTGGATTTGAGAAAAGTCTGAAATGTCTGAAATGTGGAAGTGTTGTCTCTTCACTTGCAGGTTTAATCATCAGAAAAATAGAAAGCATGAGCAAAGCATCCGAAAATAACAAGTATTGTGCGTGTATCACCAGGCAGATGCAATGTGGCTTATAAATAGCTTGCTGCTTTGTTTCCTAAAAAAGATGTGTACAAATGCTATCAGTATTCCATATGGATCTGTGTACTTTCTTCAAAAATGCAGGAGATGACATGAAACAATATGCCTGCTGAACCTCGAAGTGTAGTAAGGCAAAAAAGAGAGCAAGCCATACATTATGGATAGTGTTACTGTGGATGGCTAGTTTATATGCTCTGGTGTACAGGCAAAGCATACAAGTGATTAGAAAACAAGTAAGAGCATTGTCTTCTTCCAGCAGGTATCCTATATCAGATGTTAGGTTTGTTTTTATGTTGGGTGTTTTCCTTCCCTCTG
Organism: Apteryx rowi; assembly: GCF_003343035.1. NCBI lineage: Eukaryota > Metazoa > Chordata > Aves > Apterygiformes > Apterygidae > Apteryx > Apteryx rowi. The sequence continues at coordinate 2,842,845 of NW_020450783.1, forward strand.
TCCAAAGCTATAGGAATTTCCAATTATTTCCCTACCCCCATCAAATCTTTTTTTTCTTGATGTTCATTTACAGTTGTTTTTTTTTTTTTTTCCCCTAAACTCCTTTACTCAGTTTTTTTAAATTTGTGGAACAGGACTCATTCTTCAACCTTACTCTTTCTTCTTGTGAGGAATGGATGTAAGGCGATGTGTAAAATAAAGCTATAGAGTCCCTTTTCAATCTAACAGCTGATTCAGAACTGAATTAACCTTTGTGTGGAGTTTGACTTGAATTGTCATAGGTACACTGAGTTGTCATGTTGCTGTGCCACGTTCGTGCATGTACTTCAGCTGCACCACGCTCCTGTGGTATGGTCGTGTTTGCTTATCGTTGTTACTAACTTAAGGCAAGAAACCTTAGCAGGGAACAGAGCCCTAGCAGCAGAGGGACAACCAGCACTCGCCTTTTCCTTGAGAAGAAGTGAACAGAGTTGGTCTCTCTTCTGGATTTTTAGATTAATAAACCATGCTTCACAATCTTTTACATAAATTTTTAGTAGCTTTTAAAAACCTTTTAGACAGATCTGGAGGAAACTGTGTATTTCAGAAAGTTTGGTTTGTATGCCGACAAATACAGTACATTTACTTACAAGAATGGAGATCCACAACAGTTATCTATAGGATCAGATGAAGATAGAGCGAACTGCATGTAATTTTCTTGTTGTCAATCTTTCTTTTATCAATAACATTTCTATTTGAGGTGTTAATTAGGAATTATAAAGTTGAACTTGCAATAAGCCAGCTGATCCCATATAAAACATTTGTTTGAATTATTAGTGACCAAATTTAATCAGTTTAAGAATTGTGTTTCATTTAGGCTTTAAAATCTCGAGTGAGCCCAGACTCACATAGCTTTCATTTTACCTTAGGGAATCAATATACATCTTTTATCTTTGGCCAAAATTGGGAATTTACAGTACCGGCAGTTTCAAGAACTGCTATTTTTGTTTTTCTCAGTACTTATTTCTTAAAATAAATTACACCTACCTCAAACCAAAAGATTTATAATTATTTTTCTTTCATGAACTAAGTGGAAAATATGTACATTTTTGTTTCTCACAGTTTTGAGACATTTGGTAATGACAAATTATATGAAATTAAATGTAGAACTTAAAAGGTTACAATCAATAAATCACCTCCTTGTCAGTAGATCTGAACCAGTTCAGATTATTTCAGAAAAATAATTAATTTCTTTATTATATAAAAATGTAAATGCACACATTTTTTGCTGAAAAGAATTAGCAAGAAGGATAGTGCTTTACAGCATTTTTTTTTTTCACCTTTGCTATGATTTTTTGGGAAGGATGGCTTGGAAAGTGTCCCACAGCTGTTTTTTCACAAGTGGTATAATTTGAAAAAATAATTAACTGAGTCCATGGATTTTTTTTGGCAGGGTGAAATTTGTGAGGATAGGCTAGATCAGCTAGATTTATGTTTCATGGCCACAGTCTCATTTTTTAACTCATGGAAGCAGTGGTTTGCTTGAAATAACTTGTTTGTGTGTTTATAAAACCGAAGTCAGTTGAGAATAAAATGGAGCGTAGTTTTAAGATTTATGCTAGATGCCAGCCCTAAAGATCCTTGCAGTACTGTCTGCTTTGATTGCCTCCAAGCCACGTGGATGTCAGCAATACGGCAATGTCCTAACCAGCCTATTGGCTGACGATTCCCCTCATAACCGTTATGTGGGTTCTTGGGTTCTGTTCTCACTTCAGACAGAATTATTGTTCTATATTCCTCTCCACTAATCATATTCTTTTACTAGCACTTACCCTCCAGTAGGAGTCTGCCACTGCATTTAAATCGTACTCCATCCTTTTTGTGCCCTGCAACTGCTCAAAGCAATAATACTCCCTCTTTCCTCAGTTAAGTTCTCCATTTATTTTTGGAACCTAACGTGTCTCATTCTCTCCTGAGATCCTATTTGCAAACAGCTACTACTACGATAAAGCTAAAGGAAATTCAAGCTTTCCTTCACCATGATGCTAATGTTCCTTAAAAGTCTTGGACGTAAAAGATCCAAAACGATGCTGGGAGGTCTCTTTATTTAATCCGTTGTTTAATCTCCCTGCTGAGATTGCCAGAGAGGTTGAGGAACAGAAGCAACCACTGTGACTTCAAATTAATAAAATACTAACATTGGGTGAACCTATCCAGTTATTTTTAAAAGACGTTGAAAAATAGCCAAGGTTTTTATACTGCACAGTTTAGAGATGAAGTATCTTTCTTCACTTTAAGACTTCAGTTACATTTTATCGCTGTCTTGGGATTTTGGGGGGGTGGGGGGTTGTTTGTTTTTTTGTCCCCCCCCGCCCCCACATTTACTTGTTTGGTTTGTATTATTCATGGAAAATGAAAGGCTATCTTTTCTTCCTCATGTATTAGGAGTCTATCCAAAACTATTGAACTAGTATCTCTTACCGTTTTTAGTCCTACAAAATCCGTACAATATTGGAAGGTTTATCTGGAAGAAGAAAAGTGCTTATCAATGTCAATGCCAAATTTTTTTTTCTGTAAGAGTGCTGGAATTCAATTGACTAAAGGATTGCACAGATAAAAACCGGTGATTAGAATTTGTTTCTTTCTTAAATGCCAAGAGACAAACAAGCACTGCCTGACAAAACTAAATTCTGGATTACTGCCTTCTTTTAAACTATCACATTTGAAGTTAGCCAGTTCTGTGAGAAGTGTAATTGATTTTGAATATGAGATTAACAACAAGACCAAAACCACTCATGTCAAACTGATTCTTTTTGGAGATGGTAAAAATATTTTTGGTTTAATAAAAAGTAAAATAGCTACTCATGGAGCATTGCTTTTTAAGATACATATTTAAAATTTTGTTTTTGTGCTTTGAGACTGTAAAATGAAAGGTGCTTTAATTGCCAAAGCATTATGAAGCAGTTAAACTATAACACAAAAAGCATCCGACAGTAGTCTTTTCTAGGTGATGGACATAGTCCATAGTTACTGTTCCCTGGGATAAGTGATAATGTTTGTTTTCATAGCAAGTGGTAGCACTTATCTAAGGCTATTTACTTGTCCAGCTGTAAAAAATCATGACTGTCAACACAGGATTGCATTGCAGTACAACAATCCAGTTAGGAGGAATACTTCAGTAAGTGCATGAACAGCTATGACAAGTGGCTTATATGCTAGACGCAATGCACTGTAAGTGGCTACAAACCGAACAGCTGTGTTATGGTGTTGTTCTCTATTAGTTTTGCAGATCCTATTTTCTTCTTAAAGTGCTTGTATACTTTTTTAGTCCGTCCCTGTGCTGGTTATCAGCCTTTAACTTGATTAAACAATTTGACATGACTTGATATTAACTCATGGGAAATTTAGAAGAAATTTATTTAGTCCTTTTGTAATACAGTTTTTATTCCAAGAAGAATCAATTCTTGATACACGTTTTCAACTGAAATTAATTCACTGGCAGCGGAGCCCTGCCTGTTTTACTTTTGTTTTCCAAATTCTATGAAGGAAATCTACACTACAGACATACAGTCATAGGGCCATAAATACAACATGAGAAGTTATAGGAGAATTAACATATATTGACATACATTTCCAGTTATTGTTGAGTCCTCAGTCCCGTTGCTTGAGGCTCTATGAAAAATAAGCTGGATATTTTACAGAAGGTAGAATCTTTGTATATATTAAGAGTGTGGTTCTGCAACCTTCACAATAATTGATTAATCTAGTTAATAACTAGACTTTAGTTTTAGAGCCTAAATACTAGACTTAATAATAGCTATTAACCTTAATCAGTATTCCTACTGTGAAAGAAGTCCTATTCAGTGTTAGAAAATGCATTGGAATCGGACCAATTTACTAGATGTACCTTTCTACAGGACTTTCTTTGGCCAAGTCTTACTGGAGAACTCCATGCAGTTCTTGCATGACCTACCCCAAACAACACATTAAGGAGAAGGAAAGAAAGCCATAATCACGGCGTGTGCTGTAGGGCATTACAGCTTACTTCTGCTTTGAACAGTCACAGCGCACAGTGTAGCCTGCCAAGAGGCCACTATAACATCTAAGCATACAATTACCGTAAGTGTGTGAGTAATCTCATCCTTTTTCAATGAACCATTTAAGCACGTGTTCATGGTTAATGATTAGGTCCAGATGAAAGCAGTAAGATGATCTATGATTAAAGTTAAACATATGTTTATGTACTTTCTTGAAGTGGAATGGAATTATTCAAATGCTTTAGCACTATGGGCCACCTCACAGTACTACGTTTTCCAGAATTAGCCAGCAAATTCTCTGATGGAATGATTTTAAATTTTTTCTGTATGTAAGAGGTCCAAACTTACTATTCTTAATTCTCTTATCTCACTGTTTTGGTCTGGATTTTGGTAAAAACATTTAAACTGTGCTCTTAGAATGAATCTAAACTGCTTAGAAGGTAGAATTTGGCTAGTAGAAGTCCAGATCCTAAACTCAGAATTTTACCCCATAATAACTAAAACATTGTCCACCAAAGTGTTCTTTCCAACAGATAATTTTTGATAGTGTAATTGGTAGTTGCCTTGAGGGGGGAAAAACATACATTGCCTTCATGGTAGGGAGCGGGAGTTCAGGAACCATACTGTTTCAAAACACTTTGGGCTTTGACTTGTAATATCCTTTCTGTTCAGAAAACAATTTAAGCATCTTGTCTACGTTTTTACATAACAATTAATTACTAGCAAAAGGTACTAATTTCTCAGTTTTTCCACATTTGTATTTTGCTCTATTTGTTCTTTGCTAAGTTTTGTACTTTATTAATCTCTCTTTTCTGTTACAAACTTCATCAGACACGGTAAAAAAAATGCACTACCTTAAAATGGCCATTAAGGTTGTTTAAAATTATTTGTTGTTGTAACTAATTGCTGGGAACTTCAGTTGCTTGCTTTTTTTCTTCAGATGCCTGAAACAGTCATACCTTGTAAGTGCTGGTTTCTTGCATTGACTAGAAAGAATATAGTCAACAAGTTTAGATGTAGACATCTGCATTTCTGAGGTCCAAAATTATAGGACACAAATCCCACTCTGGTAAAAGTGTTTTTTAAGGCTTTTATTAAGGCTGTAGTCAAGGAGACTGAAGTCAACTTTTTCAGCAAACCTTTTCCTCTATCTACAGTGTTTTACATAAACAAGGCGGTATCACTGATATCACTATATGCTTGCTCTGTTCTTACCCTCTTTAGTCATCTACTGTTTACGACTGCTGGAGCAATCTATTGGGTTCAATTAAGTTTTGATCTCACCTAGTGCATTTTTAGGTCATAAAATAGGTAAAAGAGAATGTCATCCAGTTAAAATTGTTGTTAAAAAGAAAGAATGAATGAAAAAAAGAAATGTCTTCCATATCTTGAATTTCCTTGTGCAGTAAATATCCCAAATAAACCCCAAATAAAGTGCTTCCAGCCCAAGGTTCTTATTTCTAAGAACCCCTCTCCCTTCTCTAGCATTTATGCCATAGAGTATTTTAATCAGTATCAACTGAAGGAAAAAAAAACAGAATGGTGTGGGAAGTATCAAAATATATATATTTTTGTTCCTGGTATACCTTTAGTATTATCTATAGGGTACAGGTTATAAACTAGGGACTAAGTTTGGGCCTAAACCTCAAACTATATGGGTTGCTGAAATCCATGTGTGAATTTTCTCTACGGGCTGAATTGTAATTCCAACCCCACAGTTTAGATATGATAATCTGAATTTTGCTTCTTCCCATATCTCTGTTTGTAACTTGATGAAGGGACTGCTCTCTCTGCTAGAACAAAACTATCTGTCTGTTGACACTAGATTCAAAATGATCTTGTAAGGTTTTTTTAGACAGCTGTGCTGGAAAGAGGGCCTAGACGCTAGGACTTCTGACCGGTCTACCCTGAATGCGTGTACAGCCTGGTAACATCTCACCAGTTCCAGATCCTTAGCAGCACTTCCTCAGGTCTCATCTCCTGGAGGGGCGATCCTCAGGATTATGCCAAATCAGAGAAGAGGGTGGAAGTTTTAAAGGCATCTGCTCAACTTTCTAATGTAAGAGTAAAATAAAAATAAATCAAGTGAAAAAGTGATGAACCAACATTTTTGATTCCTTATGCCAGAATATGGAGGGGAAAGAAATCAGTAAGGGCTTTGTGGCCTCTTTCCTGCAGGATCCCAGCTAGCTCTGCTGCCTTGGTGCACTGGAGAACACAGGCTGCATTAAATAGATTTGATGGAAAACATGTTTTCATTGTGTGTCAACTTAGGATATTAATTCTGGCTGAATCACGTTCTGTTTTCTGGGCAGCATTTACTGAATGCCACTGTTATGCTGTAGCGCTCTTACAGACTTTTATTCTAGGTAAAACTGTTTACACATTGTTTGTGATACTTATTTGGAGACAGATGATGAAAGAAGCATCTTAGGTAAAACTAAATTATATTACCAGTCCGTAGTCTCTCAGTGTTTATAGATTGAGACAGTGGAAAACAATTTAAAAGCAAAATGAAGACTTCTGACATTCTTCAGTTTCCACACTGTTGTCACTCTCAAAATGATGTTTCATCTTCTGAGGCTTAAAATTTGATTCATATGTTCTTTCCCAAATAAACATAAGTTTTAGGTTGCTCTTAGGTTTCTTGTTTTGTTTTGTGGAGCTACCAGTGGATGTTTTCAGTTAAGTATAGCTGGGAACGCTGTTCCACGGTAGATACCACAGAGAGGATGGCGAAGTTGTAAAGGGGTTTGGAGGCTCAGCCGGTGCTGTGAGCGGGGCCGTTCCCCAGCACGCCCCCTGGCCTGCCCCCGGCGTGCAGGACGCAGCTATCCCTCGTGGCCCCAGGCTGCACTGTAACCATGCTCCTGCCCGTGTCTTCCAAAGGAAACATGGCTGCGGGGTGCAAAAATTGGATGTGAGACCAGGATTGCCAGGCAAACTGCTGAGTGCCTTCGCCCTGTGAGTAGACACCAACTAGGTACTTCCACTGGGAAGGATTTGTTAAAAGAGGTTGGAGGAAGGAGGTTTTTAGGTGGTGCCCTCCAGGCGTTGCCCTGTGGGTTTTAGGGAGGGAGCTCCCAGGGCTCTCTCAGGCCCCTTCTGTGGATCTGTCCATCTTCCTATCACCCTCCCCTCCTGCTGGGGAAGACCTGTCCCGTCCCTGCTGACTGTGAAAGCAAGTCAGACATGAGTATGGTGGAAGCAGCTGGTCCTGCTCCAAACTGCAGTGGTTGGGCAGAGCACTGCTCTACAGGGACCCCCAAACAGTCCCAGACCCAGATTTGCTACCCCTTATATTCCCTTTTTCCCCTCCTGATTTACTCCCCTTTACCCCTCTCAAGTATTTAACAACCCACACTTAATTTACTTTTTCCTCACTGGTCCCTGTTTTGCTACATTTGCATGCAATTTACTTATTTCTGCTGCTGTTACCTAGGAAATCCTGGCCTTACGTGCTATTACTGATACGGTTACCTAGGTGCTGCCGGCCTTGCGGGAGTCTGCTCCCCGAAAGGGCCCTCCTGTTTGAGGAGGAGGTCCCTCCTCCTCAAATACCTGTGAAGTTTGGTCACTTCTCACCTAACTCCCCCTTAGCCATCTGTGAAATCCAGCCGTCCCTCACGGCACTAGCTGTAACTCGTGTCAGCTTCTCAGGCTGGCATTTGTTTAACCCAGCAATTTTCTCCTGCGGTGCCCAGGAGTTTCTCTGGGCAGGGAGTTAGCCCAGCCTTGGGCTGGGACTCGGGGACAGCCACACCACCTCCTGGAGCCCCCCAGCGTTTTTACAGAGTCCTCCCCGGAGTTGCTGCCTGACTGCTGATGGAGCCCGCAGCCACCTTGACACAGATTCTGACTCTCCTACCTCCCGGTTTCTTTGTCGGGCAACTTAAATCTAGTGTCCTCTCAGGATCTTCATAGATACAGCCTTTGGGTCGGTATTTCTCTAACTTGTATGGGGAACGAGAGCCGTTTGGCTCCTTTGTCCTGCTGTGACCATAGAGCGCGCAACCCTTCTGGGCCACCTTCGGATGGAGGCCGTGGTTTGTAATTAACAGCAGCAGCTCAGCCCCTCCGGGGCAGGGAATGGAGAATTTACTGGGGACAGGTATTTACCTAGCAAGGGAGCTGTCAGTAATCCCAGACAATTTGCAGCACATCCAGACACGGTAAACACCTCTAACCCAGCCACAGCTGCTTCTTACTCCTGTTCCTGGAAGACCTGGCTGCTGCTGGCTCACCCAAGGAGCGTCGGTGCCTCTGTCCCACCTGAGGCTTTCTTCCATGTAATGCCAGAGTGCACTACTGTATAAATCAGTGCAGGTCAGATGAGGGAACACGGTCATAGGTCTGCCAGATTACAAAACAAGGGGTATGCAATGTGGAGCTTATGTTGTCTTGCTTGGTGGTGATTTTCTTTGTGTGATGTCTCCTGTAGAAAAGTGTTACCGAGACATCCTATTCAGCAGAAAGGCAGCTGGTACAAATTACTCCAGGAACATTTCAGAATGAATTTGAATGAGCAGGCTGAGCTTATGCTGGATCAGCACTTTATCTTATACGACTGTAGTGGTTTTGATCCAGCGCTGTGAGCTGTAAAGGCAGATTTGCCATACTGTCAAACCACAAACTTCAAAAGCTATTTTTGATTGAAGGGAAGCTTAGTGTGATATATGCAGAAGAAAAATTATTAATAAGTTATTTTAAATTTGGTCTGTGAATGGAAGAAACTTTGTGCTGGAGACTCCTAAGGCTAGGGCTTCCTTTTATTTGAGTTATTTTAGCCCAAGTATGATTTCTCCACACATATACACCAGAAGAAAGCTCTAGTCAATTCTCCAGGATTCCTTCTGCAGTTGATTTAAAACTCTCAGATCTGCACAAAAGAGCATGACATGTATAAGCCAGACACCGTTATTTAATTTCAGGAAGAATTTCTGGGCTCGATAAAAAGACAGACAGAAAAGTCAGATACAGAAAGAGGAAATGAAGACGGGCCTGAGGAGGAGAACAGACACAAGGAATAGATGATAGGATCAGGGGAAGATAACAGAACAGAACCACAGAGAGGAAATGAAAAAAAAATCTCAGTCATAGTCCTGGCTTGTCATTTGTCTTCTGCCTGTCTTTTAACAGGTTAATACACATCAAAATAGGGAAAGGAGTTTTTGAAAGAGTAAAATACCAATTCCTGTCATGGCAGGTGTTTTTATTGTTACTTATGTTTTGCATGTTACTATTATGCTTCCAATTCTATAATTGGTAGGAATCTAAATATATTGCATAAAGCTTTGTCTCTTTAAAGCAGTAGTTTACATTTAAACTCTTCTTGAGTGCATGTTTTATCTTTGATGTCCTTTGATTAGTAATGAGTGCTTTGAGTAGCACTCATTATCAAATGTTATCACTGAAAGCAAAGCACTTTCATATGTCTCTGCTTATAATTTTCTTCACAAGTTTTCTTCAGGGTGAAATACTCAATAATTTGTCCTATTAAGGTAATCTAAATAATTTTTTAAGTTATTTTTTAGGAGTCGAATGCAAGAACTTCAAATTTTTACATTCTTTACAAATAGATGTGATCCTATAGACCTTACGCGGAAAAAATTATATTGCTGTGATTTAAAATGTTTTGTTATGTGTATGCACATGGTCTCTCTGCCAGTGCTGTCAGAGGGGTATATTTACTAGCTGAATGACTTTGCTTATACAACTCTCAACAAATAATGTATTGCATATATGGAATCACATTTAAGGAAAGGCTATTGCAACTCCTATCTCCTCCCTCCTTAGAGTCAGGGAGCAGAGCGGTCTCTCCAACATGAAGAAAGGTTTGAAAACCTCACCTTGCCTGTTATGACTGCTGAGTCCATATGTTTAATGCATCATGAACATCACTGTGCCATACTCAGCTTCTTTCTGCTTCGGTTCGTTGTTTTCAACTATTGTTAGTCTTACAAAAATGCATAGATTCAGGTACATTTATTTCCAAGTTACATTTCTGTTTCCAAAAATTATATTTCTGTGTATATTATATTCTGTGTAAATTACATTTGGGTGTTTCCAGGTTTTAGATAAAGTTAGTATATGGAATAAAAGTAGTATTTTACTACTACTTAATTTTTGTTAAATAGTCTATATTTTATTATGAAGAAAATCATAACTTCTTTAAAATTGTTCTCATTTGACATGAACGGGCTTTCTGTATTCTTACATGGTAGAAAAAATGTGCAAAAAAATAGAATTATAACATTGAAATATAGCATTAGCTCTTTCAGCACTTATCTCACATCTCCCTGCATTTTATCAGGAGGTCCATGCAATCCCCAAAGTGCTGGAAAGCAGTTTTTGAGAAGCATGTCTGTGTTTGTATACTCACTCAGAAGTGACAAAATCACACTGCCTGGACTTCCTCAAAACAGCAATTTCAAAATTTGATTCCTTGGAGAACAAAACATCCATTTAATATATTACCGCATTTTCAGTAGGACTTTGTGTTTCCAGATTAATTTACATTTTAAATTGCTCTGAAGGCATTAATTTACTGAGCCAGCATGGGAAGTGCAGAGGAAAGAGCTATTCAGCTTATAAATGGTACCATCTAGCCTCAATGTAGAGATGCTTAATGGCATCATAATATATAAAGGCTAATTGTCTTACATATTTTGTAACCAATCATGTTAGAAATGTTCAGTTGTACAATTTGCAACATTATCTGCAATGTACATGATAAATATTGGTAAGTAGTATAAATAAAATTAATGACTTTCAACCAAATCATCCCAGTTCAAAACTGCTGTGCCAAATTTATTCAACTGGTATTAAAAAATGGTATTAGAAAATATTAACATAGCTATGAAGAATGAATTCTTTGGAATATTTGTATGTATATTTAAAGTCTGAAAATATTATGGACATCAAATTGAAATTAATTATATTTGTGAAGATTGAATTATTGCTGCTGCCAAGATGTTAGTGAGCACTTCTAAAGTATAATTTTCTGGAATTCTGTTGCAACTCCAGTAAACTAGAGTACACAAATAAATTAATCTCTAATGATGATGATAGTAGTTTGCTTACCTAGTAATAACTTTGCTCCTGGTTGCTTTACTTCCTTTTTCCATCTCTGTTTTGCACTTTTAATAAATGAAATATTTGCTCGTCTTTGGTCCTTATAATTTGTTTGATGGGCAAACAAATAGTAATTGTTGGATCTAATTGGACCTTAATCATCAAGGCAAAGAATAGAAGAATATAAATGAAATTCCTCACTCAAGCAAACTCAGTGACGGAACCTCCTGTAAGAAACTCCCATATTTGCAGAACATAACAAACTCATTACTGGGCTGATATCTTAAAATCCTCATATCTTTATTCATTATTTCTATTGTTCTCATGCATGCATCCAGCCCTCCCCGTCCTGTGGTGGGTGGTATGATCTGGTGATTTGAACTGGGAAGCAGGAATCGAGTTCTTTTGCAGATTGTGCCAAGAATTTCCTTTCTGATCTGAAGCAAATAAGGTAATCTCTAAAATTGTTTTCATTTCTTCTTAATTACAGCATCATAGGAGAGTTGTGAGAATTAATTCATTAGTATTTGCTGTGTTTTGAGAACTGTGATGAAAATTGCTTATAGAAATGCAATTTATTAACTTTTTTTTAAGTGTGAAGTGTCATTAACTGTGTTGCATTTCCGTTAATAATTGCAAAGTAATATTTCTAGTCCCTTTTGTAATTAATGTGGCTTTGAGTGCCAGATGTTACTGATGACAGTTGCAGAGAATGATTAGAAGTCTTCAGTAACTTTGCTCTAAACCCATTGTTTGGATGTAGTTATTTTTCTTATAAAGGTGTTGAACAGAAACATGAATCTACATACAAAAGACAGATACAGCTCTCATAGCAAATTCAGGTGAAAGCATGAGCATAGCAATACTTTTTAATTTTTAAGATCTTTAAGTTATTGAGAACTAGTTTTTCAGGAAGCACTCGGGTAGTTGAATGTTATTTTACATAACACTTTGTTTTGTCTAACTAGAAGAATATGATGCAAATCTCAGAACATTTCTGGATGGGAAGAAATTACTTTATGGCAACAGCTAGAACCCAAAAAATGAATTTTAAAAGGTCAATATTCACATTTTTTCACAGAAAAATAATGAAGACTGATGACACTAAAAATAGTGCTTGCAAATGCTAAACATTCCACATGTCCTTGCAGACATTGTGCAATTCACATTATTTTTGAGGCAGCAAAAATGGACTTACCCCTTCAAGTGACTTTATTAAGAATTTTTTTTCAAGTTCCAATAATCTATGGCACCTTCTATTTTTTTAATTTAGAAATGAGTGTCAAACATTTGATTCTATGAAACCTGTGAAGATATTTTTAAGTATTCCTTAATTTTTACATGTTACTAGCAACATGTATAATATTGTCTTATTTCACCCTTGCCACATAAATTCAACAAGACGTTTATTGTTGAGGTGTATGTAATTTTTTTGGAACTTAAACATGAGTTGGTCCTGATTTTTAAGGCATTAAAAGGTGTAATGGCATTAAAGTCCTCAGGTAACATAATCTGTAAGATAAATTATATAAATGAGAAAAAAATGTTGCTCTAAACATGTTTGAAGACAGTGTAATATCTGAGATTAGGCAAGTCATAGCAGTAATATTACGGCTCAGGAATGGTTTTACTGTTATTCCTTTCATGCACAAACCCAACAAAACATTATTTTGCATTTGCAGCTATGGTATTCTGAAAATGTAGAAAACAAGTAGATAGGCCATTTTTTCCTTAAAATCTTTAGTAATTTTAATGGATTCCCATGAGACTTGCAGGAAGCCACCACCAAGAGGTTTGGTGCTGCTTCTTTTAATAAGTTGAGCGCGGTGTAAAATTTTTCCAGCCTCCCTCTACCCGGGAGGGCTCCAGCTCGGGGCTCTGAAAGCTGACGATAGTGCTAGCATAATTTTAGTGGTCCTGCAAAGTTATCTATAAGATACGAAGTGCGGCTTTCTGAGCTGCTGAAAACTGTTTTTTATGACAGGATGATCCACGTACTGTTGTGGTCCTTCTGTGTCGTGCCTCAGCTTCATTCAGGCTGCTTATGCCAAAGCTTGTTTTTAGCCAAGCTTCTGTCTGCAGCAAGGAAATCTCTGCATGAATATATGTCTGGCTTCGTGCATGTGATTGGATGCTTTTCTACTTTGACAGCTAAACCGTATGTGAAAGTTTTGCTTAATAATTAATGTTAGTGTAAGTAAATGTGATATGAGGCTGCATGTTGTTAAAAAATATTGTAATTATATGCAATGCCTCTTTCCCATGGAATAAGTTACTGTTAGGCTGGCCTTTTTTATGCTCATTTCTAAAGTGCTGTGTGGGAGTATTTTGTAAATTCTTCCATTACAGAGCAGATGTCAGAGCTATGCCTATCCATTATTAAAATCTGCTGGAGAAGAGGCAAGTTTTGTGAAGTACTCTTGGATGGCAATCTCCATCATGTCAGAAAATCTAAGTGAGATTTGGTTTAATCTGCTTTTTTTGGGAAAATATTTGTATATAAATTCAGAAAAAACACAGTATTTGTAAAAATACATGATGAATTGTTTGAATTTCATATTGGCTTTAAGAAAAAAATGGTGGCTATATATAAGTACATTCCCTTTGAAATATATCCCCAACTTCATGCATGTAAGAGAGTTGTACGATTTAAAAGGTAAACATAAGTTTAATTGTTTGCTTTGATGAAAATGATTTAAGTACTTGTAAAACTGGGTACTAAATCACCTTACATTTGGGTACTATTGAGCAGTCTTATCTGTACAGAGTTTTAGAAGTAGATATGGCTTCATTTATTGCCTGCCTTAGTCTTTGCCATTAGAGAATCCCATGCAGCTGGTCGGGTTATTATGTGCAATAAGGAGAGCAGTAGGTAATAAAACGGTAAGAACTGCTTTATTCTTTTCAGGTTGGTTCTGTAGGCTAGCCGTGATGAGGATGTTGCTGTGTAGGAATAAATTGCTCTGACATGTCCGTCTACAATAGACTCCTGGCACCGTTCGCTCACAGGTGTGATTAATCAATAAAGTAAGCAGATAGGTTCTGGCTGGGTATTTGTTTCCTGTATTTTTGCTCTGATTAGGTCTTTCCTTCAGGGAGTTGTTTCTATGCCCACAGCCTGCTGAAGGCAGGAACAACGGCTGAGACTTATCAAAGAGTTGCTTTATGGTTTCTTATCCAGTTGAAGGATATCTGATTAAATGAATATAGACTCCTGTTTTATTTTTTGGTGAAAGAGGGCTGAGCACAGCTAATACCTCCTCTTACAGACAGCTTGGGCACATTAGGTGTGTCCCAAGCCTCTGTGAAAGGAAGCCTTGATATGTCTCAGTTTACATCATTAAAAAATATATTATTATGCAGATATAATTTGTTTCTTTCCTGTTTGTCCTATGTCTGCAAATTGTAACCTTGAAGGATCAGTTACTTAATTCAAAACTAAAATACTTGTCTTCATGATGAAAGCATTTTCTCTCCTCCAGCTTAATAGCCAGTACTTTCAATGTGAACAGGTTACTGATCTTGCCACCCCAGTGTGCTAGTCATCTGCTTAAATTGAGCATATTCATGTAGAGAACTGTGCTACATGTGTTGCCAAAGCAGCCTAGAAGGGGTTATTGAAGATCTTCATGGCTTCCTTGGCTCGTGTCCAAGCTGCTAATGAAACCCAGCTGTGCCTGGGGAGCAAAGGGAGCAGAAGGTGCAGGGCTGGGGGCTCTGCAGAGAGATATTGGCAGCACCTGGGAAAGGGGCAGTGCGGGATGCTGGGCAGGCTGGGAGTGCTGCTGCTGCTGCTGGTGTAGGGACCTTGTGGAAAAAGTGCTGGGGAGAGAAATGTGGGCCTTTGGCTCCTCTTAAGGAGAGGTTAAACCTCTGATGGTAAAGGGACAGGTGACTTGGAGCTCTGGGGATCTCAGAGAAGGCTCGATCTGGGGGATATGATCTTTTGTATTTTGAGATATTTTTTATCCTGAGAGAGATTAGCTTGGCAATTTAAAAATATAGAAGAGACTACTAATGTCAGAGAAACTGCTGCAGCAGGCCTGGAGGCTCACGTCGTAACTCGAGCATGAAACGAGTGGCCTGTGGATTCCCTGGTACGTAAGTGTTATTTTGTGCTTTGGTGGTGGTGTTTTTTCTCTAGTTATAGCTGTGCTCATCCAGTGCCCCTTAGGCCCTGTGCTGCATCTAGGACGCTTTATCTGGCCTTCAGCCTTCTTTCCTTGAAGGTCTCTCGTGCTGAAGTGAGGTCTGGGTGAATTGCTGTGGTCATGGCAGTAGCTGTGGGGTCCTCATATATCATGTGGTAAATGAGAGTCTGTTCCTGTGTCTGGAGAGAGCAACAGTCCAGCAAAGGTAGCAGCAGGAGGAAACAGGTATCAGTGCAATTCATGTAACTCACTGCTACTTAAAGCCTGTGGACTATCCTGGGGAAAAAAAATAAAATAAAGATGCAGGCTCTGGCAGTAGCAGGAAGGAGAAAACTGCTGTGGGTATGTGTGCGCTGTGACTGAGCACAGAGAGCTGCTCCCTCTGGCTTCGCTAATGGTGCTTTAAGTATAATGAAGATAGCAAGCTGGTGGTTGTGCTCTGCCTTGCGACTAATCTCACTGCTCCAGCATTACCTGCCTGTAGCCCAGCTACAGACAAGGTAGCTGCAATGCAGATGTGACTGAACGTATGCCCTGCAGCTACTGCAGGGTAGGAAGGTTCAGGATCCAGTATGTCACGCAGAGCAGTGGTGTAGGGGCTCTCTTAAAACTTTCACATGTCAACTAAATGCAGCTCCTGAAATCACTAATGCTAGTGCTGGGATTATTCTGATGGTGCTGAGTAAATATTGACGTTAATAAAATCTAGAAACTAGTAGGTGTTGATATGTGAAAAATCTGGTAAACTGCTAGTATAGTTTTTTAATCTCTTTATTTTGCTGCTTTCTTAGTGAATGATAAAGTATTACCATAGTACCCTTCATCATAATATCTAATGTGATGAAGAGATCTGCTGTACAGTGCCAGACTGCGTGTGTTATCAGTGAAGCTATGTAGCTGCTCTAACGTTTATGGACAAGAGCCTTTGCCCTGTGGGGCTCCCCTGCACCTGCTGCCCAGCCCTGCTGCGCGGTCACTGCCTGGACGTAGAGGTGCGCAGGCGCCGTCGCCTTACGTGGCCAGAAGCAGCCGGACCACATCCGGCAGCTGTGCGGAAAGCTGCTTCCCGATTCAGCATCGCTCTGGAACGTATTTGAAGTATAACTTTACATAGTTCACGTGAGAAGAAAACTCTTTTGTATGTGGATCGGGGATACAACTCTGTCAAGGACTGGTCCCTGGAAGTCAGGGAAAATGAGTAATTGGAAAGGTCAATCAGAAGATCAAGCTTGCAAATTAAGGACTGGTTTATGAGGTGCCCTCAGCAAGGGTACTTAAAACAGAGTAATCCTGGGAGACAGAGGAATACTTTTCATTTCTAAGGTGCAGCTTGTTCTCTGCTGCTGCTTTTATTTGAGTTTTAAATGGCCATTTCTACACAGAGAGATAGATACCAGGGATAAAATCATATGCTCATTGGAATTAAACACTGGAGACAAGCTTTGCTTTCTACAAAGCCAGCAAAGTTTTTCTGTTCTTACTTTGTGGTGGTGGGGGAGTGCTTAAGTTTCCCTTTAAAAAGGCTTTTGTCCCTTTGTTTTTCCTTTCAAGCTAACTTGTTCAGATGTGAAAATTTCTAAGCCACCTTTTTCATCCTGAGTGGAACAAATTACCCATATTTGCAGAGGTAAATATGGGGCTCATTCAGGCTGTTTGGTCGTGTTTCTCTTACTGCATCATCGAGGTCTGGATTTAAATTTTGTTTTATTTAACTGACAACTTCAATCCAAAAAAGCTTTCATAATACAAGATTCACTCTATTGTGTGCTTCAAGATTCATTCTGCTATGAATAATCTATCAAAAAAATGCATGCTGGTGGGGAGGTGAAGCAGAACAGTTGATTAAGAAGCTATTATTAAAAATGTTCTTTATAAACTCTCTTTCTGAAAACACTTTAATGTAAAAGCTTCTGAATGAATGAGAACATCCTAAAGCATGGCTGATATAGTACTATACTGATGTTTACATTTTGTGAAAGTAGGCTTTACAAGCTGGATTTCTGTGTGTTCTCCTCCTTTTTTTTCCCCCCCTACCCTATTCAGCATTATTTACACATACGTGGTACTTGGAAAGTCAGGGAAAAGGAGTAATTGGGAAAGGCTGTGGGGGATCAAACTTTCAAATTACGGGCTAGTTTATGATATAAGATACAATTTTCAGCAAGGATAGTTAAAACAAAGTAAAATGGAGAAACATTTGAGTTGCAATTTCTTCTCTGCTTCCTGTTTCATTTGAGGTTGACTAAGCCAAATTACTGCTGGAAATAATTATAGAGCTTGTTCTACCAGAAAATGACTGTGTAAGCTCTGCTTTTACTGCTGTGCAGTGACAGAGGACTGGTATTTACTTAATCCTCTCCTGGGAGTCAAGGTTTGCATGTCCAATGTAGGTGTGTAGTGGTTTTTCATGCCTGGTCAAGTAGGATATAGTTTGCTAGCTTTAGGCCTGTAAGGTTATAACAAGGATTTTCAGGGATCAAGCAAAGACAGGCAGCATAAAATGAAAATCATGGGTTAGTTATCTGAAGTTTGGAGTTTCTTAACCTTTTAAGCTTATAAAATGCAAACTTGGATTAAATTTAATCTTCCCTGGTTTCTATGAGTACTTAAAATTGGTTAACATTGCTGCATATTTTTAAAATAATATTAAAAAAATAAAATCCCTCCTGGAGAGTAAAAATAATATCGTAATGAATATGTCTAATATCCTGCTTAGTGTTCAGTATATCAGCATAATTATTAAATAGACAGAAATGAATGCCTTAAGAATCTGTCCTCTCTACCCCATGCTTCACTAGATCTCATAGGTCTGTCTTGTAAACTCTAATTAAAATTATTTTGCAATAAAGAGAGACACTGCAATAAACAGAGATATGATTCAGTGCTAACAAGTACCTGTTAATTTTGCTTCTTGTTTATGATGGAGAGATTTAATCATAATCTAATGTTGTATCTACACTACTGAGTGCATCCCATAGGAGACATGCATGTCTGGATATGATGAGAAACTAGCAGTTAACTTGATACTAGCATACACTTTTACTGGAAACGGGTACCGTTCAACCTGATTTTAGAGCCTTTTCTTAGAGTGAGAATTGCTATATGTAGACTGCATGTCAACACTGATAGAGATGGAAATCTGGGATACTGACTTTGTGCAATGAACAAAATTTTCTAGCATTGGGCCTGTCCCTAAGTGGCAGTTCAGATTAGAGTGACTTTGAGACATTTTACTCATGTGAGCGGAGAGCAAGTGAACTGCTTAGGTAACAATTTTGATGTGAGAATGCGGGTGAGAAGTCGGCTGTCTTTCTCATGCCTTGGTTGATTAAAAGAAAATTGCAATGTCTAGTGTCACTGAAAAGAAGTTGCTTTTGTAGTAGCTGCCAATACCAAGCAAGTAAAACAAGTTCTTTTTTTTTGTTTGTTTAAAATTAATTTTCTATCAAAATAGTTTAAAAGTTCACTCATTCTGCTGCTGAAGTTTATGTACATACTTTCTGCACCTTTATCTGGAATTCAGTTGTTTTTACTTTGTGTCTCCAAGTTGCATACATACATCTATGCTTGCTTTATTTAAAATAATCCCTCCTCTGTTTAAAATGGACATAAAAGAACCCTGAGGTGTTTATGAGGCTCTATCGATACAGAGAAATAAACAGCAAGTTAGAAGAGACTGTAGAAGATAGAGGAGCCACTTGTTCCTGGTCCTAAGGAAGGAAGATAACGCGGTTCTAGATGGAACAGGTGAATAGTCTCTAAACATTCAAATTTTGTCATTATTATACAGTACATACCTCTGATAATTAATATTCTTAGTTCAAGAGTTTGGATATTGGCTTCCATAATTCAGAATTTTTTTTTTAACTGAAATTTTCTGTACTGTAGTTTAGCTATTCTCTTACAGCTGTTGCTCTCACAACTAAAATAGTTACAGTGTATTTGCTGTAATATCAGGTACAGGATACTTAGGCTAGTTCTCTGTTGCAGAAAGGTAATGTAGGCAAAAGAAACTATATAACCCAGTTCAATCAACAGTGTATCGTCTAGCTTATTATGTAGACTGCAAGGATCTGACTTCAGAAGTTGAATATTGTAAACGTTGTATTGCTGTCTCTAACAGGAACTACATGGACATTTATTCCTAACTTCCAAATATAGAACGTAGCTGCCTAGAATAGCCATGGCAAGTTTCGAAATATGTGATCTAGAAGTTTCCCATTTAATTCTGCAGGAACTTTTAACTTCATAGGAGTTCCTGCTTGACAACTACAGCTGTGCTCACCTGCAGCTCATTTTACAAGTCCTGTGTTTTGCTAATAAACATATTGGCAATATTCTGTACTGTCTGTTCTCTTAGTTACCAATGCGTATGTTTAGAATAAGCTGCTAAAAGATTATAAGGAGGGGAGACGAGTTTTCTGAATCTTGCTTGCCACTAATTGGGTGATGGTAAGCGGTCAAATGTAGTCTGCAAGCCATCAGTCATAGTGGTAGTAGACCTGGATATCTGACATAAATGTGGTTTCTGTGCAGTAGAAAATTGAGTACTACTAAAAACATGGTCACAATTCAGTTGCAAAAACACGTAAGTCTAAATGCAAACCAGTTGAGCAAATAATCAAGCAATGTACAAAATGTATGCTTTGAGATTTTACTAGGTTTTTGGTACCAAGATTTCCGTCTTTATACCTATAAAATTAAGGTTCTTAAGCCACCTTTCAAATAACAGGCAGCCATACTGTTTGAATAAGACTTATGGTAGTGGCAATTTTTTTCAGAGTGTTATTCCCACTGTTAAATCCAGACCAAGAGAAAGGATAGTATCCTGCTTCATAAAAGTAACACCGGTGTTTTTTAGGGACCAATCGGTAGGTGAGATAAGTGAAATTGTGGTTTGTTTTTTGTTTGTTTGTTTCCCCCCAATATATTCAGAAATCATCTTATTAAATATGCCAGGTCTTGTGGTACCCACTGCTATTGCCTAGGCCAGTGTATTTTTCCCAGTAATAATAATTAAGGAGGTAACAGAACATTTCTATAAGTTCTGTAACTTTTTTTTTTTGCTTGCAGATTCTTCATCTTATGAGAAGTAATGGTTGAATAGATAATATTTATATTTTTTTCTTTGAATGGTTGGCCCACAAACATAAGAAGCACTGTAACAGAGTTGAATGTTAAGTATTCTGAACTGAAAAATTGTATTTATAACTAATATGGATGTCTGAAGCATTGATTTCAATTTCATAGATCAGTCCTTGTTTCAAATACCACAGCTATTTTTTTTGCTTTATTTGTTTTCACAAATATTGGTTATTTTTTAAAGGCTATAGCTGGAACATTTATGTATAAAATACTGCTGCATTATGTAAGCAGCACAAGACAAATATTATTAAAAGCAAATAAAATCTGAAATTTTCCCTCTTCTAGTTGCATTACTATTCATTTAACAAAAGCATAGCCTTACAGTCAACTGTTCTTAATCAAAACTGATATCTGTCTTTTCCAATATACTGTATCTTTCAGTGTTCCATAGTAAGGGAACACCTTAATCATTTTTAGCCATAAGTTTTGAATGGCTTTTTCTCTATCTGGAAGAGAGGGAGGAAGAAGACAAAGTAAGGAGGAAAGGCAGTGTGTGAAGTGGGCACGGGACGGTTTCCTGTGGACTCTGACCACATGGCACTGTAGCGAAGAGAAGTAGACTGGAACCAAATGCAAAAATACTCAGCATTTCTGGGTGACATGTAATGCCTGGCATGTTTGGTCTGCTTTCCACAGGAAACTTCAGGATGAAGTAAGCTAAGAACACTGTTTACTGTGTGGAATAGAAGACCTGGGGGCGTTGAGAAAAATACCTCTGTATCGTGTTTTTGCTCATCTGAAATGTATGAATATTGGCTGACTTCTGCTATAGCTGCTATCATGCTATTTCTATTGCCACTTTTTACACCTGCTGTTAAATGGCTGCCTCCTACTACAGGAATGAAGTGATGACAGCCAAAACTTGAACAAGACATAACTCAATCCTTAGGCTGCCATGCAAAGAAACTATCCAGTATAAATTCTCTGTAGCTACTTTCTCTTGCCCATATTGCTGCTGATGTCTTTAGCTGAGGGCGATGGCACTGACCTCTTTTGAGCATACTGGCTGACTAGGTGTGGAATATGGGGCAGGTTAAACGGGCGTTTTCTGTCGAGCATTCTAATAAAATGTTTACAGGATTCGCTAAAGAGCTAGGTAATTTTGTTTTTAGCTGGTTAGAAGAGGCAGCCTGCAAGCTGTGATTAACATTATAAATGAACTTATTTAAGGATGTGTGCCTCTTGAATCAGGCAGAGGGGATAAGAGGACAGATGATGAGCTGCTTGTTTGGAAGAGTTTGTGTGTTTTCATGTTCTCCAGGTGTCTTTTACCTGTCTGTCAAAGCTTTTCATGTGAAACAGTAGGAACCTCTCATCTTCTCTCCTTAGTGGCCATCTTTCTGGAAAACTGTAGCTGTTGCCTATTTAGCTGTAAGATTGAAGCCTATGCTGCTCACCTCTTACCCAGAGCTTTTCTGCTTTCTTCTTGCAGCTTCTGTACTTGCATCGTAAATGTTCAGGAGCGGCAGCATGTGGAACGGTTCCTAGAGTGCAATTGAACTGGCCTGTTTGTTGAGATCAGGATAAGGATTTTTCTCTTCACAGGTGTGACAAACCTGTATCTATTTTAGTATGTTATCTTCTCCTTCATTTCTTAGGAAAAACGATGCAAATCTGGACCAATGGGTTATAATATGCTACCTATTCTGTGTTAGAATATGAGAGAGAATTTGGATTGCCTCATTAGGCTGTTAAGGTAGCATTAACAACACTGAACCAAAGCAATCTTTAGCTTCAGTTCTTGGAAAGAATAATATACTGTGTAATCCTACCAAATAACAAGGTAATTTTATTCAGTTTATAGTAGATGTCAAGTTTTCCTAAAATGTCTGCAGACCTTAGAGAGATCGGGAAAAAGTCACCCGATTGTTGTCATTTTCAACTTACGCATAAAAGACCTGGGTAAGCAGCCTTCCGGAAAGCTCCTGGAAAGGATAGGGAAATGGGATCAACCTGTCTGCTCCCAGGCAGAAGTGTAAAACAAGCTTCTCCACGGCTGACGGGCAATGCCATCGTGTGAAGTAGCAACGACTGCAGCTTCTCATGCTCGGTGTAAGTCGTGCTGTCATGAAATCAGCAGAGTCACAGCCCTTCCTGTGTAGCATTAACCTTCTCTGCGGTCATGTCCTCAGGGATGCCCAGATATCCATTCTGGGCAGATGATAATCTCTTGCAAGTGGCCAGCAAGTTTCTTGCTCTTCACATTTTGGAGGGATGGGCAGCCCCTTTCAAAGACATGTAATTTTACTGATACTTAATGTAAAAGGGAATGTGATATATGTGGTAAAAAGCCCTGTGTAAATATTAAAGTATCTTGTTATGTTTACAGTGGAGTAAGAAATAGAATGAAGCATCCATGCAGCTGCAGGTAACGGTCATGCCTTTCAGATCTGCTTCTTGGGTTAAAAGCACTGCTCAGTTACTGATGGAATTTATTGGTGCTCTTTGGAATAAGTTATGACGCATGCTGAAACTGCACAGCTATTTTAGTGCTTGTTCCCAGGTGATTGTCTTCGGTTTCGAAGTTTTGTTCCATGAGACGCTTCCTTTAATCCACAGTCTGACCGAGTCTGAAGGATAGTACGAGTTGCAAAGAGAAATCAGAGAGTCTTCGAGCATCTTGCGTTCTGTATGTTTTCCCTCATGCTCATAGGTTTGCTCACTTCCATGGCGTCCTGACAAGGTCAGATCCGTGACCTTAACCTGAAGACCTCTCATAGTTTTTTCTTGACTAAAACTTAACATTAGCAGCCTCTTTCTGTGCACTAGTTAATATTTTGAATCATCTGGAATGAGTTTAAGCCTGTGGTTGTAATAAAAGTAGCAACAGCTGCTGGAAGCTATGCCAGAAGCTTTAAAATAAGAGCTCAAGAGATACAAGAGA
The DNA here is from genome assembly GCF_003343035.1 of Apteryx rowi. NCBI lineage: Eukaryota > Metazoa > Chordata > Aves > Apterygiformes > Apterygidae > Apteryx > Apteryx rowi. Next base: position 2,866,115 of record NW_020450783.1, read on the forward strand.
TCTTATATCTACAAGAGATACTATTATATAAAATATATATATTGTAGTGTGTGTGTGTGTGTGTGTGTATGTTATAGTTACATATTATGCTGCATTATAGTGTAAAGTGTAGCTAGTTCTGCTGCAGCTTTAATTTTGGCTAAGTAATAACTGCATCTACTTTCTTTACACAGTGTTTTCTGAACTAAGCAGAGGAAGAACTTTAAATGTTAGAACTGAGACTGCCAGTTCTGACACGGACATGTAATTTAAAATTGCCTGAATACTTTAATCTGTAAGTTCCTCAGTTCCTGATCTGCAAAAAGAAAATGATGATTCATCTTTCATCAGCCTTAGTCTGTATCACTTTTACTCTAACACTGTAATCTTCTCAAGGCAGACTGTAAAATGCTTTGATATTAATGTTTGCCACTTGGCACTACTTTACGAAGTTACAATCAGCAGCTTTTCTTTTTTTTTTTAAGCAGTTAATTGGTCCGTTGAATGGAACTGCTTTTTGTGCAGACAATTTCTACCTAAATCACTGCTCTGCATTCTTTTGCCTCTGACCAGCTTTGGTTGTATGTAGGAGGGATGTATATGCAAGCATCATTTATTAAGAATATGGTGTTTACAACTTCATTTTATAAATGAAAAAGGGAAAATGGCCTATCTTATCATCCCAGTAGTCTGAGATATGCTGTTATTTTTTTTTTCCACTGTTCTCCTAAAATGATCATAAAATGTGCCTAGGGATCTTCTGAAATGCGTACAGTAAGTACCGCAAGAACATTTTAATTGCAGTCTGTCCCTTTGACTGTTGAACTTTCCCCCGCACATAGGTGTCTCTTTCTCTTCTGTGATTTTACCTAATGGGAATAAAACTGCAGAATAGTAGTCTGCCTGAATATATGTTAAGATAGGCTGGCCTGCATTTAGACTTTCCAAACATTTGTTTCTGCTGCTGTCTAATCAGCTCAGATTTCTGGCTAAAAACTGAGCATCTTTGCTGATTATCAATTCTCAGTATACATGTATACAATTGAAGTAGACAGACAGACTGTAGAATGCTGTACTGTAACTGTTAACCTGAAAAAAACTAGATTTATCTGCAAAACCATAAGAATATATAGCTAAACATGCTCCTTTGGTATCTCTTACTGGCTAGGAAATATAGTTGGAAATCATCAGATTGCTTGGAAGAGTTGGGGAATGCTCACAAAATAATGAGATGTGTTTCTAGAAATCTACTCTTAACTCTGGTCCATACTCTTGAAGAATTGTCTTTACCTTCAGCTAAATGTGCCTGGTTTTTGCAAGGTCTTATGGATTTATTTTTATTTTTTCTGACCTGGAAATTAGTGTGGGAGTAGATTTTGTCCCCCGTAAAAGCAAGGAACAAATAACTGGGAGCATTACCAACTTTAGAGAATCAGAAAATACAGGCACAAGGAAACAGAGATTTGCTTTTTATTGTTTGGGGTTTTGTCTTAACTTTGTGCTTGTGACATGCATGCAAAGCATCATCAGTGACAAATGGGTTCTACTTTAAATCCTAAAGGGAAGCAAGAAGTTATGATATAACTGTACTGCATGAGAGATGCAGGATAGCGAAGTTGTTTATGGAACCTGCTGTTTTCTAGGGACTCTTGTAGTAAAACAGAGAATAGGCAGTAGCCTATAGGCCCCATTCACCTTGACTTATTTTCATATATATCACAAACAGATAAACTGATATTTTTGCATTTTATAGTAGGAACTATGGCTCTTCTATTTCTTTCTAGACCCAATAATTAATAGAAATGTGGAGAATATATGATCCAGATGACTCTGCAAAAAATCTTTTTAAGTCACTAAACAAGAAATCACTTCACACTGTGAATCGCTGAGTCCACTAGGATGCTTTTGAATATTTTTGCCTTCATTTTTTGCTTTATTTTGAAAAGATTAAAGGGATAGGTTTTACACATAGTCTGTGAGAGGACGTCTTTAAATGACTTTGATTTTTTTTCCCCCTCTATATTAAACTACTTAGCTATTAATACCTAGCATCCTTGTAAAACAAGATAATGTGATATTGTTTATATAGGCTAGTTTGTTTTTTTTTTTTTAAGTGATTACTTTTTTTTTGAAGAAGCACATGTGACAGAACGGTGACACTTGCTCTTTGGCCATTGGTGCTAAGTGTGGTGTTTGGTGGCATCTTGGATGGGGCTCATACAAACGTTGTGAAGTCACTGATTTCTAGCCTGCCCACTGCAATTAAGGCACAGCAGACTCGTTCATCTTCATGTCTCTAGTGTTTTGGAATTTATGCCAGACAAAATCTGAGAAATTTGAAGTATTTTGCCTGCAGTTTCACCCCTTTTAATTATTCTTTTTTTTTTCCTTCATAATCAGTTATAATCTATAATACAAATAAAGCCAAGAGATCAAGTAGACACAACAATACTTGGAGATTGATATATTTTTTGCATGAATCTGGACATAATAGTGCTGATATCAAATTCTTAATTACTAACATTGACATCATCATACACTTACCATTACTCTTTTTGTGATAATTGTATAATTGAAAGCATTAAGTTATAACCTGACAGTATTTATGATGTTTGACTACTTATTTGCAAGTCAACTTTATGTAGACCAGGTGGCTCTTGCTAGATATGTTGCTTGAAGCCTGTGTAAGTCTGTACGCATCTGTAGCGATCCAGTGCAGGGGAAGGCTAGCAAATTTGCCAGCTCAGCAGTATGTCCAGAGTAATGAGGCATCAGCTCCGTTCTTCTCTTTGTGCGTCTCTCCTTTTGTCTAATATGGGTTCAGGACTTTGTCTCAGCCTATGTGCATTTATAAAAATTCAATGGGGCATCATCAATGAAAGTGGTGTTCTAATACAAATAATAATGCTACTAATAGCTTCAGCTGCAGAACATGAAATTGTGAGTGCTTCCGTATCTATTGGTGACTCCACGGCTTGCTTCAACGACAGAATATGAAATTGTGAGCGCTTTCTTATGTACTGATGACCCTGTGCTTGGCAGGGGAACACGTTACCTGGGATCTTGTTTTATTATGAAGGAGAATTATTCCAACCTGGAATAGATTACCTTTAGCAGAGATTCTTCCTTCCAGAAATCCTCAGTAGTGGTGTGGTTTTAATTAGAAATATTCCACTTCACTAAAATTCAAGGTGGAGTGCAGTTCTCTAACTCTATAAAAACATTTTTACTAGTTGGTTGTGGAGACTGGGGAATGAAAAGTCAATTTTGCTTGAGTATCTTGCAAAGAGATGAACATGGTCTGAAAAACGGTTTTTGAAGTAGGCTGTTTCACAAATGTTACCAAAAACAAAGATGTTTGGGAAGCTACCGAACCAGCAAGTACAGCACAACTACTCATTTATGTGTTCCAGGACCATTTTTGTCAACGTCAAACTTTTTCCTTGTTGTACGCTAATCGTGTTGCCCGCATACTTTTCTGTATTTCTTTTTTTCTTTCCTAAACGCTACTAGCATCATCTTGTTAAACTTTTCAGTTCCCCGGTGTGATCAACCTCATCTTAATTTCTGTGATGTGCGTTTATGAGAGAAGTTACGTTAATGCCACTTCATTCCCACTCCTCATTTATTTTAATACTCATCTTTCTGTCTGGTAATTTTTCCTATTAGAATATGTCATCTTAGATCACATAAAGCTCTCTTGCCTGGGCAGATAATGAAACTAAACTCTCTGAACTGATCTCTCTTGACGGATAAAACTGAATGCTTTTTTTTGAGTTAACCGCTTTGAAGTCTGAGGGTGTTAGGGAATCATAAGTTATACCATGGGATTGGTGTTTTGTTTTGTTTTTTGATTTGGTGGGAGGGTATAATTCTGTTTTCTGTTGTTAAAGCATAATGCCTAAAAGAGATCCTGGGGTCTGTCTATGCTGCTGACGTTGTTTGCCCTCATAAAGGGCGCTCATGCTTACCTAGCTCGGGGATCAGGAGCAACTTAGCATCACAGAACCAAGCTCTTGGCAAAGTGCAAAAACTCATCCAATAGCAGGGTAATACCTGTAGCAAAAAAATCCATGCTTAAACCATTCCAAATTCCAGTTAAACCACTACTGTTGTTCTAGTTAGGAATCTGAGATTTGCAAAAGTGGCGAAAATGTTGGCAAACAAGGTGCCAATTCACTTTGAGAATTTGTAAGTCACTAAAGAGAATCTCATAAGGCTCAAAAGGCCTGGGGGCGTGTGTGTGTGCGCGTGTGGTGGCTTTTTTCTTTTTCTTTTTTCTTTTTTCTTTTTTCTTTTGTGTATGCTAGCATTTATCACTGGAACTTACTGGAGAGGAGAAAGCTGTCATGGAGAAAAGGTCAATTTTGATGGAATTATGACATCAAAAATGTCAGCATCATTTTATAAGCCCCCAAATACTACACTACTTTATTTTCAAAAATATAAGGATCATCCTCTGGTTTGTAACTAACTTTTATTTGGTAGATATTTAATGTTGTATTTAGAAACTTATGATTTCTTTTTTGGAGGAAGGGAGTATAGCATAGCAGCAGAAAATGATAGTTGATCCTGCTTGCTGTAGGAAGTTTTTTATTGAAATCTCCAGCTGTCCTGTCTCCTACTGAACTGGTAGCCTGCTTGCTTTTGAAAATAAGGCCTGTGTATACTAGAGGCTGTTCTTAATAAGCTGTTGTGTTTAAACAGATGAGTCTAACAAGCAGTTTATATTGTAGGCGTACTCTTCTTTGTAGGTGCTTTTTGATCATTTTTACTTGTAACTAGGGCTGCATGGTGTAGTGGAAGACTTTGATGTCCCACTTTAGTGGGAATTCAGGTAGACAATCTCAATAGGGAAAGACGTTGCATCCCTTTCTGGGTTCTGTTTAACCTTAGATGGAATTAATACTTTCGGCCAGAATATTTTTGTTTCTTCTGATTAATCAGATAACTTACAACCACAGTATAGTATCCTTACAGAGGTTTAATCAGAGCAGGCAAAATTTATGCCATGATGAATGAGTAACAGATAAAAGTAATATAATAATTTCAAAGAATGATAAATGTTTCTGGACACAGCATAACAAAGAAAGCACGCTTAGGACATCTTTAGGCCTGTGCTTATCTGGAGGTGTGGAGGACAGGGTTATCTGCAGGCATGGCAAGCTGAACATGTTAGAGGCATCCCATCAACTTCCCACATCTCCCAGTTGAAGGATGTGGTGCCACCAGGATGTGAGGGTATCGGTGGGCAGGTTTCAGTTTCCAAGGCTTTTATCTACTCTTTCAAAATCTGTGCATTTATTAATGTACTTTGTCAGTTAAAATTACAAATAAGAAAACATTGTTCTAACAGTCAGTAGCACCTGCCAATGCAAAATAAGTGTGACTTATTCCCTGCTGGAAAGATAATTCTTTAATTTTCCTCTAATCATTTAGTGATTGAAAATTTGTGGACACAAATACTTTTTAGTTTAGTTAAGTCCCTTAAAAATAAAATAAAAGATGCCTGCAGAGCTGGTAAAACTTATTTGTAGCTGAGGTGTTTCTGACTCCTGATAACATGGTAGGAGGAAAAGATTCATTTTCCTTATTATCTTGCGCACAGCATGTGCCAGACTGATGAAGGAAATGCATGTAGAGGTAATTCTTTCCAGCACTGAGATGTGTGTGTTTTATTAGGACAATAGAGAGAGGGAAAGAAGAAAAAGATTGGGGAAATAATCTGCCTCTTACATTTCCCTCTCTTTGATTCTTCCATTCCTCTTTTCCTCTAAGCTTCTACCGTTGTTGGCAATAGCTGCGATGATGCTACACCATGACCGTAACTGTACCTCTTAGCTAAGGGATTTGGACTTTTGTCTCCACCTGATGGAGAGGCCACCTAAGTCACCTTGAACTGCCTAATCAAGCAGTGGGAGTTAGGGAGTTATTTTGTCTAGCTTCAAAGCCTGAGGTTAGTCTTTGAAAGATCCGATACCTGGAGTCTGGCCATAGCAGTAGCTAGTGTTTGGAATACAGAGCAATGCTTTTTAAGTGATACTGAAAAATAAGCTGCATGTCAACACCTGAAGATAAAAGTATTGACAAGAGAAGTTTTATCAAGCTTTTGGTGTTGTTTTTTTTTTTGCCTTCTGAAAAAGTTATGCAATAATTTCTTTTACAGAAATATTTATTTTAAGCTCTAGTTAAACCACCTGTTCTTTATTCAAAGTTAAAAGTTAAGTTTTCACTCTAGCTAGTGGTGTACTGATAGCATACCGCTTAACTGCTTCATGAACCACATAGAAATATTCATTCTAGGCAGACCCTTCATGAAACTTTCTACTTGCCATTTCAAGTCTGTTTAAGATGGGGAAAAATACTGAGGATCTGGACAAAAAAAGATTGTTTTTCCTTACTATATTGCTTGTAAATTCATAATTGCTTTTAATAAATAAAATGTTAAAGAATTTTGATGTAGTAAAAACAGGTGTAGGCTAATTAAATTGAGACTTGAACATTCATTATAATTATATTTTTAACTTTTTATGATCATAGAACAACTCGGTACTGTGTGTGTGATTGAGATCGATATTTGCAATGTCAGATAATGGCGATATTAGATCAAAGCTGTTTGTTTCTATCAATTACTCTGTGCACACAGAGTGAGTGATGTTTTTCAATTGCACTATTGCCATTGAGTATGCTGCCTTTTCAGTGCATAACCTATTTTCATAGTTTCACATACCCTGTAGCAGAGAGAATTCATCTTTTCAGAATAAATAGAACTGACATTATTTAACTGAAGAGAAAATAATGTATACTTAAATGGCAGGTTTCAAGAAATGTAACTGGTGAAGCTATCAGCCCTGTTTCCTAGCAGGTTCAAATACAGTTATTATTTGCTTCTTCTGAATTATGAGGAAGTCCATATGAACTCCTCCAGATTCAGGGAATGGGCTAAACACATGGTGTCAGATTCTGATCTTTTAACAGCTTGCTTCATTAATTTGCAGGGACTTGCTGCTGATTTTCACACGTAAGGGAAGGAACAAACCCACCCCGCGCAGATTCCTTGTACTGAAAATATTTTTCTGGTGCAAAATGAATATCTTGATTGCTTCCACTATGTCCTTTTTTACTAATGACTTCTTGTTTCTATACGTGTTGTCTTCAGCTGTTCAGCTCGATGGAGCGAAAGTCTCTATTTTCTTCAGCTCTTTGTTAAGCTTTCTGCCTGAAATGTCAATATTTCTGGCTTTCATTCACTGTAGTAAACTTGACTGCAAGCAGAAAGAATTGATTTTTATCCAGACCACCCTTCCTTCAATCTTCTCGCAGTGTGTAGACTAAAGAGGATAGCTATGTGAAATGTTCATGTTATACGCCCTGTAAAACCAGCACTAAGTACTGTAAGTCTCCAAATTCTGCAGAAAATATGAGACAAAGGGTTTTTTGTGACCTTTTGCATGTGATAAGCTCCTTCTGAGTAAGGTTTGATGTCTTTTTTGATACGCTCATTTCAATTCTCTTTTGAAATCCATTAAAATAGAAGCTAGGGGAGATTTTAAGGAGTAATTTGCTCATAGGTATGTCCCAATGAGAACTCATTTCAGCAGTGTTTTTACTTCTTTAGTGACTATCAAATATAACCTTTATTTACAGCATTACTTTACCGTCTTATCTATAAAGCTTCAATGCTTTGTCCTAAGCTGCCTTAAAGACTAAGTGACCTCTCTCCTATTTTGCCATGAAGTAATTTCTACCTTCAATCTTACCACATCAGTGAGGCAGGCAAAATTGGGCTCCAGTGAAGACGACTTGTAGTCAAAAAAGGTTATAAATTCTAGTTTCTTGCCCCTTAAAGTTTTTTTCTGAGTTCATAACTCCAGCTGTCTCACCTGAACAATTTTCTCAATCACTGTAGGATACCTCAAAACATTACTGCATTTGTTGTATTTTGATGTAACGGGTAAGAGTTGAAAATCACAGAATGCATGAAGTAAACTACAGAGAAAAATATTCCCTAGTGGTTTTTGAATATAAAAGCCCACAGTTGAAAAACAAATAAGCAAAGGAGTTAGTCATAGGTTATGAAGAAACATTAATTTAAGATAATTAGGAAGACAATGCTAAAATTACATATGTGCATGTTTTTAAAGGTGACCTAGAGAAAGAAGAACTAGAAATTGAAGGTTTTGTTAGCTATTGAAATGAAGAACACAGCATTTAGAGAGACTGTGCCCAAAATCTTCAGGAATTCAGGCAGGAAAATATGGTTTCAAAACAGGCAATTGTAGATTATTTGAAAGATAACTGTATTCTGATTTATCTGTTGAATTGACAACCTTTTAATGAGAAAAGTATGAGTACGAAGCCTAAACTTTAGCCTGCTTATAAGGCTGTCTTTTATAAGGTTGTCTGAAGGAACAACCTTAAGCAATGATTACTTCTAAAAGCCAATTTTTAAAATGTTACCTATGTAGAAGAAAACATAAGCCAATACAGCCCAAAGTCTGCATTCTGCCTCCATAGGCTTAGTGTCCTATTAGATCTGATTGCAATAAATGAATCCATTCACCTTTGCATGAAGCATATGTTCTTTGCAGCTTGCTGGATCTAACAAGATTGGAATTTATAAATATAGTTAGGAACGCTGTTAAAAGTACACCCCTCTCCTGGCCCAGTGGATCACCCTTGTGTGTATACACACGCCTGCATCCGCAGGTTTGCACGTGTGAATCTCACTGGGAGTTTTGAGAGTCATGATAGAAATTCAGCCCAGCTCTGGGTTTGCGTAGTGCCTGCGCCTCTCCCTGACCCCTACCTTGAGGACACTTGACACGCTTCAGCGGTGCAGGATTTGTACCGAGGTGGTGCGGACGGATTTGGCACGGAGCGTACCGTGGCTTCCCCAGGCGCTCACGAGAGCAGTCTGCGTTACTTATGTTGGAGCCACCGAGCCTAGGAATTAAAACGTTCAGCAGAGCAAATAGGGCAGCTGACTTACAAAAAACCTGGTCTAAAGAACGGTGGCAGCTTGGTGGACTGAAAGGACAAATTAACCTGTTGCAACAACCAGCCTCAACTGTTCTGGAAAACACAGTTGAAAAGCACCACCCTTTCTGAGGTGGGCTGCAGAGAACACGAGGAAACTGTTTGCCTCTCCCGCAGAAGTGCTGTGACTGTTACCTTGCTGAGCTCTCTGGACAGTCCCGAAAATGAAAGGCGGCAGGCGTTATTACTGCGGGAGTAGGAATACCGTTTCTGGTTTTGAAACTGATGGGTTATCAGTTTACTTTCTTTGCATGTTTTAAAAATATATTTTGCGTATATGTCCTTAGCCAAATTGAAATATTTGTTTTATAATCTTTTCCAAGTTGTAATTACATCTCAAAGGAATAGCTTCTGGTGGAATTATATTTACCATCTTTTGGGGTAGGAGGGAGGCAGGGGTGTCTTTTTCCCTCCCCTCATGTATGTAAGTAGTAATACATACAGATGAGAGAAACACGTAACATGTCTATGTAACAGCTGTATATGTAAATGTAGTTGAAATAAATATTTCTCTTGTGTGCTGAGGATCGTGCTTCACTAGCTCTTGCAATAGAGAAACTTTCTTCTCAGAAACACTGTTGTAATAGTCTGTATTTAAATATGCTCTAGATATAATGAAGCAACAAATCTTCTTGTATGCTGAGCTGCTATTGAACAGTTACCAGAAAGTTTAACCAGACACTCTACTTGCTTTCCCTCAGTCTCCCTTCCCCGCTGCCTGCACGCACTTCAGTAGCTAATACTGACACGAAAGCTGCTTGCCGATTTTCACTTCAGTGCTTGAACTGGAGAGCACAGACAGCACAGATTGTAGTCAAACTTGCGCAAGGTGCAGATAGTCTTATGGAATCTTGTTAAAATGTGAAATTGGGTCTAAAAACACTTTTTGGCAAATTACTTTATTATCAGTGCCTTTTAAATAATACTGTAGAGGTAGAAATCCAGATATGTGCACACAAAAGAATGTATGTTCTGTTCTTGTATGTTCTATACAAGATACTTGTATAATATACTAAACCAACTAATTTTTACCTCTGCACCAAACAATAAGTAGTAGGTCATGCCATGTCTTGCAACAATATAGTAAGTATCACTAAAATGTTGTAATGGCTCCTTAGCTATCTGTTTATGTAATGTAAAGAAATTTGAAGTTGTTTAGAGGATGATTAGTAAAAGATGTATCTCTTCCAAAAAAAAAAAAAAAAAAAAAAAAGGACCCCTGTCTTTCAGTAACATTAACTTTATGGAAGCTTGTTATTTACTAAAACAAGAGTTTTAGTCTTACAAAAACTCTAAGACGACCTGACGCATTTTAGTGTCAATAAAATATAGCCATGTTCCACAGCCATTGAGCATGCCAATAATTCTTCTCAGAGTTTTTGTGACTATTGCCCAATTATTGTCATTTTGATTTCTTATTTAAATCATATGGAAGTATTAACTTAGCTGTGTTGTTTGATCCTACTATTGCAGAGCTTTCTTGCTTAACTTGATGCTTTTTTGAGAAGTTGCCTACAAATGCAAAATGTTCATCAGCCTTTTTGGGGGGCAAGAAGAGGGGTGCCCCTTCTTCTCCTCTGTCCCCTGAAGACAGTAACTCTTGCCATTAACTGTTTGCAGTCTGGGTGCATTTTATTTGTTTTTTTTAATGCTGCTTTAAGGCAGATGAAGTGAAAATGATCTCCAAATCACTTTTCCCACCTCCTTTAGGGGAAGTGGTTTGTAAAAGGTATTTGCTAACCATTCACTTAGTTTGCATTAAGAGTGTGATGGCTGGATTTTAGGGCTTTTTTTTCTGACAGGTGTTGATATTTTGAAATGTAAGAAACCTAGTATGAAAGACTATGACTTGTTTACAGCACAAGAATGACTGTATTTCTGAAGCTTCTTTGAGCCCTGTGCAAATGCTGTGTGATTTATTGTGAATAAAAAGCCTGTACAGTAAGATAAGTCTACATAGAATTGCATGAAATATGAACTCATAAGTATGTGAAGCTCAAATGCTTTTGGAATCGGTAGTTGCTCTCCCTCACACTTCACCTTTTCTGGAGGGTGACTTAATTTAGAAACCGTTCTGGGGGTGTGGACTGAAGAGCTCCTGCTTTCCTTTTAACGCTTGGGAGAAAAATATTGGATCAAGCTGTGAAAAATGACTATTGCGGTACTGCATTTCCTTTAACATTACCTAGAGCAATCTATGGGACACAGAGCTGTTCTGTGTGGAAAAACTTAGAAAAACAACTAAGAAACCATTTGCTTTCTCTGTCATTTGTTTTCCTGTATTCTTTTTTTCATTGTTCATGTAGGAATAGATTTTTAATAATAAAACTTTAAAATCTGCAAAATGCAGTGCATCATGTCCAAGAATGGGGTAACTTTAAAGATTAGATAGGCAGGTATAGTAGAGAGTGTGGATGTTTCTGATGTCTCCATGGTAGCCTGTATCTCCTGTTCTGTGCTATTCCATTTGCAGAAGCCAAGAATGGTGTTGGTGTCTTTCCTTATGTACAATTTTTATCATATCCTGCATAATTGTAGACAAACTCACTAGTGCACTACTTAACCATCTGTTTAAGAGGCCTCTCATCAGTAAGGCAGAAAAGACTCCTCTTAAGGAACCCGCGTTCTTCCCTTTTTGGATGTGGAGAATTCTTCTAATCCCTGCTTATGACTATTGAACTGCTACTTTTAAAATTTAAGCCAGCCAATATTGTGCTTACAATCTGTGAATGAGCATGAGAGATTCTCCTCCATGGGACTGGGATTTTTATGAGTAGGAAGAGAGATTGATGGTACTCTAACTGTATATGAGAAGTCTAGAGCATCCTTTACAGTTTAATGCAATAGATGAATTGAACGAAAAAAGGGGAGATATTCTGGGCAAGTAACTTTGCTCAAGTAAGCATGGGCACGTTAAAAATAGTTGTCTTGGTTGAATAGTTTGGGAGAGAGACGCACTTGCCATGATGAATATCTTGCAAATGAGGCTGCTGTCTATAGATGAACCTGAATTCTTTTATCTGTGGGTTATTTGTAGATACAGTAAGCAATACGTGTCTAACTTTGTGAGAACAAAAGCGTAGTATAATTTTCCTTCTTGCAAGGCAGGAGGGAAGACTTCAAAAAATTCAAAATATTTGAAAGCATTTAAAAAAGCAATATGAAGATATGGAATTTCCTATGGAAATTAATGAAAGGATGTTTATAATCCATATGTGGGTGTTTTTTCACAAAAGTATATGCCCATTATGTGAATACTATAATTCAGCCCATTGGAAGATTGTTCCAACGTGTGACAGCAATGAACAAAGTTGGATGCTATGAAAGTGGCCTGTTTATCCTGTTGTCATATTTAGGTATGTCGTATTTCACTATGCAGCATCTCTACTGGATCGGAACTAGCCATAAACTGACTTCTGAGGATATGGTTTTCTTACTATGCCAATAATGAGTTAAAATGCTTTGAAAAGGGGAAGAATTGGAGGGAATTATATTGACAAGTACATCAATATTCTTAAAGGGGGAGGGCAAAATATTGTATTCAGGTACAGGATATTATTTATGATTTCTTTCATATCAAAACTGCGTTCACTTACATCACTTGTGAAGTTAATAGTATTTGCTTTTTAAGTAATGTCCAATTTTGATTTTCTGTACCTACAAGAGTTGTCAAAAGGTTTTATTATGCAGAATCTTATAAAATGTTAGTCCTTGTTACTATCTCTAGGTAGCCCTTCAAAAAGGGGAAAAAAGTTAAGAAAATCATGTTTAAATCTGTTTTGCCTTAATATTTGGGGTGAATCATATGTAACAGTGTTCATATTGCTGTGGGATCGCTTATGTTTAATGCCTTCTTAGGAGATTCTATCATGCTTATTAAATTATAACTCCATTTTATTAGCTTTGCTCTTTTGTTTGAATAAGGGTATGCAACCAAGGCAAAATAACTTTCCTTGAAATGTATCAGGATAAATATTGAAGGTAATCTAGATAACATGAGCAAAGAAAAAGAAAAGGTGTTTTGAGTATCATCATGTTTCTCTTACAATGGAGTTCAATAATGCAGAATGATGTTTCCTTATTTTAAACATGTCATAAGCAAGTCATTTAATTCTGAGAATTAAACTCTGGGAGAATCTCTTCCAGCTAACTGGTAGTAGGTATAGAAAGACTCTTTCTCTCATCTACTTTGGAACTTGTATTATTTCCACCAACTTCAGATCCATTCAAAAAACCATACAATCCTCCCCTTCCCCCAGCAGGGCTATAAGCATTATATTCTTTGAAAATCTGAATAGATATGATCTCATTTCAGATTTTTTTTAATTACCATAAAATAAGTGACTAGGAAATCCAATGAGACCATATGGAAACACATGGATTGCTTGAAAGCAAATCTGTAACAAGTGTTCAAGAATAGACAATATAGCTGAAAAGAAAATGTAACTGCAAGACTACATAAAGCTCCAGTCTTGCAGACTTTCTATGACTGGCCACTCTTGATCTTGTCTATGTAGACTGGGGAAGAGTATTGAACTTTTGTTCTTACAGTGCATCTTACCTAAACCTTCCTCATATATTTCAGTCTTGGAAGTGTTTTCATTTTCTTCATGTGGGTGTGTGTGTATGTGTGTGGATATACATATATATATATATAAAATATATATATGTGTATATATAATATATATTCGCACACATATAAAAAAGCAGAATGTTTTAAAAAAAATTGAACAAGATCAATTTCTAGTTTTAGCTACTTAGTTTGAAAGTACTGCAAGATGAAGCAATAACTTAATGAACTATTCACAAGGGACTTAAAGCACCTTCTCCTTCCCTCCTTTGATATGAACTAAGTACCTGTGTCTGAAGTTCAGAAAGAAAAGCAGGTTTCACGTGCCAAACAGTGTGGGCAGGGAATGGATGAATTCTTGATTCTCTCCTTCTTGCTACCCAGCAGCCACAAGATGAGGAGGAGGTAATTTTTTGCTGCACTGAGGCAATAGAAGGTTACTTCCTATCTGGAAAAGGAAGAAAAACAATTAATGGACGATGGCTAACATTGCAGTCCATACCCTAAGCTATTCAGGAAACAAGGTAACTGTTACTCTTGGCAGATTATGACTTTAGTAGTTTTCTGGTCAAGAGCATAACATATGCTTCATATAATCATTATGAACAATTGTAATTAATTTGGGTTAGTTTTGAGTGCCACTTATTCATGCCTCATAGGCATTTTTGCCAATTTAAAGTTTTTACTCCTGCTGTGGCTTGACAGAAGGGTTGCAGTAAGAAAGACCCGAGGACCAAATAAGTTCAGTTAACTTTTTTATAAAACTTTTTTTTTTTCCTGCTTCTCACGTATTCAAGTGCTTAAAAGGGGGGGGGGGCAGAGGGGGGCTTTTGGGAGATGCATCTTGTCCAACCACAGAACACACAGGACAAAATCTGTGCTTTAGCAAGACTTGTCTTAATTATCTGGTGCAGAGATGTTTGAAAGGAGAGAACCTGGTTACATAAGCCAAATCCAATCAACCTTCAAATCCCAGTAGGTTTTTCCAAAGCTTTTATAAACTGTCTCATTCTTATGTTTCCTTTAAAGATGTTCAAGTGAATTGTTTTGGCCTTTGAGAGAAAATTAGTTTTGGTTTTGATTGTAAATCATAAGATCGTTCTCTCCTCATGATTAATGAGATAAGGTGCTTGAATGACCAATTAATTGTGATCTATTTTTAAGACTTGGAGAACTGCTTTGAAAGTGTTGGTAAGTAGATTTGCTCACAGTTTGAGGTATTTATAATTACAGCAGCAGCTTGAGAAAGGCTGCTCCATACTTAAGGATGTAATGTTGCTAATACAAGTTGGTCTTGTGTGCAAAATTCGGGTTGTGCTATGTCACAGTACTTAATTTAAAGCAATCTGTTGTAACTGAAATAGGCTGTTAATGGCAATAAGGGAGTCCATAATCAATTCCACAATCGCAGTGAGTATTGATCCTCATATTTTATTGATTATGCATCTCCCAAAGACAACAGGAAGGGAAGGCAAAAAGTTTTTCCATGCAGCTAGAATAGTTATTTCCAGATACAGTACAACTCAATTCTGTGATGTGCACAGCAAAAATTGATTTAATTTTAGGAAAAGGCCTTCATCTTTGTCTCTTCCCTGCCCCAACCCTCTATCCTGGCGTTCTACTTGGAGGTTACTTACAGTAGTGATTAGTATGTAACATGTACAAAGTGTTAGATGAAGCCCTCAAATCCTGTTCTAATGCAAGATGTGAGTAGAGCAATGGATGATAGAGATGGAAACTTAGTAAATGACTAGTCTGAACCAGGTTCTTAGTGTTGCTTATCCTGCCCTCAGAGTCAGCGAGTGAACAGTTCCAACTTCCCAAGTTCACATTCAGGTGTCTTAAGTTGTCTTTTATTTTTTCAGCTCAGATTTGTTATTCAAACTATGAGGCTTCTGCTACCTTCATGTGTAATAAAATGTTTTTACTTGAGCATTTATATTATGATTTACTTAAATTTTCATTTATGTTAGTAGACGTGAGGTGATAAAGCAAAGTGTGCCTGTAGCACGGGCTGCCCGTGTGTATGTGTGCACACAGTTTCATTTTGTATTTAAACATGGATATGGTTGTTTTTAATCTCTTCCCTTGTATGTCTCAAAATTGCATCATGAGGTTTTTTGTTTTGCTATTTTTCTAAAGTTTCTTTCAGTTTCTTGACTTTTTTTCTTAGTGTTGAGTTGCCCATAAAGGCTGCGTGAGAAGTGACGCATTGCTGAATTTTGGTGTCATCCACCACCATCATGTTCCTACTTGCTGTTTTTGCCTCTATGATATTCTGGGCTTCAGATTATTATCCTCTTCCTTCTCTATTGCTGATGTTTTCCATGCCACTATTGACCAGTATTTTTGGCTTCCATTTCTAATTAAATGGCTTGCATTTGTCTGCCTCCATCTCAGCTGCCTTTGTGAATATCGAAGGTGCTGACAATGTCAGTTTAATTAAGGGAACTGAATCTGGTGTCGTTTAAAACCCAGGGGAATTCTCCTTCCTCGTCTGTTTGCTACACTCCCATTTGTAGGTCCAGCCAGTAGCAAGGCCAAGCACAACGTCCAAAGAGGCAGATGTGCGCACACGCACAGTGCAGCCAGGGCTGGCCCACGCGGATCAGCATGGACAGGAGAGCAGTCGCAGACACTCATGCAAGCACCACCAGTGCTCAGAAACATGCACAACACGGGCTTTCTTCCTCCCTGTAGCTGATCAGGCTCGAAGCTCACTAGTGGACAAACACACACCCTTGCGCACCTTATTCATGGGCATTCCCACACTCAAGGACCCCTCTGGATCCCGCTCCAGCTCTGGCCTTGGGTCTTTCCAGATGTTGGTGATGTTCTCCTTGCCAGCTAGTCCAGTGCGAAGCTTGCTGGTGAATCACATGCGCACATTTAGCATGAAGAGCAAGGTCACACAGATAATATGAATAGAGTTTCATAAGAAAATAGGACCGACTGCAGTGATCAGGCACAGGGCTTGCCCAGAAACTGTACTGACCGGTTTGTTTACACACAACCAGCTTCTTTTCATCCCCTTCCTCTCCTTTTTCTCCGGGTTGGTCCTCCCTTTCTTCATCTTTGGCCCTTTCTATAAACATCCCACAATAAATTTTGTGTGTTCCCACAATCCCCTTATAACAACCCGTAATATTTTTGCTCTTTCCCATGATGCCCATGATAATCTCCTTCCATCCTTCTTAGCAGTGAAGTAGTGCTGGTTGAACTTCCCCAAGGCTGCGCTCAAGGGGTTCTTTTGAAAGCCCATCAAATCGGCAACTGCACAGTCCTGGGCTTTATCTTCTCTTATTTCCTGCTGCTAGAGTTTGTGCACCTGGGTGTTTAATTTATTATCTTCCATGTCTTTTGTCATCTTTTCTTTTGCTGAATAGCTGTTAACCAGATATTCTTACATTCCACGCATTCTTACAAATTTTGTATCCTTTTTAGTTTAAAAGTAGTCTCTTGGAGCAGCTAACAGTATTGTTGCCTCACTTCAGGTGTCATCTCTTAATGTCCAGCCCCAACAGAAAAACATATCCATGTTGGATGGTAGGTCCCAAAAACTGGAATGTGTTTACGTAAGTGACAGCTTTTGGCACTTCTGCGCAAGCATTTTTGGCTGATTATCTAGGGGTGTTGATCACTGTGGTTTGGACTTAAACACCTCGTTGTTAAGTTTAATACTTTGGTATAACCAGTTCGACAAGGGGTAAAGAAACTGAGATAAAAAGATTGCCCTCGTATGAATCATTATGAATTTTCTGTCTCCTTGTTGATGATAACTGGCAGTATATCAGCCGATCCACAGTATCAATAGCTGGATACTTAGTTTTAGGACATCTGAGAAAGATGCCAAGTGTTGGTGTCCTTTGTTTCTTTTGCTTGGACAAACAATACGTGTGGCTTGTGCTTAATTTTTCTTCAGTGAGATCTGTTCAAGTTGATTTTTCTGCCTGCCTCCTTATACAGACATCAGTGTAACTGACGCTACACAGTGTTTGTTAATTTTTGGTTGGTTTAATACTTAATGATTGGACATAACTGTTTTCATATAATAATTCAGGACTTGAGGCTATTTTGGTTTATATACTTTTTTTGTTTTGGTTTGATTTGAGTTGGCTTTTTTGAGTAGGTATCTAATTTGGTAGTAGTCTACTATTAATGCCAAAAAATTCTGGCAGGAAATGGAGGAAAGCAATAAGTAAGTCTTCAAATGCAAGTGTCAAAATACTGTAGTCACAAAAGCTGATTCCATGCATCTTATTGGTGTTTGCCTCTTTTACTCAACAAGTTATGGTGGCTGTATCATCAGTTTTGTTCATGTCTTAAAAATAAGTGAAATGTAGTTGTCTCACTTTTTTTTAATGCATCTTCTGAATTCAGATATTCTCTAATGATGTGTTCCTACTCCTACAAAATCAAAGCAAGTTAATACTACAAATTCACCAGCAAATCAGATCAGTGAGTGCTTGTAATTGCTCACCTCATATGCAAGATATACTTCTATTTAATGGAAGACTTCAAAAGCTCGGTGAGTTTAAAGTATTTGGAAGAACAGAAGTGAGATTAAAAAGGTAGCAAAAGTGGAAAAAAGAAAAGATATACTGGGAAATTATAAAAATATATTGTGGACTTTCAGGAAAACTTATTTAAGTAAATTCTTGAGGATCAGCCACAGAACCCATTTTTGCCTGCAGACCAAGAGCAACTCTCACTTATTTGTGTCTAATTCCAAAGCTTTTCAGGACTGTCCTACACGTATTCAACCTTTCTCTTTAATTGTACATGAATAAAATGTCTCCCTTGGTGTGACAATTTCAAGCCAGCAGGCCAAAATGGATATTCCTGAATCCATAGTGGGTCACTTAAATGAGAGCTGTGTGGGTTTTGTATGTTTGTTTGGGTTTTTTTCTTCTCAGAATTTGAAGCAGCAGTTTATTTCACCTGTATATAGTATTACAGCCTGTGTAAGGAAATGTAAAGAAACAAATCAAAATAGCATGGAATGCCTATCGAAAGAAACTATGTATGGCAGCTGTTCCAACTAATATATATATATTTTTATTATTAATGCCTTTAGAACTTTCAGTTTTGGGGAAAGTTTTTCCTTCGCCTCTTTTTAAAAGCAGTGGATATAAAAATCTGACATTTTCCAATGATTATAAATTACCCTACAAATTTTGTATAAGCCCTTGACTATGAAAGGGATTATGGTTCCTAGTGTCAGGAGTAGAAGCTGCTGAGTCACTACTAGTTCTGTAAAGGCTGTTGGACTTTGTGCTTTGTATTCTGGGTCAAATGCAGAAAAAAAGGGACCGGATCAAAAATAATTGACAAGGTTATCAAACTGTCAGTGTTTGGTATCAAAACTTGATGTCTGGATACTATAGAGTATCTTAACTCAGGAAGAATGAATATTGCTTCTTACGGGAAACCTAAATACAATGTGCGTCTCCCCTCCTTACAGAAGGGTTTCAAGTAAAGGTATACAATGTTTATCTGCTTTCTTCTTTGGGAAAACAAGGAACCTCCTGATTCAGGGAGCTCCGGGGTGATTCCTGCGTTTGGTCAGGCAGCGACCTAATAACGTCACCAAAGTTCTGACCGTTCATCTGAACAAGCCACTTAATGGTCGTGTTTGGCAATAACTGAGGTGTCCGTATGTTTATTTCTCTGTGTGGGTTTGTTGTTTTTTTAATCTCTTTAATGCTATTACGTGTAATCTAGTGATGACTTGCTGATAAAGACAAAAAAGACTGATGTAACATTTATTAAGCATGAAGAATTATTACTTTAAAATTGCCATTCGTATCACAGTTTACACTGTGATATGGAACTAAGTAATAAGTAATAAAAGCTGCTCAGTTATCCCATTTGTCATTGAAATGTTAATTTAAATGACATGGAAATTTTTCATGGTATCACTATGAATATTGAGACTGACAATATTGCTCGAGTCCAAAATCCACACCAAACTTGGGAAAGAAAAACTTAAAAGATGATGAACAGATCCTAATGGAGTAAGGGGAAAACCAGCACTTCTGATTGCAACACAAGTTTAAAACACTTGTGCATGGCTAACTAAATCTGTATTTAGACAATTAAATCCAATCTTTCTGTATATTTCATATATAAAGATCTGAATATAACTCCCATTGAAATCATTAAAGATTCTCAAATACTCAAATCCTTCAAATACTTTTCAGTATTTGAAGGACAATGAAGAAGGTTTTTAAAAAGCTTTCAGGGGTCTTGTATCAGCATTTTGGAAAAATTCTGATATTTCCCCCCGCCACACACACACCGTGTTTTTGTGACTCTAAGTGTTTGGCATTAAATCAAGCCCCCCCCCCCCCAAAAAAATATATATATATACACATATATACTTTTAAATTGACAAAATAAACAAACCATTGCAACTGACATGTTTCCTACATTTTTCTTTAGGCAGTATTTTGACACTTCTGGATTTCCTTCCCGAGCTATAAGGGGGGTTGGGCAGGGAGAAAGATGATTTCCAAGGACATCTACAGAGTAATTTCTGTTAATTCACCTTATATGAAAGAATATTAAAATATTAAGGGTTGGGAATAAGGTGCCACATCCTCATTTGATGCAAGCTAGCGCTGCTTAATGTATTCTCTAAATAATATATTAATTCTACTAAAGCTACAGGGTTGGATATTTTCCTTTTTAAAAATCTTATTCTATTTTAAATTGTGTGGGGAATATTTTAGCAGTAATAACTGATTCTAACCTGGTTTTGATAGCCTATAGCTTGGGGTGTTTTATTTCTCATTTCTCATTTTTGAACTATTGGCTGCCTGTATTACTTTCTTTTTGAGCTCTACTAGAGAGGTTGTACAGTGACCTATGACAGAAATTTTACAATCTCACTCAAAGCCAAATGGTGCATTTGCATCAAAATTACATATCCTATGTCACTTATGGATATAAAGAATTATGTTGTTATAGGACCAACTTGGCGTTCTCACACACAAGTGCTATCTTCTTATGGCTGATATACAAAATTAATTGCTATTTCTGTAGAAAACAGTTTTTGTTTTTTTTTTTTAACAGAAAACTGGAAATATGAGATGTGTGATTTCAGTGGCTGAAATAGTGAACTGCATTTCTCTTTAATTTGCGTATTTGGGCAGATCTCTCCAAATTTCTAGTTGATGCAGAAAACCAAAAGGAATACCTGGACAGCACAGAACAGTTGTGCCTAGAAATCCACCGGAAATGTAACCGGGGGTTGCAGCTTTATACTGACATAAGCTCAGCGTTCCCTTGCAGGGAGATAAGATTCCTTTTTCCAGGAGAGGCGCGTTCCTTTCCTGCCTCTCTGCTTTATTGTCAGAGGAGACAGAGCGGTACGTAAGCACGGTTAGAATGACCGTGGCACCCGTGTTGCTTTGCCTGTCCATGCGTGTACGGCAGCGTAGCCCTTCTGAGGTGGCACAAGCACCTCTGCCCTTGAACCGGGCTGCCACTGGTTCGGAGACATTCAATACCGGATAGAGGAGAAGATGCAAGGTTGAAGGTAAGACTTGGAGGGTCAATGGAACAGACTTGCAGAGGTAGAGGGTCTGTTCGTGTTAAAATTTAATAACACGAGCCCCCGCTTCCAGGGCTTGGTAGGCGCACTGAGTTGTGTAAGGCCTCTCCTCGAGTCCTGGAAGACGGAGACATCACCTGTTCTCTGTAATATGCACAGCAGCATCCTGCTGTGGTTTTCTGCCGCGGCCTGGAGGGAGGGCGAGTGTTTGCAGTATTCCTAGACAATTTTGTTCTGCACAGTTAGGTGCAAATGTTCCTGCAGTATTTGAAACTAGCTCTCAGGCAGTTAGGTGAGAAGCTCATGTTTAAAAATAGTAATCAAAGAGAAGTGTAAAATGCAAGGTGTGTACACCTTCTTAAGATGCAAACAGCAGTAAAAAAAATATATATAAAAAGCCCTCATGATTCTTGAGGGATCAAGACTATGTACTCACTTTGTCATGTATATGAAAGAATTTCAGCAAGAAGATAGTTCTAGAAAAAGGATTTTGAAATGGCTTTTTGTTTTTATATATATATATACACACACACACACACGCGCGCGCACACACGCACACACGCACACGCCACTCAGGAATGAGTTCATGTTTTCGTTACATAGATAAATATAGATCAAAATGCTAGAATAATCAGTTCAACAAGTATTAAGCACCTAATGCTTGCCACCTTGTTTGCTTTAACACATTTTTTTCTGAAGAAGTCTCTCTGACTTTGTACCAGGGCAGAATAATGCATCTTCTGAAAAAAATGACATCCTTTTCTCCTCTTCTGTTTGGAGAGGATGTTCTAGTCCCAATAGCCAAAGCAGTAAAATATGGAGATGAAACTACTTGCAAATGGGGGTGCAACTGATTGAAAAACTACCAAAGCATAGTTCCGAATAACAGTTCACTATCAAAATCAAAGAATTATTAAATTAAAATGACAAGGATCCACCCTGGATCTGGTGGTGGTCAATATTTTCATTAGCAATCTGAAGGAATAGAGAATGATATGTTACATTTTAAAATAGCACCCAACTGGGCAGCATGGGATGTGTTGTAGAAGACAGAACTGTAATTCCAAAGGACACTCTCAAATTAGAGAAACAGTTGGAGTAAAATCAAAGGCAATTGAACAAGGACAAATGCAAGGCTGTATGTTTAGGCAGAAGTAATTAACTCTTCAAGTACAGGCTGGAGGGAAGCAAGCTGGGCAACAGCTCTGCGGAAGGCATTTGGAAGCTTTGACTGGGTCACAGTGTTGCAAAACAGACGTACTACCGTGCTGTGGCGCTGGCTTCCCCTTTCCATTTCCCCCTCGGAAACCCCAAACCTGCTTATGCTAAAAGACAGGACTGAGAGTCTGTATGAAGTAATACTATACTCTGCGTTGGTAAGACTTCAGCTGGAATATTGCATCGTGCTTGGAACAGAGCAGCATGAATTTCTAAAATTTCAGAGAGAATAATAAGCATCGAATTAACAAAGAAAGTCTTGCTTGTGATGAAAGGTTGGAAAGAAAAAAAAAAAAAAGATTTATACAAGGGATCTCAGGATGCTTCTCCAGGATACACAGTATTCAAATATGTGAAAGAATAAAGGGAAAGGATATTTTTTCCATGTCCACAGGATGGATGGAGACGTATGTTAATATATATACTATATATATTTTATAYTAATATTTATATATATGTTTATATACTTTTAAAATAAGTCTTACATTACATTACAACAAGAGAGTTCATGGTTAATCCTGTTGAGATAAAGATAACGTTGCACTGGAATAAGTTCTTTATTGCTGAAGAGTTTTTATTACTATAAAAATATTTAGACGGGCATTTGTCAGAAATAACATAGGTATCACTGAACTCCCTGAGGAAGGGGGGGATTAAGTGTTCTCCTGAGCTTCATTTCGAGTCCTGTTTTCTGAGAATGTTTGGCTGAAATGTTTTTCAGTGTGTGGTTATCTGTGAAAATCCTACTGCACTGCAGAGAGAGCTGCAAAAGAGGAGGAAATATATATTCTTGACTATATTTTAACACCTATTACACTGTTACAACAAGTTGTCTGGGAATAATTGCAATTTAATAATGCTAACAGATTTTAATAATTTTTTTGTTAGCACATACTTGAAAATACAAAAGTAATCACTGGAACAGAATGAACGTGTATACTTCTTGTATTTGCTGAAATTTCATTTTAATGACATTTTTGAAGCTTGCAGTTACATCTACATTTGCATATTTTACCCCAGTTGGCATTTTCTCTTGGCTGTTCACCTAAGAAATTTTTTGTTTTAATATTGTGTTGCACTTATTTAGATACAGATTTTCTTTAACTATTGATTTAAACATGTAATCTAGCACTTTCTATTGCAGAAAGGTTACATTAAAATAAAACCATTTTGAATTGCGGTAACTCACCAGCACAGTAATAGCAACAAAGTCATAGCAATCACTTTAGAGAATAATTTCATTTGCTTAAAAAAACAGAAACAAAAAACCTTTGAGTTTTAGGAGACTTTGACGCGGTCTGTCAGCTTTGATAAAGTCACCCTTCGCTGGCCTTTCTCTGATTGCTAAATGCTATTTGATAAGTTATATCCAGATATGTCCCTGTGTTGTGCTACCGATATATCTGTCCTCATCAGCCCCGACCTTTTTCTGGAAGGGGCCTATCTTACAGCTTACACCCCTCCTGCCGCGTTTTGTCTTTTGTAACAGAAGTCTTTGGGGGATTATGCCGGCAGCCCTAGACTTGTTTCGTTTGTCACCTGCAGTATGCTTTGCTTTATTCCTGGTCACCAAAGGAAAATGTGAGTGTATTAAACGAGTGCAGCGCTGCCTCTCTTTTGCCCGGGTCTTTTCTGCTTCTTTAGCATCGCCTTTTCAGAGCTGCTTCTGCGTTGTACTTTGAAGTCAGATTCAACAAGGTGACAAGTCTGAAGCTCAGCAGCAATTACAGTAAAAGTAAATTTTAAAAAGGTAGAGGAGGAAAACTGAACCTTTTGTCTTTCCTCAGTTGTGTATTAACAATTTCACAGAATAAGCAGAATTGCACAAAAATACTGGAAACAAAGAATAGGGGATGCACAAAGTGTTAATTAGTAATCTATGCGGCTGAGGTAGCTGGAAGGTTTTTAAAAATGGTCATCATCAGCAGCAGAAGACAAACAGATCCCTCTGTGCCTCCAGGGGAGGGTAAGAAGTATGCATTAAAAAAGCAACGAGTTGGAAAGCAAGGGACTCTTCACTATTATTGGTATAGTTTAAGATACTGTGTTTATAACCATTCATTTTCACTTTGCTTAAATTAATTTTTAAAAAATGGAATTGAGACTCTTCCAATCTTAAGGAAAGAGAGGACACGTCATTAGGCTGCTCAGGGTAGCAGTGGTAATGCCTCTGTAGGGGAAGGGCAGTTAACACTAGGAAATTTGAGGAGAATATATATTATGTGACCATGTAGGTGAGCAAGGGAGGAAGAGGAAGGGATGCTCTTCCCCTATGAAACTTTAAGGATGGTTTGTTGCCCTCTACCTGAAGATAGTACTTTCATGTGAGAGATGATGGGAGAAATGTTTCTTTTTTGTGCTATAGTCTTTACAGAAGGATGCATCCTGCTGTTTGAACTACCCCTGAACTAATTGTATATCACAGACTGCTAATGAACCTGGCGTAGTTTGTAAGATCCAGAACCTTACTTCTGTAGACATGCTGATCCAAAAAGGTAGTTAGAGACTTTGTGAGGAAATGTTAAAGCTGCACATCTTAGCCTTGATTGGCAGAATGATCCAAATCCAAGCGGTATTGAGCCCCCTACCTTGGTATTGGTGATAAAAATATGGTGATAACTGATGGTGCTTGTCAGTCCATCAGTTCCAAATAATCATGATTATTTGCTTTAGAGGAAGCCCTAAAATCTTCAACATCTCAAGTTATTACTCTGCTTACACCATTGTAACACAGTGCCTAAATTATAATTGAAAGATAACCTGTAATTACAGTGCTCTACAATTTACAGCAGTACATGTGCCACCTGCCCATTTTTGCTGTGTTGTTATTCAAAGCAAAGTCTGCTTGTCTGTTTAATCACATTTTGCTGAGGAGTCTATGCTACAATTCTTTATTTTGCCATTGATGCATTGGGGGATGAGGTAGATAAAATGTTTTAGGATTTCTAATTTGCATCTACAGACATAAAGCAGCCTCCTGCTTACCTGCCCTTTTGCATCATTTAGCTTCTCTTAACTATCCTAGGGGGGGAAAAAAAAAAAAAGGCAGGGAGTTGCAGTGATTCTCCCAAGCCTTCCAGAAAATCTCAGCTGGATTACAGCTGAGGGACATCTCATCCCCCCTTTACCTTGATACATTCCCACAAGGTTGTCAAAGGCTTAACTTCCCTTTGGTAAGGTCAGAGAAATACAACTCCTGACTCTTACCGACAAAGAAGCGAGTATTGTATTGGAGAACTGGTTCTGGACAGCATGACAAAATAAAACAAATGTAGTTCTAGACATACTGGTTGTTCCTAGCGGTACAGAATATGGTAGGTCTATGCAGGATTTTTTTCATTTTTTTCTTTTAATGGAGTAATATGTTTTGCAGATCATGGTCTCCAACACAGGAGTATTTTCATTTTGCTCAACTTCTACATAATGCTTAGAGACACTTGTCTGTGCTTTGCTGATCCAATACCCCTTTCTATGTGAAGACTTCAGTTAGATCTCATTTAATCAAAAGAAGCAAATAAGCTTTTTTTTTTAAAGAGTTTAAATGACAATGATTCCTCATAATTAACATGGAGATGTTGTGTTAATATTTTGTTTTCCCTTGTTCTTTAATTTGAATGTCATCCGTAGTTTTTCTACTTTATTAACTTACATTTCTTCACTTATAAAATGATTGTATTAGCTTTTATTAAAGCTTCTATTTTAATTCTTACTGTGAAGAACATGAACGCTAATGTGATTTTCTCCTTCATACACACTCTGTTTTCAGAGGTTTGCTTATAACCTGTCAGAATCACTTGATTCTTTAAAACTTTTTTTTTTTCCTTTTTCTACGGATGATCAGGCTGTGTATAGGTTTGGCCTAACTGCTTGTAAAATCATAGCTGAAGCTAACTGCTTCTTTTTGATTTTTAACTATTAATGTTATGATCTTACCAATTAGGACTGCTGATGGATGATTCTTCTAAACAGCAAGTAGTCAATCAAAATATTTTGCAAATTTATAAGGCCTCTAAATATTGAATAACTTCTAATTATTCAATTTTTGACATATAATGTGTCTTAAATTTTCAGAAAAAAAGTGCACGTACATATTACTCAAACTATAAAGAATATCCTATATCTTGAAGTCAATGGCATAGATGCAAATATCCTCCCAAGCTAATTACATTTGACCATTGAAGAATTATTTGGATTTTTTTCTTAAATAAAATGATCACAAATACAAATAAACTCTGTAGAACCCTTGAAGGTTTTGTATGCAGGAATTCATGGGGGGGGTAGTTCTGAAATATTAATTTTTACACAAGGATTTGATGTGATTTAGCTAATTCCTTTTGAAAGTTAACTTGAATTAAATTGTTGTAATTCAGTTTGAATTAAGTTGACTTGATACTGTAATTATGCATGAGAACCTCTATGTACTGACTGATTACGCTTTTTATGCCACAATTTTAGGTACCCCCATCACCTTAAAATTCAGTAATTGTAAACAAACAAAGGGAAATCTTAAATGAGAGCTGCTTCTCTGCATTATTCTCGTTTTAGTACCCACTCTGGTTGCCTCGGGACTGTGCCTTGTTCCAATCCACTATCTCAGTAACTCATTTTATGCTTATTTTGTAGTAGATTATCTTGGATTTATTTTCCACTTTTAAAAGGATGTGGATTATGTCATGACATCAAGGTATATAGCTATAACACAGTAGTTCACTTCAAATTCATATTTTGAATCGCTTCTGAATGATTTCTCTGGGTGTCAATGTAGGCAAGTCCAAAGACTGTCCCTTAAAGATCATGTATGATTTCTGTGGCATCTTGCAATTAACTAGAATAAGACTTTTTGATAGAGCAATATTATATATCCACTGGTTTCTTCCTTTTAAATGTATTCTGTAATGGGTTTTGGATTTGAAGGAGGCTTGGTTTTTGCAATTCTTTCCTCCTAAAAATGTGCTTAATTCTCTAACCCTTGCTTGAACATAAGTGTCTATGTCTCATTATAGTCAAGTGGCAGGATATGGCTGGATTAGGTCCTAATCTTCAAACACAAATATAGTATCAGATCTCAGAATGCCTTGATATGTAGTATACACACTTTGCATGGCCTTCTGTTTTCTTTAAATTTGTAAAATACAAACTATAGGATTCTATTAGTTTTTAAAACTATGAATAGTTCCATTGCTATATTATAAGTTGCTCTGTAAGGCTGTACACCAAAGTAATATTAAGCCCATATTTAAATATTTGTGGGATTATAAGCACTTAAGTTTATAAGAGAGGAATTGAACTCTCCAATGAGACCACAAGGATTAAATCTCCAAACTAAGTAATAACTCTCATATCTTTTTTTTTGATTCACTTATTCAAAATACTACTCGTTCTTGTACCTCTACACTAACTTCTTCGCCCTCATGTTACGTATTCAACTTCACATATGAAGTTTTTTTTTTTCCTTTGTGTAAAATGGAAGTTATTACTTATATTTGGACCACAGAGAGTGTAATTTGAAAGCTTTTGAACTCTGCTTGAATATGATGGAACCCTTCTTTAGATATAGAAATAATCAAGGAAAACTTAAAGGAATCATTTTGTTTTAAAGGATGCACTACTAGTAATGTACTGTACTTGCCATTTACATTTCCTTTGGCATGTTCGTTCAAACTTTAAAAGAAACTCTGTGGATTAACTACATGTTTTGTTGCCTTGTACTTTTTACAAATTTATTTGTATTTACAAATGGTTGGGTGGGGATGCAAAACAAAACTGTTCTTGATTTGTAGTTAGTATTTCAAATTTGGAAGTTAGTGTGTTAAATACACTAGTATTTGAAATGCTAACTCTATTTTCTGGGCCAAAAATATTTCTTTGACAGCTGGTAAATGCTACTTTAATGGTAATATTTTTATGTTTTCATTTTTATTAGGGCTGAAACAGTTTGCAATGTTCATCATATCTATTGCTAGAAGAAAAAAAATGGTAATAAGGCCCCAGCTGAACAGACTGCACATAGTTAAAGGATAAAAAGAAAATATATATTTTGTGGTTCTATGTCAGCAAAAATGCCAAGATTTTCCATTTTGATTCTAGTGCAATCTATAAAAATGGGGAACACTGATAGTCTGCTAGAATGTAAAGGGCTGTAGAAATTGTGGAAAACTTACTGAGAGATGTTTGGTGAGAAAATTGCAAAAGTTCTAGAAACATATTATTAGCACAAACGTTAGATTATTTTAGGAGCACTGTAAAAAAGAGAGAGAGATCTTTCTGTAACCATAGCTGCTGGAATAAGTTTACAGTAAATAAAGAAGTTCACCATATATTTGAGGGGGGAAAAAAGTATGCTTTAAAAAAAGTATGCTTTAATAGTTTCACTGCTGTCTCATTTTCTCTAATTACTGTAATTTCTGTAATGATCAGAGAGGATTAATTATTAACTACTGCAGAAATGTACTTTATAAATAATTCCTCAAATTAAGTATTTATATAGCTTCTGATATGCATTCAGTTGCTTAACATCATATCATTAATGTTAATTAACCCCTTCCGTCAGGCACATGTGAAACAGGCACACAGACAGCCATGCACATGTTCTTCTCATCAAGATTGGTTATAGAAATAAACACTTTGGAACAGGAAAGAAGGAAGAAAATAATGTATTTACCAGTCCTTTCTTTGTCACGGTGAGAGAAGTCTGAGTAACTATGTGAACTCCTAGGTGTTCTCATAACACAGTCCCAGAATGCTGAAATGTGGGAGCGTGTCCCAGAGCCGCAGCTGTGAGCAATTGCTCCTACGGTAGATTATAGTGTTTACAATCCAGTGGAAGAATCCAAGGCTAACCTTGGTAGATCTCTTTTGCATTACAAATGAGAGAATCAGTGTGCAATCCTTTTCTACGTATTGTAATTTAATACATGATCAGCTGTAAAAATACGTGTTCTGGAATTCTGAAAGGTGTTACAAATTTGTCTTCAAACTCCCAGTAAAAAAAAGTTAGGACTTTCAATCCCATTTATGAAATAAATATAAAATTGGTACTTTCAAGATCTGCATCAAAGAACAGTATGTCAGGAAGTTCCCTTCCTGAGAAGTCTTAGAACAATCCACTGTTTTTGTGCAAAAAATTGCACAAAGTCCAGTGGTCTAGCATTGTGTTTGCAGCATGAATGATCTGTTATTGAACTATTTATGTAGAAAACTCCTAAGCCTGACTGAAGTCACACACTGAAGCGTTTCAGGGCATCAGAAAAGCTTTGGAGTTAAAAATTGATTGAGAATTTGGTGTAGGGCAAAAAATTAGTGAATTTGGAGTGGCATTTCTAATGAAGACCAGTGTTTCCTGGAAGTACTTACTGTGTCTAATGGCCATTAATTCTTTCCAGAATACTTCAAAGTGTGCAGAATTTTGCATACCTCACTCTGCATGGTGTGTGTATAAGAGAAAATGTTAGGGTGGAAAATGAAGAGGCTTTTCAGTAGCTATTACACAGTATACTTACTTATTCTGCTTTTCTCTGAAACATCTAGTATCATCCAGCATTGAGAGGTTGCAAGAATTTCTAGGATCACTGGAGTCATGTGATACAGCAGCTGCTAAGATTTTACCTGTTGCCACGTCCTCCGGGATGATTGCAGGGATTGCAGTATGTACTAGGTACGAGGCAAACTGTTCAGACCTTATCCTTGTATTTATTACAGTAGTTTGTGTTCAGTAACCTCTGTGTAGCCTATATCCTGTGATTACTTATATGAATAAATGCCTTATCTGAGTAAAGATACTATCTTGGCTGTCTGTTACAGTTCCTATGGCGTAGCTTTTTGTGGATGAATAAGGAATGTTAATTTTCAGTGTGCTTAGATGTGTCACCTTTCAAGGGCACTAAAATTTTCTGAAAGGCAAGTAACCTTGTTTTCTGGAGTGTCTCACTGCAGGTGTGTGTGGGTTTTTTGTTTGTTTTGTTTTTTGTTTCTTTTCTTTCCCTCATTGTAACAATAATGATAGATTTAAGATTTCTGGCATGTAAAAATGAAGGTTGTATCTCTCTCCCCCCCACCATTCTGAGAATATTGGCAGGATATTGATGTAACATGATGCAGATAACAGAAATGCATTTCTGAAGATGTGTGTGTGTGTGTTTTGTTATTTATATATATATATATATATATATATATATATAAAAACTTTTTAAGGTAACAAGCTAACAGCATTCTTCCCCCCCAAGTGGTGCTGAAATCTGCAATCAACAGCAGATTCAGATGCAGCTTTGATTACATTTTTGAAGGCTAGAAAGAAAGAAGAAAAGCATCACAGGAGGCTTTAGGATTTTTTTTTCTTCATGAAAGCAGTGTGGCCAGTAGACAGTTGTATTGATAGCAACTGTAATGGTAAGCACCACCACACTGACAGATCAACTTCACTGTGGTCCGCATCGGTTTTACTGGAGACATTGTTAGGCAGATGTTGATAACTGCTGTATTAGCTTGCTTTATTTCTCTGGATGATGTTAAATGAATTCACTGACCTACTGCTTGACTTGTTCTTTAATTGCATGCACCTTTCCTTCCCTCTTTTCATGATAAATTTTAGTGCCTGCACTTAGGGTATTGTAAGTCACTATTAATACAGGTGCACTTCTTGTGCAGGTGCTACTTGCCTTCTTACAGGGATGAAACGTAGAGAAATTAAAGGGGTGGGCAGGGGGTATGCAGCCAGCGCAGACCTCTTCAGAAGCTGCCTTCAGGACCTTGGGCAAAACAGAAAGCTGCTCTCCCTTCTCTGTTCAACGGGGGAGGGAGGGAGGAAAGGACTCCCACCTAAATGTGTTGAAAGTGATAACACTACAGTGGTGGGACCTTCAGAAATGCTTGACAGAAGCTGGAATTAATTTTACTTGTATTTTTAGAATTTAAGGGCCATAATATATGATTCTGATTCCTTTTGTTATTTCTTTGATTGTTGCTTGATTTGAATGTTGGGTACTCACAGCCATTGCTAGAAACTTAGATTTGCAGCATGAAGTCCTACCTACTTCTGCTTATATTGGTAGGAATTTGATAGAAGACAAGGGGAAGTTGGGGTTATTTAAGACAGAGGCATGATTTCAGAAGTCACAGAAACAAGGATTTTTAGCTGCTGTCCTGGATTTCAGGGCAGCAACTATTTGCTCTCTTGGTTGAAGGCAGCTGTCCCTTCTCCCTGTTTCTGGTTGAGGAAGGATAGTTTTAAGTGTGTGTGTGTGCGCATGTTTATTATTCCTGTAGTGGTTCCTTTGTCCTCTGGAAATCACTCTTGTACTGTAACTGTGAAATCCTGACAGACAAGAGGTAGAAAAATTAAAATGAAATGCAAGCTGTAAACTCTCACACAGCAGTAAATAAGTCTTCATCTAATATTTAAAGCTATACGATTATCATTTGAAGCATTGAAGCATTTGAAGCATTTGAAGATATGAGCATCATTTTCCTGTTAAATACAGGCTAGCTTTGTGCTCTTTTTTTCTTTAAGTTATTCCAGTGACAGGATGGCCGTCTGCCATCTCTCTCAAGGATGGCTAGTTCATTGACATTCTCCAGAATGCTTTTCACTTGCAATACCTTTCTTTGAAGAATCAATATGCCTAAATTGAGAGAGGGATGCTCATTTTGGGAGCTCAGTTAGTGTCTCGGCTCCAAACAGTACTTGGCACGCCACTGGCGCTGTACAGGCTACCTGCCATTGCAGAGCTCCAACGACGCTTGTAGGAAATGCATGATAACAAATATCCCCTGAAGTATCTCCAGTTATACTGCATCATTGGTAATCTAAACAGACTATATGTAGTAGTATGTATAAAATAAGGTTTTTTAAGTGCATGTGAATTTACCTTATTTTAAATATCCAAAGGAGATATGCCTATGTGTGATAAAAATAGTAGAAGGAAATCCAGAAAACTACATGAGAAGTAAAGGATTAACAACTCCAGAAATAGAGGAAATTAGAGATTTAATACTTTCTGAATGTATTTTGTGGCAGTTGAGAATGAAATGATGTCAGGTCTGTTCATTTTGTAATGGGGGAAAAAGGCAAAAGCAAAACTTCATGTATAAAACTTCAGTTTAATTGAAGTTAAATTTGCATCAAAGATCACTGAGAGGAAAATTTTGATCATCCCCACCTATAGACTGGTGTGGCAAGACAGTAAAATGATGAAGAAATGATTTTAAACATTATTCAGTCATGGACATCTGGGAATAACTCTGTCCAGAGATGTGCTTTCCAGAAGTCCTAATTGCAACTGAACACGGCCAGCAGCTAAATCATGCCGTGCCAGTTTTCTCAAATTGAAGTCAGTGTGCCTTGTATGGCATGTTAGCCAAACTTGCTTAGCAAGCCGTATGCGATCTTGCCAGTGTTTAAGAACATGTGGATTTGCCCTACTACACACACCGTTTAAAAAGTTAATTCCAAAAGAGCAGTGGTGTGTGTCATACTTTCTTTATTTCTGAGAGCAGCATTAGTTTCCTGTGGAAGAGAGAATGAAAAGATTTGCTCCTAGTTATAATTCTCATGTCAATGTTAGCTTGGATAGACAAATGGACTTTTTTTGTTGTTTGGGGGGTTTTTTTGGTTTCTTTTTGCCCCACTGCAATATCAGTGGCTTGGATTTTTCTATTCTTAGACAAATTCTTTCTGAAAAAATGTAGTATAGCTCCAAGAATGTCTGCAGATGCTCTAGGAGATGCTGTCAGACAGCAGCTTTCTCAAGCCGACCATTCTTCACACAGAGTTCTTTGATTCTGTCTAGACTTTTTTGTCTTTCACACAGGTGCTTTATTTATCTCTTCCATAGACTACAAAAACAATAACTTACAGAAACTATGCAGGGTAAAAGCAAAACCAGAGACAATTCTGT
Source organism: Apteryx rowi (assembly GCF_003343035.1). NCBI lineage: Eukaryota > Metazoa > Chordata > Aves > Apterygiformes > Apterygidae > Apteryx > Apteryx rowi. The sequence continues at coordinate 2,899,371 of NW_020450783.1, forward strand.
TCTCTGTGTCAAATGAAACTTCTTCAAATGAAACTTCTTCAAAATCAATTTATCCTTGGATTTTTCACATATGAGTTTGAAGAACTAGTCTTCTGATGGATTTCCTAATTGCTTTAAAAAAAAAAACTAAGACCTCGGATAAAAATAATAGATTGGAAAATAAAATAACATATCCTGTTCAAGCTGACAAAATGGATTTATTAGAAACTTTCTAGTTTATTAGAAACTTTTCATTGTTTGTTCTGGAAGGCAAAGCAAAAGGATTTAAGTTCTGTAAGCAATATATTTTATAATTTGGTTAAACCATCCACAGCATTACTGTAAGGCAACCCTGCCACATATATACTTGTTTCAGATACTAACTAGATATTGTTTTTCTGAGAAGGTAAGAGGACAAACTCACTGCAAATCATTGCAAAAAAACCCTTACATCTATGTGTGAAACAAAATTGATGTTAAGTGTTCTGATTAGGCAAATTCCTTTTAAAGAAGAATATACCCTTTTTCCTATTTATCTGACTATTGCATATGCACTTTTTTAAATAATAGAAAGAACTGAGGTAGTGATCAAGAAATCATCTAGTCTATTTATCCCCACCTTAGGGAGAGTTAGCTAACATTAATAATATTTCTTTAATGTGTTCCTTAAAACTTTCATTGATGGAGGTGTCATTGTCTCCTTAAGTAAGCTTTTTCTCCTAATGTCTAGCTGTAATATAAGCCTATTAATTCTGGAAAATCCTTTTATAGTTATGAAAAGTTATATGTATCAGCCATTAAGTTGCGCCTTCAAAGAATTTATTCCAAAGTTGCCTGGATTCTTCTGTATTTCTGACTTATCTTGGTATCTGAATCCTCAAAAATTACCTTTACTACTATTCCTTTTTTCCAGGTCTCTAATAAATATTTCAAATATTGCTCCTACAGCAAAATCTGAAACAAGCTTTAATTTTCCTGGTGGAGTATTTTGGGAATGGAAGGGGGACAAACTAAGAGGTTTTTTTCACATTACTCATGTGAAGAAAAATACAAGTGAAAGCCCACAATTTAACTGATGCTTTTGCTTTCAAAACGTGCTGAACAAAACAGAACCCTGTGTTTGCTTACTGGTGGTATTTTGCATGCAAACACAGTGAATCATGTCGTCTTGTTTGTAGGTAGTTGACTGTCTTCCAACAAACATTTTTATTGCAAAGTGCATGTTATAGGCAAACAAAATGTTTCAAGGAAACTTATTTTTACCAACTTTTTTTAAACAAGTATTTCTGTAGTAAAGTATTTTTAACTTTTGGGTTTGACATATAATGTATATTTCTAGCCTTAAAGAAAAGGCTTTATACCTAAAACATTATAATAGGTTTATAGGGTTGTGAATAGCTGAAAACATGTAATGCTGTGTTTAACAATGTAGATTCAGACTACTATGGGGCCATTATTCTAACCAAGATAGTATGCAGCTCTTTAGACTAAGCTTAAAAAATGGAAGAAAATGCAATTGGTATTTAGCAAAAAGAGGTCATGTTCTTCTAACTTGCAATCTGTTATAGAAAATCATACAACTAATGTTTTTAAACAAAAAAAATACATTAGAATCTTTCATAAATAGAATTCAGAAAGGCTTTTTATTCTGTGGTGTGCAGTGTGTATCAATAAAAGAATAAGATGGCAATAAATAGACTTAAAAAAAATAGGGCAAAGAGATTACTTCTCTGAATTATTCTCCAGAATTGCACTGAATCTAAGATGTTTGAATTAGTAAAAGCATGGGAATCCCATAATGAAATTGAGTGATGACTCAAAGTTGTGAGTTCTTGTTCACAGAAAGGATTATTCCAGGAAAATGTTTTTTAAGAGCTTGTGATCTGGGAATGATTTAAGAGAAGACATATATACACACACATTCACACACATGTATATGTTTGTATGTGTGTATATAAATATATATACCCCCCCCATTAATCGTAGAGCATCTATGGGTCTAATGTCCAGGACCAGAAAAGATTAATGTGGCTGTAAGAATATATTAAACTGAAAGCTCTTCTGTCTAGTGGTAATAGGGCTTCACTTCATGCCAACATGTAAAATTTTGCTGTCCCCTCCCCTGGAATGTTGCATTTAATTCTTAACCTCCACGGCTGCCTTGGAAGAGGAGCAGAAGAAAGCTACTGAATAATGAGGAAAGTAGGGCAGATTTCCTCAGGAAGAAAAAAGACATGGAAACTGCAGCTCGTCCTGTTCACTGTAGCTGCTTCCGCATTCTGATCCTGTTCGTGTGATGCAGTGGTGGAGTGTGGCTCGGCAGCCTTCCTTCCCTCTCTCTATCCACCAGTTAACACTAGAACTAGCTCTGCTCCTGAGAATGTATGTAAAAAGTGACTGGCATTTTTAGTTCAGGGAAACAGAAACCGGAAAGAAATGTAGTTGTAGCCACACCTATGACCAAGAAGTGAACACAGGGACAAGAAGAGCTATTTAAGCTAAAAGCCAATATACAAGAAAAATTGGGTATGTGTTGGATTTGAATAAACTTAGGCAGAAAATGGTAGGAGGGTAACTGATAAGGAGTGTAGTAAAACCCTCAGTTTCAAGATAAAATTTGATCAATTTATAGGGGGAAAAATTGTATGGTTAGGGTTATTTTTCTAGACATAGTTCTACAGTGCCATGAAATGATGCTGTCAGTATGTGGCTTTTTTGATAAATTCAGAGTGAATTCTGGCTGTAAAGTTTCCAAATAACAAGGTGAAATTAATGTATTTATTTGTAACCTCATTAATTTGTACAGCTATAGTGTTCTGTCCACCACACCTCTACCATAATGTCTTCCTGATAACTTTCTTGACCTCTGTGCCATCGGTAAGTATTAACTCGTCCACAGAAGAACTGCTGTGAAAGTCTGTTCATCAGCTCTGTCCAGCCAACATGCTTCAAGCCTGTTTTAGATGTGTAACTTACTGCGGAAGTAATGAATTCACTCGAGTACTTAGTATTTGTATTGATGGTTGATCTTTCTATACAGATGCAGAAGGTGTCAAAATTCCCTCCCCAGCCGCCCTAGAGAAAACACCACTTGATTGAGACAGTAGTAGAACTGGATCAACACATCTGACTTCTGTCCCGTAACTCTTCTAGACAGGACTTGTGTTTCAGTCTTTTCAGTCGTTCCTTGGTCTTCTATGAAGATTGCTAACCATATTGTAGTTTACTGAATTGTTTACTGCCAACATCCATTAGTATTTGAATGAAAACACCTATTCACTTGGTGTTCTCAGGATGGTTTGGTCAGGTGTGAAGTAGAGATGAAGAAATGAAACACTGCTGAGAGAAAGAAGTTAATCATTTGTTTACATAATCAAAAATCAGGGTCGGTTATCTGACATAACTGTGTCTCCAGCAGGAAGATTTTATCCTGTAGGAAAGATTTTTTTTTTTCTTTTTCTTTTTTCTTGTACCTCCTTTGGTATCCTCTGCATTATTCAGTGAGATGTTTTGTGTGTGTGGTTTTTTGGGGTGTTTATTTATTTTTGTTTATTTGTTTTTTTTTTTTGTTTGGAGGTGTTTGTTTTTGTGGGGGGTTTTGGTTGTGCGAGTTGTGGTGTGTGTGTGTGTGTTTTTTTGTTTCTTTGGTTTTTTTTAGCAGTGTGGATCTCACTGCTGGCATATCACTTTCCAAAAGGTAGTTGAACGGCCTCAGTAGCACCACAGGATTGATTTTATGTGTATTGTAATATATTAGGGACACTTAATTGTGTCAAAATAACTGATTCTTTCATCTATAAACACTTAGTCTGTAATCTATTTTGTTAAGTCCAGTTTTTAGCTTGAATGAGTTTTAGTTAAATACATGTAAAAGTTAAAGATGAAAGCTAAAGACATGGCACAGGAAGAGAGGAGATATTAAAATTATCCTTTAGTATGCACAGATGAAGGGAGTAGAAGAGTCTAAAACTGATTGCTTTTGATAGGCTGATCAAATATTCCAAATGTGTTAACCCAGCTGAACTGCCTAATCAGTTCAAAAGTAGTTGTTCATTAGAAATGTAAGCAAGGTGAGACTTTCAGGAGACAATGGGTGCTGATGTAATTGGAAAAATCAGAGATTCTTTGGACAAACATGCCCTTTGTTGGGTCTGTCAAGCTGTGCAACTACAATCTCTAAACTTTTCTTTTTCTTCTTCTTCTTCTGATCAGCCTGAAGCCTCTATTCATAGCAGTGATGACTGATAACAGGTCTTTTTTCTGTCTTTTGTTTCACTTGATTCATCCTGAAAGGAAACAAAGTTCGTCTCTGGGTGTGTGGTTTTTGTTTTTTTAACCATCTTGGCAATTTAAATCTTCAAGCTTTCTTCATTTTCGCAAGCTCTGCAGCATAGGAACCTTGTCTAAAAAGAATTGAGAGGAAGACTAGTTTAGTTAAAATGTTTGGTAAAGTTTGCTAATATATTTGTTGAAATAAAATATTTTACCTCTTTCACATGCTTTCTGTTGGGCAAGTAATAGAAATAATGAGAGACAGAGAGACAGACAGAGAGACAGACAGAGAGAACATCTCTTGTTAGAATGTGAAGTCTTAAGCTTCTGGCTAAGAAATCAGAGACAGGGCAGAACTTAGTTTCCAAAGTGCCCTGGAAAGGTTCTGCTGGAACCAGGTTCTGTTCTGGCCTAGGACTGAACGGTGTGCTGCTGTGCTTAACTTCAAGCAGAAGTCTATTTTAAAGTTACATAGATTTTTTTAGAGTATATTTAGTTGCTTTTCTGACTAATAAAGACTTATCTCTGTAATGCCAATTTGTAGGTGGAAAAACCTAGACTGCATACTCCAATTTTATCTTTTAGGTCTTGGATATTGTTGATCAGTCTAGGTCACGGTGCTATAAAACACAAAGATAAAGACAAGTAAGAAAAACTGGCCTTAGTATATGATCCAAAAACTCTGTTGAAAATAATTCTCAATGCACAAACCACTGTATACCAAGTTCAGAAGTTGTTATTCTTGGCCGAAACAGATGGATGAACTGTCTGTAGGGGATGAAGAGAAGCTAAGAAACTAATTTAAGCATTAGGTTTTTTTTTTTCTCCTGACATTATGTCATTATGTTAATTACCTAATGAACTTTTTTGCATGACCTTTTGCATATGTCTCCTGCTAATGGGCAACTTCTTCATTTTTCTGGTATAGTACTGGGAAATCATCACAGTAGCTGAAGAGGTTATTGTTCTGGTAGTTCAGAATAATTCCCTGCAGTGTACAGAAAGTCAGATGCAGGCTTTGATTCACTGCTTCAGTGAGGACCTGTTTTCAACAGAAGAATTGCATTGATGTTTTTGGACTGACCTGTGTTACTGAGCAGACTCGCTGCTAAATTTTACACCAGCTGACGCTTGTAGGTTTTTCTTTCTACCTCTTTGACTGTTTGGCTGTTCCCAAGCAAATAGGGTTGAGTAGCAGTGTCTATGTGCATGGATCACTGAGGCCAGGCGTCTGCAAGGCAAGATAAGGAGCAGCCTTCTAACTAGTCCTCAACAGGAAAGGGTATTGCTTGCAAGTTAGTCTCCCTGAAGATTTGAAAGTACAGAGAAGTCTCAAAGGAACAGAGAGCTGCACAGTGAATGATCAGTTGTTGAGTGGATGCCTTTGATCAAAGGAGATGCTAAGTAAAGAGTCAAGTGTCCTGTGAAGGAGGAGGATGTAAAGCACCTAGGTAAATATTTTGCAAACAGGCACAGATTTACACTGATCTAATATACTTGGGCTAGCCCGCTTAAATAGTTGGATGCAGGACAAACTGACTGAGAACTAAGCATACTATTTGATATTCCTAGTGTGGAAGATTCTGGGAAAGAACATGATCTTTCCTTTTTAAATCCATCCTGAATTTCTTTACCTGCTTCTACCTTCTTTTCTCCCTAACCAACCAGATGAGTGGTTTCCTTGATATGAACTCTTCTAAGTTCCTAATTAGCTGTATGTAGAAATGCAAGAATCTTTTAGAACTTTTTAATTAACATCCTAAAACTATAAATTCAAATAACCATTGCTGAGCTTTCCAGTCACCAAAAATTTCTCACCTTCTTTTACGTAACCTTTCTGCAATTTCTTGATTAGTTTCACGGTACATACCAGGAAGCTACAGTCCCTCCTTGCTTACCATCTTGTTTTATAGAGATTTAGGTGTTGGGGTGTTCTGTTTGTTTGTTTTTTCTCTTAGAAAAAGAGTTACAGACAGGCCGACTTTTCCCTAATGAATGTGGCTACTCTCCTAAATAACTGATACATGACTTCAGTTGAGTTACAACAGAAGGTCTGAACAATGAGTCTTAAAACCAAGTGGAGCTACTTGACTAACGCAATGTTTCTGTATCTTAGAGTTATACTTCAGTGAACCCTAGAAAACAGCTAGGATGCTTATTCATAGTCTGATTAATTATTTAGATCTTATGCATACTACAAAGTGTTCAGATGAGAGTTCAAAACTAAGTCAGTGGGAGTACTCATATTTTCTGAAGAGTTATAGAATTATCACGGGAGCTATTCTGTGCCCTTAAAGAACATTTAAGGATAGAAATAATTGACTTTCATGGGACTTCTCACATGTTTAAAGCCTGTGCTTGACTGCCTTGCTTGACTGGTGACAAAGCCTGTAATTTCTTTCTTTCTTACAGGCTTGTAATGCATCTATTACACTGCTAGCACTACAAGTGTTTCAATGAGTTTATACTTATAAAACATGACATTTCATCATTATTGAATATAGTTGTATATTCTGTATGAAGTCATTTTGATAGGTTAAGGATGTAGATGCAAGGTTTTTAATTGAAAAGTCTAACCTAGTTCCCCCTTTGTATTGTTTTAGCAGTGTAATGATTAAAAATCATGTGATACATGACATCAAAGTTATACTATGAAAGCAGCAAACCACTAAGACCCACATTCCAATGGAAACTAAAGGCCTTAATAAATATAAATGTGAAATACTGTGCATTTACAAAAATCTCTAACTGGCAAAGAGCCAGGGCCAGTGGTCCTGCAATATTGAAGCCTAAGGGGTAAAGCTACTGTAAGTTGGGAATCTCCTAATACTTTATCTTTGGCTTTCTGAATGCCAGCTTTTTTTATTATTACTGTACTAGTTTGAGTATGTGAAGCTGAATGTAAGCTGATCAATGTCTTTCATTTAGCTTTATGAACCAACTGATGGTGAGAGTTTGTGTAGGCTGTAGTGTCAACATTCAGTGTTGTGACTTAATAAACTGAAGGAGTGTGGATAAAAAGAGGTTGGGAGAAAGGAAGTAGTTCCTTACTTACATTTTGTTATAGTTTTATACTTGTTTTAAACAAGTAGATTTGAGAAAATGTCACAATCGGGAGCCTAAAATAGAGTTGTCTCCATCATGTCGTAGGTACTCAGCTGGGCTACGTGACTTGCCATGCATATCGTAACTTGCGGAGGAGTGAGACTGCTGGTCGTGCGACTTTCACACATCTAGCTGTGTAAGACAGAAGGTGTGCAGCTCTGCGTTTTAGAGGTTCTGCATGAAATTACGTGGCCAATCCCATCCAGTACTTACATTAGGTGCCTTTGTCTTAAATGCAACAATGTCCAAATCTGGCTTTTGACTGGTTTGACTATTACAGTCAAACTAAAAGACTCTGGCTTTGCAGTACCGCAAATAGGAGCAGGGAAGGGCAGCCTAACAAATCTACATTTACAGCTGTATGAAAAAGAAGTTGAGGGCTTTATCACAGATTCTAGTTATTCTGACGTCAAGTTCCCTAATTTAATCCATGCTGTTATGCTGCTTTTAGCAAAGTTCACCATGGTGTTGCACAATCAAAACACCTAACAGTACTTCTGAATGTCCACAGAAGTGATCTTGTACTTGTTACAGAGCGGCAAATAGACAGTAGAATAGTCCACAGCCATATATATACGTATGGACATAATACTGTTACAGGCAATCATGCTCTGGCTGCCAGGAGAATAGTGCTAATGACCTGGTTGCTCTGCAGAGCAGCAGAAGCTGCTTCAAGCTCCTGGCTAGCCTAAGGTACTAACACTTGCTATGAATTCCAGTAATGGGCTCCTAGATCACAAATATGGATCTGCAAGTCTGGCTGGCTGAATCTTAAACTGACCTGTAAAATGGGCTGTAGGTGGTCTAAATAGTAAGTAATAGGAAGCTTGAGAGATTCTCAGATCAGTGCATTAGCTTTATGGGGAAAGGTGCCTTCGTAAAATGCATCTAATATTAGGGAGCTACTCTGACTTCTATTGTTTCTGAATTAATAGTATAAAATTCTGTTTTGTTTCAGCCATGTATGTAACTCCTGGAGAGTGACTTTGAAGCACTTGCTTAACAATTACACATACACCTGAGTACACTTTTGACCAAGTTTTTGATCATAAAAAAAATCTTTAAAATTGTGCACGGTGAGGGATATTAGCTTCTAAACCCAGCCACCTAATAACCGAGACTTGGGCCATGGTTTTCAGAAGAACATTGTATTAGCTTCTTCCTGACAAAATAAATTTTGTTTTGAATTCAGTGGAAATTAACTTTAGTCAATACTGAGTGCTTTGCAAAACTTACTGCTTGGATATTGACTGATACGGAAATGGTAATATTATGGGAAACAGCATTACCTATTTTAGAGAATGTTATCTCAGTCAGTGTCTACTCTTCATAGAATAAGCTATGTTTCTGTATCATATTTTTGAGCTTTGTTTTCATAGGAAAAGTGATAGTATATCTAAATTATTCAAATACACAATCAAAATACAAACCACCAATACTGTTCTAAAATTTGTGTAGCCCATAAATAAAACTGATTTTACCAGTTTATATAGTGAAACAAAAGAATGTGTGTGTTTTATCAGTGTAGGGGTTTAAAAAGAAACCAAAAAAATAGGAAATTCTAGAAATTGTATCAATGGTTTTGATGCATAGCAATTTTTTAGGTTATATGCTAAACTAACAAGTATGAACTGAGTATCACTTGCCTGCAGACATGCAGTTCTATTACTGACTACTGCTATTGTCTCATATTTTATTAAATCTCCATTGATACCAGTTTAATGCTTTCATTTCATGAAAAGTGATTTAATTTCTGGAACAGTGAGCTCTTAAAGTATTAGGCAGCAACATTCTCCTGCTATTAATATAAGAAGTCATAGCTGTTTTCTAGCAGAATATGAAGTTGAAAGATCTGTATTGTATAGTTGTTTCATAAAATAACAGAAAGCCCTAATATTTACTCTAAAGATCCATGCCATTCAAACTCTAATTAGACTAAACATATTAAGTGCAAGTAATACAAATGACTTTGGCCTTCCAAAATCATGCTGACTCTGACAGCTAGAGGCAACAGAGTATATTATATACCGCATTTCTGTACATACACAAGATGCCAGCTGGAGCTGTAGATAGTATGTGAAGTACTCTGTACGCCACTCTGCTAAGTACTGAAGGAGCAGAAAACACTAAGTGTGTTGCAATTAAACTTACTACTATCTTACTAAAACTAAGAAATCATAATTACTTTCAAACTCATTAGATACTCTCGTAACTTCACAAACAAAGCATTGTGTGCATCACAAACTGAAGCCCTGGTCACAGTGGAAAAGATACCAGTACTACTGTGGAGATGTGCACTAACTATGTATTTACTCCAGATCAGTTCCAGTTCGGAACCATATTAGTACAAAAGTAATAACTACTTTAACAAGTCCAAAGGAAAGAGAGAGATTAACATGGACATAAGAATTGGAGCTCCTCCCTGTCCTGATGCTTACAATCTTGTGAAAGCTAGCTTGTGATAAACGGCAGAGACTGGTGAGCTATCCCATGCTATCTTTTTCCTCTCCTTTCATTATTTCCAAGAAAATGTAAAGAACAGAATCAATGAACTGAGTATCACAATGAAACATGGGATCTTAACTCTGATAATTCAAAACTGAGAGGCAGCATATGACAGGGTGTCACAAGAGATAACTGCCTTTCTCACCCTGTCAGTGATCTGCTCTGAAGCCTTGAACCTTGCACAGAATTTGTTCTTTTCAATCTCTTCTAGACTGAAACCCTTAAGGAAGAGGGAAAGGAGGTTGTACACTAAAATGTGCAGTACGGCTGGCACCTTAATTGTCATTAGAACTTGTAGGTATGTAATGTAAACAACTTGCACATAAAAAAGCTGACTGAAATCACAATCTTGCTATCTTTTCAAAGATTACTGAGAGCAGTAGTGACTACAAATACCTAGAATATGTCTATGCACTCTTATAATTTTATCAATGATTGGTCTAGACAAGCACATTAAACTCATTTGCACATATAGCTTGCTTTTAACCACAGCAGCTCATCACATGCTGCAATGACGTGCCTGCGAACTGAGTAAACATCTCGTTTAGCTGTCCAGAGCTTCATGCCTGTGTGCCTCTACATTGCTGGCAGGAAACAGCCTAATGGGTTTAAAACTCATTGTAATCACTGCAGTGTGAACACACGAAGCGAGGGCAGCAAACGCCTGGTCCGCAGGCTGGATTCAGCCCAGGGAACAACTTACTCTGCACCACGGTCTTCCCATGAATCTTCAAACCTGCGTATGCGCTGCAGTAGAAGCTGCTGTAGAGATCCCTGAGTTAGCGCATCTTTAACAAGTAAATCCATAGGCCACAGACTGATGAAGAGATGCCAATATCAAGGAGCAAGAATAATAGTAAATAGAATCTAAACAGGAATATCAATATGACTTTTAATTACATTATTTGTCTTTCAAAAACTTCTTTGAATACTGGTCATGCTGGGGCTAGAATGCTAGATCACGACTAGCTAATTTTGACAACACTGACATAGCTTCCCCCCCGTCCCCACCCCTTTTCCACATGGGCAACACTAATACATTGAAGATCATTCCATTCCCAAAACCCAGAGACCTTGTAAGTGTAAGATTTCTGGGTTGAAGGTATGTCAGTGAATAAATAGCATTTTCAGGAATGCAGCTTTGGACAGAGGTTAAACTGCAGCTCATTGTGATGTAACTGGAATAATTCAGTAAAACAACTTAAGGGACGCTTATTCTTGCAACTACTTGGTATATCAAACTGCACAAGAGCAAACTGATTAGATGACTCACTGTACAGTTGCACTGGAATAGAATGCCATGTGATTTTATTTTTAAAATAAGAGCATTTAAATGAACATGTGCAAACCTAAGTTCTTAAATCAGTTTCAGATGTGCAAGGCATCAACTTGCCATTTGAAAGTTTTTCGGAGAGTGAATACTTCTCAAAATACTTGTTTCCTAAACCTGAGGAGACATGCAGGGTGCACTTGCTGTGGGTTTCTGAGACCTGCATCCTCTGCAGTCTGGGCAAGCAGAGGATACAGTAAAACAATTGCATGGTGGTATCAGTGCTGGCTATTTCTGTGCAGTATTATACTGTACTGCCTAGTACACTGGAAGAACCTATCCTAAAGAGATGGGCACCTAAACCCCAGTTGACAAAGATATTTAGTCTTAGACCTAATTTTAAGTACTTGAAATGAACAGTACTATACCTGCAGATAACCCGATCTCTAAGCATGACACTTCAGTAAGGACTGGACTATAAGCATGCCCAGACTTGAGCTGCAGTCCAGCAGTTAAAAAAAGTTAAATTGCTTTTTGTGGCTGTCATTTCTGCATGCTTTGAATTAGGCACCTCCTTATTAATTAGCAACTTAAGTAAATCAAGGCCAGACTGATTTACAGCAATTTTAATTCTGTATGTAATGGATTGGTGGAAAGAGAATTAGAAATGTAATAACTAATTGTGATAACAGAAAGGTGGTATAGCAAAAATCTACTTTTTGTTTTTTTTAGAATCCTGTAAATAATCACCAAAACCATTAAACCTGAATCGTGATAAATGAGTCCGTAAAATTACAAGCAGATTACGGCATATAGTGAATATTTCCAATATTTCTTAATGAGACTGACTATTGTACAGGTTTCTAAACTTACTGTTCTCAGATGCTACCACCAATTCAGTGAAGCTGCTGAATTGCGTGAATATGGAGAAGCCTCTCTTCAGTCCTCCTTGCTACGTGCTGTTACCCCCTGCCCTCTTCCTGCCCTTCCTTCCTTACACAAGAATTCCTAATTGGTAGTGATGCTATCTTTATGCTTCCCAAACGATGACCCTTTCTATCACCATATTAAATCATGTTTTCTTATCAGATAATCTTCAATTACACAAAGCGGGGAGGTGTTGATTCTTTGACTTAAAATAGTTTCTTAATGTAGATGTCAGGAAATTCCCCAGAATACCATTTGTAAGTGTTTTCTGGGCATAATGTACATAGCAGAGTTTTGGAATCTGTGGACTGCACTGGTCACAAATGGATCACTGGACAAACAGATCAACTTAATTATGTTATCTGTCAGTAATTGCTTATTCCAATGAAAAGCTCAGCTACGCTTCTGCCCACTAGAGAGCTGTTTCAGGTTGCTTAGGCAAATGTTATCTCGGATTACTTGCTACAAATCCATGATTAAATCATACAAACTTATTACCATTCTGTCTGGTTCCAGTTGAGAACCATTAGGACACTGAGCAAACGTGCTTGATATCAGCATAAATGTACAGGCTGACAAAGACTACAGAGCGGAGTATGGAAAGTAATCCATACTGAAAGATGCTGATGCTTCAGATGAGTCCTCTGGCATGTTAGGCTTCCTTTGATTTTTGCCTGCTGTAAAATAATGAAAATGATAGCATATTCAAATATTAGTAGATGCTTGATTATCTCTTGGCTAACAAAGACACACCTGCATCAATAGGGAAGTTTGGCAGTGCTTATTTTTAATTAAGATAAAAAGCCAAACTATCTCCTGGATTGAAATGGAGCAGAAACCTTATTTTGGATTATAAACTAAACCTGCCTGAACTGCCGGGGTAGACTTTAGAGGGGATTTTGGCTGTGAAACATAATACGTTCCCAGAAGGTGGGTTGCTCTCATACTGATCCCTGAAAGCCCTACAGTGGCAGCACTGCCTCTTGGAGATTCTTTAAATGTGACCTCTATAATAGATATAACCTAAAGATACTACGGGTATCACAAAGGGGGAAACTAGGGCCTCTGTTTTATCTGGAGAAGATAGCATGTCAGCTGGCTAAGGAGAGGAGCAAGACAGCGTTCCTATTTTTAGTGTAAATAAACCAAGAGTTGGAATTTTTTGTAGTTAATTTTCCACCCAACCTTTCTATTAATGTGAAACTACGTTGCCTGTCTTGGATGCTGTGATTAAATTCTTTATTTTTATATTAATTTGACTTGAGCTAAGTGCTTTGTTTGGTTGGGGTTTTTTGCCTGTTTTTTGGCACCTGAGTTACAAAGCACTTCCTATTCAAGGGTTTGGCAAGCTGTTTAGCAGCTGTATAAACTGGGACCTCAAAAGTGCTGTAGCTACTCAGCACACCACCTCTAATATCTGAAAGATAACAGAATAGATCTCATTTCGGTCACTATGCAAAGTTTTTTTTTTTTTTTTTAAACAAAGAAAAGGGGGGGGAGTAAATACTTGTCAGAGAACCTGTAGTAACTAACAGTGGCCTTTTCTCAGAATTCATCTTTGGTTGTATCCAATAAACAAATATTTACTGTTTCATCAAAACTTTTTTCACACAGGTGAGAATTCATGAACAATCGACTTCACAAATCCAAACCGGATGGGTATAAGATATTACGCTTTTCAACATGTGGTAATTTAGATGTTCTGCCTGAAAAATTACTTTATTGAAAACAATCAAAGGAAAAAAATAATGTTTACACAGGCAACATCATGTACTCTTTAAAAAACATAAATGACAATGATTGCTAGAGTATTTTCCAAAATAAATGCATAATTTGTTTTAAGACTTACAGTTCACTGCCATTACATTGAGTTGTCTCAAGAACATACCCCTCAAAGGAAGTTTCTCTTAAAATATTGATTTGCTTTTTAATAATTATTTTTATTTTCTTTTTGTACAGAAGGGAAGAAGTATTAATGATACACACTTGGTGGTAGAAAAAACCTTGCCCTCCAAACTATTATAAAATACAGTAAATGTGTATAGGCAGACTTAATGTATCTTTAACAAACTATTACTTCAAAGTAACTTTGAAATAAAAACATTATCTCTTCAGGGTATTTTCTCTATGAGATATATTTGGTACCGTTTTTATTTTAAATACAATATGGAAGTTTTGAAGGTTTTCAAGGCCAGTCAGGATAAAGCCATGAACAATCTGGTCTGAATTTGGTGTTTAATCCTGCTTCAAGTGGGAGGTTGGACCAGATAACCTCCCAAGGTCCCTTCCAGCTTTAATGATTCTGTGATTCTATGATTTCTGTGGTTTAAGATGAGAAATAGCTGTTAATTCCCACTGCCTTTTACAGACCTCTAACTATTACTTTTCCTTTTTTAAAGAGATTTTTAACTACGCCTAAGTTTTATGAGGGTTTGGTGTTTGGGATGCACATTTTCATTTACTAAAGCTTTGGTTAAAATTAAACTTATGAGACAGTAGATCTAGGATGGTTCAGCTATTCTTGCTTTAATTCCCTACTCTGCTATAAGCACTGCAGTTGACTTCCAGTGAATCATTTAGTTTGCCTGTGACTGACTCACATTTCTTTTGAAGGCCAATAGTGATACTTATCATCTTTATTTTCATTTAGGTGTTTTTTGTTTTGTTTTGTTTTTCCTAATTGGGAAAATCACTTTTTGTTGTGATCTGCTGATAACTGCTGTGGGCTGCCGGGAACCGCCGCGGCCGCTCTGTGCGGAGGGTCTGGGCAGGAGCTCTCCTGGAGCCGCCCTGCGCAAGGGAAAAGGGCGCCTCTGGGAAGCCCTTCTTCCAAAGGTGGCTAAACGCGTTGGGGGGGATTTTCTTGGGGATTTTTTTTTTCCTCTCTCCTACTTTCTCCTCCTCCTTTTGCCTCTGTCTGGGATGGCAAGTGCTTTTCTAAAAGATTTAGTCCTGAGTTTGTAGAAATAGAAGCCTCTGTAAAAGAAATATTCAGAGATCAAATTCTCTCCTTACCGTGTTGAAGGAGGCTTTGCATAGAGCTGGAGGCAAAAAGAAGGCAGGAAGGCAATGCTCCCTAATTCAGATTTTTCTAAACAGAGTTTGGCTGAAAGGAGTGATTTTTTGTTTGTTTGTTTGTTTTTGTTTTTTATACTCTTTCTATTCCCTTCATAGGCCTGTGTTGTATCAGTTGTGATAATATGTAGAGAGATTTACACAAAACTTTTCCTTTTCTTTTCCCCTCTCCAGTGAGTATCTAACTATTCTTGCATCTGGTGGAAAATATATTTCTGTTGCACTATCTGTACCAAAGTTTGTCTTCTCTGGTTAAATTTAAACTTCTGTTCAAAAGTTAAATTTAAACAGACTTAGCAGGTTAAGTACTATCAAAAGTGTCTCATATATATTGCTTGAATATGCAAATTTAGATCATAGCAGATAAACCCAGAGAATATTTTATGTCTAACTGTCACAAACAGTGGATCTCAAGATTTCTTTTTGTTATTAGAAGGATTTAAGATCACTAACTACTGTGCTGAAGTCATTGACATACCATGTTTATTGTTGTAATTGGAAATATGAAGTAGCTTTTTGTTGCTTTTTCTGCTATGTATACCTAAATGAATTTGCAGTTCTTGAAATACTAACCAGAGGTATCCAAAACTAATGCATACTACCCTGCTTCCAGCTAAAGGCATATGATGCCTTTTTGCAGGAACAAATATTAAGTCTGGTTTATTTTCTACTATCCTAAAAATTCATACACCTGACTTACTCTGTTCGTCTGGTATTTCCTTGTCAAAATACTTTGATGTGGGCAGATGGGAGGGGTGAATATTAAAGATAAAACACTAGCTGAAGCATGGAATAATTCTTTAGTTTTTTTTCTATTCTCTCCTCTCCCCAGGCAAAACTGAAATGAGATGCCAAAGTTGTTTACCAGGGATCCACCTCATAAATTTGATCCTCAGCATCTGATGTGTTTGTAAGCAAGCAAGCTGAGGTGCGTGTGTGTGAGTGTATGCATATGCATACACACAGGTGACTGAAATTTGATTAAAAACAGAGTGGATGATAAGATTATCAGATTTGCAGCTGTAGTTTATCAAACACAAATCCTGCAAGTGTCTGTCTGCTGTCAAAAGTTCTTGCTGATAGCACCTCTGTGGTTCTATCAACAATCACACATTGGTGAGAGCATCCGCCAGTCTAAGTTTTGGCACTACTGCAAGCAAATAATATAAAATGTTAGCTATAGCATCTGCTCCAATGAAACTACTGTGCAGCAGCGTCCTCCTCTGCGTATGTATAGATTTCTGTATGTCTTAATTGTATGAGAAAGAAAGACTCAACAACAAAGTGTAAAACGTAATGAAATATAGCTTGCAAAGTAAGGCATGTCCCGTTCAGAATGGAATCGGAAAATGCACGGGTCTCTGTCAGTAGCTGAAAAACTGAATTCAGCTGAAAGCTGAATGGAAGTGAAATGTAAGATGAGGGTCGGGGGGGAGGAGAGATGATTTTAAGTCCTTTTGCAGGTCTGTAGGAAAAACATAGGATTTTTAGGCTGTGAGGATGGTTATCTTTCATAATTATGGTGTATCAATGAATAAACAGTGTAGTTAGATGTTTTAAAATGACCGCATGCATAATTATTCAAGTATAGATCCTGTAATAAAGGCTGTCTGCAAGGAGAACTCAAATGATAGTGAGAGGGGGGAAGACTAACCTATACCTAAGCAACTAGTAGTCCTCCACAATCTGTGAACCTCTACAAGGTGGGTTTTTTGTTTTGTTTTTGTTGTGGATTTTTTTGTTGTGTTTTTTGTTGTTTTTAAATCTAGAGAGACAGATCTTCCAGGAGCAAACCTTGGCTTCCTGCATTTCATAAAGTACTCTTTATAGTTCTGGCACTAGACAAATAATATATTTACCTCACAGCAATACAGAAGTTAAAATATATAATGTGAGCCTTCTAAGTGTTCTTAGCTTTAGGGTAGATTCTATCCTAGATTGTATTCAGATTTTTTAGAATAGCCCAAAATGCTGAACCCTGCCATCAATCCTTGAAAGCTCTCACTATTTCAAATGTGTCCCAGATATGCAAGCTGACAAAATTGCAGATCTTCAGATTTCTGCTGCTATTTCAGGGAATTTTGGAAGTACACAGCTTTTGAAATAATGCCATAATCTGAATTGCTTCCTGATTTGGTCCCAATTTATTCATCTATCTAATTCCGTGAAGAGAAGGGAACGCCTTGCACTATGTACGTTATTCTTCCAGTACTGAAGAAGGGAGAAAGGGAATAGTGAGGAGACAATTGCTGGAGCTGTAAGTTATTTGGAGGAGAGAGGAGGACGACTACTTAATTTCTTTATTAAAATTCATTAAATATAAAGCTTCACCCTGAGAGAGAGAGAGATGCGATCAGTCCTTTATGAGCTGTAAAAAGTTTGCACACAAAAGCAAATCTTTGCAGGGCTAAAGTTTAGATTTTTTTTTTTTTCTTCTTCTGTCATGAGCATGGCTGCAGCTACTTAGAAGGCTGAACTTCAGCCAAATTTTTAAATGTACGAGCTTTCAGTTGTATGCCTGGTTGTTTGCTATCCTCATATCTTTGAGTTTGCTTGATAATGCTGTGATGAAATGTGAGTCTAGAAAAATCTCCAGATATTGTAACATCGCATTGCTGCATGCAGTAGATACTCAGCTAAAAAGTACTGTTCAAAACAAGATCTCCTGGAACCACTGTCTTGAACTGAATGTGGAATTGTGTTGTGTGTAGAAAAATGCAGTATCACTTTCATTTTTTTCTTCTATTCCATCACTGATGTGTTTTTTTTCTGAAACAATCATTAGTAACACTAATTGGCCATGTTAAGTTAATTACAGATGCAAAGCTTTTTAAAATGTTTCTTGGAACAGCCCAAATATTGGCAATACTGAAGGATGCTAATCTGTAAGGAGACCTGGTACACAGAACACGCAAGCACGGAACTGTGGGCTTTTCTGGTAACTGCTGAGGTTTTGTCCAGCCATTGTGGATGTTTTTGAAAATCCTAATTTTCTTCCATACTGGCTCTTGGTGATTCCGTGTACAATAATTTTTCATTTTTAAATAGGCAGTTCAGGTGTGATTTAGATCTTGGTATTCAAAAGTCATTTCCTTCTGACTGAGCCTTGATATACCACTAAAATGTGCTGAGGTTTCCAGTCATACCATATGTATGCTCATAGATAAGTCTAATAGCCTTGTCAGCAACTGCATGGCAGATACCACTCCTTTTGCATTTAATATAGACCTCCAAAAACTCAGCTGCGTTGACGGGATGTGCAGATACTGATGTGCTCTATGTCCTGCTTTGCTATCGTGTTGGCACCTGAACAAGCTCTACATGCAGTGTATGCATGAGTGTGAAGGTTGGATAATGGAGACTCAAGTTGATCACTTTGGCTTTGAAGTCCTTGTCAGCCCAGAGGAAGAGAATTAGCTAGCAGAAACTATCATCATGGATGTTTTGCAGTACTAAGGCAATAGCATATGAAAATACATAAGATTGCTGAACAACCATGAAACCTGCTCAACTGGAAAAAACAGAAAGAAAATATACTAGTTGGCAAGTGGAAAGATACAGCTTGCCAAAAGGGATGTGAAACATTAATTCTACTCATTCAGGATTGATTTTTTTTTACTTTTTAATATATTTTTGGAGTCACCAGATGCTAGCCAGATTCCTGGTGCAATGTGGGTAATTTAAAGATTGTTCTAGCTTATTCTAGTTTATTCTAGCCTCCAGTGCCTCTTGGAGGCTGTCACAATAAAAATGAGATCCATTCAGAAGAAAGAAATTCTGACTATCTCCCTCCCCTAAAATTGCATATACGTGTGTCTTATACATGCCAGTGACTGTTTAAGGAGGCTGGCATGGGATCTGTTAAACTACTCTTGCACTAAGGAAGCTTTTTCCTATGCAAAAGATGGCTAATTCAGTCCAACACTGTTGAAGCCAAAGAACTTCACTTGCTATGTTCCAGAGAATTTGATTGCTTGCTTTGCTTTTCTCTACATTTTCCTAGCTTTTGCACAGGTTTTAATTAGGTCCAAACCATAACATCATCTGCTGCTTCTGACTGCATTTGCTCATTGCGAGTGCATGACTGCGTTGCTGTTCCTAAAAAGAAACTGAACATTGAGGCAATGCAAAAATATCTCTTAACAAAAAAAATTAACATGAAAGAAAACGTTACAACTCATGGTTGCAATTGTTGTAGTCTGGGAAAATATTAGGGCAGTTCGTCCATAAAGCAAATGATCTGCATGTTTCCTGGGGAATGGTTAGAAAAAACTGAATCCTGGTTAGGGCAGGCATTTGTCTCAGTTCAGTGAATAACTGAGGAAGCTTGAACCTGAGTGGGCTAGGTCATAAACTGCTGTAAAGAACCGCTGTTTGAATCCACTGTCCTGTTATATAAAGTGTTACAAGTGTTTCTGCGTTAGAGATTTCACGCTGCATTGTGAACTGGGCAATGCTACATGAAAATTTATTTAGAAAGCAATGTGGCTGGGAAAACAAAGTAAAAATTAATCATTTATTGGAAAAGAAGGGAGAGAAATACTGTAATGAGAAAATATTTGTTTTGATTTCCTTCCACAAGCTTGAAATGGGATACTATTAGAGGAGTTGATTAGCAGTGGGGTTCATCTCCCATGAACTTCTGACTATGATTACTGAAGTATTTTTCTAACCGGCTCACTTGATTTGTCAGCTGATTTCATGTTTGTTGGCCTTTTTTGTGCTTCCAAGAGTAGCAGTTATGCTCTCCAGAGAGGTTATTACTAGGATTTTTGCTGCAGCCGCCAAAAATCTCCTGGCATAAAATCACTCTCTGAGTCAGCTTTATAACATGACAAGTTCTGAGACAGCTGCAGAAATGGTATGTTAGCTGCCTATTGGGCAGCTTTTGAATAGACATTAAATCTCCTACTAGTTACAAAATGTCATTAAAAATTACCTAGCACAATAGATGATTGTGAAATACTGTATTCGTTTTCTGGTTAACGGGTTAAAGGAAAGTGCAATTGTTAGAACAGTTACTCAGTTGTGGCTACATGTATTACATATATGAGCGTTGAAGAAGAATTAGAAATTGTCAGAAGAGGATGATACTCTTTCTGTTATCTTTTGTTACTCAATTATCTGTTCATTGAAACATGCACTATAAGCAGCTATCACAGCTGTCATTTCTGTATATATTTTCTTCTAACTTCTTGCTGCTAGAGTAGTGAATATGATGCATTTTCCAATTGAAAAACTGTAAAATGAAGTTAGGCTGCCACTGGAGGTGGTCAGTGTTGCATTTCCAAAATTCATAAATTCATAATAAGTTTGGTCTTGTGGAGAGTTCTCTATTTTTCTCTTCCCATTGTGTCGTAATTCTATGAACATTATGAATGCTACAGCTCGAGTTAAAGTACTAGTTTAATTGGTCCTTTCTTTACCATACTAATATTTTCAACCAGAGCCTGCAGTTCTACTTCTTATGTCTAATTATATTCAATTTCTGTGCCCCAGCCTACATTTAATTTGAACAAGAACTGGAAATGAAGTTGTCACTGCCTTCTCGCAAATACTCTCCTCCCCCTTACTTTAGCTATATCAGATGCCAGCAGCGCTGATTTGTTGAACCTCCAAGCTGTTTTGTTTAGCATTGGAGAGCTGACTGCTTTGCATCCATCAAACTGGTATGGTGAGACACAAAGTGCTTGTGATATTGCCCAAATTTCTCATGAGTGAAGGTAGGAGATATCATTTCAATTTCAACTATACTGAATTAATTTGAGTAATAAAGTGAGGATACAACTGCAACATGTGAAATCTAATGTTCTTTACTAGCTAATGTGGGTAAATGCCTGGGTTAACATGTATTTGATTTAAAAGTGTGGAAAAGCTAAGGAAGAGGTTTGTTTTTTACTTCAAGGCAGATTTCTGCAAAGACAATTTGATTGAAATATGCTTGTCATAGCTGTGTTTAGTCTGTATTATCTGAACCAATTAATTGCAGAGTGGAGAGAATGGAAGGGCAAGAGTGGATCTTAATGCTTCTCTAAGGGAGAGAAGCTGTTACAGATGTTGCATTCCTTCTCTTTCCTATTACGAAGTATGTAAAATACATTTCTTGAAATATAAGAGCAAGTGGTTAAGATTTGCAAGAGTGCAAATATGCTATTTTAACATCATCGACTCCACCATTTTGACGTGCAAGTTGTAGTCACTTTGTCCTGTCATCCTATCTTTATTGTAACTTAAGCATAATGAAGATTAAGGTTTGGAATTTATACTGCTAGAAACACATAGTGCAGACTTGTGTTTTCTGAATTTGTACAAGGTAGGAGTGAAAAAACAGCTATTTCATTTCATACTGTATTTGACTACATGCATGTATTTTTAGTTTGCTGTATAAACTTTGCCCAAACTGAAATGTCTTTCCCAGCTGACTGTGACTAATGCAGCATATTGGAAGTTTTCAGCACTCCGCATGGGATAACTTAGCTTAGTAAAGTTGACAAAGTAACTGTCAGTTCCACTCCCTTTGTATGGGTGGCACCAAATTCAATTGAATGTGATAATTCAGTAATAGATACTGAGTGGGTCGGATGTGCTTGTAGCAGAGATGGGGTGGACAGCTTGGGGCTGCTGCCATGTGAGTCACATCCAGTCATCATTTGGAACCCCAAGAATACAATGAGGATTGCACTTAATTGTTTGTTTGTCAGTAAAAGCATTTGGGTCCTAAGGTAGCATGAATCTATATAATTTGCTATAGCATTATCTGAATGACAAATGTTTCTGTTTTCTTGAATAATTTAATAGAGCAAGTAATCAACAAACTGCATTTCCCTCCATTCTCTCACCTTCCCTCTCTAAAATGTATCAGATAAATACAGAATGTTGAAAGATAAGAGAATACATGTATTAAATTATTAAGTAGTACATGATTGTTGGAATATGATGATCTTTTTTCAGAACAAGGAGTGATGAATACAGCAATAGAAACAGTTAGTAGAATATTTTGATATAGGCTATGACTTTTTGTCACTGGAGTTCTATATAGTGGATTGAATAATCTATGAATAATATTTATTCCAGTGTAGTCATTGCTAAAGAGACTTTGTCAAAATACATCATAAGCTTTTATTTTCATTCCTTCAATATTTTACATCTTTACATCTTTGCTTTAAACATCTATTTTCAAAAGAGACATAAAATTCAAAATTTTGTCTGTTTCAATTAACTAAATTTTTTCATCTCCCCTTTTCTAAGGTGGAAGGTTATATGCATTCAAGTAAGAACTGTGTCTTTTGAAACAAAGTATAAAAAACTGTAAAGGGCAAAGCTGAGAAACAGGTATTAGAGTACAGTTTTTAGGGCATTATATTTAATCCTGTGAATATCAGTAAGATGTTAATATATTGTTCTGTTTTCATTTATAAATTGGAGAAAATGAAAAGGATATTCAACAAGGAGTTAAGAAGGAAATTTCCATAGCAAGTACAGAATGAAAAATTGGTTAAGTAATGGTATTGAAGCTGAGCTTGCAACAAGAGAAGTTTACTCTAATTGTATGAGGAGGAACTGTATGGAGACTTAGCACTGAACCCAGCTACCTAGCAGAATTCTGGAATTTTTGTTGAATTTCTGGTGAATATCACTGCTATTAATAAGTCCCCAAGGGTGAACTAGGATCTTTCCCGAAGGAGAGTGGTGGATCGAATTAAAGCTCCTTTCAGCAGTGTTTCTATTCTGTATTTTCTTGATCAAGACCTGAAACAATGCAACAATTGCCTCTTACAGTTTTG
Source organism: Apteryx rowi (assembly GCF_003343035.1). Classification (NCBI taxonomy): domain Eukaryota; kingdom Metazoa; phylum Chordata; class Aves; order Apterygiformes; family Apterygidae; genus Apteryx; species Apteryx rowi. The sequence goes on from NW_020450783.1 coordinate 2,922,288, forward strand.
TAAAGAACATGACGTTCTTTACTGACCAGCTTTTTTCAGGAATGAACTTAAATTAATGAACAGTATTTGTAATAACTATGATTCATTCACTTCAATAAGTAGGCAGGATCTTCTTAGCAAACTTAATCTAGATGTTGTTTAGGATTGTTTTTTTGAGTGTTAGGTTGACTTAGGTTTGAATCCCAGAGTTTGAACCCATCCTTTTGTGTGTGTTTAATACAAGAGCAAAGGAGGGGCAAGTAAACCTAATCTGAATGTGACTCAAAGGCCAAAGAATTATGAAACAGGAAACAATCAAGTTCATATTCATCCATAAAATATTACAAAATAGTCATATAGAGGTTTTGATATGAGGTATGTATATCTTTGATATCCATTAGGTGAACCCAGCTCTAACCCTGCATAGATTCAAGTCTAGTTTCTGAATCTTTAGTAGCCCACATCTAACCCTCATTATTCTGGCTCTTTCCTTCCACAGTTGACTTAATGCTTTGCTGTGTTGAAATACTATGGACTTAGATTATGAAGTTATATACAATTTATCTTTCTAACTTATTTACATTAGAAAGTGCTATGCTAAAGATCCGAGCAACTTACTGTGTGCTGGCGGTAAGGTCAAGGTGATTTACAGCAAGTGCACTTCTCACAGTACTGTGTCAGTTAGAAACAGACAGAAAAGTGTTCTCCTTACCGGAGAAATTTTGCAAGAGCAGTAGGACATGTTAACAGAGCAGCACAGAATGAAAGAACTGTTGCAAGGGCAACTTTACCTTCTCATGCCTTTTTCCGTTCTGTACTGGGAGACTGAATTAAAAGACAAAATCGGTCAGTAAGAAGAATAAAGATGAGGAAGTGAGATTAAAAATAAAATATAAGGAAGATTGTATAGGTCTCTTTAGGAAAAGAGATGTGGAGAATAGTGTTAATGTTTCATAGCCTGACTTTGTATCACCACACCATGAGGATGTCAAAATGATAAATGCAATAGCGAATGATAACTTTTAGATTGCATGCCTTGGAAAGATGCATCAATTTAGGGTTAAAATTGCATTTCTTATTTCCTTCATTCTTACTCAATACATTATTTGACCTACTTTAGTTCCTTGAACAGTGTGTCATACTACCAGTGACGCAAACTACTAATAGCCTCTGGATAGTTAGTACTTTTACATTGTAATGTTAAGTCTTTCCCAATATAACGAGTATAATCCTTTTCTTTCCGTTAAATATCTATTTTTAGCCCGCAGTACTTTGTCAATGATTATAGGAAATGAATCATTCATTAAATGTTTAGAACACATTACTGAATAATTCCTGTACAACTTTAAGGAATTGCAAATGAGTCTACAGAACTATAAATCACAAAATACTTTTTTCCAGAAGAACTTTCCTATAGGATAGTATATAAAGATTTGCAAATACTGATTATTCCAGATCTCTGATTGAAAAAGTCGTGGTGGCTAATAAATCTGCAATTATCATTAATGAAGAGGCCTTAATTATCAGTTTTAGCATTTCTTTCCATTAGCAATAGCTCGGGAATCTAAAGCCCCCTGGATCCACTAGACAGTGATATTTAGCCTGAATGCCTTTATTTGTATTTATTTGTGGTTGTAAATCCTGTAGGATACTTTTCTTTGTAGGGAGACTCTTGTGTATTCATTGCGTTGCTTATTTAAATACATAAATGACAAGCTTTTGAAAAAATATGCAATCTTCTCAAGAATGCCAAGGTTTTTAGGGTTTAAAGTTTTGTAAGTTGCTTGTTTATGAAAAAGGCTTAATTGTATTCTTACATAAATTACATAATAGAGAAAGAGGAAAGGAAACTTGTTTGCTGTTAAGGTTTGTTGTTCTTATTAGTCTAGACAATTTAATTCTTCAGATTAAGAGATGGTCCCAAGTGACCAGATTTTACAGTTGTGCCCATTCTAATTTCTTAGTAAAATCAGTAATTTCTCAGCAAAGTCTCGATATCATAAGTCATAACTTTCCAAAAGTTTTAAAATAATCTCTATGTAAAGTAGAGCTTTGCAATGAAGATGAGTTTTAATTGCCAAGAGGCTATTATCTTTGTATTATAACATAATGTTTATTCCCTATATTTTGCATAGCCCTTTTATCTTCTACCTACTTAAATTTCTGTATTTTGGAATAGTTTATAATGAATAATTTATTAAGCATTTAAAATACAAAGGTGAGTAATTTAATTTCTATCACACTGTGAGGAGTTTGCAGCTGATCCTGAAGAGCTATAAATCACAAAATACTTGTTCCCAGGGGAACTGTTGCAAGATAGTTAAGAACAGAAGACAGTTTTAGCAATGATAACATTTGTTCGATTGCTATTGAATGCTAACTCATTATTGTTCTGTATCACTTTTACAACAGTGTAGCCTACCTAGTTTCTGCCTGTGATATGATTTCTATGTAAGGACAAAAAGCTTTGGAGATGCCTGATGAGTCATTATTATGAGTGAATGCCTGCCTGAGTGAAGGAGAGTGGCGAGGCACTGCAACAGGTTGTGGAACCTCCATCCTTGGAGGTTTCCAAAACTTGGCTGAAAGGAAGGGCTGAGCAACCAGGTCTAACATACAAGCTAGCCCTACTCTGAGCAGGATGATGGACTAGATTCATTCCAATTTAAATTCATCTACAATTTTGTGGAAAAACATGCGGGAAACAGCTCAGTTTGCAAGATAAAAAAAAATCACAAGTCTTTCATTTTTACATCCAAATTTATTGCTTCTGTAAAACTCTCATGTGGCAGTTATGTGCCTTAGAGCTAGTTGGAGGTTTCTCAGCTCTGGTGGTATAACTTGATTTGCTCATAGTGGCAGCAAAGCACAGCACATGCTGGGTTGGAGGACAGGAGGTCCTCCAGGAGACCTCGTTAAAGGTCAGGTAAGTTCCAGCAGTTGAGACTGGATTGGGTTTGAGACCCTCCAGCTGGCCTTAGGAGTTTGAGATATCAGAGAAGTTTATGCGTGTGTCTCAGCTTTCCTTAGAGATGAGAGTGGGTGAAGTGGGCTGCGTAGGGACACCAGGATTTCAGAAAGCTGTGTGAAATCTCAGGAATAAAGCTGGAGCCCTTCTCAGGTGGGTGGGTGACCTGCTTGTATACACTTCTCCCTCCTACAGGACTCCCACTCTACTCCTGAAACCCACAGAAACTTTCACTGTCTCCTTCTCTGCCCTCACCCATGTGTTGATAAAAGCGTTTGCTTGATATGCTTGTAAAGGGCAAAATCACTTCATCCAAAAGAAGGAGGTGTGTGATTTAATTAAGGTTTCATTTTATGTTGAAATAAATTTAAATTAAACCACAAGGCAGTTGCTCTTGTTTACCAGTGTCTGTCCATTGCATGAATACTTTCCATAATTATGTGCTATATATGATTTTTCACATGAAAGTAAGAGTCTGTAAAGCCTGTAACTAATTTGAGATGATGAATGGAGTTTGTAAAATGAACTGATGAAGGTTTATTGCTGGGTTATGATGATACTTATGTACAAAGGATAAGAACAGTTAAGAAAATGGGTTTGATTTCATTGTTGCAGGGGGAGGTTCCCACTGTGAAGTATTTTAGGCTCGAATATAAAGGTGGAGGAAGAATAAATGGTGCGGAGTCTGCCTCTCTATTATTTTGTTCTTAGGTTGGCCAGAGATTTATACTAGCCCTGAGGCAAACTGAAGCAGCCTCATACTTTCTTCTGAAAGAAAATGTAAATAATAATTTAAGTGACAGTAGAAGAAAAATGCCTGTGCAATACTAAGAGTTTTAGTAGAACCAGGAATTATTTTACTAGTGTACTTCTCTTAGATTAACTAACTGAATTTTTTATATGACCTGTGATGGGAATTAGGCAATATGGGGCAAACCAGAGCCACATACAGGACTGACTACAACTGGGGCCTGTCTGTTCCAGGCCGCTAGTTCTGAGCTGTAGCGGAGCGGGTGCAGGAGGAACCCGCTCAGCACGGGCATCAAGATCCCAGGTGTCTGTCTTCGTCTTCTCTTTCTCCGTTGGTCCTTGCTTCCAAGCTCCCCATGCCGTGCTTCACAGACATGAGGAAAAGGCAGTTGTGACCTATGAAAAAGGTTTGGAGGACTATTGCTGAATTTATTAATGTTTTTACTACGTGTAATAATGATTGTAACACTAGACTTTACACTCTTTCTGTAGCAATATTGTTATTGCTACTAAATTATTTAGATCATTGCACCTCTTTCTCTTACTTCCTTCATCAGATTTGAAAGTGCAAAGTCCTGAAACTGTTTGCTTAAACAAGGAACTAAGCAATGCGATTTTCTGAGTAAGAAAAATAAAAGCAGATAATCTTGATTGCTTAGGGCAACTTATCTTTTTTACAATTCTTGATACAGAATGAGTAATTTTTGCTGCAAATTAACGTTTTTTCCAGTGGCCAAACTGAGCCAAACATGTTTCTTTCACAAACCTTCGCTGCTGCACTCTATGCACTCTACTGTAGATTTGGTACATGAGGATTTATGTTTATTGTTTCATTATGGCGTGCCAGTGGTTGCGGACATAACAGATGTAGCGTCTTACGCTTGCTTTCTTGCAGCAGCTTTTAAACTACGCAGAACTGTTTTGTTTTTTTCCTGTAAGCGTTGAGAGCATCAGTGCAATTTTTGCACCACTGAGATGATTTTCGTTATTGTTTACTGTATTGCTTTTGTGCTGGCCTGCAAGTCATTTAATTCTTCTGTATTTCAGTTTCTCTATCTGTTGCAGAGAATGTATTTCCTAGAGCTAATTTCATATCCAAGGCAAACAAAATAGATGTCCCCTTTTTGCAGCATTGGTATCTACCCTGTGCTATCTAATCTCAAGCACTTCTTTTGATTACTCCAATCATGTCAGCATACTGTCAGGTGGGAGGAACAGACTGCTAAGGATCAAAGGAGAGAGAAGCCCTGGTGGGGATGCTAGATCCATCTTTGGCACAATCTTGAGTACCCCACTTCTTCACTGAACTCCTCTTTGAATTTCTCTCAGGTCAATTAACGAGAAGTTCTACAAAAGGACACCTTGAATGTGTGTCTGATTGGCAAAAGCACTCTGCATCCAGAGCTCCCATCACAACTGTCATGGCTCAATTTTCAAAATAACTCTTCACAGTGAATTCTAAAACTTTTTAGAGTTTTAGTCACTTGTGTTGCTTTGCTGATAATATTGCTCCTAGATGCCAAACTTTTGAAAAACCCTGGCCCTTTGTTTCTCATAAGGCTCTTTCCTGAATTATCTCCTATTTGTTCAGCTTCCACAGCTTTTAGTATGAGCTGTTCAGGAGAATGCAGCCTCTGATGTCCATTCTGCATGTACATAAATGAATTTTATTTGTATTCAGAACTTACTGTCATTAAGCTCTGATAAATGCAATCAGCTAGCATCGTTCTGAAATGAAGTCGAAGTTGTGAAAACAAAGGCGTACTTCAATACGCATGAGGTCTGTAGCAAGCAAGCAGTTCTCTGATCCCATGTGATATTTTGCTAACAATGCGTTGGTAGCTTGAAAATCCTTGTGTATTGTGGTATCAAACTGGTATACCATTAGGAAGATGACAACATTTTTATTTCTGGAACGAGGTCACATTTCGCTTTAAGAATTAGTTTTGGGAGTCCCTGAAAGAGAGAGGGGAAGTGGGCTGATTTTGAGGAGGTGACTTGTCTGTGTCTGATTTCTTGTGCATTTCTGGAGTTTGAGCTGTTGTTTCTATGCAGTAGTGGATGTGATGCTGTGCTCTGCTGATCTGGGGCAAAAGCAGTCTGTTCAAGTACGTGGTAGGTTATAACCACAAAATGTTTCACAGGAATGTTTTTGAGTTAGTTAATAGCATGACAGCTTGCTTATATAATACCCCAAATTAAACATAAAGGTACAGCATTTGAACATTCTCTCACTGTTTCAACTATCTCCACAATCTGGCTGGTAAGCCAACTAGTTAAGTGATGTTGTTTGCATCTGCTGCTTTATCAGTTTGTTACTAAGTTATAGGTACTTGTTCATTTAAATCTGAAGTGTAGTATAAAAGCTCCAAGTATTCCCATATTTATAGCATAATTTTACTTTACATCATAGTGCAATCACATCCTTTTAAATGATATTCATAATTTTATTGCTAGTTAATACACTACTGCTTCTTTAAATGCATGTAATATTTTTCATATTTTCATTAACAATTTTTGGCTTTAATTGTAGGTAAGTACGTGCAAATGGTTCAAGTAAGTTTAAACAGAAACCTTGTTACTATTTTCAGGAAAAAATGTTCTAATTTGTAGATAACATCTTTAGGTTTTAGCTCACAATTTATGACTGTGGTTCAATTATTTCAACAATCTCCCCAGCTACAGCCAACTGGTTTTTGGTTAGCCCAGACAAGGGAAGGTCTCTGCTTCATGTTAAAAATGAGTCTGTCTTAAATATTTACTTTACAATTACTGACAATTCAAGAAAGAGCTACCATCACCTTAGGCTAAATTTTAACAAACACCGTACTTGCAAGTAATGTGAAGTTTTTCCCTCCTTATTCCTTAATGAATATCTTGCTAAGGGCTTGCATTTTCTCCCCTTATCCCCCTCCTCATTTACTTCTGTAAGTGCAGGAATAAAAACTTTAAGTTATGTGTTTTTAAGACTCAGGCTATGTGAGTAAACAGAATAATAGATGAACTGTTACAGAGTTGTTTCCCCCTTCAAGACCCTTTCCCATAGAGCTACCATGCAATTGCAAAATAGCAGGAGAGAAGCACTACATGACCCTATGAGAACTGCATGAAATCCTGGTTATACAGGGTCATTTCAATGGCAATTTTTTGCCATTGACTTCAGTGAACATACAATTTGACTCTCTATATCCTATTAAATGCCCTTTTATATGACCTTTTTCTAGATTGCAATGACAATATACAAAATACATTGTCAGAAGGGATTTTTTTTTTTGAGTAGTTTGCATATTCTGCATAGAACCTACATCATTTCAGCAGCAACCTGCACAGTTTTATATGCAGAGCTCATGATCAAGGACTTCTTTCAGTTGTACTGAAGGCAGCATAAAGAGACAAATCTGAAGGCAAATTTGAGAAGTCTGTATGAAATGCCTGAGTAAAAGAACCGTAGCTTTTCAAAGGAGGTCTCCACTGAAATGGAAATGAACACGCTGTACTTGAATATCGGAAATCTTAAGAGTTGAGAATTTCAGGTTTTTGCATCCCTTTTCAAGGAAAGTGATGGCAATTCTGACAAAGCTGCTTTTTTTCTGCAATTACTTTGTGAAATACTAATAACACGGCTTATGAGAAGTTTAGACTATTTAATAGCAGCAAGGCTAGAACAATATTGTGAGTGTTAGTGGTATGGCCTGTGCGACTTGGACATATGACCTTTGCAGAGTAGGGATATCAGTTATACATAGCCAAATGCTTCTGTGCATATGAACCTGTTAGAATTGCACAAATATTTCCAGTACAGAGAAGGCTATAACTTAAAAATGACTTTTAAAGAGACCGTATTATTAAAAAAAAAAAAAACTGTACAAATTCCTGTCTACTTTTCAACATAAGGAGTACTTTCCAAGGCTGTCATAACGTGACTGTTATCATGACTGTTATCTCAATATAAAATTGTTGTGCTCAATTTAAAAGAACGGAGACCGAACTACAAACAGTGTAAGAAAAGGTGAAATCATGTCCAACTGGAGAAAACGAAGCATCACAGACCATGCCTGCTTGTAAATACAAATGCAATAAAGCAGGCCAAAAGAGAACGTAAGGAAAATAACTAGTAGAAGGCACCAAAACTAACCAAATCCGTGAGGCATTTGCTGATGATATGAAATTACTGAAGGTACTAAAGATGAAGGCCAACTAGGAAGCGCTCCAGAAGAAACTAAGCAGCAGATGAAATTTTGGGTAGAAAAACTAAATTCATGTACATGGGGGAAAAATCCCAATAAAATCCCAAGGAAAGGATGAAGTTGGAGGTGACCGTTGCCGCAGGGGCACAAGGTTTTGGAGGTAGGGTCGCGAGCTGGGAAGCTGGCGCGCGACCTGGAAGGCTGGTGAGGAGAAGGGCGGCTGAGGACAAAGCTGCGCTCTCGCCCCTTCCTTGCCGGCCGCGCTCGCTCCGGGCTGCGGCGTGGCGGCGGCGCTGGGTCCCGCCGGGCGGTGCGCCCTTCCCCGCAAGGCCCACCTGTCCCCTCGGGTGCCCCTGCTCCTTTGAGGGCACGGAGAGCTTTCTGGAAGGGGGGCGGGGGGCGCTGCGGTCCCCTGGGGGCGCCCCGGGGCGCGTAACGCCACTGCCGCCCCCTCGGCGGAGGCGTTCGCCCGGCGCGTTTCCTCGGTGAAGGGCCGCCCGTGGCAGCGCCCTGCTGCGGAAGCCCCATCCGGTTGGGTCGATGTCCACCTCGCACTTCTGGCTGCTTTTTGTAATTAAGTGCTTTCAAATATTACCTTTAGTTCTGACCGCTTAAAAAGGGATGTGAATGCCAAATCTGATTACTGTTGCTAGGATGTTTTTTTGAATACGCAGAAATCTTAGGTAGTCATTTGAGTGGCCCTGGTTAGAACGGATCTTACAAGGCAGCCGGGTCTTTGTTTCTGCCTAAGGTTGTTTTTGTCACGTAAAACCCGGCTGTTCCTGCAGCGTCAGCAGTAAAAACTTAGTCACGTTTACATGGCTTGTACCTTTTCCCTAAGTACTGCCGCGCTGCGTCCTTGAGAGACGCTCGTGTGCCTCATCTGCAGCAAAGCATGAGGAAAAACCGCAGGGCCTTCCGTTACGAACCTGCGTGCGCGTCCGAAGGGAGACTTGAGAGTTTACTTCCAGGGTTTTCCCCTCCACTGAAAACGTCAAACTAAAATATTTTTTCTCTTTGGAGGGGGAAAGTGTTATTTACCAAGATCAGGTTGTGGATTTTCTTTGTGGCGTTTTTAGAGATAACTTTTCAAATTTAGGTTTATTAGTCTCCCTTCACTCAGTCTGGATGACAGGGAAACCTTGTGGTATCAGTTTTCTTCAAAATATTTAAAAAATGAAAAACTGGTTACTTTGAAAGTTTTTTGGAATTAAAATATTTTGTAAATTGTCACTCTTCGTTCTTAGTTCGTTTCTGAGGAGGAAAACTGAGAATCTCTTCAATCCTTTTATTAATACGCATTTAATTACCCAAATGTTCTTACAGAATTGTCTCAGAGATTTACTCAGACTTTTTGTATATGTTTTATTTTTCAGCTTTTGTTTTAATTTGGTTGATGTTATTTTGTATTTTTTATGAGCGAAAAGAGACTGAATGTGTTTGTACAGTTCGGAGTTTGCAAAGCTCCACGTGCAGTGAGCATGGCTGAAGTCCTTTGACGTTTGCTGTTACAGCAGGAACTAGAGTATTTTGTGAAAGGCTGTCTGATGTATAATGAAATGTTCTCTTACGCTTTTAGTATCTATCAGTATATTAGATCCTGGTGCTTGTCCCAGTGAAGCGAATGACAATTTAATTAGGTTTTGAGAGTTAAGATTGTATATGAGCGATGACTATGAAAGTCATTGTCTAATTCGAAAATCACACTTCATGAGTGAAATCCTGGCTTTAGTGAAGAGGATTCAAGTGTTGTCAGTCAGGTGTTCATTTTCCTCTTTGAAAACTTCAGTTTATTGTTGATTAATCCAACTGTCTTGGAAGTGTTGAAGAGAGAAATTAGAAGACAGGAATGATAGCTCACCCTGACATATTGTCAGTCTTACCAGGTCTTGTGATTTAACTACAAAGTCTAAATTGTAATCAGCTTTTTTGAACAGAGTTGTGGGAGGGGGAGACCTATGGGAAACCTACGGATTAAGTACCTGAAATGAAACAATCTGTGGTGCATCTTTTTTATTTAAATACTAAGCCAGTTGTGTGACTTGTGAATCAAATTAGCATTGTCTTTAGGTTTTTAGATTTTTTTTTTAACGTTGTTACTATATTAACTATTTTTGCTCATTTTTCATTTAAAAAGTTTGTGTATTTTATTTATAGAATATATTTCAGTAATTAATATGGAAAAATAATTGATCTACTATTATAGCTAAAGAATTTGGAATAGTAGAGGGTGAACCTACAATTGATTTCTTCAGAGAAGTTAGAGGTAATCATTGTTGCATAAAATTATAGGGTAGTAGGGGGAAAAAAAGGTCTGTCTACCTTTCAGAAGGCATACTCGTGGGGTTTGCAATTATACTCCACTTTATTGCAATCCAGTTCGATGTTTCTGCTAATATTTCCAAATACAAGATTCGTTTTGTGGATATTTTTAACGAACTTAATTGAAAATAATATTGCAGCTACATTGAAGTTGCTTGCCCTGTGCTTTTGCTATCTCTTAATTACTGGGATTGTCTTAATCAGTCGATGTTACTGACACCAAATTTAACATGTTTTAAGAACATTCTACATTTAGCCTTACAGCATCTCTTTCCTTTTTTTTTTTTTCCTCCATAGATACTACAACGTATTCCACTGAGCGATCTGAGCACTTTAAGCCATGCAAAGACAAGGATCTTGCATATTGTCTCAATGAAGGGGAATGCTTTGTGATTGAAACCTTAACAGGATCACATAAACACTGCCGGTAAGTCATTTGCTAAGAAGTTGCAAAAAAATCAAACAAAAAAACCCCACCCAAAACATTCAGACCTAGAATTTTACATACATAAAGCAATGGATTTTGCACTAGATTGTGATATGTGTTTTCATGTTTTTTGGGGTTTTTTTGCTAGTCTGTAATATTTATAAATATATACATGCAGAGAGCAAGATTTTGATTGCTTTCATAGATAAGAAAAATCTTTGATAATCTATTTTCTAATCATATAAGCATGTTAATGTTTTTTGGTTTTTACATACTAAAATCCTAAGTTCCTTTACATATTCAAATAAACCCTTTATTTTGGGTACTTGAAGTAATGTTTTGACAGTGGTTTTATGCACTGTTCATTAAGGGAGGGGAAGAGTTCTTCTGTTAGTAGTTTTAGGAATTAGGGTTTCATATGTTTAATTAGTGAAAGATAAAATGTACCGTCAAAGTCATCTGGGCCTGCTATATACCTGTTGTGCAGTTTTATACTGCTGTACTTCTGTTGTTAATGTCTATGAGCCTATTAAATGCACGTGTGTTAAGAATATCGGAAAAGAAAACCAGTTTGCAAAATATAATTGTTCTTCATGTAGCGGTCAATAAAAAAGGTTGATGTGCAGAAGAAATACTTTAACATCTTCCTCAGGAAGAGAAGAAAAAAGATTCTGAACTATTCAAATAATCTTTTAATAGAAGTGGTCCAAAATGAAATCTTGTAATTCAAATGACTTATTTTGCTTCTAAGTTTCTAAAGTGTGGCATACAGCATGTATATTTAAGGTGCTTATAGGTATAAATTCCAAACTAAGCATCCTAATATATAGATATCTCTGATAATAATAATAGATAGTACCTAGAATACTTGGAAGCTTTCCCGAAATATTTGGGACTTAAACTGCTAACTCCCACTGAAAGTTCATTAATTAGTAAAATTGTCACAAAATCATATGTGCCTGGTTTGGAAGCTGAAATTAACAGTTTTAAAGATTGATGTAAATCTGCTTATCAGAAGAATATTCCCAAGGCTTTTAGTTTTAATATTACATTGCTAGTTTTTTTTCCCATTCAATTGTATATACTTCAGTGATCATTCATTTCTTCCTTTTTTTACTGTTCTTTTGTGGAAGGCTCATTAAATTAATTATTCTGAGTCATTAGTTGTGGAAATGGATGACATTTTCCCACTAAATCCATTGTAAAACTTTATAGGTATTGTTTTTTCATGGTCTGATTTTTCATCATTTCTTAGAAGTGTCATAAACTATTAACAAGGGTATTACATCATTCAAACATTTTGAGCATTTTTCATTGTCAGAAAATTCAGACTAGACAAAACTGATACAAATTAGTGTCAGCAGGGGAAATGAATATGAGAATTGTTAATTAGGCTGGTAGATTTATTTCTGTTAGCAAATTTCTTTGCACAGAGTGTTTTAGTAAACTGTATGGATTAGACTACTAAACATCCCAAGGAATAAATCTCATAAGAGAGCTGCCTCTTTTTTATTTGACTTTCAAGATCTTTCACATGGTCTACCTTCGCCAAATTCTTATTTATTCATTGTGGTTCTAGTGTCGCATTCTGACTAAAGATAAGAAGCTTTTCCATCCAAGCTCTTCCCCATAACTCAACATTCTGGCTTGCTTAGTTTTCATTTTTCCCAGTAAAGTGAATATTTTCAACATCTTCTCCTGTGTAGTTCTTCCATAGGGAAATATAAATATCATTTGTGAATCTTTTAGGTCTTATGTGTTAGACTTGCATGGATTGTACAAGTTTTGGGCATTGGCACATTCTCTGGGAATTAAATACCTGTTTATTTCAGTTGGCACTTTGAAGTGAGGAACACTAAGAGGTGTGTATATGGCAATAAAAATTTTTATAGCAAGAGAAGATACATATCTTTATTAAAATTTAAAAGGTGATTAGTTATAATGCTTTGTTCAATTTGCAAGGACCTTTAACACTAAGTGGCAGCTCTTTCTGAACCATTTTTATGATACTGATATGTATGTTATTAATCACTTCTAGAGTGTTTTATTTATAACATAGATTATCTTGATGTCCAATTTGAAGAATAACCTTTTAATTTGACCTTCAAATTCTGGATCTAGGATTCACATTTCTGTTCACTAACAAAATATTTCTTTCTTGGGACCAATGCTGTAGTGAGTGTAACACAGGTGTTTTTCTATCTATAGCTTAGAACTGTGCTCTGAAATAACATCTAGAGTGTATACATATTGAAAAATACAACTTTGTGCAGTACTTGTCCTCTCACTAGAAAAAAGTAATATTCCTTGAAAATGAAAGGGTTATGGAATTCCCATTGCAATTAAAAGAATCATTTGACTACAGAATTATGAAGACTTAGAGTGTGAAATGATACATGATACTTTGTTCTAAGAATCAAGCTGCATTGTATATTCTCATTAGGAGTTTGATTTTGCATCTGTTCTGGGAACAGAACACCAATTTACTGAAGCGGGAATTTGCCATGCAGAACAGCTGCAGACAGGAGACCTTGATGTAGCAACGAACTTGATTCCTACTTTGTCAGGTCTAAAGAGTGTTAGTAGATGATACGCTTAGACAGTCGTGCAGTAGTTCTTGTGTGTGTACATGTATAAAGATATATATGCAAACTATTGTTAAAGCAAAAATAAATTTTATTGAGGTTTGACAGCTGTTATTGAATATTTGGGTGAGATCCTGGACCTCTCCTGTATCCTCATGAACAGTATTGCCAGTACAAACAGGGTAGTAATAAGACTGTCTCAACTGGCAGTTCAAGTACCTTTCACAGCTGACAAAATTCATCATGCTCTTGTTGGATTATAGAAGGAGGTAAGCACACGTCAAACTCCAGCAGTGACTGATGATGATGGCAGCTGGCTCTGTAACTTTGTTTCGTGAGATACGTTCCTTGTCTAGCGTAAGAACCCTTAACTGTCGGGAGCGGGACCAGAATGCGTCTTGGCGAAGGGCAGAAGGGAGGCTGTGTGGCAGGAGACCACTGGGAGGAGAGCATGTGGGGAAGTCTAAGGCAGCCCTCCTCATGTATGTTCCTTTCTTAGCCACCTCAGCAGGAGCTGTCCTGAAGTTACAGGGTGTTTTAGCTTAGATGGCAACTGGAGAACAGAATGTAGAAAATGTAATGGTTTTGGAAATCTATAATGCTGTGTGTGTTTGAACTTCCAATTTTAGTCTGTGTCTCTTGTTGGAAGTTTGTTTAATGATTAAATGACGGAGATCTCAGCATGGTTATGTAATAAAGAAGATGATACACTGGGTGCTGTTTGTGCTATTTTAAATGTGTGACTTCAATATTTATTTTTGTGAATGGTTTTGACACTAGCTTGTAAGAGGATAGAATAGATCAGCAGCAGGGAAACTTCGTATTTAGTTTCTCCATATGCTGAAGTTTCTTCCTTGAATAGGGTTGCTCTCTTGAATTGAGAGCACAAGCTGAATGGTGATGGCACTTGATTTGTTCTGGGTGAATAACGAAAAAGTTCACAGTCAATACTGACATACCAGCATTTAACTGGATATTACCCAATGCAGTATTTACAAAAAAGTTTTGGTTTTGTCTGTGTACAATTTTATTTCACAGACTATAACTCAAGACGCTCTAATTTTTGAGTTAATCCATCTACTCTTTTTTCTTTTGAGTCCTTTCATTCTCTCCTGATTACTTATTTAGGACTGGAAAACACTGGGTGAATGAGCGGCTAAAACTTTGAAGGGAGAAGAGGTTTGCACTGTTACATTTCTCTTCCAAAAGAAGCCATTGAGACTATTGYGTACACATTGAAAATCTTGGAGGTGGCAATGAGCTCTAATGTACTCTTTACAAGTAAAGCAAAACCTGAAAATAATTCATTATTGAATAAACAAAGCATTTCATTGATGTTGCAGTATTACAAGGTTAGTTTCATCAAGAATAATCCATTGTATTAAGCTGATGACCAAATGTACAACTACAAGGATGCAGAACAGAAAACAAGCTGTACTATAATTTAGGATGCTTTCCATGTTAAGGGCAATCAGCAGACCTGTTGTGAATATTACTGGCTTATGAGCATAGCTGTAGGAAATTATATAGATATCTGGGTAGTTGCAAGCATCATCAGCTGGAAATGCTGTGCTGTTTACTTTAGAATAGCTGAAGTGAACTTGAAATATCACATTAGGTAGCTCCAAACTGGTTTTGTATATATGTATATAGATAGGTAGATACTATGTTGCATTATTATTACGGCACCCACTTATTCAGCCATGCTTCTAAACTCTTGCTTGTCTTCAGATACAGTTGTTTGATGCCTAAAGCATCGTGACTGCGATACTTTCCGAAACCCAGGCCCACAGAAAATCGGGAAGGACGAATTCTGGCCAAAAAGTCTGTCACATGGATTGTGCATCCCAAGGGCAGAATCTGCTCAGCTCTACTGATGTGGTCAAGACTCTGTTAGTAAAAGCAAGAACATTAAAGCCTTTCTTTCTTTGAGTAATATGAATAACAAACCTGCAGTTCCAGTACTTTTCCCTTTTTATTGCAATAGCTCATGGTTTTCTTGTCTAGGTTTAGGTATTTCTTTTCCTTCTGAAAAGGAAAAAAAAAAACCCTTCTGTTCATCTTTTTTCAAGCTTCTGGCCCTTGAAATTAGAGGAAAAGGATGCATGGCTCTTAACTCTTAAAAGTTTTTAACATCCTTCCATGGTGAAATTGTGCAAGAATATATGTGATATTCTTGTAAAATACTTATACGTAATAACACGTTTCATGCTTTCATAACGTAATATTCTGAAGATGGAGGTTTTTGAGAAACCTTCTTGTCCAAGTATCTTAATTATTGTTTAATATTAACAATCTCAACACTCCATTTTACAGTGATTTTCATTTAAAATTTTTTCAATGGAGTGTTACGTTTGGTAGATATTTACCTTCTTCAATCTTCCATAATTTTGCTCTAGAAAATACTTTCTGCTTGAAGAATACATATGCAAATAGAAAAGTCTTATGAAGTTGAATTACTTCTAAGTATGTGCAAAACTCTTTTTCAATGCAGCAGTGTTACTGAGTTTATATTTCAGATGTTATTTTGGCAGATATTGCCCTTTGTGCATTTAGCAAAATTCACCCCTTAGCACATGCTTAAGTTCCTAGATTTAGCTCTTAAGTGGTTTTTTGAGTACTGCAAAAGTCAGCAATTATTACTGGTTTTGCTGTTGATGTGAAAACCTCATATTGTATTATTTCTTCAAAAAACTCTTAAGTTTTGGGTGAAATCCACACTCCCGAGAAGTCACTGGCAAAGCATTTATTACCCACTTTCACCACCTTAAGTATTTTCTGAAAACATGTCTGCCTTGGTCTTATTTTGGGGAGGAGAAATTAATTTCACTGTAAAAATAAATGCAAAATGGAATGAAGCCTTTGTTTAATGATAGCTTGAAGTTTAAGTTCCATCCAGATGCTGTAGTCTGTGTGCATAGTATGTCACTCTCTATTGCTTTCTGCTTAGCACCTTCAACTGGTCAGATTTGGTAATGATTTCTCTGTCAAAAGCTTTGATTTTTTTCTTATTCGATTTTGTTCCAAGTCCTCAAACTTGCACACTAGCTTCAGGTTATGAATTATCAATGCAGATGCAGTTTTGCAGTCACGAGGAGTAAGGTAAAGACACAATACCATGCGGATAAAATGCATGCCCGGTTATTGAAGTTATGTGCTGATTTAACTTCATTCACCTATGCAATTCATTTGATTTAAGCAAATATCCATAGAAAGAAAATAATATCTGAAGTGCATTTCATGTGGTTTGAAATATTTATTCAAATTAGTATTCTTGAAAGAGTTCACAAAGAAAGAAGAAATAAAGGAGAAATTATGTACAGATAAGCTTCCAAACGTAATGTTAAAGCGTAAGAGAATGTATCTATCTATTTTTAAACTCATGCCAGCATAGAAGATTGCAAAACTGTGAAATTAGGTTTTCCTTCCCAAAATACTAAAAGGGTAATGTAAATCCATTTTCAATTAACATAAAGGATGGAAAAAATGGATACAGGCTTAGTAGCCCCACCCCCTAGCCTAGTTCTTTTTAAGACACACATTCTGAATTCAGAGATAACAGTTGAATCAAACAATGTTAATTCTCTTTCATTTATGTATGTACATGGTTATTTCCCAAATATAGAGAAGTACCTTTTCTTAGAACCACCAGTAATTTGAGTAAAACAACAAATATTTTTGAAAGCTTTAAAGTATACCATTGTCTTTCTTTAGGGAGATGAAAAAGACTGAATTTTGCTCCCTTTGAATTTGGCAAGATCCTTTCAGTTGGTTGAAGTAAGAGCTGGGTCATAACCTTGCATTTTAATACAGTGTTCTATAGAAATGAAAAATGTGAGTGTGAGCTCAGCAGCTGAGTTAGCTTTTTCTTGGCTAAACTAGTGTTTCTTGCATTTCTTGACTTGATGCCTAACTGGGAGATTAGAAAACAATGCTGTGCTAGTTTTTATTTTCATGCCACGTAGGTGAGAATACATGAAGCTGGTGGAATCTTAGATTTTTAGCACCACATTTTCCAGTGCCTACATACGTTTCTGAAGCTGTATCTTGTCATCCTAGGTTAGTAAGGCATCTTGATTAAACAGCATATATCCACTCACAGAGATGACTCAAACCCATTCTGTATAAAATACAAACTTCCAAGAAGAAAGTTGATTGGTAAATGGAAGAAACTGTCTCTAAACTGCTACCTTTTCCTCAGATCTAAAGGAAAATAAAGTTACATGACCTACAGAAAGCTGTTATTCAGTATATGCTGTCTGGAACTAAATAGAAGATGAAGAGGTAAAGTCTGAAAATTGCAGATTCAAAAAAATGGTAAAATCCTTTCCCCTACCAAGGGATGTTCCATCATTTTACAAGAATTGGTTTTTCCCCTTCCTTCCAAACACTGTAAATGAGAAGAAGTATAGTACACAATGAATAAAAGTATTTGTAGAGAAGAAAACCTTTAAAAGTATGGGTGCAAATATCAATAGCACATACTGCATCTCTCTGGAACCTAACATATGCAAATATTCTGCCATCAAATCCTGCTTTTAAATTAACTTAGAAATGTTAGGGTTTTTTTTTTTTTTTGGTTCTATCTCCCGTAGGCAAGAAGGAATTTGTGAAGTGTATAATGCAGACATCTGAAATCTCACTCATTTAAATTCTCATCCTTGCCAGTGTCTAAAGTACACTGAAAGGAATAGCATTTCCAACCTAATCCTTTCTGCAGACATTCTCCCGGAGTACTTGCTTGAAAAAAGTCTTACTTGTAGAATAAATAAATACCCTGGACAATTAATTGACTGACTGAAATAAAAGCAAATGCCAGCAATTTCAAACTACTAACAAATAATACACTTTGATCCACGAGTACTCTAGATTAATCTAGATGAAAACCTTTCCCACTATCTCAAATAGGAGAAGGAGAAGGGAGCCAAATGTGGGTGAATTCTGTAGTGTTATAAAAACTGAGGTGTCTAGATTGGATGTGCAGGTAAAAAAAAATTGTAAACTAGCATACGTGTATTATGGTAAACAGATGAACTAGTCATTTGAAGACAAAACAAATTCCTTGAAGTTGGCCAGTGTGGGCAGGAATGGACTCTAAAAAAACTGGCAACAGTATCTAAGAAGAAGCAGGCTTGAATTTTATATATATATATATGTTTGTATATATGTGTGTGTGTGTATATATATGTATGTGTGTGTATATGTATGTATATATACACAGATATATCTCCAGAAGGTTGTAGTGAAACATCTTTTGGGCTTTATTTTTTGCCTTATCAGCCACTTTGTTAGATAGCAAATTGAAGATTTTGCAAGAATGGTGCAGTTCTAGAAGGCTAGGGTCGGAAGCCTAGAGTAGTAACTTGCCTGCTACTTGCATCAGCATAGGAATTTGAGGTCAAACAGCTGGTTACTTAAGATAGTTATGATGTGCCAATCTTGTTACACTGTTAAAACACAAATATGATAGTGGAATAGAGAAGGCAGAGATGGTATCTCTGGAATTACTTTCAAAGTGTAAGTCTGCTGTAAATGACTAAGGGTATTCAAAAATTAAGTTCAAAAAAATGATTATTTACCTGTTTTGTAGCCTCGATTATTATGGTGCACATCATGGCAGATTATCATCAGTAAACAGTTTGGGAAAGCATTTTTGGCTGTCATCAAACTTGTTGAAAGAACGGAGAGAGGGACATATCATTGCCTTCACACGCTGTATTTCTTTTAGCCCTTCCGAAGTTACAGCTCATCCAAGCAGTATAAATATTTCCAAAGTTGAAAGCAAACATCTTTGAAAACATCAGCTGACACATTATGTCAGATGTGTAGAACATCAGTTGAAAGCATATCTATAATATTAATACTGAATCTGTAATTTTAATAAGAGGAATACTGTATTATTAGAATTGCTTCTGTTTAAAATAGACATAAAAAGCAATATATGCAATACGTGCTTGAGAAATAAAAAATAAAATATTTTTTTTTACAATGTAAGCTTGCTATGCCCTTTCTCAGTCTTATTTTCAAGTCTTACTGTTAATTGGAGCTTTCTCCTCATTTTAGAGTTTTATCACCTTAGATCCTTAACAGAATCATAGAAAACAGGGCTTGAAAAGGATCTGGGGATGTCATTTAGTCTATACTCCAAGGCAGTTAATTTCTGACAGATTTTGCCCTACCTGTTCTGAAAGACCTCTCAGATGGGAGATTTTGCAATGTCACCAGGCCATATATTCTGATGATCTGTTGTCTTCCATCAGAAAGATTTTCCTGAAGTCCAGTCTAATGCTTTTTTAGCAGAAATTCAAGCCTATTACTTCTTGTTCTGTTCAGCATGGATGTGGAGAATATTATTGCCTTCCTCGTAGCGTCTTTCTACAGCATATTTAAGTTTATCTTGTCCCCTCTACACAATATGCCTTTCTTGAGGCTAACTCTTCCAGCCTTTCTTCTTTCCTCAAAAGTGATGCTTTTTACATTTCTTGAATTCTGGGTCTGTGAAATTTAAGTTTAACTAATGAGAATTTTCTGACAAAGGAGTTACATCAGGCATATTTGATTTTTTAGGGAGAAAAAGAAGACTTTGATTCAGTCTGGCTACTTGCTGTTGGCTGCATCCATGTAGACCAGCCGTGTAGCTATTATACTTGCTTTCAGTTTTCAGGTGTGCTAAGTAAAATCAAGAGCATTGTGGTTGTTGCTTAAAACTCAGTGGTGATTGTAATAAAAATCATAAGGGAGAAGGGAGAGAATTTATGTGCTTTTAAAATGTGTTTTTTACAGCAGAACTCTAAAATGTAAAACTTTAAAATTCCATTTTGGCCTGATAGGCAACATGAGTTCTTCTGCACACCATTAGCTAGTAAAAACATTTCATCTTCGTAAAACGTGTTGTGGATTGACAGAAACAGGACAAAAGGATGAATCAAAATGCCTCCTTTTTCTAACTTCTCACTAAACTCTTAAAACACAGAGATATGTAATAATGACTCTTGGGTATTGTGTAGTTTGTTCCCTCCTCCCACAGGAGATGATATGCTGTGGTCTTAGTGGTATGTGTATTGCTCGTCTGTTGTTTTTTAAGGTGATCATCTCAAGAATGAATATATAGCTGCTTGTTATTATTATTTTTTTAAATCTCCATTGACACAGAATCAATTCTCAATGGAAACAAACCAGAAGACCTGAAGTATCTGAACACTGTATTTGCTGTTACATGGCTTAGCATACTGCTTATGGTCTGTGAATGTGCTATACTTGATTATGTACCACAGCTTGCAATTGAGCAAGTAAAAAACAAAACAAAGTAAAAACATCCCCCCACCCTCCCCAAACAGGTCAGTGTATACACTGTGGAAGTTTAACGCTTGTCAGAAAATCTGTATGGTATAAGGTCATTAATGTGCCTGTTGAAAAGTGCCATAAGATGCTGCAGAGCTTTAACTGGGTGTCATAAGTCTGCCCCTTTCTGATTAGAGCCATAATATTTTAATATGTGTATTTTAAATCTCTGAAGATTTTCCCAAGCAAGGTAATTTAAGCCTTCTAGGTATCAGCAGCGACTGTTGAATCAGAAATCTAGTTTTAAAGTGCTACTTCTGAGACTTGGTAGTTATTTTTTGACTATCGTCACTAAATGCTTATTAATTTTACTCTTGTTACGGAAAGTACAAGGGAAGCAGTGGGTATTATACATGGTCTCAAATTGATTATTAAATCACCATTCTCTGCTAGAGAGGTGATGGACATGAAGAAAAATTTGGTTTAAACACGGAATCATGTTCACTTTAGGACCTTTACCTTTCTCACTGAACCATTGTTATCATTACCTGGTGAAAATTTCTAATACCTTAGTTTTGCCAACAGATCCACAGGGATATGATTTGTACATAAAATCACCATGATTCTGATGCTTAAGTACAAAGTTTTAATTACATGAGTCTGCTACAGAATGAGTTTATGTAAATTATTATGGGAATTTGTAGCATTCTTCCTCCTGTAGTGTAAAAAAAGATGTCACGAAAGATGAGATGTCAGAGCAGGTGGTGCTCATTCTGCAATGGGCTAAGCTGCCGGTGCATCTGTGTCTGTATTTCCATTTTCTTCATGACTGTTCTCTATTCTCTCCAAACTGGTAACTCACGCTTTTTGGGAGGAGTGGGGCAGGGAAGGAATAAAATCTGCCCTCCCCCCCCTCCCCCCCCAAAAATGGTAGTGATGGCAATTCTGTCATGAGCTAAGTAAAAATAGGTGTCCTAACATTCAGATGTTAATGAAATTCCTTGTGTTCGTGCAATAGAAATCATAAACAATTTTTGAATCAAATTATAACTGTTTAGTGTGTTTCAATTTGTTTTCACACGACAAAATGAGAAAGAAGAAAGGGTTGCCTGTTTATTTTGTCCTGGGTGTTGCAGTCTGGGTCCGGACAAACTCTCTAGGAGGAGGGAACACTTGCCCTTCCATAACGTGTTCATTAGAAGGTGTTGCTAGCTGAGCATGGTGGGGCAAGAGACCTGTAGCACACCAGGGAGATGGTGGGAGGGAGATTTCTTCTAACAGTTAAGCTTCAGAAAAGATGAAAGAGGGGATATATCGAGTGAGCTATAGACTCAATCTGACAACACTGAAAGTTATTGGAAAAATATGACTGAAAAAATAAGCTTTTCAATTCTTCACCCCCACACCCCAATCAGTCTCCTCAAGCAGATATGTACTTTCTTTATTTGAGAGTTACCTTGCGCTAGCGAGGTTCTGGCTTCGTGGGTCTGCTACCATTTTATAAGTCTGGAGGAGAGCAGTCTTAAGAGAAGGTAAGATGACTGTCCTGAATGGAGCCTTGCTAGTAGACTGTCTTCTGGAAGAATTTTCAAACTTCGGCTTAGGTTTTTCTCTGTGGCTGTCCAGTAGAGCTCATGAGGACGACCAAATCCAAAAAATTAGATTTTGCAAAATTGTTTTCTTAGGGAAATGCTAAGAGCCTGAAACAGATTTTTTTTTTTTTTTCCAATGGGAAAAGTTCATTTCAAACATTTAGTCTTGTCAAAGTCATAAGAAATGTTAGGCAACTTTACCAGTAGAGAGTGTGATTGCAGACTGAAGAACAGGGTTAGGGCAGTAAAGTGACTATATGGGGATCTTCTTTGAATACTCCAGAGGAAAAGATGGGGAATGGGATTTTTGATGAGTTAGTATAGAGGTAACATGGAAAACAAAGATTGGAATGTGATGAATTAATAAGCCAGTAACACTTAAATGAGGATAAGTGCCTAAACATAGAATTTTTGTATTCAAACACTATCAAAGTCTTTGCTTAGGAAAATTATATATAAGGGAATGTTGGCCATAAATCTGTGCTACTTTCATACTAAATTGCTTCTGCGTCCACATAACTTGCTAGCCGAAAAAATAGCGTAGAAGGCAGTGAAATTTCACATTACTGCATTGCCCAGGTTCTATATATTTTTTAACTTATTAGAACAATGGTCCATTTGTTTTATAAATCACTCAGTATATTGCAGTAGCTTTCAAGCTACAGGCACTAAATCAGTTAGACTAACTGAGCAGCAGAAGAACATAATACTACAGCTGGTCTGGCAGAGTATGTATCAGTGAGGTATTGGTCTCGTCATGATAAAGAAAAGGTGTGCAGAGATGGGTTCAAAGAGGAGCATTATCTCCATACTAAAATATTGGTTCAAATAATACATGATGTTGAGGAAGAAAAACTGTCTGAAAAAAACAAAAGTGTTCCCCCTACTACTCCTGCCCCGTACTACTGCTGTACTGGGCAAGGGGAATAGGGAATGTTTGGGGTTTTCTCCTTTTTTTATATTACTTCATTGACCGTTTTGATGATTTCGTCAGAGAAGGTATGTTTCTCTCCTTGTGGATATCTATAGAGCTGGTAGCGAAATAATAAAATAATAAAAATAAAATCAAATATTCAATTATTGCTACAGCTGGAGTGAGCTGAGAGTTTAACTCTGTATACTGGAGCTTTAGAATTGTCAACTCTTCTGGGGCCAGGATTCGGTAATTAGCAAAACAGAGTTTTGTCAGAAAGTGGTGGTTTCCTGACCCTGAATGATTTATGCAGAACACCTTGCATTTCTTCTCAGCTGACAGAAATTTATTTTTTCTGAACAGTTGTGTGGAGCTTATGGTTGCTTTTCTGTTTGCCTTCATCCCTCACAAAGATTTCTGCATTCTTGACCCAGTGATTCTGAATGGCCTATGCCAGAGGACAGAAAACCTTGTGTTTTGGCCAAGTCTAATTATGGCCTTGTGGATTGTGTTCATGTCACTGGTTTCCTCGTACATCTACTGTAGCATCTGTTCTTCTAGCTTCTGTACTGTGTAGTTATTGCCAATGTGAATTTACAGAATGAGAAACCTTCCTGAGAAGAAAGCCAAGTAATTAAGAAAGATAGCTGCTTTTAGCTTATTAGTTTGTCCTGTTGAAAAGTAAAAAATGTGAGGGGCTTGGAAAAAGGCAGGTACTTGAAGACATATATTATTACTATCATATATTTTGTGCAGTAACTTGGTTGCTTGCTATTTACAAACATAGAGAAAGAAACAGTATTTGTGTGATTTGTGATGATTTAGAAAAAAAAGTTCATGCCAGAATGGCAAGGAACATAAATCTGTTCTAAAATAGCTTAAAATTAGTATGTTACTTCTGAGAAGAGTAAGCCCAGTAATGGAACGTTCTTATACATAAGAATAAATCACTTATATTTTGAAATCTGCTGCAGTTCCCAAACAAATGGATTGCTGAGATAGCTGACAAACTGCCTTCCAGATATGTAAAGAGGGCTATCTTGCTGCAGAGAATAAAAGGCAAATATTGGCCGCTGTCTGATAGAGGCAAAAAGGACGAGTGAAGCTACCCACCATTTGTATTAAAGAACATGCTATAAGTTTCAGCCGAGAAGGGAATCTCAGCACTGTATCCATAGTAAGATGCATCAGTTTCTACATTGCAAACCAATGCAACTTCATTTTTTTCATAATCATTTCTAAGATAATTAAGTTATTCAGCTCTCTTCATGACTTGTTAAGGAAAGCTAATGTTTTAGTTCATACAGCTTGTCAACTAGCGTAGAGAATGAATCTGAGTAGATGTAGGACTGTTGATTACGGATACTTTATTGTTGCTGTTTTTAAGGCTGGAAAAGTCAGTGCTAAAAATTCTCTGGGAAATTCATCGTAAGTGAACCCTTGTAATTAATTCTTTGCAGACACATGTAATACTTGACTCAGGAAAAATGTGTTTGTCTGGAAAAAAGATAGGAACCAACTGCCAGTAGGAGAAATTCGCTAGTGGTAAATATGCCAAGTCTTTCGGGCTAAGCATTGCTTGGGGTCACACTGATTTCAGTCCTTTCCTAAGGTAAAGACCAAGCTTAATCTAAGTAATGATGCTAATGTGTTTCACATTTAGTCCTCTGGGGTTTTCTTGTTTTATGGTTGGAATCCAAAATAAAAATAATCATGATCTCTGAGATGCAGCAAGAACTGAGTCTTAATTTGGGAGAAGTTAAATACTGAAAACAAAAGCCTCGTTTGATGCTCAGATTCTGGAAATAGCTATGGAGTATGTAAGCATTTCTTAGAAGACCCTAATGTGCAGAAGAAGAACCCATTCTACCTATAAGCACAAGGTGCGGCTATCGCTTGTTTCAAAACTTAGAGGAAATATGCACTTCAAAAAATAAGGCAAGTATACACGCTAAGTTAAGAGTATTAAGTTCAATAAAAAGACAAGAGTAAGAAGGAACTTCTTAGAGGCAATAAAGCGTGATAACACCACTAAAGGATTGTACTTCCTACGGAAATTGCTTGCAGCTTTGTGAAATACAAAAGCTAATCTGTTGTATTTGGTGATCTTTTGTGATAATTTCCCCTTCATTTGGGAGAATAAGTGGTTAAGGAAATGTATTTGTGAATGCAAAATGGAGCTGCGTAAATGGGATAAAAGAATATTTAGGAAACTGTCTTCAAAGAGCAGTGACAACTAGAACTGGATATGTTTTTTCTGTACAGTCACAAGAAAAAAATCACAAGCAAGAAGCAAAGATGCTGTCTTTCAGAGAGCATTGTTAAGTTCTGGTAATGGTCGTGTTTAAATGCTCACTCCTGGAGAACCCAGAGCACTCTTACATTTGATTGGTAATGAGTTCTACTGCAATGAGAATGATTAGTATGCAGTATGGCTGCAGTACTCTGCAGTATGAAGATCTTCCTTTCCACCTCATTTTTGCAAGTATTGCACAGTAGAATATTTCTGAATAAGAGAGAATGGGTGAGATAGTAGTGACATATGCAACATGTTCCTCAAAAACAGACTTTATGAATTTTAAATGAAGTGCAAAGTTAAAGACTATCATTCGTTATTGATATTGATAACTATAAGATCTGCATAGATGAAGTTTCTAGTAAATCTTATTATGTGCTGAATTTTGGTCAGCAAAATATTCATGCTCTTCTCC
The DNA here is from genome assembly GCF_003343035.1 of Apteryx rowi. Taxonomy (NCBI): domain Eukaryota; kingdom Metazoa; phylum Chordata; class Aves; order Apterygiformes; family Apterygidae; genus Apteryx; species Apteryx rowi. The sequence continues at coordinate 2,948,003 of NW_020450783.1, forward strand.
AGAGGGACACTCATACTTTCTCCCCTTGTGTGGTTTGATTGCTTTTTTTTTCCTTTTTTTTTTTTTTTTTTTGGTAAACATAAATTGAGAAAAAAATGCTGCATAATGAGAGAAATCGAATTCTTGAATTTATTCAGACATTGTTGTAGAATTATCCCAAATTCTGTGGTTTGCTGGGTTAAGTAGTAAGAAAGAATACACTGCTGCATTTATAGCAACAGCCAGCAATATTTTAATAGTTTTCAAGGATAAGAAGTTTATCTGTTTTACCTGTTTTCAAGTAATTGCACTACATGTTTGGTGAAGCAGAATTCACAGATCTATCTCTGTAGTCCGGAGCGCTCTCTTCCCATTTAAACCTTTTTGGCTTGCCTGTCTGCTGTATTGTCATACGCGCCTAGTATTAATCTCAGGCTCATCACAGCACAGACAGAGCTCTTAACCCTTTAATGATTTATTCAGTTAAATCCCTTTCTGAACTATATCCTGGCAGCGTGTCCTTAGAGCCATAGTTTTCCCAGGGTCTCCAGGGGAAAACGATCACTATATCCCAGATATAGCAGTTTCACCTCAAATACTTCTTACTTTTATGCTGCATATCAGATATACTCCTGTCTTAGTGATTACACTCATTGTACAGCAACACCTCACAGACATATGAAAATGTTTTCCTAGTGCTGGAGTTTTGAAAGGAAACAAAAAAGCCTGCAAACTTCAGAGTTATCATCAGTATTCACTGAGTGAAAGTATCACTTTTGACATTCTGCTGCTCTTGTAGAATTGGCAAACTCTCATTGATTTCTTTAGTACAAGCGTGAATTACACTTGTTTTTTCAAGATTGCTCCTCTTCATTCTAAGAAATTATTTTCATCCAGTTATTTCCAAAACTCACCATTGTTTTTGGAGTAATTTTCTGTTTAAAGCCTCATATGTAAGCTTGTCAACAGGAGACTCCAGAGAGGAATAAAATAAAACCGTTGTCTTAATATTTGGTTGGTTTCGATTCCAACTTCTTCAAAAGGATAAATTTTCTTCATTGCATTTAAGTACTGATTTGCAGATTGTGATTCATCTCAGAACTGCGTGTTTCAGGTAGTATCAGATAATCTTATCTGCAACCTGTCTTGTAGCCTACTGCTTTTTAACAACAGTGTTAAAAGAAGGAATGTGTTATGTGGAGCTTGGTCATTTGGAAGACATTCTTTGCCTGCTTGTTAAAAATAGTTTTGTCTTGGTTCCGGATGAAATTTGACATTGAGAACCTGAGATTGCAGCTCTGCAAGTTCTGACATTCTGCACTCATAAAGCCCTTGCTGGATTTCTCTCTCTGTCTCTCCCTCTGTCTCTCCTTAACTTTCCCTATGCTCTTTGAATCGAACATTGCATTTGAATAGCTACTTACAGAGATTTCTACCAGGCACCCCGTAGAGTTTTTTAAATCTCTAATTTCTAACACTTGTGGAAGAGTGGAACTGTGGTGTTTTTTCTTTTCCCCACCTGTTGTTGTCACCAGCTGAACTGAGCTGTTTGTTGATGGTGCTCTTTAATCAGTGAGGAGCATGCTCAGAATACCATATTTTAATCTAATTTTGTTAATAATGACCAATCTGATCTAGTATCTCCACCTGAATGTCCTTACACTGTTTCATGTAGCTTTGTGTAATTAGTTCCTGTTTTAAGGTTTCTCATTTTTCTAGCCTCTTTTCAAGGGATATAAGTCCTATGTTGTTAAGACGTTCTTTTCTGTCCTTTCTGCCTTGTAACAACAGAATTGTTTGCTGTATAAACATATATCATACTAAGTGCCAAGAAAGAAGGTAAGGGGTTCCTCTTGTCTCCCTCTAATAGCTGAAGTACAGATTTATCCAATGTGCTCTACAAGGCTGTGTGATGCAAATTTTAGACATTTGTCAGGCAACATCCTATGCGGCAAATAGAATTCTACAGAAAAGCTGTATGTTTGTGGCTTTCTGGAGGTGTATCCCACTTTGAGCCAACAGCTTACAGCAAGGTGCAGTTTTAAGATGCAAATTAATATGTCATGTGATTGCAAAAAGTAAATTTCACTAGCCTGTGTCTTTGGACACAGCTCTGCTCTATAAACTGCTAGCTCTATCATCCCAGGGAAGGCCCTTGGAGATATTAGACTGACAGTCATAGTTTCTTTTCAGTCTTTCTTCTTTGCTCCCAGGGAGTGTGTCTTTTCCTACAAAGCAGCTGCATTGGCTGCAGATGGTTTGGACACAGATTCCCTCAGAAAGTGTCTTTTTTCACCATGTTACGTTCTCCAAATGTTTGTGTGCACCCTTATGTTGGAGAGTATTTCTTCCAAGCTGTGCTGACGTTGCAGAATATACAAGCACTTCCCAGCTACTTCAGGGCAAAATCCTTATCTCCTGCAGAAAAGATTAATCAAAACACCCAACTTCGCATGAAGCATCTGAGACGTGTTTGTGAATTGTCCTAGGAGCAAAACTGGTGGGAGGGTGGCCTGGAGCAAAAGAAGCAAGAAGAGACAGGTGGGGAGCGTTAATGTCTTAACCTCAACTATGTCTTCAGAGAGTGAGCGTCTAAGCTCTGAGTGGGGCTAAAGCTGTGTTCTCCCAAAGATGTTTTTCCGGGAATGGAATAATAGCCCTTACTTCGTGATTCTGGAAATATTTGTTTAATGAAGGTAAACTGCTTTTGTTCATGAAAATGGAGTGCAAGTCAGAGTGTTAAGTGTTTTACAACCAGACAGATTTACAGCAATAATTTGGAGTTTTTCAGGAAAATACCTGGAATACACAGGAATATTTTATCTCCCTTTTTTTATGATTAGTTTTTAAACTCTGATAATTTTACATCAGACAGAAACTGCCTGAGCATGAGAGAGTTAACATTAAAAAGATTAATAGTTATCATATGACATAGTGTCTTAGGTAGGGATTATATTGTTTAATTGTTTGCTGATTAAAATTATGATCTCCAACTTATGCTGAAGGTTAGCTGGTGATCTTTTTCTCCTGCACATGAAGAACATTTAAGCTCCATGAAAAATTAATTAGAAGCCAGAACCAGAGGAAGAATACATCGCAACTCATGACAATATAGCTATAAAGCACAACACTTGATTAATGTATATGTGTATGAGAAGGGTCAGCCTCAGTTATGCAGCTATAAGTGACAAAGAAAAGACTTCTGTGGTAGTGACAGGTTGAAGAACTTTGTTACTTGTCAGAGAAGTAAATTGTGTACAAAATCTAAACTTTTTGGAACAAAGCCTTCTGCAGGAGAATGCATACATTGACATGACTGAGTTTACAAGTGCACATGGTTGTTCAGAGGGCCAGTCTCTTTTATAGAAAATTTCTTAGTGGTGACATCAATGAAAGCTAGAGAACTTTATATTTTCTTTAGAAACTACGGTGAAATATTTATTTACCCAGACATCCTTTTTCTCTGCAAATGCTTTTTATCTCTTTTCTGTAATCCCAAATTCTTTCAGATTTATAGCTCTATTTATAGTTACTGAAAGGACCTAACAGCTCATAAGCATTAGAGAGGAAAGCGGGAATGCATCTAGGTGACTGTGATAACGGGGGATGATAAAGGGGCTTTTCTTAAATTGTCTGCTGCTATAACCATCACTCATTTTTACTCTTTGGTTTAGTGATGTAGCCTTGAAAGAGTAACTCTGCTAATCCTGGGACATGGTTTTGAGGTACAGAAAGTTACAACATTACATGACAGCAGGAGCTGATGTCATTTGAGAGAAAACATGGACTCAGGCTTAATAAATCATTGTTCACAACATGATCACATTAATACAGCTATGTAGTAGAAAAAACCTAAAATTTCAGGCTTTTACTGCTTTGCCAACTTCCTAGGAAGACTCTCTGTAGAAGACACTTTCCTTTACAAAGAGTCTTCCTAGTGCATATGTGAAAGGGCAGAACTGCATGCAGGCTTTTCCTGTATTACCAGCTTTGAAACCCAGCTATTTCCTGTAGAAAACAACAAAAATAAAAGCAGTTCCTGTCAGTCATATTTACTAATTTTAATCTGGTGACATCTCGGAAAACAGACAAGTAATGCTTGAGAAACATGTCTTTTTTTTCCTCTCTATGTTTAAAAAAAATCGTGATATTTATAGCACAAGTAGCATACAAGCTATTTAGCTGTTAATAAAAGACTTACTCAAATGGGTCCTCAGTCAGTTTAGAAGATTGCTTTATACTTTACCATTCTCTGTTGTTGTATTAATGACAGGCAGAGGTAAGCATTTCCAAGTCTCTTCACCCTGAGATAAATTTGGTAACTGCAGCCTTTATGAATATAACATTTTCTTAGTATTTTGTGGGGGATAAAGAGAGTGAAATATTTAGATTTAGCCGTATAACATAGATGTGAGTTTGCATTTTTTGTTACACAATAACTGTGTCAATAAATATCTTTATCGTCCATAAACCCCAGTACCCCTTAATTTATACGTATCTGGAGTAAAAGAAAGGTCTGATATACAGATGAACGATTTGCAATTATGATTCATAAAATGATTGACAGTTCAGTGTATTCAGCTAATAGGAACTGTCCATTATCCATTATAATAATGAAGTACTGGATAATTATTATTTTTCTTAAAAGGCATATAAGTGCAAACGTTAAAGCATATCTGTTTTCATTCAAACAGTTGCTTGGGGTTGACATTCTGATGTGCTTCATTGAGATAGAGAACTCTTGCTCTTCTCTCTAAAACCAGAGGTAGATTTTTGGATATCTCTTAGAGGAAGCAGTAATGTGTATTAAATTTTATTATTTTGTTTTCTTCTTTTCAGAATTGACTTAACATCCTTTTGTCCTAAGTTGGATATAGCTTTTAACTTCTAATGTGGATTAACCAGATGGCACTTGTACTCGCTTGTCTGCCCTGGTTTTCTGAGTAGAGAGACAAAGGTGATTTTGGACAGTCATTTTGCCTTTGTTTTGCTTCCTTTCTTGATATTTAGACCGCAGTAAATTTGGAACTTTGATTCTCTTCTAATAGAAGTTTGTGCTTACTACTGAGAGGCCTGGGTCTCATGGGATCCGTAAGTCAAGAAAACTGTCGCAGTCGGAGACTTCTGTGAACCTTCAACCCCTCCTTGGTTTCTTCGTATACTTTAGATATTTATGCTACACCACCTTCATTATAAACTGTAATATTTATATTATCATCTCTCAAGCATATGACTCCAGTGACTTTGTAAAGTGGGCTTATTAAATTGTATTTGAAATAGATTAACCCTTGGGCCTTTTTTCCTCTAGCAGGATGGAGTTATCTGACACACTTTTTGTTAACCAGACTGGTGATCCGTAGTGTAACCTGATAAATCATTATCAAGCAGATCTTTGTTTTGAAATTAGCTCACTGTTGATTAGTAAAGAACGATACATCTCCAAACCTGCCTGGGGGACTAGCTAGCTGGTTTCTACTGTCATGTGAGCTGAAGTATGAAGCATGCTGCACTATGGATTGCTGCAGTTACCTTAGTTTTCTCTCATGTTACTTAACCTGAGACTGATCAGTATCTTAAATGCTATTTAATCACAGCAGTAGCTGAATAAATAACAAGAAGTGGCTTTTAATAGAATGAAGTTTACATGTGTGTGTCCCTTTTATTTAATTTTTACCTACTGCCTTATCTCAGATGCTAAAATTTTGGGGATTGTTCTTTTAGCCTGTTCCCATGTCCATTCTTTTCCTTTTCTTTGCATTACGAACCAAACTATTGAACCGAGCAAAGTCAGATGCAAATCTTCATGACTGAAGCCTGCATTGTCTCTTGACTTCAGATTTTATAGATAGTTTTATTATAGTTGTTATCTGCTTTCAGCTTTTGCTGGAATTGAATCCTTTGTGATTGCCATTTTGTTGTTTTAGATATAATCAGGCAAGGAAAACATATTTTATGCATAAATAGATTATGTTCAAAAGCAAACTCTAAATCAATTTGCTGCTATTTCACTTGTCTGTTTCAGAATCTGGTCACAGAAACAAACATAAACAGGGAAATGGCTTATTTCTTTTTTTCAGGCCGACAAATCAGGGGTAACCAGCTTAGGTTGTGTAAAAACTGTTACTCTTTGGAACTTGTGATTTCTTTCAAATTTTAACTGAGATCTGTCCATGCAAAATGTCTTCCTTGATCTGTGTGAATTTAGTGCACATCAGTACTGGTCGTTCCCAGGTCAGTAATATTCAGCGCATTCTTTTATCTACAAAGTCACATTCTCTCCAGTCCTGCTTTGATTTTCTGTATCAAGTGGTTAAATACTTTCTTCAGCTTAACCACTAGGACTTTGGCTTACAGTTTCAAACCTGTCATTCACAAGCAGTCGGTATGGCACGCTTCGTCTTCTGGATGGTGCGGTGGTGCACTGATTGAGGTGGAATTCTCTAGTCATTTAAAATGGTCGCCTTAGATATCATGAAAACAAGCAGATGTGAGAGAATATATGTGTATAGGGACAGCAGTTTTTATTTTCAGATCTTACTATGTTAAATTTATCTTATTTTCTTCTGACTTCCTGCAATTTTTAAAAAAAATTAGTCCCCTCAATATTAATGAGTACATTTTAACATTGAGGTAATACTTAAAATCCTTACTGATTTTATTTCCAGTGGAAGATTTCCTTGTTTTGTATAGAAATGATGATGGGTAAGGTTCATTGCTCTTGGATGAGAAGCCGCCATTCACTTTCCTCGTTCTGCTTTATTTTAGAATACACACGAGGTGTATTCCCCTTTCCTTTCTCTCTCCTCCTCTCTCATATCTCCCCAATACATAATTAGTTAATGTCACTTTCATTTGTTCAGATTTGGGAGGTACTTGAACAGTTCTAATTACTGAATTTTGGCGTTTATACAAAAGCAAACACCTATAATCATATAAATTAGTATTTAAGAAGTGCTTGTTTTCTACAGATATCAACATTTAGTAATTATCATTGAAATTATTTATTACTTGCAATTTTTTTTATGTAAGAAGAGTTTTGGGGGTTTTATTGTAATTCAAACCCAGATAATAGCTTTTTATATTCTCCATGATAGATTATGCTGAAACCCATCTCCTCTGCTCATCTTTTACCTTCTTTTTATTTAATATCTTAGATAATCTGACTTACAGATTTCTTTGCAGGTACAAATCTTGAAGTACTATGCTCAGTTTCTTACACGAGTGCATAATTCCACATCTGTGCAAAACTCATAGGTTGGATGTCATTTCAGCAGTAAAACACTTATTCAAAATAACTACTGGAATTATGGAAAAATACATAGAATAGAAAACTCAAATGAAAGTTCCATTTGTGCACAGTAGTGTAAACAGTTATTTCCAGACCAGCCTCTGGTTGCTAGTCTATAGATCCCAATAGGGAAGAGTGTGACATTCTTTCTACTGGCCTCTTAAGTTGCAGTGACATGTAGTACTTGTAGGTTACAGTCTGGGGTTTGAGCCAACACCATGGCCGTGTCCTTTGCGTAGGCAATACTGAGCACCTTTTAACTGATGTTATATTTGCAATGATTACAAGATCTCATCATTTGTGTTGCTAAAGATATGTCAGGAAAAGATTGGATACTTTTAAATCTCAGTTTTATAAAGATTCTTGTCGTATCTTGATAATGTCTCTCAAGGGTGTGGGTTGGTGACTGGCTGGCTGGGTAACAGCTCTTCTGGAAACAGACCTTGGCTCCTGGTGGACAGTGGGTTAAGCGTGAGTCAGTAGCGCACCCCGGCAGTGGTGAAGGATAACAGCGCACTGGGCTTTATTAACATTAGCATAACCAGTAGATTGAGGAAAGAGATTATTCCCCTTTAGCATTTGTTAGACCGCATCTGGAATACTGTGCCCAGTGACAAGAAAGTTGCTGATAAACTTGAGTAAAACTTGAAGTATCTGGCAGAAGAGCAAGAGATAACAAAGTGAAATGAGAGGTTCTGACTTGCCGTGGGGAGGTGGGAATCGGCACCAAAGATAATTAGGGATTGGAACAGGTTGTCTGGAGAGGCTGTGCAATCTCTGTTCTTGGAGGTGTTTGAAACCTGACTGGACAGAGCTCAAAACAACCTGGTCTGAATTCAGTGGTCACCCTGCTTTGAGCATAGATTGCACTAGGTGACCTCTTGAGGGCCCTTCAAAGCTGAATTATTCTGTGATTCTTTTTGCAGATCAAAAAGATGCCAAGTAAGAAAAATAAGATTCCCTGTTTCACCTTGCAAAATTATATTACTGAAAAAGGCCTAAGAATTTCTGAAAAGAACCGTGAAACTTTTATATTCCACTTTCTTTTCAGTATATCAGTTGTGGATTTACTACCTGACCTGTGACATCCAGGTAATTAAAGATTAATCACTCTTCTAGTAAATGCAGAGATAATCTCATCTTCTGAATTTGACATTTCAGTGTACAGGTGAAAAGACTCTGTTTCTGATTATTTGTCTTTGGGCGGGTGTTCTCACAGACCAGTTCTCGTTCAGGTAGGAACTTGCTCTAGGTAACTGAGACAAGACTGATTACAGCAGGAGTAAGGCTGAGTTGTCCTCTGAAGGACCTTGTCTCTGTTTATTGACTCAATAGGAAGAATAATGATGATTAATGTCTTGGTGAGAAATAACACTTTAAAAAAAGTTAGTTACAAAAATTTTTAAACTTTGATATTTCTCCTCATGAAAATATTATCTTTTTACAGTAAATTTATTCATCCACATATTGCTTCATAGAACTATCTTCAAATTAATTATCAAAATGTTGGTGTACCCATATCTATAATGCTAGTCAAAAAGCAAATCTGTTACTACTTTCTGTAAATTTAAATTATTTGATTGACAGCTACCAAATAAAGAACTAAAGACTATATGAAATCTACTTTGTATTTTTTATATTCAACAGAAATCTATAGAAAACGGATCTTTCTTTTGTAATTTTCAGACCAACTGATTCAATTTGGAAATGAAGTGAAATTGTCTTAGATCAATGGATTTTAAATAACAAAATAAAAAATGATGTTTATATCCCATTTTTTCCTGCTGTTTTTCATTCATTTGCCTGAATGACATATAGATGTGTGAACACGTTTTTGTAAATGAGCTTTTAAAATTTGTGGAGGTGTTAAATATCACCTAACAAAGGGAGAGGTATATGGAAACAGAAATGAAGAAATCTGTTTGCTTTCTGGAGGAGCATAAGAGCCTGATGTTCTTTGCTCAAGTTTGTAAAGTAAGTTCCATGAATGACTACTTTTCAGGACTAAAGAGCATATTTTACTCATTTGATAGCTCTGTCAGCTGTCTGTTTGTCCATTAACAAACAGCTCTGGCTGTTTGTTGATTCTTCAAGACAATGTGATCTATTGCAAATTTATCCATTGAGCTACATATGTTAAGTAAGGTAGAAGAAACTCAGTAGAATCAATACATTGCATCCTCCTATTTATTCAGTGGTTCAGATGTCCTCTGAGGAATTTTTGAGTCATAGGAGAGAGCTAGTGCTGGGCATTTTACAGGGGTGGTTTATTTGAATAAATTTTTTCTAGTTGTCCTGAAAAAAGCTTAAGTGACAGTGCTGCAAAATTAAATTATGAAAAAAGATCAGTAACTGGGTGTGGATATTCTTTAGTCATTTATTTGCCTTGCACTTTACCCTGCAGCTAGTATAAGATTACCAAACCAAAGCTTTTATTTCAGACAATCTTTTCCAAAAAGATCACATGCGTGCTGTTTCCCCCAAGGAATTCCATCATGAAAATAATCAGATGAGAGTTGAAGGTAGTATTAAGTAACTCCATCGACATCCCCTTCCCTTCTAAATAAGTAATGTGCTGTTAACAGAAGAAGTGATAGTGATCTTTCTTAAAAACATCTATTTGCTAAAATTCTATGTTTGAAATATCAACAAAACAAAGACAAGAACTATACATACGGGTTAAAATCCACATTTTGCCCTGGCCAGTACCAGGGCTTTTGTAACTACTGACGTACTTACTAAATAACAGTGTGTCTACGTTAGCCTTATTGTTTACACTGTGTAAAGCTTTGTGCAGTTTTGTAACCAGAACTGCTGGAGAACTACAATTTCTGTGCCTGACTTCAACCAAATGAAACAAAAGTTCTGTTTTGGTTGAAGAATGATGTCCACTATTTAGTGTACGAATGTACTGAATGTGTCCTCCTTTAGAAGGATTTTAGACCAATGGATTTTCATGGGTAGAGTTAGCAGGGGCAGTAAAGCTAACTAATAGTCATAAGATGCAGTGAAACTATTTTGATCACTGAAGATTCATGCCTGTGCTGATTTAAAACTCCAGTTATGCTCTTACAGACTTTGCATTTTTGCTGTAACTTGGAAGATGTATTCTGTAACAAGTTATGTAAGAAAAATCATTGCAGTAATTTGCAAACTCATAGGCAGCCTTTGCGTTGCGCCTGGCAGGGCAGGTTTGCCGTCATGTTCCAAGTGCACTCGCTGTTCTGAACTGTTGGTTCGGTGTGTTTGAGAACCACTTGTGTCATCCTCTTTTGCATTAGTCCTGTTTTGATTTGTTTATTTAATATCTATGCTAGAAAAATAATTTGAGTTCATAAAAATATTTTAGAAATTGCTAGATTTGAAATAGTTTTCTTGTTAGTCTATGGCTGTGATTTCTCTGGATTTTTATCTGTGTATGTGTACCTGTGCCTGTAAGAGGGAGTGTGAGCGATGGTGCATCATGCATGTGCTGCATTCTGATAGGAAAAGGTTTTATCCTGAGAAAAGCAGAAGGTCAGTTTTGGTAAATGTTTTCAAGAATTAGCAAGAAAGGAAAAAATTCAAGATTCTCTAACATACGTATAATGATGTTAAATAAGGTACTTCATAATAATTTGTAGTTTGTTTCAGGCTATGTTTGGTTTCTTTTGACATACCAGTCAAGTGCCGTTGCATTTGCCTGTATTTTTACCAGGGAAGATTAAGCAGAACAGAAGTATTCTAGTCTGATCTTTAATGAGGCTTGTAACTCCCCCATTCCACCCCAAGCTGAAAAATGATTTGAGAAGCCCTGGGCCAAGTTTAAACCTTCCCCTCCATCAATGAAAAATTATCTTAATAGTTTCTATGAAACATCTTCTTTGGGTAAAAGTATTCCATGAGTGTTTGTCATGTTTATGTCTGTGTGTAACCGGTACACTTCAAAGCAGGCCAGGTTACATGCCCTTCTGTTTATACTTAGCTACTTTTCCTGTCATATTCTGATAACCATCCCCTGTGGGAAGTCAGGCTTTTACTGGAAGGAGATTTGGGTTCTGTTTTGTTCATGTCCTCATTCTTGATGCTGCAGGCAATCTTGTTCTCAAACTAATTTTTCATGCTGCCACCTTTGTATGTGTATAGGTAGTTTTAAAAAAGGTAAGAATTATTAAATGCAGAATATTCATGATATCTGTTGCAATTAGTTTTTCAGTATATTCGTTGCCCTCACTGTATTTACTGGACAGGTCACCAGCTGGTGGAAGTCAGCAAAGCTCTGTTGAAACAGGATTACTTGGCAAGTGGGCTCCAGCTGAGCATGCAGTCCGTAATGATGGTGCAGATGGTGAAGTGTGGTACAAGAGTATGTAATAAAACAATGTATTAAAATAAAAGAATATATCCACACATCGCATACAAAAACATTTCACTTCTGTAAAGGGGAGCAGCAACAAGATTTCATATGTAGGAGAAAATTTCATCCGATAAGGCCATTGCCATCCCAAAGCAATTTATTTATTCTTTATTTTGAATCACTCATTAGGTGCTAGAGTTTCTTGTGTGATAAATAATTCCTAAATTTCAGACTATGCACGCTATAATGAAGTGACAACACAGACATAGTTTCAGTAATTACTAAGTATCTTAACATGAAGAAATACTAGAATTAGGTTTTGCACTTGTTTAATTTCTTTTCTGTATATGACAGATGTCTTTTTAACAGTATCAAAGATGCTAAAATAAATACTGTGAAGGATCATTGCTTGTAAAATGCAAAGTCTGTGTGTGCGTGTGTGTATGTATAATACAGTTGTTTTATAAGCACTTTGTTCTAAATATGTGCCTGTGTGATGTGAAAATGTAACTAATAAGAGCATTTGTCAGCATTTAAAAAAAGAATGGGAGAGTGCAAGCTTTGTAATCCTGAATACCATCAGTGGAATTGCAGTTGCCGTAAAACGGTATTTGCTTCTGCTCTCATGTTTTGTATTCTTTGACAAGTGGGAAGGAATAACTGTGTGTCGCCGTGCGCTGATAAAAGCCCCCACGAAGTCGCCTGGACCCAGCCCGGGTGGGTCCCGCCTGCTGCGCCGGGCCGGGCTGTCGCTCCGCGAGTGGGAGCGCGGCCGCTCGCCCTGTCCCACGGAGAAGGTGCTCCGTCAGGCCCACGCGGAAGATGTGGTGCTGCTGGGGCAGCTTGTGGCAGCATCAAACCGGGTTTTGACCACTGCTGTTTCAGCTCCACGGTTTCTCCCCTCTCTTACAAATTTTTGTGTTTCTTTTATACTTACCTTCAGGCTGATGCCTTTGTTTCAAAAGTCTCTGTAATTCCCTGATTACTGTTTAGTCTGCCTGGCAGTCGTCTTCACCTTTGAGCTGGAGTCTCCTGGTAGCCTCTGTAATATGATCAGTTTGGGGCAAACATCCTACAGAGAGCTTTGTGCATTTGATGCACACATGCTGTTTACGGTCCCATTCTTATCTTGCTAGGTGATTTTATCCAGGCCATTTGCCAAGGGTGGGCCCTGGGAGCACCCTTCATGCTATTAAGAGGTCCATCATTTAACCTCCTTCCTTTGAGTCCAAAATCAATACGTGCTCAGAAGAATCAAAGTCTTGTCAATTATCAGACTATCAAAGTGTACTTTTGAAAGATTTTTCCTGCCAGGTACAATATTTCAGGCTGTTTTTTAACAAAATTAGCAACTCAAGTAATTAAACTTACATTAGGTGAAGTAAATGAGCTCCGAGAGTGGAGTTAAAAGCTGAAAGTTTGTCAGTGTAATTGTAACAAATTGTTGATCTGACATACAAGGTTACCAGCAGCTAAAAGCTTAGCAGAAAAAAAATCCCAGCATTCAATCAATAGGGAAATCCACTAAAATAAGCTTTGCTGGGCCTGAATGTATGAGAGAAACAGGGCACACAGCAGAGGGCAAAGACAAATTTTGACTCAATATTTAAGAATCTTTATAGATTAAAAAAGCTTCAAATGTACAAGATTTAATTACCAGCTAATGGTTTGGTGTTGTGGCGAGGGTTGAAGAAACAGAACAGGGAATGGCTTGTTCAGGATGATCCTTGATGTCAATGTTGCATATAAGCTGTTAAATGTATGCAAAAAACACCCAGAAAATCAATAAAATAAAACATTGCAATGGTCCAGTATGGAAGTGCAGGACATAAATTACCACTTTAATTTTCAATCAATACAGAGAGCAGATATTTCTGAAGCAGTAAAACATGACCTGCACAGAGATGTTCATTGCAGGACAAAACTAAATACTTAAAAACAATTATTACAGATCTATGGATGTATGAAGACTAATGATCTGTGGTGTATTAGTTCTATGTAATTGATACATATCTGTTCCTGATCAGGAATCCAGGTACGTAGTCCCTAAGGGAAGAAGCTTTCTGAATGGTGATTGGTTTTAGAAAGCTTTTTGAGAGCTAGTTTTTACCATTTACAGGACGATACTGGATTTGTTTCTTTTGGTTTGAGGGTTGCAGGTCTGGTCAGCATTTGAAAAATGTATCTGGTCTAACCCTGAAGAGCTGTCAGAGCACTGCCCAGAGACACTAGTAAGGGGAAAAGGGAAATTGAGGAGCTCAGAGAACTTTACTGGAGGTCACAGGCTTAAATATATTCAAGGCCGATTGTTACCAAAAGTTACTATTTCTGATGATTCCCTTGCCCGTTTGAATGAGTTAGGTAGTCTGTTTCTTTTGTAGAGGTCAGCATGTTACGATGAAATCTGTGTGGAAGTAAAGGAACTTGAAAATCTAATCCATTGATTCCTCTGGTTAGCTTTGAAACTTATTTTTAGGACAGTATTGAAAGAAGTGTGTACTGCATTTGTCTGTGCTTACAGATGATCAGCACATAGGTTGAAGTATATTAGTCATTTGGCTTATATTGAAATGCTTCTCTAAGTATACCCAGTGCATTTGTTAAATAGAAATAATATCTAAAACAATTTCAGAGACCTGAAATTGTGGAGAATTTTTTCACATACTATAAATTAAAACCACGTTATTGTAGAATACTTGCTCACCTTATAGTTTCATTTTCAAGTCACCCACAGAGGCTCATTTTAAAAAACAAAAAAACTGGAAAATAAGACTAAATTTTCATTTTCCGATAAGGCTTTCTTTGTAAATAGGCCCTGCACTAGAGTAGGATTGTGTATTTCCAACAGAAAATTGTCTGGAAGAAGGGAGACTTGATTGCATAGGAGATTAAAAATTGCCACTTACAGTAGATGGGGGGGAATGGTAATCTGTGAAAACATTTTTAATATTGGTACTCAGGAAAGCAGTGTTTCTTTTTGAATTATGAAGCACCTGAGTTAATTGATTCATCATTGCAACTGTGCTTTGATTAAAGCTAGTGGCAATCAGAACAGTAAAATGCTGTGAACTCTATTGCACTTTAGTAATTTAACTTTTGGATTTTTGTCTTTGCCTGTAAAATTCCAAATTGTAGTTCTAAACCGCCAAACACTTTTTCCGGGGGGGGGCGGGGATTAACAAAAAATGTCCACACGGTGGATTTAGCATCCTAAGATTGATCTTTAAAAGTTGTAGGCTTAAAAAATATCACCATTATTATTCAATACCACCACCAGCATTCAGATAGAGATTTCAGCATTCAGATAAGGGATTTTGAATTAGATCAGATCCTTGTGTTGATTTTTTTCTGTAGATACAGAAAGCACTGGAACAAATCCACTCTGGAAGTTTTAGGAAAAAAACCATAACTCTCTACTGAAGCATAGTCAGGGCACAGCTAAAGTTCTGTTGACAGATACCCATTTTCTTAGCAGTTTTATTCATTCTCTTTCATAGTCTGTTTTGGTTTCTGTGGTCTCAGAGTGTAAAATGCTCCCAAAATCAAATATTGAGCAATTTATAAGTGGCATTCAGTTAGTGTTTCTGACTGGCCTCTTCAATTTGCTTTCTAGGAATCTGATGACTTAATGTCTGAACTCTTATTTTCCTGTTACGTAAAAATATACTCTCAGATTCATTGTGTACTTCACTTCTACAAGGGGTTTCACTTCAAGACATTGTAGAAATGTGCCGATGCCATTCTATGAGTAAATTCTTGGCCTTAGTCTGTGAAATACAAAGATTCAAATGTTTATAAAAGCAAAAATATCTGCTGTAGGAGAATGCAGAGGATCATAATGTCTAATGCTCCTCTGTCATTTACTGTCCGTATAGTTTCAGGTTTTGGATGCTGTGAATCTTTTATAAATGACTTTGGCATCCAGATTTACAGAGCCCAGGTAACGGGCAGGGCTTCCCTCATTCTGTCCAAGCCACAACAACTGTTCAGTTGCTCTAAGGGCAGCTGAGGTCCTGCAAGGGACAGTCAGCCACACGTGAACGCTTCAGCTCTTTTGCATCTTGCTGTTTGTTTAAGCAAATCCCAAATGTGCAGTTAAGTTGTCAAACTCTTTGCTGCAGAATGCTGTGGCACTAAAATTTTACATGGCCTCAAAATACCTCTGAACAAATGCGTAGTAGAAAAATCCATTGGCGAAGTATTAAATACAAAAGCAATCTCTCTGGCTCAGGAAGTATCTTGATAATCTTTTCCAGGCATCTGTTATTGGCCAAGATACTTACTGGGCTAGACAGACCGTGTTCAGCAGTTATGTTTTCCACGACAAATGCATGTTTCTCTGCCAAGCTGGGGACATATTATGGATTCGCTAAGTGCGTTAGTTTAAAATTCTTCTCTTTATTCTCCGTTTTTACTGAAACGTTCTTTCTCTAAATGTAGTGAGCGTACAGCCCCTTCTCACTGCATCCACAGGGTGGAATTCAATCCTTTGTGGTCTTTGTGGTTACATTTCAGAGATAGTTTTTGCCTGCACTTATTTGAAATGATCAATGAAACTGTCAGCATTCTGTTACCTACTTGGGATAAAAGTATTTAGCCATTGGGATGATGAGTGTGCCTGCGTACCTGGGGGCTGCAGAGAGAAATAAAAATACCGAGTTAGTTAAAAAATAATGATCTGAAGAAGGATCAATGTATGTCTAAATGTATTAATAGATAATTCCTGATCAACTGCCTAAAAATGGTGGTCCATGTTTTAGCAGGAGTCAAGATGGGTACTGCTGTGCTGAAGTTTCTCCTCCAGATTTAGTAACCAAGATTTCATTAGTTTTGTTTGGGAGGAATAATAAATTGGGAGAAGGAACTAGAAAGTATGTCACAGCAAAACACACCTGAGTAACGAGGAAAAAGGAAGGCAGGTAATGCCATTAGGAACACAAAGCAAGCTTAGCACAGGGAAGCGGGGAATGTGCTGGTTGGTGTTAGCACTGGGAGGGAGACTTGCGTAGGGCATGATTACTCATGCGTGGCCCTATTTATTTCTGAGGGCAGTGAGGGTAATCTATTTCCATTTGGTTCACGTTTGGATCAGAAGTCTTTTGTAATTCTACCCAGAAAGGTAGTGTGAATATTTTATTCATTAGCTAAACACCATGGCATTATGTGATAAACCATAAGGCTACTATTTTTAATTTACCTGTTAAAGAATAGGAGGGGAAAAAAAAGAAAAAAAATCTTCCCTTCCAAACTTCATGAGCATGAAAACAGATCATAGTTAAGTGTGGAAAGAGTGGACAAGCTGGATTTAATTGCCTGCTTTAGACTTCTCACTAGAAAACCTTTAACCCCTGGTTTGGTTTTAATTTGTTGACCTAGAATTTGGGGAGCAGAAGCAAAAATATAACTCCTGGAAGAGATACTCTTACTATAAAATGTATAGGCAAACTTAAAACAAGTACTTGGAAATCTAGCTGGAGAAAATACGTTCTATAAAAGTTTTAGTTTAATTTGAATAAATTTCAGGGGATTGGATAGAATGTCTATTTAATTTTACCATTACTAGTTTCAAAGGAGCCAGCATTTCACTGTACTTTTTTTGTTTTTATTTCAAAGGATCATCAGATTTGTTTGTTTGTTTGAGGTTACAATGGACATGATAAAAAGTAAAGAAATTACATTATAACCTCTCAGGATATACCTTGTGCTGCTTCTGATGATTTTTTTGACTCCTATTTGGAGTCTGGTACTTTGTCTCTGTAAAGAGAATCTCCTTGGTAATGTTTGTTTCCATGCATCATGTGCCATCACTTGTCTTGCCAACTTGATTTACATAACTGAGAGGACATTTGGTATAGTTTACTGCCTTTTCTGTAAAATTATGAAAACTTAAATAGTTTCAATCCAGTTTCTCCAGGTCATCAACCAATCAGTTTGTCCTGACATTGCTTTTTGCATGTTTTCATGTACATATTAAAAGTCAACTTACCATCCAAGCAAGTGAATAGTTGATAGCTATGATCACAACTAACTGAAGCAACATATTTTTCTCAGTGATTCTGTATCTGAAAAAGGGACTACATTTTTAGTTTATCTTTTTTCATAGTTCCTTATAAAGTTCCAAAATTACTGTTAGTCCAAAATATCTTTGTTACTTTACATGAATTCTAAAGCGATTTGAAAAGTAGCTGTGATAGAGCATTTACATTCAGTTACAGATGTTTAATGTTCATTTATTGGATCAGCAAACTTAGATGGCACAGGGAAAAGATAAAAGGATGTTGGTTTAAAGACTAACCTGTTCAGCAAAACAGAATGTAATTCATGAAACCTAAACCAAGAACAGGGGAAGGAATGTCATCAAAGAATTAAGAAAAATATTCTAGAAAACAAATGGAATTGTTTGTTTGTTTTTTTTGTAAGTACTACATTTAGTAGATCTCTTTATGTTATCCTGTATCCTTTAATTTAAAAGATAAAAGAATGAAGAGGCTTTCTAATGTTTTCTAGAGCATACAGGTGCTGAAATTTCTGAAAGAAGTAAGCAATTTTCCTGCTTTCTCTTTCCATACAACCTTTCTGACACACACTGGAATAAATGAAGGAAGAAGGTAAAGTACTTGTGATGCCTCTTAACAACTGATGTTGAAGTGCATTGAGTCTTCCAGGGATTCTTACAAACACATTCACTTTCTTTGGTTGAGACACACATGCTCTGGAAAGCATTCACTTGTCTATTTAAGGCACCTCACTCTGAGTGCTAAAGCTGGAGACAAGCCTATGTTGCTGATGGAGAAGGGTTCTTATTCCATAAATAAGTTTTCCTCAGAATTGTCTCATCTTGGTCACTATCCTACAGCTCCACCTGGTTGGAAGAGAACCTATATTTCCAGCACAGACATCTGCTTTTAGATGCCTAAAGATACTAAGTAATTACTTGTGTTTAAATTGCTGACAAGGAGAGTTCACCTCTAGAACATGTAGTAAATAGAACCGTACTCATTTGGTAAGTATAACCTGTAGTTGTTTTATTTGTGTGTATGGATAGAAGTTTAAATAAATTTGTCATGTAGAAACAGTTAAGACTCAGCCTGACCAGTCCAACTCAACATACAAATACATGTGACAAGAGCAACATGTGACTAGTCAAAGTAACAAGAAACAGGAGGAAAAATACACTTTTCCCATTACCTCTACTAACTGTATAGCTGCATAGGAATCATAGCTATGCAATTTTTATCACTTACAACTTTTGGCCTATGTTTATTATGAGTATAGAGGAATGGGTGTTTTTCCC
This sequence comes from Apteryx rowi, assembly GCF_003343035.1. Lineage (NCBI taxonomy): Eukaryota > Metazoa > Chordata > Aves > Apterygiformes > Apterygidae > Apteryx > Apteryx rowi. The sequence goes on from NW_020450783.1 coordinate 2,966,900, forward strand.
CCTTTTTTGGATGTTTCTCTTGAGTACATCTAGCCCATATAGTAACTCTGGAGTAAATCCTTAAGCAGAACAGCTAATGGTTTTAAAGTTATCAGCCCAAACACATGCTTTTGTCCTCCTGTTACTGTGCTTTGTTATTTATTTCTGTAGGTTGTATTTTGTCAACATGAATTTAAATAGCAATAATATATATGTTGTAGTTTTCCTGATTGTGTTAAGCCACTTGACCACTTTGCCAGGTCCATAACGTTGCAAGATATTAAGACTGTATTGTCAACATGGTGTCACTATTTCTTTTTGATATCATGTAGTGATGCTCCTGTGCTCACTTATCTTCATCCTCTTGCTGAATACTGTGATTTGGGGTTTTTCTCTTGTTCTGCTTTTCTAAAATAAAAATACCTTCTGGGCATGCCAATGGCCTTATTACACAAGTTAGAAGAGCAGAGAATAAAAACATCAAAATCCACCATTTGAAGCTGAATGTAAAAAGATAGACTACAGTATTTTAGATTTGCGATGTTTGTCATGTATAAATAGAAAAAATAAATTGCTCACATGGTCTTGACTTATTTAGATCATTTTAGTCACTTTCTCTGCCCTAGATTATTCCTGAATAGCTTGTTTGTCTCAATAACTTAGCCTAACGTAAAACCAGTGGAACTGAATGTGTAAATAGATGAGAAAATAAACAAAAACATTTAATTTTTTTCCACATAAATAGTAGCCAGATTTAGCCCTTATTCAGTCAGACATAGTTTATTGCATTATAATGTAGCTTAATTCAAATTTAGACCTTTTAAACCGAGATAAGAGTTAACACTGAGCATATCTTCATGACATATTCACGATTGAGCTGTGGAATAAAAAACGCTTGATAATCCAGAAAATGCCCTTAAAAAGAACAGAATAGAACAAACGGGATCTAATTACAAGGTGTGTTGCAAAGTTAAATCTTTAAACATAAGCTGGACATTTACAGATCATGCTTTAACTGGCAATTAAGAGTATGTGTTTGTGTGCAGGACACACAGGGCCCCAGTCCAGCTTCTAACCAAAGTCAGCGGGAAAAAAGCTGGTCCTTACCATCAGTCTTTCTCATCCTTGCAGACAATTCCCATAGTTCCCATCGGATCAAGCCCCTACCGTAGGCTCTTCAGTTCCATGACAACATTTCAGTTTATTGATGTAATCAGTGGTTTTCCACTCATGTTGAACCAATGAGAAAACATTTGTGTTATGGGTTCAGGACCTACGAAGGGCAGAGGCAAGCAGTGTCCGGAGGGATGAAGTTGTGGCTTTACTAGGCAGTTTACTGTACTAGGGTATCTTAGTGAAATGTGATTTAGTTAAATAGAGCTTTGTGAGTTCTGTTGGTCATCTTGTAGCATATAGGTATTTATGTTATAAAGCAGCCTGTCCATATGTGTTTTTCTTTGAATTTGAGATTTAGATGAACTCAGAATGAAAATTAAGTGGCCTTTTATCTGATTTTCGCAGCAATTGTGTCCAACTGAGGAGTTAGTGTAACTTTTTTCTGAGACACAAATCTGTCCAAATAAAACAAATCAATCAAACTCACCGAGCAGTTCAGTGTGTCTCTTCCTGACTTTGTAACAAAACTTGAAGCCAAGTGACAAAGATACATGTGGCTTCACTTTCAGGTTTCATATTGTACAATTTTAGACATAATGGGATCATATGCTTCATAGCTAACCCCTTTCCTCCATCAGGAAAAAAGTCCTTGAGAGAACTTCATGTGCTCATTTTTCAAACTGATCATGGTGTCTGTGTATAGCAGAATAAACCTTCTGTTTTTACACCATAAGAGCTGATTTCTGCCAAGGCTATACTATATGACAATCCTAGCCTATAATTTATCTGCCCTTTCTCCTTGCTAGGAGAACAAAAAAAAAAGTTAACTCTTCTGAGTGAGGTATTTGAGAAGGTCAAATAATTACTGGTGAAATGAATCCAAAATTTGAGGGAAGAGTTTGTAAACCCTAAAATGCTTTTCTTTTATTATTAATTTCATGTTAAATTTGCTGCGGATTTTGGTAGCAAATTGGTAAAGGAAACTGGAGCAATACTCTTTGAAACTTGCCCTTAGCAATAGAAAGGAGTAATACTCCAAAACTAAGAGAATTCTTATTTTAATAAACACAGGTCTTTTTAGTGACTTCATTGTAGTTTGTAGATTTTAACTGAATGGCTTGTGTATTTACATGTAGGTTGATTAAATACCTGTGGGTGTGATGGGAATTGTATATTTTAAAAGGAATTGATTATTAAATTTATAGTGAAAGATACTTTTAGAAACTGAATGAAAAATAATGAAAATAATGTTTTCCTCTTCTGTTTGCTGTACTTTCACTTTTGCGTCTTTGCAGCTTTTACTGTTTGTACTTAAAAAATGCCAGTTACATACTAGAAAAATCAAGGCACATAAAGTTCATATAATTACATTTTGCAAACATTTTAAATCTTCATATGACTAGAGAAATGATTACATCTTAAAAAAAGGTACTACATAGTGTTGGGTTTTTTGGTTTTTTGGGTTTTTTTTTTTTGATTTCCAACAGCTAGTTTTCAGCTGTGAATTCTAGCATTTGATGTGAATTGTTTTGGTGGAATCTTGTTTTGCCATAGGGAAAGATCAGATTCCTCCACCACAGTCTATGCACATACTTATTAACAAGTGCATACATGTGCCATCTGCTCCCTAAATTGTTGGGAAAACGTATATATTTTATTGTGAATGACTTGTTCAATACAGTACAAATGCAGCTTTGAATTTAATGTTCAGAGTCAAAGTTTCATGTGATTTCATATTGAGTTTGACTCTGGGTTTCTTGGGTTTTATGTATATATTCTTAAGTGTAAAACCAGACAGTATAACATATACACTTAGTGAATGTCCTTACTCTGTTCTGGGTTTCTAGTCTATGGCAAGACGAGATGAACGTATGGACTTTTTTCTAGGTTGCTTTAGTGCTTATTTGGGTACTCTGTCATCACAGGAATGGTAGCAACCTAATCTTTTATTCCTCTCTCTTGGTAAAGTTTCCATCAAGTTGATAAGTATTTTCAAGCTAATTGACCGGTGTCCCTGCTTTTGTATAGATTTCCCTTCAAGGGAGCATGTGCAAATAATAAACACTACTGCTTATCTACTGTATCCATGATGACAACAGTCTGCTTGGGGCAGATACTTCGATTTCTCCTTTAGAAGAACGGAGGTTTTAAGCGGGAAAAATGGGTGTGTTCAAGTGTTTGTATAGGTTTGTTAGCTGACTTTTTTCTTTTCTGTGCCCATTTGTCTAAAAATATTTATGATGAAACTTCATTGTCCCTTTGCTATTCTTTGAAATTGTTTGGTGTAATATGTTCTAGAAATACCTTTCTAAATGCATAGTATTTGGGGCTGCACTTTGACTTTTCACATATATTTAAAGATTCTTCCTTAATCTTCTGTAAAAAATGAAGATGATAAAATATGTTCAGAATAGAGCCGTATAGTCTTTTGACCCAGTTTATAGCTTCAATAGGTTTGTTGTTGTTTTTTAACAAAATGAAACAAAAAAGAAGTCTTTTGTTGTTTTAATTTAGATGTTGCAGTAGATGAAACAAACTTCTGTACTCAGTCTACAAATGTTGCCTATTAATTACCTACCTGATATAGGGAAAATGTTGCTTTTAATGCATCCATCCTCCTCAAGAGGAAGAAGAGAGTAGCACACCGAGCTACGGGGGGCAGACCGTCCGTTCAGTAAGGCTTTACCCTGGAATAAGGGGGTGCCTGCTACTACTTGAAAAGAAATTCTGCATCAACCCCCCCCCCCCAATTATTGATCTTTTTTTTATGTTGAGAATAATTGATTAGGAGGGGTGGATTACATTTCAGCATTCAAACTGCTTACGCTGACAAAGCTAACTGCAAAATTATCACTTTCAAATTTATCTGCTTTTAAAAATAATTTCACTTTTCTGAAGGAGCACTTGTGCTGTTTTTTTTTCTTCTCCATTATGCAATATAAAAAGGGTCATGGTATGACGTTGCAAATTTTTCATATCAGCTTCCTAGATTTGTAAAAGTGTGGCCTTACGACTCAGACATAAATAAGGATACTTGTTCATTCATTTTATTTATTAAACAGGGAATAGTGTTAGTACCTCAGCTGCTGTATTAAAATGTAAGGAAATAGTTTTCAGGCTTCTGGGATTTTTTTGTTTGTTTTCTCCCAATTTTCCTGTCTGTTGTGAAGTATTCCATCTTATTTGCTTGGATGGTTTGTCAGGACTGTAGCTCGGAAGGATCAGGCAACTCTTTCTGTGTTTTCTTCAGGCCCCCCCGCTCCATTCCCCCAGCAGACACACAGAGATGCCCACCGGCGACGCTGCCGGAGGAGGAGCGCTGGGTCTGGCAGAGCAGGGGCTGTGGTCTCTGTTCGAATGTGTGGACGTTTTGCAGGAGCAGCCCCCTTCAACTGGCAATTTCCATTCTCAGTTGGAAAGAGGCAAGAAAGATGTGCGTTCAAAAATACAAGACATAAATTTACCTTGTTTAAAAACTCAGAACATTTAATTTAGAATTTCTTTATAGCTTTATGAACACATACTTATTCACTTCAACGTATTCACCTGAATATAAAGACAAGCTCTTGGATTCAAAGAATTACATTTTACACTCGATTAGCATTTTGATTCTGCTGAATATTTCTAGGTATTTTGCAACTCATTTTGTCTTGATATTTAGTAACTATCTCTAATAAAGCTAAGCTTCCCATAAAAGAGAAGCAAGAATGAGAATTAGTTAATTCTTATGAAGAGAAGTAAACAAACATGTAGAGAAAGCTCATAGTAAAGCTATAAAGTAGCAGCTGGATGAAAGTATACGAGTGAAATAGCACTACTAGCGGCATGAATACCTGCTACTTTGGCTATTTCCAAAGCATTCTGCATAGTTTAAAAGAAACCCCCAAAACTCCAGATATAAACTAAAAAATGAATTGCATTAAATGAGCAGAAAAGTGGTGCAGTTCTAATAAAATGTGTACTTTCTGTCGCCACAAAACGTCTGCTTTTGCACATCTGTTAATGTGCATAACCCAATGATTGCCTGTTTTTGTGCGTTATGTTATTTCCCATCCTGTGGCATCAACAACCAGTTTCAGCAAAGTATTTAAGGTGTTATTTTGTAAGTAACAAATGATAGCTGGGTTAAATCAACACTGACTCATGGTATATAGTGTGTACACAGTTACTAGTACAGTAAGATTTAATGGATTTCTGCATTTATTATACTTCATATACACCCCCTCCTTACTATTTCAGATATTTCACTCTCAGATATATTCCAGTCAGGTAAATAAAATCTAATGAGATGGAAAGATTCTACTAGTGTACTACAGCAGCAATATAAATACAAATCAACTAATTAAAAAGCTGTTCAACATGACAACATATAGTGATTTTTGTTTAGTTTGTTGTATGCTAGGTCCTAGGTTTTTCAATCCATTACATTGTGGTAGATCAGGTTTTGTCATATTGACAATGAATTATAGAATGCGCAGGGAATATGTAGGAACTCTAAAGTTAAAATTTGTTAAATGTTATCAAAATTTTGTGAATTATGTTTCACGGTTTTGATACGATTTCTGCTATTCTTTAACAATTTTTCTTCAGTCAATAATTCTTGAATGCTACTAGTATGGATTAACTGAATGCGTACTGAGTACCCTCACACTGATTTCCATCCCTTGTCCCCCTCGCCCCACGCAAAGATCTTAAAGGTGTGAGTTTTGAATGCTCTTCATCATTTGAGTATAACATGCCAGGCTTTATAGTGTTAACAAGAAGGCTAGAGGCTTGGGAATGTAAAATGCTGCAGGTTATGTTTAATTAAATTTTAAAGCTTCCAAGTTTTTTCCAGAAGTTTCAGTAGTTTACCAATACAGGCAAATATATCTATTTAAGAGTTGAAGGAAGATAATTTAATAATTCTATAGATAGTTTCATTATCTCATGAATTAAGAAGCAGGTGTGGTAGTAAGATTTGGTTTCTCATGTGTCGTAAATGAAAAAAAGGCTTTTCCATCTTGTGCAATTGGCTTTTCGTAGGAGGGTGGAGCAGATGTTGTAAAGGTTTGAGAGAGAGACAGAGCAAAAGGGGAGGTGAGGTAGAGTCATGAACGTTGTTACTTTGAAGGTGAGAATACTGTATGGCCTGTTTCTGAACTTGGCCAGGATTTCTTATTTGCTTTTCCTCATTTATTTTTTAGGTAGTACTAGCGCTGCCCAAATATTTAACTTTTGGCTGTCTCCATCTTAATGTGCATGGCTATTTGTGAGGTGCAAAAAGCGTCACTTTCTAGAGATAGTATATGACTATTTTAGTGTTTATGACACTGATGAGAAATGTCTGAAGTTTTTATTTTACTAATGAAATGGCCTTTATCTTAAAGACTCTTGTAAAATTTTACTGGAAGGTATGGTTTGACAGAGGGTCATGGGAATTTAGTCCAAGAAGTTCTTGTTGTCTGAAGTGTTTCAGTGGTACCTTTTCCTTTGAAAATATACTCTCAGTTGGCAACTCTGAATGGTAAGAACGAAATGCAGTTTTATTTTCCAAGATGTTATTACTTTTCTCTCTTTGATTTTGGGGAATTAAATATGTATTTTTCTTCTAAATCTCTGCTGGAGATTGCCAGCACAAATCATGACAGCACAAAAACTCACTGCTGACTTCCAACTTTTGTTTCCTGTATTTTGACCCATAATCTATGGGAAAACCTTATTTTTTACTCCATTAGAATTTGATTTCTTTAGGAGTTATTTGTGAGAGACCACATGGAAAGCGTAATGTGTAATGTATTTATTAGTGTGTTTCCTAGCTCTGTGCTTTACAACAGTTTTCCTGATTTCACTGATTACACTAATGGAATAATTTGTGAAAGAGTTTTGGTGTTAGCACCCCTCCTTTTTTGATAGAGATGTCACATTTGTCCTCTTCCATTCCTTAGGCATTATTGATGATTTAACTGATAGCACATCGTTGTTGACAGTTCTATGATTTTTTTCATAATTTGACATCCTTCAGAATTGTGGCGTGAGTACCTTCCGATCCAGTTATCTTAGTACTCTGCAATGCACTGATTTGTTCTAAAAGGTATGTTAATGCAGAAAGCAATCGATATTTCTCTATATCTCGTCTGGATATTCAGTACGAACAGGGTATTTGTTATCATGCAATCCAAACCAACAGTAATTGAACTATTTTCTGAAACACAACTCTTGCACTTGTCTCCTACTTTAGAGCTATTACAGAAAAATGTTATAAAGAATAGCTGGCTAAAAATTTAGGAAATGTTGTTAATTATGGAGACTTGCAGTGCCAGACATGCTACTGGCAAATATTATGTGTTTTTATCACCCTTTGACTCCTTAAACGACTTTATTTTGTCACATCAGTGATACCTTTTGTTATCTTGCCTCGTCAAATAATTTCTAAGGCTCAAGGGGCAACCATATACCTCTAATGCCAAGAAGTTTTCAAAACCCTTTTTTCACTGATCTTCACAAAGATGATCAACTGCAGTGAATCTGTCATAATTATAATTAATATTATGACTAAGCGACAAGAATTCAATCTCTGGTTAGAGAACCCTTCACTAAATTGGATATATTCAGTTGGTTGAGTAGGTGCTTAAACAGCTGCTAATGAAATATCAGATCCATTAGGAATTATCTTTGTGAACTCATGGATATAATGAAATTAAGAAAAGGATGAACTTGGGTTTGCCTTTAAAAAGGGAAAAGAGAAGAAGGTGGAAATTATATATCTGTGAGCTTAACTTTTGTTCCAGGTTTGTTTCAGGAAGGAAACAAGCAAAAGTACCAAAGCTGGTGGTTGGGACTTAGGTAATAATGAAAATGTTTTTATTGGCAATAGTTTATCAAATGATTCCACTTTCCTTCCCTGGTGGACTTAACAAGCCATGTAGATAGAGGAGAACCAGTAGATGGCAGTAGATTAAGGCTTTCATGTGAATGTTCATAAGCTATCTAAGGAAATAAAAATATTTTTGTCTGATAGCAAAAAGGAGGTAACTACAGAAAGAAGGTTGTGGTTCTGTATCAGAGTAGGAGGATTTGTGGAGTTTGGCCTCACAGGAGTCTTGTGATGTTAAGAGTTTTCAATTTAAAGGTGATAGAACAGAGAGGATGTTTATTAAGACAAGTATGGGGTTTGGTGTTATTTTAGGAAGAGGCTTAGAATTCAGAATGACTGATAGACTGCAAAGTGTTAAAAATTTTTTTTTTAAAAAAAAAGGAAGTTCAGTAGGCATAAATGCAAGATACTGTATTTAGGTAGCTGTTTGACACAGAAAATGGTGTTGGGAATAACTGGTTGGGTAGGAATCTTCAGGGAAGGATATGGTATTTATAATGCATCATATATGTGAGGCAAAGTCACGATGTTCTGAAAAAGGAAAATACCAACTAGAATGTCGTAAGGTTTATGTGAAACATGAAAAACCTCTCTCTGTTCTCAACTCTGGTAAGGCCTCAATAGGTTTACTGTTTTACATTTTTGTCATTTTATGTTGGCAAAGGAGAAAGATCAGAAGAGATTAAGAGTTATCAGTGGACTAGGATGTAGGAATGGATGGTGTAGGGTTACGTAGACTAGAGCTAAGGCTGAACAGGTGCAGCACATCTATCTGTCTTCAGGTAGGAAGGTCAGCAAGAATAAAGAGAATGTTGTGTTCTCCTGCGTCTGAGTGCTGAAAGAAAGATAATAAAGTTTAAATTTCATGAGTGAAAATTCAGTGGTAGAGTAGCTGAACACTGAATGAAACACCTGAGATGTACGTAGCTGTGTTTGTATATTGTCGAGAACTTTTATGACAGATGAGACAGATACCTCTCAGGACTAAAACAGGTGAAGGCTGGTAGCCTAGACTATTTTTGATGTTCCTTACAGCACGTTGCTGATTGACCTGTATTATTTTCAATACTGGTCTTTGCTTTGGAAGGTTTCTGAGTGGTATTTCTATTAAAACGTTTGTTCTACTCACAGAGACACTGTCAGACTGTTCAAATTTTCAACGTAGAAGAAAGCTCCATGAGATTTTGCAGGACCTAAGCTTGCCTTTCAGCCTTACCCTCCCTCTCCCCAAATCAACGTCACCAATTCTGTGACAAAGTTTCTTCCTTTCACGCATAGTTAAAAGAAATCTAGATGACATTATTAGATCTCAGACAACAGTTTTGTGGAATCTAAGCGGACTATGAGGTGAGAGAATTTCTTTGTTTGGCACTAAATCCTCAGCTGTCTACTATTTTTTCTGTGAACTGAATCCAAGAAAATGTTGTTAAAGGAATAATAAAGTTGCAAAGACGGTCATGCATAAATCATAAAATGCTTGGCAACTTCAAGGTGCTTTGGCCACCTTGCATGTAAACTCTTACACTCTAAATGAGGAGACCAAGTATTACATCTTTTCCCACATCATGCAAAAGTAACTTTTTTCACTCGACATTTACCCTTTGCCTACCATATGTAAACCGTAGAAACCATACTTTTGCATTGTTTCAGTAGTGCTCTGACTGCATTCCTCAGTGCTTCAATGATTCGATTCTAGTATAGCGTTTGTACTAGGCGTTGTAAAAATCAGATTTTGTCACATAATAACACGTAATTTAAAAAGTACATCATAAAACTGATATACACATTGGAGGTAGAAGTGTCACGTGAACTTTGATTTTATTTTTTTCGTAATTTTTAAATGTTCGTAACTTATTCATTGTACATAAAATCATAAAAAATAATCTGTAATAGTAGCAGTTTTTAAGCTTTCATGTATTGGACATACAAAAAGGAGAAAACATATTAAAATCTGGCGCGTGAAACAAATTTATGTGACAATGAAACATGTAGTGTCCAACCTACAAGATAACTGTCCGTTGTTGTTACTAAATGTGGTTTTGCTCTCCATTCAACATTTTGGTATTGTCCTAGTTACATACAAAGATGAATTATAATAAACCAAGCAATGACGTTATCTGAGCAGTACATGAATTATTGTATGAAAGTAAGCCTATATTTCTGTTATGTAATCAACATATTAAAGCCTTACTTTTACCAGACAAGTCAAACATACCTCCAAAGCAGGGATAGAAATTGATGATCATCTCTGTCAAATTTTATACCTGGAGAATCTCTTGTGTGTTAGACAAAATTTACATTTACCAATTTTATGTCAGATTTCAGTCTATGCAAATATGTTTCTAGTAGGTTAATGCATTGAACTAAGTGGCTTCATACATGAAGTTATCTGATTATATTTGTTTTAAAAGTTGTTGATTGCTTGCCATTGAAAAAAAATGCTTGTAAGACTTGTGACTACCTATTGCAAGATACAGTACATAGTCGCGGCTACTGCTCAGGAAACCATGTATTTTCTAGCATTAATGAGTTATGCCAATGAACTATTTTATATACTACCAAATGCTGAAATGATTCAGCAGCTCATCAGGAAAGATATGCTATTTGCAAACAAAATGCATTATATATATGAATGTTTTGGGATCCTTTTTTTTTTTTTTTTTCCAATGAAAATGAAGAATTTTTCAGGGACAGTATTTTGTTGGTGTTACGGAACATGGACATTTTCCCTGGCGCTTAATTTTTTCATTAACACTTATGCTCAGAAAATGAGGGTAAGATTATACTTTAGGAAGCACTGTGAGTTTTGTTTGAAGATTCACCATAATAATACTTGCACGATTAAATCTGTTTCAACCTAACATGTGCAGCCAATAAAAACAACAAAACAAGCAACCAAACAAAAAAGGAACATACAATATCAAAGGTTATCTGGTTTCATTGTAAATACTTCCCTTTATACCTCTTAGGATTTAAAGGCAGAAATAAACCCTCAAGAAATTTAAAGAAACTGATTAGTATGATTTTTTTAATCCTCTTGCCATTTGTATACTTAGTATTAGAATATATAATAGTACAAAAATAGATAATGAACATATTCAGTAAAATTTTTTAAATCTTTTGTAGTAAGTACTCATGCAGCAGCTTTGTTTTTCTAAAAATACTTTGTGCTAAAAAGCAAACAAAAGATCCTTTTCTTTTTCACCTTTCCTCTTCACTCCCTTTCTCCCCAGATGATAAAAAGAAACTGGACTTATAAGTGATAGTCATACAGAGACTTTTTATTTGGGTGGTGAGAAGGCTGATACCAAAATGCAGCCTATGTAGTAGCTTGGCTTCAATAACTGCTTGCTTAAGATACATGTTTCTTCTTGCTTTCTTTTTTTATTTTTTTTGATGCAGGAAAGTCTACTTAGATTTTTCGTATGCTGTATGTGCTTTGTTAGGCAAGCTAGTCCTTGTTCTCAGTAAGTATGTAAAATGATTTCAAAATTCAGTAGGGAGTCTTGGTGTACCAAAGAAAAGGGTAAGAGCATGTAGAGCTGGATTCACAAACTGGAAGCAGCTAGATACGGTATATCTGATTTTTCTGAATAGCCTGATGCACAGACATTTACTTACTAAAGGGGAGGAGAAATTCAAACTGCTTCGATCCCTCCTTGATCCCACATATTCTGAGTGGTGGTAAAGTTACACTAGTTACAGGGTGTTCTGAGATATGTTCTGGGCCCTTCCCGGTGAGTGGGTATGGCTGCAGGGAGTGAAGGTGTGCGCGGGTCGTGCTGTAGCCGGCCGAAATGGAGAGGCGACCTCAGCAGGCCGAGCGCACGGGGCTCGGGCAGGGCTCCGGGGGATTCGTGGCCGCTGCGCACCCTGCCTGCAGCCGCGCTGAAACAGCGCGGACGCCGAGGCCAACGGCGCAGTTGGGTTTTCCGTATGAGCTTTGCTGTTGGCTTTTGAGGAAAGCTGGGATTTCTCTCCGAGTGTATGAACAGCAAATGGAATAGCCACATTAAGCATCTTCATGCTGGTTTGAAAATGAGCCGTAAGTGAGTAACAGTTACTGGTGTGTGACGCTGCGCTGTGATGCACAGTCTGCTCTGAAATGCCCGGGCTGAAGCACGGCAGCCCCACGTATCCGTTTCCTGGTGGCTCCCTTAGAGCAGTCATTGCTTGCTGGATTTGTTCCTGAGCTAGATACCTCGGCGCAGCCGTTGACTCCTTCCCTTGCAGTGCAACGCTTTTGTCCTAATACTCCAGATTCTGAAACAGGAAAATTAGTAAATGTGCCTAACAAGAATGTAGTGGAATTCAATCAGTTTACTCCGGATATTGAGAGACTGGGCATTAAAATGTTTTCTAGATCAGATATTTACATCCTTTTTGTTTCCAGCTCTCAAATTTTATCTTAATATTTGATAGAGCTAGCAAGGGTTTCTAATGCAAACACTAATGAAAATACACTGGAGAGATACCTCTCTTCAGATGTAGCATGAATTTTTTGGTCTTCATTTTAGCCTAATTTAGGTAGGTTAAAAGTTAAAAACAAAGAAAAAGTGTAGGATAGATACCACAGTAGAGCAGAAAACAAGTTTCTTCACTTACCTAAATCCCATTAGACCAATGTTTCTACAGGAAAATAATGAAACTTTCACTGGCAGCTAGTAGTTTCAAAAAACATTGGTTGTCTTCACAGAGAGGGTGAAGTTATAATAGCTGGTTTCCTGTAATAAACAGTTATTACTCTGTGGGTGCAGGTGTGTGTGTGCCTGTGGGTGCGCATGTGTATTCAGAAAAAATTCTCACAACTGATGGCCAGAACATTCTGTGGTATTCCTTAAAAAAATAAAAAATAAAAAAATCAATTCTTTGTAAATAGATGGAAGGAAGGAAAATCAGCAGAATTAGTGCTACCTTCTGAAATGGTAGAAGAATTGCACATCAAATTTTTAGTTTAGGGTGGCAAAATTGTCAGGGCAGTTGAATTGACCCCTTTTTATTTGAGGGGGGAGTGTGTGAGAATGGAAAAAATAGTCTGTGGTAAGGAGAAGTAGAGGGGTATGAAGAAAGTCTTGAGAGGAGTCTGCAGCAGTTTGCAGCTGTTCCTTTCAGCAGAGTTTTTCTAGACTGCCCGTGGCCACCCAGGGAACTTGTCCCGTCTGCTCTGCCCTTTCTTCTGCCAACAGCCCGGCCCCGAGTCTCCCAACGCCTGGCAGCTCTTGGGAGAGCAACTAAAGGAGAGGTGGTATTTTTCCTACTAATCTCCAGTTCTTTTTGTAAAATTAAATCACTCTTCTGTAGAAGCTTTTTTTTTCCCTGTTAATTTTCAGTTATTGATTCCAAACTCATACTAATTCAGCATTTCCCAACTCTGTTTACTTAACAGCCTTTCCTGAATCTCCTAAGCATAAGTGCGCCTTTTAAATAGAAAGATTGGTATCGATGTTGTTTCTTTAGATGCACATCAGGTAGTCCCTGTTTAAAGCCACATGCTCAGAGAGGATAACATTAGATTTGACCATGGCATTTTCAATCTTTAATCTAGGTCTTTGTTAATTAGTAAGACAGATGCATCGTGTTTAAAGTAATTTGAGCTATTAGTTATTTAATATATTCTTTTAGGTCAGAAGAATTCTGAATAGACTTCTTGGTCATGATAAATTATTTTTAATAACAGAAATGAACACAATTTCTATTAGTAAATAATTATTTAACCTGATTTCAAATCTGAAACTTTAAAAAGTTAACTTAAAAAAGATTGTCATTGAGCTGTTTTCTGCAAAAATTACTGTGAATAGGTTCAGGGTTTCAGAGGCAAATTAATGATGATGATTTTTATTCAAGAAAAATAGCAAGTGGGCATAAAGCAGAAGGCCTAGGAGTCTTGTGCCCCTGGTAGGAAAAATGCTGTATTAGTTTTTTTAAATGGAACAGGTTCCTCTTTATGCCTAAAGAAATACATTGCTGATGTTGTTAAGCATCTGTCATTGTGATATTTTTCTGTTCAGTATTCTTTGATATAAGATAAAGTATTGTATTATTTACATAATTACTTATGTGAGTGTACTTATACATATGGCAGGTGTATCTGTGTATAGTATGGAGTGGGAGAGGGACCAGCTCCGAGAAGAAGCATTTGGCATTATATGCAGCTTCTCTTTCTGAAAGACAGTGCAATTCAATCTACGTGCAAAGTATTTGCTGAAAAAGTATAAATGAGGGGGATAATTTCATCCAGAGATAACACTGTAAACATCCAAACAGTTTTTTCTTTATTTTATTGGAACAATTGCTGTTTGTGTATATAATTTGAGGAAAAGTAATTTACATTTACTTTCAGTTTTACTTGCTTGACTTTAAGCAGAGACATTGACTAGTGCTTAGCGCATCCGACTCCTGGGTTTTATTTCCTGTTCTAGCTCCTTAGGAAATCTATTCTTTATTGCTGATTTAAGCACTTAGTATTACTTTGTTTCTTTGTAAAATAGTACTGTGGTTTCAAGAAAGGAAACTGAAAGAAATACTAGTACGTTTGAGAACAGATGACATTTCTTTGAGTCCAAGAACTCAAACTGTTCGTAATCAAAAATGAATTTCAGACATTTCAGTTCTGTAATCTACAAATTACTTATGCCTACATGAGATGCTTCTGTAGGGTATATGAGATCATCTGACAGGGTAAGAATTCAAGGAAGATGGAAACTGCAAGTAATTCAATCATTCAGCTGAAATCCTTCCCATGGCTGTCGGACTCGCAGCCTTTTACTCCGGAGTGTTGGAGAGGCTTTTCTTGTGGCAGGCAGAGAGCCCAGCCCCTTGACACCATTTACATGGAAAAAAGGATTTCTTGAGCAGTCTATATAGCTGCCTACTTGTTGGTTTTATACTAATATTTTATTTTGCAGAGAAGGGTATTTACTCACCACAACCAGCATAATCTTTTCAAGCTAAGGTATTTCCTAGCAGATTTATTAGATTGGATTAGGTTTGATTAGTTTCCTTTACTTATATGGTGGAAGAAATATAGGGAGAAATGACGGAGATTAGGGTTAAATAGGGATGCAGGTCCATCCCCTCTTGCTACTTTGCCGAAGCACTTTGCTTTTTGTTTTGGCATTATTTGTTTTTTGAAAGAAGCAGCTGGGACTGTGTGTCTGTTTCCATCGCATCTGGCAGAAGTGAAATCTCTGAGTCAACAGAGGCAAGCTTATATTGCCACGCTGAGATGCAGAGAATGTTCAGAGCAGCTGAATATTTATATAAAAATCAATGTTAGGAATAATATTAACTGAAACAATGAAAGGATGAGAATCCCTATCTAACACATACTCATTGCCACATCCTACTCAGTCTTTTTAGAAAGAGCAAAGAGGACATAAATATAAAATGTCTGTCCTTACTGCTCAGTTTAATCACAACTGATTTGGGTGTGATCAGGTGAAACTCACTGAAATAAATCATAAAAGAACAACGTTGCCTTTAAAATATGACCTATGCCTGTTCTGTTCCTCCCTTTCTGAAGTTCATATTGGAAAAATGGTTGTGTTTGGCAAGTCCTGAAATGAGCCTTTGAAGATACCATGTTCACTTAAGGAAACTGCGCCTTTTTCTCAGCTTTTAGTAACCGTATTTTTCATTAGGGAGAAGTTGTTTGTTCATTAGTCGGGATGTAAATTCAAAAACATGACAAAACTGTTTCTAAAAAGCCTAATTATACCCCCTGGCAATGGCAGTTGTAACTATATATTTAATAATGAGATTTACTGGGGGAAAAACATAGGCTTCATAAACTGGATTTATTATTTCAACTTGTAATGTTTCTCATTTTAAGTTTCTGGGGTTTTTACAATCTCTTTACATTTATGGCAGAGGCATTACCACCCTGTATATTTTAAAACATACAGTTTTGAACTAAAATCTTAAGTCTTTAAAATTAACTCTTTGTCTAGCTTCTATCAAGTAAATTGTAAAATTTAATTGAGGTTATATGAGTGTATTCATGTATTCCAGTGGGAGCATGCAGCAGCCTTGTGAGTTTACTCTAACCCCCCAAATTGTCCAAAATTTATTGTGAGTTCTTCCCGTTATGTAACAGGGCTGTTATCATATTTCTTCTAGTTTGCTAAAGATTAGGTCTGCAAGAATTCTTCATGTTGTGCACATTGTGCATGGTTATGGTCTTCTCAAACTTTTGGTACCACCACAAGTAAACAACTGTGGCAATTGTAATGATCTGAGTCTGCCCACTGTCTTGTTTCTAGAGTGCGTTTAGCAAGAACTCTTAAAAATGTGTTAAGAATTTTATTTACAGCAAAAACATTTACTTTCTTTAGTTCCAAAGTTGACCTTTGTAAATGCAGTTAGGCGTTGATGTCTGTGCTATATGACACTATTAACCGAAAAGTGAAGCCTTGTAGCATAGAGCGTTCCCACAGGTTTCTTAAAGTTCTTCTCTCCTCTCCTGTTTTACCGTCGAGTTCAGTGGTGGGTTTTTTTGGAAAAAGCAGCATCCATACCTGGCGTCTCATTATTGACCATCCTATCAAGGACAATTAGGTATATTGTCATTGCACAAAGTAGTAGCACAAAGCAGTCTCTTTTTTTGTTTTAACTTTGGGAACCTGGCCTTGAGGTGTGATTATGAACCTGTACCCGAATTCTGGGGGCATGTGTTCCCATATGGTTAAGCTATGAATGTTCTGCTAGGAAACCAAGAGATTTATCTGCACTTAAGAAACAGAAATGAAAAACAAATCATGTACTTTCAATGATATGTACTACAGATTTGGGTTTTAGTTTTTTTGGGTCTGTCCATCTCCCCATCAGGGAAAAAATAATCATTTCTCTGTGCTTCTGATTCTGCTTGCAAAGTGACACACTTGAAAAATTGAGTTCTAGATAGCTGTTATAGGTGTGTTACATGTGTGCATTGAATGCAGTTCAGTATCAACGGCTTACAGATGCGCACCACATTTGATCAGAAAACCTATTTGTGTTCCTTTATCAACACAACTAATAAATTGTACACCCATGGTGGGTGAGAACTATGTATGAAAACTGGATGTCTGTTTTAATCCCTCCGGTCCCTCTGGACCACCTCCCAGCAGGTGTGATACGTGCTGTGCACGAGAATGAAAAAACATAGTTGACTAGGGATGAGCTCAAACCAATTGCAAGAAAGTGCAGGAGAGCTCACAAAGTTACATCTGTTATTTTGTAGGCAAACTTTAATAAATTGCTATAAATACGTGTATTTCTTAACCTGGTTGCTAGCTTCCTCAGGCATATAGTGTCAAAGGTACAGAACAGCTAGTTTCTTATTGCTGTTCTTTGCTGCAAAACCCTGGCATGGTCTTCTGAGGTTTTTAGAGCTAAAACTATCATTTTCTCTGTATGGTTCTGGGCTGTGTGCCAATTTCTCATGGGTTTATGTAGTACTGTGTCTTTTGCTGCCTGGTAATTTGGCCCTGCTGGTCATACGCCTGCTTCTCTTTCAGTGCACATAAACAATTCAGAAAAAGATACACTAGGTCAGATTCCTTGTATTTTCAGCCATGTACAAGTGGTGTCAAAGTTGAAGAGAATATCCTCTCCAAGAGCCTACCCTCTCCGCTGAGGGTGAGGGAAGCTTTGTAAATCAGAGATGATGCGTTGTCAGTCAGCCCAGCATACAGTGCTTTAGTCCGTAGAGGGGATATTAAGGCTTTTATCCCATGGCATTGTTCAGAATTACTGCTGATAAAAGGACGAATCAGTTCTCTTTGGTGCTAGGTTTGAGCTGCCTAAACTATAGAATTGCATTTTAATTTAGACTTATTTCCTACTGCAAAAAGATAAGGGCTCCTTCTGGAAGTAGTATTAGGTCTCAGCCTTGAAGGTTTCTGTTATGATTTCCACATTTATCCATCTACCTCATGAATAAAAGCGTTCTGTTTTAATTCCAGTAATCACTGTCATAAAAAAACCTTTTTTCCTTGTAGCCCTTAGCACACCCAGATTCATTGCTGAGAGCACACAAATCAGCTACTGAATTCAGTTATGTTGATTTCTTCTGCTTATTTAAGGGAGGGATCAACACCCAGCTTCAGCAGCAAGAGCCAGCACTGGCCTGTCCTGTCGTTCTCTGTGGCTTTCCCTGGCTGCCATCTCTTGCTTTCAGTTTGAATTACTGATATTATACAATTGAATGCCTATAAATGGACCCAAGCAGTAACCTTGAGACTTAAGTCTTCTAATTCCCTTGCAGAGCAGAACTGCAGAGCTTCATCATAGCAATATGACCTTTTCTCTGCGATTTCTAACTGTCATTTAATTGTTTCGTGGAGTTTCATATGCTCAAGTATTTCAAATAATTAGTTTTTCCATTGCCTACCTAACATCCAGGTTGCAGGGAGCAAATCTCCTTCCCTTCTGTATTTTCTGTTAGCTTAATTGTGACTGGCAGAGGGCTTGGGTTATGTGTCCGTGGAGTCTGAGCTGCTCTCTGAATTTTAGTGGTGACTCCAGAGTACAGTTCAGTGAATGTCTATCACCTAGTCTACACCTCCCGGCTCACTTTCACACCTTGAATGGACCACAACTTTCACAAACCTTTTGAGCCTACCAAGTTAAGCTGGAAAAAATGGATGTAACAACTGTTATCAACTGGTTCTCTTATTTGCAATTGAGCTGTAAGAGCCTCCAGAAGAGTCAGGAGCATTTTTGGCAGCTGTGCTGCTGCTAGCACCAAAAACTAGAAGCAAGGTGTATGTGAAAATAAAAAAAATCAACAGATGGGAGAAAGGAAAGTATGGTTTAGCTTTAAGATGAGAATTAGAATGCAATTTACTTCCTTTTCTGTCTCGGTCACTTAGGGCTTGATCACATAGTTGTTCTGAAAACAGATGAAGTGAAAAAACTCCTGATTTGGAGGTTATGGCTGTTGAGGTGCTGTAAAGTATTGTGTGAGATACTCCAACCAGTTCAAAATCCAAGTTAGCTTGATATTGCTGAGGCTGAATTTAGCCCGGTTAGATGACTTAGCACAGAAACGGATGAAGAGAACTTGCACAGTTTCCTTAGCTGCTGAGCTGGAGTGCTGTTCCCCCTGACGCTAACGTGAGGACTTTCGAGTTGTTACTGGTGGACGGAGCATGGCTCATGTGATCACGTTCTTACTCAAATCTAAGTAAAGTATTCTTTAAGGATTGCTTGACTTGGATTCCCACAGAGCCAAAAGTACCATGTTGAAATTTTGCTGAACACACTGCTAACTGAAAAAGCCAAAACACTTGCGCTTCAAGGACAAGGCACGCTAACCAATACCTGAGAAATAAAGGTTGTCATTTATTGATACAATGTGGTGTCTTCCCAAAGCTGAATCCGTTTATTTCTCAGATCTACCATGTGATAAGAATATTGCCACTGCCTGGTACAGCCTTTCATTTTGTAAAAGATTAAAATCAGACTTCTGTATGCTGGTTTTAGCTGCAACTTAGCATGTCTCAGAGGTAACTGGCTAGTCCATTAAGGGGAGCACATTCATCTGCTGAAAGCAGCAATTCTGATGGACCTTTGATTTAGTTTTAGGCTCCATTAGCTTATCATATGCAGGTAAAAATAAATCAGCTGTGACTTGCATGCCTTGGGGTTTTTGTTTGTCATAGCTTTAGCATTGCCAGTCATGTCGGAATTTTTATTTTATTTTATGTTGTGAATAAAAAGAAGTTTGATTTGTTGTAAAGCTCCATGCTTTGGTTACAGGGAGGAAAAATTAGTCTACATGTAATCATAACTGTGGTAGACAACTCATGTAAACATTTCCAATATGCAGGATAGCTCCATTGAAACCAAAAACTTTACAGGGTTTTACAGCCACTGTTTTGCCACTCTGTTTTACCGACTATTCATCAAACTGTACATCGTCTTTATAACCTCTCAGCTAATTTTACCTCAGTTTTCCAGTCACAGATAGGACTGTATGATCTGAAATTCCTGGCAACTCTAGAACCTGCAAGCTTTTATCATGCCATGTGATGAAAAGAAAGAACGTTTAGGTAACATTCCTTGGTATTCAGATCAGTTAATTTCCACATTTTGTAGTTGATAGTTTGGTAACGTGAACTTTTGACTACTCCTGCTTCTTGGGCAGAGTTTAAATTGTTTTTATTAACATTGTAGAAGGGTCATATTCACTTACATCACTTACATGTGTCTGCAGTGTTAATTTGACTTTTGATATAAAAATGTTTTCAGAATATATTGTTTTGCAAACCTTATTCATTATTGACCATATTTTTAATGGATATAAGTAACTGTAGTTTTTCTAAGTGGATTTTTACATAATTTTATGCTCCAGAAAGTGTCTGCCTTTGGACGCTTAAGCCCAAAATAAACCTGTTCATCTTTTATAGGGTGGTAAGAAGAAAGGAGTGTCTCCAGTTCGCTTATACCTTTTTGTCTATCACTTTTTCTCATTAAGTCTTTTTCATAGTAGCACCTGTCTTTATGGTGCAACATTTTTCCTTTTTTTCTAGTGGATAGCAAGTGAATCGTTCTTAATTCTGTTTCACCTTTCCAACCAGGATTTTGGAATCTCTTTCAAAAAATGCCTGTTCAGGTTTGATACTTCTTTCTGCTATATAGTCTCCTCAAACCTGGGAATTGTTGACTAATAATTACACATGGTGATAATTTTCCATTCTGTGAATTGCATTGCAGTGCTTATTGAAAGAGCAGTGATTTTTAACTGTAATTGATGTGCTGTTGAACAATGTGTTGTGCAGAGACTGTAAGGGGTCATTTTATGGGTTTACGTTTAGATGAATGTGTACTGTTCCAGGTGTGGATATCTTTGATCCAATCCAAGCTTATCAAGAAATAGAGCCCATCTGCTCCACAAACATGTGTTTGAAAGTATTGGCTGCCTAAGTAGTCTGCATGCACAGCAAGAAAAAATAAAATAATGCCTATTTGTACTTGAAAGATCAGTGAAGTTTTAGCCTTTTATAGCTTTGAGGGTTAAACATTATCCCAGATCATCAAAGCTTCTAACCAACCTGAGGTAAAGGTATTTTGTTTATAGATTGCTTTTGTAGGTAATGTCGTCTGTCTGTCTGTCTGTCTCTCTCTCTCTCTCTCTCTCAAGAGTTTTGGGGGGTTGTTGTTGTTGTTTTAAGACTTAATCCTTTCTTATTTCAAGCTTTATTCTGATCCACATTCTAACAAAACATTTGCACTTTTATACATACAGGTCGAAGATTGAACTGTCAATCATAGAATTATTGATGACATTAAGGAAGTGTCTGCAGATATTTCATGCAAGGAATATACCATAAAAGATCATATTGAATCCTGTTTCAAGTTATCTGACCTCTGTACATATTTGCATTACTTTTTGTTAAATAATATACACTGATTGTTGCAGCTGAATTATTTGGTAGTGTATAAAGTAGATCTAAGATGAAGACCTCAATCTTAAACATGCAGAATTCCCACTGAAGACACAGTGAGTTCTTAAACCACTAATTCCAGACTTGTGAAATAATCTTTTAATATACTTCATTTGTACATGTCAATATGAAGTCAGGAGATTGTCATATGCATTGAAGCTACAAATACCTGCTTCTTGACCATGTTATTGTGAAAGACGTGCATTGTCCATTTCTTCCTTCTCCACTGCAGCTGGTGCTGATGCCCTCGTCCGCACATTTGCTCAAAATGGCTCACTCAAAAACTGTGAAAGCAGAAATCCAGAACTTTACCAAAGGTGCTCCCTCCTCTTCTCCAAGCTTCAGAACTAAAAACCAGTAGCACTTACAGGAACATGACCACAGATCAGTGGTACTGTGTATCGTCTGTGCTTTTTACTTTTCAAGTTGGAATAAAACACAGGCTCAGACAAAATGGGAAAAAGGAGATTCTCTTCTTTCCATTTTTCCAGATGGGAAACTGAAGCATATGAGAAAACATGTCCAATCTATATAAAGAGAACCGGGAGCTGACATGATCTGCAGTGCGTGGCCTCTAAATGTTGTGAAGCAGCAGGGTTTCATTTGATTTTTAACAGGACCAGGATTCACCCTGGCATATGAATATGGTGATCAGAGATGAAATAAAATAGCATAACAAAAAAGGGCAGAAAAGAATCTTTGCAGATTTCTGTTAGACTTGGAAGGCGAAAAATGAGTAGGTCAGGACTTGTATTTGATCATATTTTCATTTGGAAAATGCAAGTTTATAAAAATATTTTTTTTCTTTGAACGTAGTTATTCTGATGATGCTTCCCTCAGGAAGACGTGTGCACTCTGGAGTGAGTTTCTGGTCAGTTTGGCAGGTCCTCCAAATTCCTAGCAGACCGGTTACCTTCGGATGGCTTGGAACCATTTGTTTATAAATCAGAATGGCTGAGTTAATTGTGCGAGGTAGAGACGTTTTCCTCTACAGAGGGGAGAAGTTTAGGAAAAACTGGCTAATACCACTTTTTTTTTTTATGCTGCATATGGCAGTAGTGTATTCTGGCTAATGCTTTTAAAAATACAGTGTTTGCAACTGGATGTTTCCCCTATTTGGGAGACAGTCTGTCCTTATAGTGGAATTGGGACTACATTTAGTGTTTGAGGTGGTTTCCAGTAAAATTCAGCAGAGACGATAGCAATATAGAGGGTTTCATAGATGTCTGTGTTTGGGAAAGAAATGGGAGAGCATTCTGATCCTAAGCATATTTGGGAAGTACCAGGGAGTACAAAAAAGGCATAAATTCCATGCACAGGAATAAATTCTCCTACAGGGTCAGGTTCAGAGGGATATCTGGCCTTCAAAGAGCTGCTCTGCTTGAGGTCAGCGCTGGCTAATGCGCTCTTTCCGCACCTGGAGTTATTTGCTGTGTGGCTTGTCGGGGTGTTGGTACGTCGTGCTCCCCGGTCTCTCGGAAGGGGAACCGAAAGCCTGCAGAGACTGGCTCGCGCTGCCGCTCCTGCTGCCTAATCCCGCGGCTTCAGCTGTGAAGCAGGCCGTGTTCAGTCGTTCCTGAGAAATGAGTTTCATTCGGAGGGTTGTTACCCTTCTGTGTCCATCTTGTCTGGAATTGAATATATGTTCAGCAGTATGCCCTTGAGCAGTGTTTGCTGGGGAAGATTGACTACCGTGTGTTATTTAACATTATGTAAGGGGTAACATTACTGGTTTTGGTGGTTTGCCTTTTGTTTTTACTTTTAAAGAGAGTTAAGCTACGCTTAAGGTTCATTGTAAGGTTCATTCCCCCCCCCCCCCATGTATTTCACCTTTAACACTGTACAGTTATTAATTTTCTTTGATTTTTAGAAAGATACTATTTTTTTCCAGTTATTCAGCCAATTTTCTTATCATAATATAAAATATATATTATAAGCAACTTGAACAAGATTCTATCTTAATCTCGGTGGAGCTCTGCTTGCTTGTACCAGCTGGGGACGTGAGTCACAGAATTCAAGAGAGCCATAGGATTGGGCTCAAGTACTACTTCACTGAAAGAGAATAAATTATAGAGGAGTTCCTCAAGTGGGGTAAAGTAACAATAATAAAAAAAGAGAACTTAAAACTAAATATAACGGGGAAAAAACTTAATTGTGCGGTCTGCTTTTATGCAGTAGTCAGTCTCTGATTAAGAAAAGAAGTGTGGGCTTGTGGCTGTCATTTGAAAATCAGGCTGAGCGGCATTAGCCTGTAAGGGAGGGAACAGTTTAAACCCTGGTGGTTATATGTTAGCTGACAGAGTAGGAATTCAGTCAATTTCTGGACTGACCTTTCCTTGATCCTTTTTGTGAAATACCACTTCTTTTTGTAGTTGTCTTCCTAATTAGATTTTCAACACTTTTTTGCTTATTAAGGAGAGCAAAAATAACTGGTGCTGTAGTTTCTTTGGGGCTAATGGTTCTGACACGCAGTGCGCTGCTTGTAGCAGTGGGTTTTGTTTTGCAGAACACTTCCAGATAATGTACTTTGTGATTAAAAGTATAAATATGGATATGAAGTGAAAAAGAATAAATGTTCTGCAGTGCCAACATGTGGAGGAGAAGCACTCTAAAGTCTACTGGCTGACCAGCTTCTGGCAAATTTATTTTGTCTTAAATAAATAAATAAAGTAAAAACGGTATGAGTAGAAGTAGTATTTCTTTTCATGAATAGGAATTACCCAGTTATGTACTCTTTATATAAAAAAAAATGTTTATTAATAAAACTGAATACCAAAGACACAGAATACTTCAATTCTGAAAGATATCTAAGCTATTAGCATTTATTTATTTATTTATTTTAAAATGTTTTTATAATCCTTTATCATTAATTGGTCATTAATTGGTCATTAAAGGTCATTAATTGGCTAACAGATTAGTTCACTTTAAGCAGACAGATTTAATGAAAAGACATGATTATGTTTTAGAAGTACCAAAGTAAAATTAAAGAAAACTTTTAATTTCTGGAGTACTTCTTAAAAGTGAGGTTTAAAACCCTAGGAACAGGTCTGCACTCTGTGGTATATAGAAGGGTAGGTGCACTTTCCCATTTAATGGATTTCCCAGGTAATGAGGAGCAACTAAACTCCTTGTTGCTTAAAATGGCAAAATTTACTTGCACTTACTCTTCTCTGTGTCCTCAACTTTACTCAGCAGAGCAATTCTGCAATAATCTGGTGATGTATTTCTGAACCAATATGGCATTGTTACGAATAAATACCTTAATATTTGCACAGGCTCTTGAGATGGGAGTCCTATTGAAACCTTAAGCAAATTGTATAATTCTCCTAAGTTTTAGGTCCAAGAATCTATACATAAGGCCAATTAAGTAGCAGAGTGTGGATTTTTTTTCTAAGAATGAGGAAAACTGCACAGTGAATGTGTTACATTGTGAGAGATGTGTGCTGCAATGAGAAACATTTACTGAAACAATTCTGAAAAAGAAAATAAAAATCCCAGTGTTATTTCTTTATTTTTAGCTGCTAGCTCATTATTTGTGTGTTTCTCAACCTTTTTACTAGTTGCCAGATTCTCCTAATATAATTGTGAGTATGTCTCTCCAACAGATTGGAATAGTAAGGAACAGATAAAAGCAAAATTAATCAGAGGTTGGTTTCTTTATATTAGTGGTTGGAAAGAACCTGATTTTTTTTTTTTTTTTAACATGCATGTTACTTTGGGAAATTGTAAAATACAAACATTCTGGTCAGTTTTGAATATATGAGTCTGTTTTTTTGTATTAGTATAATTCCATTTGGATGTATAATAGTTTGGAAGTAAAGATTCACAGGTATTAAATTGGTTATTTAAATACAGCTAGTTCTGTGAGAGCGACAGTGCTGGCATTTAGTAGATCTGTGGCTAAAAAGTGTTTCTAGGACATACAAGACATATCTTTATTCCAAACAGAATGTATTTTAGAATATAATTGTGTTTTAAAGTAAAGCACTGGAAAATACTGATGTTTATTGAAATTATATTCGAACTCTTTTACTGTTTGTGCTTGAAACAGAGCTTGTGAGAAATGCTTTCACTAAGCCCTTTTTTATTGAGGCAGAATCTTTTTTTAGTGTAAATCCTTCACTACTTTTGGAATACTCATTTGGTGAGAAGATTTCTTTCAGAAGGAGAGACTAACTAGATACATTAGTTCATCAGGGTTACTTTTTGTGTACATTATATAGGTGTATATATAGTATGTGTACATTCTAATAAAAGCTTTTCATCTTCTAGCAGGACTCCCTGTTCTCTGGAGAGGAAGTGCTGGGCGGGTGAGTCAGTGTTGAAGTGCGAAACCGGGTGGAGAGCAGAGAGTTGGGGAAGAAAGATGTTAGGTGCATACTTCCCTCTGATACTGTGGTTTCTGCCATATTGTTTCCGCATGGTTGTAGTAAAGTCACTTAAACCAGGCTTTTCAGCTGCGATCACTAATTACACGTTTCTTGAGTGCCTGAATTAAAATGCTGGCTTCAGTTTTATATAAGGAGTGATATGCAGCGATTAGTGAGTCATCTGCTGGTCTGAGGGCATCAGGAAAAAGAAATGCTGGTGAACGGTTGCTTAAGAAGAGCTTGGTTAAAGTGGTGTTTGCAGGCGTTCTGCCATCGGAGTCGCGGAATAGTGTGGGCTGGAGGAGGTGTGTGGAGGTCATCCAGTGCAGCCTCTTTTCAAACAGGGCTGAAGTCAAATTTAAATAAAGTTCCTCAGGACGAGACCAGCTGAGTTTTAGTGGCCTACAAGGATGGAGATTGGGCAGTTTGCTCTGGATGGCCTGTTCCAATGCCAAACCTCTCTAACTGTAAAAGCTAGGCTGCTGCTTACCTTTCTTTTCTAGGCTTTTTCTGGCTTAGTGAAGGCAGCCTTAATTTTGCCACTTTCTAACATTTCAGTAAAGGTGCATAAACATGTATTTTCTTAAATGTTTTCCATGTGTAATCTTTGCTTTCCAATGTATCCTGTATTTATCCTTCTCTTAACTAAGAGAAATTCTTTTCTTTTTGTCAGTAGTCCCTTTGCAAAAGAGGAGGCGTGTATCCCACACATTGGCAAATGAAGTCTCTAAGTGAAATTTAATACTCAGTGTTATAGTTTGGAAACAATGCAGTTTTTACTTAACCAAAATATTGCTAAGCTGTTGAATGTGTCATCTTTTAAAGTTGCTTTCATTAAATTAGCATGTATACATACAGGGTAATCTAGCAGAGCTTGAAAACAACATAAAGCCCTTATGTTAGGGAAAGAACTGCTTAGGACGGAAAGGTAAACCTCCAAGGGTTTGTATGCTCAAGATGATAGAAACAATTGTTGACTGGGTTATCAGTATTTGAGATTTTCCTTTTGCAGAAGCTTGTGTCAGTAACGTTAAATCCAGAGGCCCTTCAGGAAATGCAGAATGAATATCTGAGACACTGATACCCAGAACTTAGGCCATGTGAAAGGTTACCCTGAGGTAAGCTGAAAATGAAAATGTAGTTTGATAAGAAAATTCTTCTCCCACATAAGGGAGATGCATTAAAATTCATTTTCCTGCAGGTATGTTCTTTTTTTCCCTTGGAAGAGCAGGGAACAAAGCAGAGTGTCAGAATCTGCATTTAAATTAAGATACTTCATGTGAGAAGGTATGGCAAGATAAATTTTTAATGCTTAGTGAAATAGTATAGTGATTTTTTCCATATATGCACAAAATTTTGCTATAGCTTCACCACCAGTGTTAGGTTGCATGTGATTTAATATAACCAACAGGAGAGCTCCTGAAAATCAGTTTAACAAGCACAGGAATATTTTGTCCTGTTCAAGCGTTTTCTTGTACATAATAAATTAAGTAAGAATAGTATACAAAAGAGTATGGGCATGGTTTGGGTTAAGCATAGATTTCATACGTTAGAAATAAATTACTTTAATAATTATTTTCTTTGGTTTCACCTTGGGTCCAGGAAATATTTTTTATTTTTAATTGATGGTGATGATGTCTCTTTCATCTGACCTACAGTATAATTTAAGAAGCCCCACAGGCTATTTGCCCTTAGATGAAGAAGTCCTTCCATTATTACTGTGTTTCCTCTGTTGGGAAGGCGATCAGAAATCTGGTTGGTAAACAAAGTAAGGGTTAGCAACTCTGATCAATTATATTTTCGGAAAGCAAGGTCAGATTTTTTTTTTTTTTTTGTCATTTACTCTGGCTTCCTGTGTAGCATTGGGTACAAGATTCTGCCCATTTTGTGCAGTAGTTTCCTTGACATGTAGGTGGGTATAAGATTGTGTATCTTACAGGACAACATCCAGAATTTCAGATGCTTGAATAATCACTTTATCCCTCTGCAACTTTGAAATGATTAACTTCCTCACTGTTAGAAATATTTACTTTCTTTTTCCATTTTAATTTGTCATCTTTCAATTTTCCACGGAGGTCTCTGAATCCCATATATTGTTTATGGTTTTAAGTCACCATATAACTGTTGCTCTGTAGGACACATCTGGTTTTGTTTCAATAATTTCTGTTACAAAATGTTTTTTCAGATGCTTAAAATTTTTCTGGATTTTGCAATTAGTGTGAAATTTTCCATCCTGTCCCTTGTTGAATGTTTTGGAAGCCTGTAGCCAGAATGTAACAGCCACTTCTGGGAACACAGATAAAAAAGAAATCAAACCAAGGTCCCTGTATCTTATAGGTTCTGCTTTTTAAAGATTCTCTACACTGTATACCTTTCCCCCTACCTGCTTTCACTAAAAAAACCTAAATATTCCACAAGAAATGTGCTTTTTACCATGCCTCGTATTTTTATATTTTGATGCATGTATCCATATGAACTGATACGCAGAGGGAGTGGGGTGAAGGACCTGCTGACTGCTTTTTGTTGCCTGCTAGAGAGGAGGAATATACCTGTTCTGTGGATATGCAGTAAGGTGTGCAGTAATAGGTTGGTGTAAGGAAATAAATGCATTATGTCCAATTAACTTCCTGCTATTTACTTAGAGAATACTCTGACACTTACATTTGCAGTTGATTTTCTGTCCTTCAAATTTTGGTACTGTATGGAATTTCTGTCTGTCTCTGATATCACCAAAACACAACATTTTGGATGTTCAAAAGACCTGTGATGCTGCAAGAAGACCTGCAGCTTGATGCAGTTCATCTGGTTTTAATATAAGCTACAATAGTGTCAGCTGGGAATGAATTTTATGCCTCTTACTGTAGATTAGAAGACTCTAGTCCCCCTAAAATTTAATTAAATATATACCATTTTTCTGACAGGAAGTATGAGTGATTTTGTTCACAAATTTGATGCACTCTCAAATAAAACTATCTCTTGGTTATAACAGATTATCTGTCAGAATTCATATATTATTCTAACCTGTAAATATAAGAAGATTATTTTATAAATCCAAGCATAAGTAATTTAACCATTCTTACATTTATTAATCAAACTTCCTTTATAAAAGCTTGCATTTGCATTGACTTTCAGGGAAATATCATCATATTCAAGAAATAAAAGAGCCATCTCAAAAAGAGCAAACCTCTAGAAAGCTAGCCAACTTCATGGCAAGTCCTTTCAGCATGAATCGCACCTTGAGAGATCTGTCATGCTTTCTTGCATATCTCCAGTCATCACTGACCTTCCCCTCCACTGCCCCCCCCTTCCAAAATCATCCTTATTTTCTCCTCCTTCTCTATCCTAGCTATAGAGTCTAAAGCCAAACCCATTCTGTCTCAAAAACAATATCCAGAATCTTCTGGGGAAGGAAAATGCCTGTTCTTCTAGTTGTACTGTCTGCTCTGTAATTTGTCGTTCAGGTTTTTCTTCATGTTACTGTAATAGAACAACAGATTGTGTTAGTCAGCTTTGTATTTTCCGAGCAGGCCCTTGTACTTCATGTGTTATAATTCACATTTTAGTCTTGTCTTTAAAGTGTCCACATGCTTCTGCCACAGCTATCATCTGAGTCAGTTTTAACTCATTTTGAGAAGTGTGTCACGTTTGTTCATCAACTATAGTGTTTTTATTTGCATCTCTTCTGGAGTGCGGGATGATTCAGGAGGAAAGAAAGGATAGTTCTAACTACTCAAAAACTAAAAGTTGTTCTTTAGTGATCTAGGATGACCCCCAAAAGATCTCATGATCTCTGCGTGGAAAACCAAATCCTGTTATCTATAGCCATATTTCTGCAAAAATCTTCCTTTACTGAGAATAAGATAAATAATCTGACAAGCCAGTCATTGTATTTTTAAATCTGATTTACTTTGTTCATAGTTTTCTAATCTTCTGAATGTTGTAAGGTGTGTTTTGTAATATCTTTTAAATTTTTTTTTTATTGTCAGCAAAAAAGACTCCTGTAGGATAATTGTAGACTTAATAGTATGAACTCACACTGTATGGTCCCGCCTTAAATTCTCCAGTGGCTTTTATTTGATGGATTCATCTAGTATAAGGATTGGATGATTTTGTTCACTTTCTTTTCTTAGGTCTTCATACAATTAGTTTCTTTTTATGAATGTCATCATCTCTGATAAATTTGTCAGTTTTTGTTTTCAATATGTTGCATCCTTTTAACAGAGTTAGTGCCTGTTAATTCTTGACAATGAGATACCTAGAATTGCTGTTTGAAAATGTATTTATCCTATTACTAATCTTCAAGTGTGTGTTTGGATCAAGAGAAATAAGATGTAAGGATCAGAGTGCTGGAAATTAAGATTTCAGGTGTATTAAATTATTATATTAAAGCTAATAATTATAAAACAACAATCTTCCCATAATAATAATGAACATAAAATGAGAGTGAGGCAAAGTTCTGTTGGTTATTGAATCCAAACCACTCAAATATTTATATAGAAATAAGGAAAAGTTTATCAGTTATTAATGGGGAAAACACTGTGGCAATACATTCTTAGCAAGCTTCCCATTTCTCAGAAGAAGAGTTATTTCTTAGGTAACTTGAATGTATAAAGTCACAGAGACTTTCTGTGGAGAATGTTGTAAAAGACATACCCTGTTTTTCTGTTCTCTCATCAGTAAAATTGTTCCATGCTGGTTCTAAAAATACAGATATCTGTTACTTATTTTAACTGAGGAGGGCAAATTTGGTCCTGGCACCCAAAAATCATTCTAACTTCTCAGTAGTTATTCTAGATAAAAATTATATACATTTGGTACAGGTGGTGGTGAGGAAGCCCTGGAGTATGTGAACAGATTGGAGGTATCAGTATCACCTGCCTCTTCTTTGGCCCATCTGACTGGTCACTAGCCAGGGTCAGCAGCCAGGCAGATGGAAGAGTCAGTACTGCCGAAGCTTGTCAGCTGTCTTTCTCCATGGTTTCTGGCAGCTTTTTGCATGTGTTTTACTTCTGGTGGAAGGAATCATGGAGCTGGGAAACAGGGATGAGGTACTATGTACAGATTGTTGTAGGGTGCTAGAGCAGGAGGTTCTCCAGCCTACAAGGCACATGGTGTCTGCCAGTTTCTGTTAAGGGGCCATGTACAAAGAGCTCAGTCTTGCAAGATTTCAGAAGTTCTGGTATTTAGCAGTTTTGTAGACTTTTAACAATTTATAAAGAATTGTGCTGTGTAATTTACCCCCCTTGTGTTGGGAAGGTATGATTTCTTTTCTCAGACAAATATTAAATCTGTACGGTTGTTCTAGTCGCATCTTTTTGCCCATTATTTCAAAAACAAAATATGTTTTACGGAAGTCATGCTATAGATTTAAGTGTATGAAATGAAGTACTCTCTCTGTTTCTGCTTCTGTTTGTCAGAATCTTTACCTGAGAATTGCTTTGAATATTCTGATCGTGCTTTGGATAGAAAATTTGTTGATGAATTCCATTTTCTTGTTAACATACGTTAATTTCATGATATTTGGCTAACAAAAATTATCTTTGTATTTTAATAACTATATTTCTAGTATTTGAAGTTTTACCTATACATACTTAAGTGGGCAACCCAGTCACTGGAAAAGACCTGTTTCACACTGATGGAGTGAGTGAGTACAGTTTTCACATGGAAAAGTGTTTTCAGCTTTGCATGCTAATCAGTATTTGCTGAATCTTGGGTACTTGAATAAATTCAGAGTGAATTAGCAGTCAAGGGCCGCAGGATTAAGTAGTATTGAATTAACTTACCTGCTTTACCGTTACTACTTTTTTATTATGTGTATTATAATGCATGGTTCATACTGACTTTAAAAACTATATATATATAAAGACTCTTTGATGTATTGATTTCCCAAAGTAGCTTTACCTTCATATCTGGAAATAGCTTTGAAACATATTACATATAATAAAAGTTATGAACAGTGAGACTTTTTTGATACATTTAGTTTTTCAAAGACATCACACATGACACTAATAATACAGATGATTGATTTGGCATTTGGGATAGCTCATCAAATGTTTTTGAATGTCTGAGAAAAGTAATAGTTTTATGCCATTACATTTACATTTAGACAAGCCCTCAAAGCTAGCAGTTTCTGTTTTATATTTCTTGTAATAGCTAAAATATCCTTTTAAATTCTGTACATACGCAATAATGGAATGAAAAGATATCCTATGCAAAGCATGTATGTACCTATAAGCCTGAATGTGTTGTGGTCACTGTTTAAATATGAGCATCCTGATAGTATGTTTTGATGTTATTTCTGATTTTGTTTTGTTTTTTTTTAATGTAAAGATGAAATTCCGTAGAGTAAAGGGGGTTAGTGCTAATTTGGGGATTTTTACGAAGAATTCCATTCCAAATATCTGCTAACGTATTTTGCCATCCTATGTAGGAATAATTCTTTTTAAAATATTAGGAATATTAGGAATATGTGAACCAATTTCTCTTTCACACATGAGAAGTCCTATTTTCTTTGGCCAAATATTTTAGATAATTTAAGTGTTTGTGAAAATGCATGTGGCAGATGTATGTTAAATAAATATATGTATATTTCCACTTTCTTCTTTTCCTATCAAATTTTAAGATGAAAAGCATAGAAAAGCTAATAAAAGTGAAGATCTGAGCTCATATTTATTGACTTTAGTGCTGGAAGTTTCGTCTTGCAGTGTTCTTGCTTAAAAACAAGTTAGCATAACTACATTTTGTTTTATTAATATCTGCATGAAATTCTTCCTTCTCTCTTTTTCTTGCTCTGTTTTCTAAGAAATTCTCTTGAAATTGCTGATGTACTCAAGAAGTGCTATTCCGTATGTATGAGGATGCTCAAAGACGCACAGATTTGGCAGTGGATTCTTGCTCATTCACATAAAAGGTATTCACTCCAAAATACACAATGCACAATTTAGTGGAGCAGATGATAGGTGATGCTATGGTTCATTGACTTTCCAAATTAGATTTGCATGATTCCAGTGCCTAGATATAACAAACAAACTAGATGCAAACAGGAGCTTGAGTTTGGCTAAATGGTGTCATCATTGCAGTTCATAAGATCAGCCCAGAGACTCTGGAATTGATTCATTCATCACATTTCCTTTTCTAAATAGCCAAAATTAATTTTTGGACTCTATATTAGCTATCTCTTTGAGAAAGCTGACAGTGTTTTCCTTGGGAAGTGTAAGAAGAAAGAAGCTTTCGTGCTGTTTTGATTTATTGACTAGTTGTGTTGGTCATCACTTGTTCCTTGTAATTAGTAACCTGAACTGTGTTATCAACAGACCTGTTTTTGTTTTGCTGACAGTAGCATTCTGCTTTTGAATAAGTTGTATCTAAATGGCTAAAAGTTTGCGTGTGACCATATACTAGAACTAAATGTGAAATATGGTGCGTTGTTAACAGTATGTTGACGATGTTTAGCTAAGCAGCCAGTGGTTAACCACTTCAGTCCTCAAGGATGTATTAGAGTCGCTCCAGTTTTTTTTAAAGCTTAGGCCTTGTGAGATGCAGGAAGGGTATGATAGCTTTAGAAGCAGCCATTAGTCTTCTGAAAAATTATGAATTACTTCACTTTGCTGTCTTTTTCTTTATTGGGTTTTTTTCTTTATAGAATCACAGAATAAGTTAGATTGGAAAGGATCTTTGGAAATCATCTAGTACAAGCCCTGTGGGAAGGGGGTCCAGTTAGATCAGATGGCTCAGGGCCACGTCCAGCTCAGTTTTGAGTATCTCCAAAAATGAAGGTTCTGCAGCCTCTCTGGGCAACCTGTTCCAGTGCTGGACGAGCCTCACGGGCAACAAAATGTGCATATATCTAATTGCAGTTTCCCGTGTTCCCACTTGGGTCCATTGACTCTCATTCTGCCCCTCTGAGAAGAGTCAGGCTCCGTCTTTTTTTACTCTCTCATTACATAGTTGGAAGACAGGAATGCGATTTCCCCTGAGCCTTCTCTTTTTAAGGCCAAATAAAACCAGCGCTCTCAGCTTTACACACCATGTGTTGCAGCGCTCTACCTGTCTTGGTGCCCCTCTGCTGCACTCGTTCAGTATATCCAATGGATGGAGGCACCTGAAACAAGGCATAGTCCTCCAGATGCTGTCCATGTACTAGAAAATACTTTTATTCTGGTCAGCAATAACAACCACTGTACACAAATGAAAAAAAAGGAGCTGCTTTAAAAATAAGCTGGTATTTTCTTATCTTTCCCTGCCTTTCTTTTTGTTTGCTTGTCCTTCATTATTTTGTTTGCGCTATCTTCAGTAATGCACGGTCTGACAACGTTGTTTTGTATCTCAGTGTGTTGTGCTATCTGCTATGTCATCGCTGTTTTGTTGTAGGCCTGGTGCAAATTTACGTATTTTACAATCATTCAGCATGTTGCAGTTGTCTTTGTTATTCTGTTCTGCAAGTAAAATTCTGTAGCTAGCTTTTCTCATTTTCAACAACAAAACCATAGAAACCTTGATTTATCATGATTCTAGGACATGAAAACAAGAGTTGCTTTCCATTGTGTAACACAAAGCAAATAAAATTCAGGATAGCTTCAGAAGAAGGTTCTTTATTTAGGAAGCAATCGTTACAGTTTGCAAATGATTAGAATTATTGAAGCTTAGAAAAAAGGTGTTTTCTGGGTTTGATCCTTCTGTTTTGTCAATTTTATTGAAGTTTGTAGCAGTTAATGGTTTAGAAAACTTTTTCTGTCCCATTATTGGTTTATAATTTTAACATTGAAAAGTTTAAAGCCAAAAGCCTCCCCCAATACAGATTAACTTAAATAAGACATTTTTTGCAATGTTATGCTTTGACTTTTTTTCTAAATTTTACAATAAGATTATAATCTGTTTTGAGTTGAAATACTGAACTTTTTCAGGAGTATGTAGTAGTATTTGTCATCATGTTAGCTAGGATTTTCTTAACTCGGACTCCTCTGGAAGATGAATCCTATTAAAATGCGTTCTTGTGTGACACAATTCTAACAAATGATCCATAGGCGAATGTTGCACGACCAGTTTTAAAATGTCCTGCTTACGAAGAAAGGTCAGTTATCCAGGGTGCTCAGATCAGTCGAATGGCTTCGAGGGGGTCTGCGAAAAGCTTTGTCTGCATTTTCCCGCTTGCTGCGAGCTGCGATTGCGGGAGTATTGGTACCGGGAACCACTGCGACTTTAGCACGGTGAGTAACCTGACAGCCTGCCACGCTCCGCATTCCTCAGTGGCTCCTTAGAATTTATGACAGGGGGTGTACGACTACGTGGAAAGCAGCGTGCAGTATCTTACGCGCTCTACTTTTAACTCCAGTGCTGTTTTATTCCAAGAACTGATACTCTTCTATAAAATCAAAAAAAAGGGAGGCGGTAGCGGTAAGAATCCTGGCCATTACTGCGTGGTTTGAGATCAGAAAGATGAATGATCCTGTCGTAAAGAGAGTCCGTACCCAAGGATTCCAGTGAGCACCACGAGACGCACAAGCAGTGCTTCAGTATTCACGGTTATCTAGTTGCTTAAAAGCATTAGTATGTCCTTCTGTGTTTTTTTTTCCTGCTGATATCAGAGAATTAAAATCTGTGTATGAAGCACATGCAGTTTCTCAACTTACCTGTCTGAACAAAATGCTCCTTCACAAGTGTTGCAATGATTTGGGGTTTGGGGGCTGTGGAAACAGTTGCACTAAGAGCTCGGCTGTTGGCGCTTTGCTCAAGGTGCGCGTGTACGGGGCAGGGAGCAAGGTGTCCTTTCCGCGCTGCGTACGGTGGCAGCTCTGGCAGCTTCCCGGGCAGCGCTTCCCCACGGCGGAGCAGTCGGTCTGTGCCGCTTTTCACAGCGCTGGTGCTGGGGTGCTCTCTGAACGCGCTGGCTGCGTCCCTCTTCGGCGCTGTCGGCACGTGGCTGCCTAAGGCATGATGCCTGTCAAGCCTTCTGCAAACATGCGGGCTTCACCTCCATCGCTGCTGTAGGACCTGGTGTGTAATGCAAAGAAAATGTTCTGTATTTATTGTAAGCTTTGCAATAATAATATTTCTTGTGTTTGTCTCCTGGTTAAGTAGCTTCATTGCCATGATTATTTCTGTTGTTCTCTTATGATTTTCATTTACAAGCTGCTTTCAGGACATGTATGCTTAGCTAGAAAGGGATGTTTCCAGTTCTAAAGCACTTGATAGTTTTAGGTGAAGAAAATAGCAACAAAAAATGTATTCTCTATGCATAGAAGAAATAACCAGACAAACATTAAAAATTCTGTGCTGCCAGTTTTGGAACGTGACTCATGCTATTCTACTTGCATGAATTCTGCCCCTTCCCACTTTTTGTTTACTGTTACTGAATACTTATCAAGACAAGGATAAATAATCCTTTTTGTGTTGAGCCCTTGAGTTTAAAAGCCTTAAAAGCCTTTTGAAAATCCAATTTAACTATGCTGCTTTGCAGGTTTTATTCTGCTCCTTCTGTACGCCAAACTTGCTCTGCATTTTACTTCCTCCTTTTTTATTCTTTGGTGACTTTTAAAGATCAAATAAGTAAAACAACTGTTTGATTTAATATTTTTTTAATGATTTATTTATAGGTTATGTTGCAAAGCTGGAGTGAATGTGGCCAAGTAAAGCATGTTAATAAGAGATACTGATAGGGCTTTCAACACTGATGAAATCTAGTCCATTACAGCTATTGGTCATACAAGCTTTTTTTAAGCACTTGCCCTGACAGTTCTGACGAATTCATTTAACAAAATAAAACATCATGTCAAGATTTAAATCTGTGGGTGTGGAAGGAAATTAAAGACATTCGTAGTTCCTGTAAAAGGAAATGAATGAATATTTTTAGAAAGTATAAATCTATTTAGAACTTCTGATAAAAACCCTCTTTGTGATAATGCTGTAGTGTGATGTATGGCAGCAAGTTTCAAGTATCTGTTCACTTCAAACATTTGCGGGGCGTCTTTATTCTATATACCTTCTCTGTCCACGGCTGCACAATTCTTGCAGTTTTGCTCAGCTTCTTTTCTACGTAGTGACCCAGATTTCTGCATAGAAACGTTTTTAAACTCCATTGCTTCTGATCTCAGTCCAAAGGGTCAGTGGTGACCTGGTTATCAGCTGTCTTAGCTACTGAAATATTTGCTGATGATCTGTACTTCATTTGGAGAAGAAAAGGCATTACAAAGCAATGAAATGGATTAGTTATTTAGAAGTACAGTCTTGTGATTTTGTTGTTTAAACTTTTGTATAGCAACAGCAGGTGGCTAAATTTAATCAATTCTGTGAACACGGAATTCAGAAGCTACTGTTGGTACTAGAGGTCTAAGTTTCTTTTAGGTAATTCATCTATAGCACCATCTAAGAATAGAAAGCAATACCCTATAATTTAATCCATCAAGCAAGGGAATTCTGAAGGAGCGTATTTTCTTTTCAGTGGTATTTATGTGACTATGGAGTATCCTAAAGTTCACCTCCCCGTCTTTGCAGTCATGCCTGTATTTGTCTGAGTACGGTGTTTCTACTCTTTCATTTCTCACAATTACAGGCGATGCGGGAATACCCAGATTCTCTTGCTGCTTGGTTGTGTTCATGGGTGCAGCCACAAGACAGCCGGAGGCAACAGGCGAGTTTGCGTGGTGCCACAGCCACTGCAGCAAGCAGCAACGGAGCTCCAAGCATGAGGATTGCTTGGGTCTGTCCAGGGGGAGCAGATCAAGTTTCTTGTTGCTGACTTGTTAGTAATCTAGTTTTGGGGGGGATCCCAACCCTCATTTGTATGTCTCACTAGAGAGTAACAAAATGACTTTTTTTTTTCCCCAAACATTTTTGAAAGGCCAGAACAACAGTCGTGTGACCTTGGGATGTACCCAACCTTTTTTTCTGGTTACAGTCCCTTTCTTTACTTGGTGTCTCTCTGGTTGGACAGGTCAGTTTATGTCTAAGGGCAAATAAATTAGGGAGTCTATCAAGAAATTCAAGAGATGTTATTGAAACACATGAGACTCTTCTTTTCTCCCTTA
This sequence comes from Apteryx rowi, assembly GCF_003343035.1. NCBI lineage: Eukaryota > Metazoa > Chordata > Aves > Apterygiformes > Apterygidae > Apteryx > Apteryx rowi. Next base: position 3,004,674 of record NW_020450783.1, read on the forward strand.
GCATAGATGAAGAAATATCTGCATATTTGTTTCTCTAATGCATGGAACATTAGGTAAAATATAAATGACAAATGGTAAACTTCCTCTGTATATAGGGAAAAAAAAAAGTGTATGGAGTCCTAACTGGATTACCTTGTGGGTTCTGTACTTGCTGTTAACTTCAGAAATGTATAATTTGATACAAGATTGTGCTATTTTAAATTCCAGCTTCAAGAATAGTCTTTAAGTAGTGGAATTGAAATTAGAATTGAAATTACAGAAAGATGATACTGGAATTAAGTCAAGTTTATGTAGTACTTCTGGTTCCAAAACACCTCAGAGTGTTTTGTAAGCTACTTATAAATATTACATGTTTCTGACCTTACCCTACCCATTACTGAGAGCAAAGCACCCACTGAACTGAGCCAAACATGACAGACGCTGTGGACAGGGCTGAGGGTGACATTTGAGCAGGCAGTTTGGCACGTGGCCACACACACGGCTCCAACTCCTTTCACCTGTGGCATAGACGGAGCTTTCCCTCTGTAAGAAGTGGCGCGTCTCCACTATCCAAGTAAATTGTTCAACTAAAACATGTTATTCTGAAAGCATCCAATTTTAATTCCAAATTTCCAATGAATGGAAAACCTAGAGGCTAAAAGCTTTTCTCAGTTAAGAATGTGTGTCTTGTTTCCACTGTGTATGAGGATTATTTTGCTGTCCAGACTGGGGTTGGCTTCATGTCTTTTTCTGTTCAATTGAAGAATAAGTTTTCCTCCTGTTTACCCAGTTCAGTTTTATGACACCTTTCTGGAATAGAGGATGAGGAAATAACTATGGCTATTTTCCTCCTCACTAACAGAAACAAGGATGTCAGAAATGGACCAAAGAGGAAACGTGTAGATACAGGCATATGTAGTTACGAAAGTTGCGGGTGTGTTTCGTGTCTCAGTTCGTGTCCCGCCCTGTGCTGCTCGCGGCCCCCGCAGCCGTGCCCAGGCGCAGCCCCGCGCCTGGGGAAAGCTGGTCCGCAGGGCTGGGACGCTGATCTGCGTGTGAAGACGTCGTGATTGCTCGCAGAATGCTGCAATCAGATATGGGAGCTGGGAGCTGCACCGTGTCTGCCCTATATAATTTCAGCTCAGAAAATTGAGGTGTTATGTAGTCTTCATGGAAAAATTATAAATAGATGCTGAAATTATTCGTTAGAACTGTTAGATACAAAAAATGATTAACCTTGCCTACAAGAAGGTTCTGAGAAACAAATCGGTGTTCAACTTTGAACTCAGCTCAGGATTAGTTCATAATTTTAATGATAGATAGTTTTTATGATGTGTATGCTGTGATGTTAAATGGCACTATGTAGATTGGAGAAGTAGATTGGGGGTGTGCTCCAATAGTGTAGAAAAGTATCTCAGTTTTACTATATCAGGTAAATCAGAGCACCACTGCTCTGGTAAGATTATAAATAGCTCATTTTGAGTCATTTATTTTACTCATCTATAAAATTCTCCATTGGATAAATACTGTTTAAAATACAGATATTTTCCAGAAGAAGTTGCCTGCTAGAAGACTTCAGTCAGTTACAAATTCATACTGGTGTTTCCCTATCCCAGTGTGTCTTACCCAAACCCCACTAGCGGGATTGAATTGAGCATTAATCTGATTTCTTTTTTGTTACTTTAGAAACAGAAAAAGATTTCATTGGGGTCCTGTGTTATTTCATTAAATGCATTTCCTTAACTTCAGATCCATTTCTGTAAGTCCTTGCTCTGCAAAGACACATGCACGTATATATAGTTTCATTCTTTGAAGTCAGCCTGACTGTTCATGTTGGTATGTGTGTGCATAGGTCTTTTCAAATCTGAGACTAAATATATGTATTTTTAAATTTGGCTTTGCTTTTAGGTAAATAAACTTTAGTAAGTAGCTTTTTCATTATGAAAAGCAAATTCTTAAATTATTGGACTTCTGTTGCTAAGTCTTAACAATTGAAATAGGACTTTAGTGCTTTCATTGCTTAAGTCATTTTCAATTATCGTTAGTTACCATCTTTTCAGTTACAGAGGATACATCTAGATAGTGTTCAGTTGTTTTCAGCTCAGACTTTCTCAAGACACAAAATGATGAAGTCTGAAAGGGATTTAAAAAATGTTCAGACTGAGAGTTACTGAATGATGATTTCAGAAATGTTTGAATTTTTTTGTTATGGATTTTTTTTTTAAAATGCATTCCCATGGTAAAGCTTTATGGCATATTGCAGTACGTATTGATGAGACTGACTCAGCTCTTTCTTGCTCTGGTACAGATGACTCTAGTGAAGCCAATGGAGTCATGTGAGAATTGCTGCGGTAATACGCAGGCTATTAATTTTTACTTTAGTCTCACCTAGAATGCTCTAATATTTAAAACTGACCTCATAATTATTGCCACAGGTTCCAAAGTTTTTTGTATTTTTCTTGTAACTTGTCCCTCCTCTTTATTTTTTGCCATTGAAATTTTTTTTTTTTGAAGTCATTGAAGAGTGGAATATTTATGGCTATTTGGTTAACACTCGTATACAACATGGAGTGGTGGGCATGCAATATAGTAAATCAAAACTCTGGAAAATTTTCCAAACATAATATATGGAGTTAGATTGAAAGGGTAAGGCGAATATTTCTAGACCATCTTTCTACAGGGTAAGAGGCTCAGCATGAAATTAGATATACGTTATTTGTGTTGTTGCTTTCTGTGGAAGGAGACTAAAAGAATCTTAAAACAGTTCAAACAGGCTATAGTAAATCAGAGATTGAAGAAATAAATATAATTTCTTTGCAAAGGTGGTACTCCTTGGTACTCCTATTCTACCCACTTGTGAAGAATATTAATCCAGCAGCAAGTGAGTTTTAACACCACCTCTATTTAGAGATTAATTAAATAACCTGTTAGTTAATGATGCCTGTCTCTTAGGCATTGCATTTTAGGAATCACTTCTGGTGGCAAAATGTCGCTAATAATTTATGATTTTTTATTTTATTTTATTTTTTTTAACTAAAGCAATGTCATATAACTGCAGAGTTGGCTGAATTATTATTCAGAGGCACCTTCAAGATGACTGGACTTCTTGAAGAAGACAGAGGAAAGAAGGAAGGTGGTTCAATATAAAATTGTGTTTGCTGTAAACTTTTATTGTAAGGATGGAGGGACGAGGAGGAGATGAAGACAATATTGCATGGATTGCTCAAAAAGGAAAGCTGACTATATTTAAAAAAGTGAATTAAGAATGTAAGGAGATATGACATGGATTGCCTAAAAAAAAAAGAAAGTTAACTATTTAAAAAAATGAATAAAAATGTAAGAAAGATGTGAGTGATAATTAAATTTATTTTTTAATGAGAAGCCTGAATAAGATACAAGAAGATCTGATGTGCATCGCTCTTGGAAGATGTACAATTGCTGTCTTGCTCCTCCTGCCCCTTGGGTGTAATCTGCTTTTGGTTCGGATCCTCAATTTTAACGTTTTCTGCATCAAGTGAGATTTCTCTCTGCCCCTTTCTGCCATCTCTCTCACGCCTTTCTCTGCTCCTTGGAATGAATGGCCAGCGGACAGCATCAGCTCGCTTCACCTGATTGAGCTAAGGTTTGGGGTAATATGTATTGTACCCTCTGTGATCCATATTGGAACGGCAGGAACAAAATGAATTTGACTTGTCACTTCTAAGATTTACAGGAATTGGATCAAGATGACAAAGCTGCTCTCGCTCTACTTTGAGCTTCTCTTTTGCCGCTTCTTTCACTAATGCAGCCTCATGTAGTCAAGTGAATGTGTGGAGTGGGAACAAGCGGGTAGAAAGATACTGTTTTGAGGAGGGCAGGAGAAAAGGAAAATGGTGACAATTATAAAAATGTAAATGCCTATACTTCTGATACTGTTGTAGGTCGACAGGACATTGTCTTTGTGAGTAAAAAAGAAACTTACCTTGTGTGTGGTTGTAGTGACAGGCATGTTTTGTAATTATAATTGCGAATAATTATTGTTTGCAAACATATATTCTAATTTTGAATGTTTATTTAACAATATTCATGAAACTTAATTTATTAACATGAAAGATTCACATGAGTTTTTTGCATTAGATTAATATTTAGAAAATGGTTGAATACCAAAGAACTGTATATTATCTGCATATAAGTAGACTTATATGTGAGCAAGACAATTGCTGCGCTTGTTCAATATCCATTGCATGTTTTTAAACTTTTAGCATTTGTGAATCTTTTCTTGAAAGACTTTCAGTTAGCAAAAGTTGTGCCATGTGACTAATCAGAGACTACAGCTGAGGACTATTTGAATCCAACAATTTACCAGACATTGCTAACAAACTGCTGACAGTTCTTCCCATAGGATAAAATTTTGTTAAAGTAATTTGCGAGACAAACACTTCTGAGTAATGAATTCATCTGCAGCTATCAGGGTCAGCTCATATTCGTAAAAGCTTGCCTAAATTTATGGTGGAATTTACAACGAGCAATATGACCTGCTATATGTATCATTCAGGAATTCAGTCAAGGAAATATAAGAAAACATCCTCTTGTGTCCATGTCCGTGGCTGCTGTGCAGCCTGTGCAGCCTGCCTGAAAGAATTCTATATTCTGTCCAGACTAAGAGCCCAAATAAATTAAAATCTGTTCATTTTGGGAAGTGAAGCTTATTGAGCTATTCACATTTAATGGACACAATTAAGAATGTTCATGTGGAGTGGAAGTGTGCAACAGCTAAGCAGTTGCTAATCAGAGCAAGTAACTTAGGAAACTCTGTCACAGCTTTCTTGCTCAATAAATGAGAGTGAAAAGCATTCTGGAAAAGTAGTATTGAACTACATCAAATACTTCTTGTAGTTGACTGCTGCGCTAGCGAGTGGGCATTTCTAATGAGACTGGACTGCTTTGTTGAAACTGAATGGAAGAAAACATCAATTTAAATTAAAAAACAAACAAACAAACTGCCACATCTAGCAACTATTAGCACATTCCTAAAAGTGCTAATTAAATATGCTGAAGAACAAACAGGTGATACATCCAGTCATTTTACATCATTCAGACTTAGAAAAACACAGTTCCTTTCCACTGCTGTCTTTGCTTCCAGTTTTTATTTTTGTTCTCATTCAATAATTTCATGTCCTAACAGACCGTAAAGAAAGTTTCCTCAGATTGATTTGGAGGAAGTGCACAATGGGTGCTGCTTTTTATTGGCACGGTTAATGTATGGATTTGCTTGTGTAATGCTGTTAAAAGAAATATTTTCACTAAGCCCATAAGATTAGGTCTGCAGTTGCTTGAAAAGATTTTTGCTTGTATAAAATCTTTCCTGTAGAAGAAGTGCAATCCATTTGCATTTAAATTGTTGAAATTATTTCTGTTCCGTATACAAGGCTGCTTTAATACTTGAGCTGTTGTTGTAGATGGCTCTGCTGTGAATACTGAGTTTGGGACTCTCTTTCTTCCCTTGTCTGTAATTTAAATCTTGTCATTTCCCTTGTTTGGACCTTAGAATACCTGACCGATCTTTCCCAGCAATTGAACATGCTATGGTTTAGCCTTTGAGGGAAATGCTTTCCGTGCATGGAAACTGTTGATGGCAGTCTTAACTTCACGTTCACTCGCTGATGAAATGCTCAGAGCCAGTATCACCTGAAAAGTTCTCCAGTGTCCCTGGAAAACTTTCAGTTTTTATGACTTTAATATCATCCAAAACTCTAAGCTTGTGAATTCAGGAGGAGTAATTACTCCATTTTGTGGTTTATTTTGGAGTAGCACAGGCTCCAGATGAACGAAGTAATCTTCCCATCTCTATAGAAACATTTTCTTGAAAACAAAGCATCTTATTCTCTATCACTTTTACATTACATTTTTGCTATGGTATTTCCATGAAAGTAAAACAGTTTTAAAATGGACATTCCATAAGCTCATCCTTTATCTGTTTTATTTTTTAAAGATGGTCCTACCTCACCATTAATTCTAATGCAGCGCCTCCTGTAGTTCATCCCTACCTTTTCTGTAAATGTAATTAGCAGGATTTTCCTTCTTAATGTGATAAGACTATAAAATACAGGTAATAGTATTGTATTTCTCCAAATAAGTAAGTATATGTCACCAGCTTAGTACACGACCAAGTGTTTGTGCATGTAAGAGAAAAGGAGAGATGGAAAAGAAATTTTGTGATTGTAAATTTTGTTCTTGCTTCTGACGATTTCATCTACATTCTGATCAGCAGTCAAGACCTGTTTTGTTTAAATCCCTTCTCAACTTCTGTGAATATTCTAGCACTTAGAAAAAGTCTTATTTTTACTATTTTTCCTGCTCCTTCATGTAAGAATGGACTCTGGTGTCATGCATTTAATTACATAGGCCTCTGGGACAGGAAGGGAAGAGAAAAACAGAATGTTTCTGAGACCTCTAAATCAACTGCCCAGAATAACTTTTCTGCTGAATAATGATTCAGTGTTTCAGTCTGACCTATATAGAGTAGAAGCAAGAAAGTATTGGGCTTTCATAGGACGGAAAGGTGATCAGCAGTAGTCGGGAGATACCGAAAACGTGCCTGGAGGTGGCCCAAGCAATCTGCTCTAGGTGACCCTGCGTGAGCGAGGGGCTTGGACAAGGCGATTTCCAGAGGTCCCTTCCAACCCCAGCTTCTGTGGTTCTGTGACTTTATAGCACGTCTGTCTAAAACTATTAAAAAAGAGCAGGTGAGTGACTGAAGGTGCACTTGTCATATGAACTTGCAATATGCCATATGGGGATGAGCCCCACCTAGGTGATGTATTAGAATATTATACTGGATTTATTAGGAAGTGTGTTACTTGCTAATGCCGTGGAATAAGCTAATACTAAGCTTGGAAAGATGAGATGTTGGATAGTGAATGTTGTATTACTGTGCAGTGTATTTCATTTTTGGGCAGCTAGTTGAGGAGCTAAACTACAAGAAGCTGTGTTTATTTCGTGAGTTAATACAGAAACGAGCCAAGCAGATGCACTTTTATTTTAATGCCGTTTCAGAATACCTTTTCATAAAGTTCTGTACTGAAAGGAAGGAAGCAGTCATGTAAGGCGCCGTTTGATTAAACTGGTGTGCTCGTACTGCTAAGCAGAGAGAGATTCACAGAAAGCAGCCTTCATGAGTCCTGCAGGATTTTGTGGTTCCCCAAAACAGTGTCCTACCATGTGGGATATTTTCTCAGTTTATACCTGACCGAATAATTAAGCTTTTGTACACAGGTTTATTGTGGCTATAATTTTCTTCACTAGAATTATATTTTTCTTTTTATTTTGCAACCTAATAAGGGAGAATAGCTCTGCAACCCGCTCTACTGCAGTTCTTGATGTTTTCTGCTTTCAGCTGTGAGGTAACATTAGGACTCCCAAGAAAATGGGTTTCGTAAATTCAAAGCCTTTTTTTTTCCCTGCGTAGTTTTGTTTGTGTGCATGTGCATGCCTTGAAACTAAGCATTTTTGCAAAATAAATACAAAAATTCCTATGAGAGAGCTTACTATAAATATTTTCCTTTTTTGGAGCAAATACTTCTGAAATCTATATCCAAATGTATCCTCATTTTTTGTCAGCCTACCTATGGTTTTCCATATGATTATTCTTTTCCAAAGTCTTGGAAATGTTGCTTTACAACCACCTTTAAATTCTGACTTTTTAATATTTTTCTGAAATACTGCATCTTGTGATTTACCTACTTCTGTTGGAGAGTTCAGCTTTTTGGAGCTTTTCAATGAAGTAGCACTTTAAAAGCTTGTACTTTTATGTGTCTGTATTATATAGATTCAAGGATTCAGAGTTTGATGCCCAGTCTCTGATTGTAATAGCTTCCTTTAAGCACAGTTTTGAGTGGTTTCTAATCTAGTTTTCTGGTGATTCTTTACTGTATCCTGCATCTTATGTCATGTTTTTGTAGCATTTTTTTCCTTCAAGGCTACAAGTGAAATGGTGTGGAAGCTATTGAAACTAAGGATTCACCTGAAAGTGTTTATGGTATAGTATCAGTCTCCAGGAAAAATAAAATACCTGCAATGCTACTTGTTCTTTCCAGATTTCATTAGTTCATGCTGTTTTTCTTAGTTTTCCCCTTCTTCAGTTTGTATGTTTTATTACTGTTCAGATTGTAGAGAATCTGAATGCAGAATGTGCAAAAAATATAAGAAAACCCAAATGGCTCTTTTAGAAAAATCTCAAGATGAAACCCGTGAAATAAAACGACAGTGTGCTGGTTCTTACATCACAGGTGTGAGGGAAGAGAAACGAAGGAAGAACATTTGAGGATGAGTTATTCAATAGGTGTTATCCTATGATACACTGTTAGCTTCACTCAAGTAATTTCTAATTTTTTTTTATTAACTTGCCTTTGAATGGGGTTAAGCATTTGCAGTCTGACTGTTGAGAAGGAAGAACAGTTATCAGAGAGGCAGTTGTCATCTTTGGGATTAAAAAGTGTAAAAAATTCCTGTGTGTGAAAGGAATGAAGAAAAGGAGACGATAACTTTATTGTTGCTAGTGGAAGAAGGCAACATATTTCCATTCTTGAGATGATGACCCATATTACTTGCGGATGACCAATATTACTTGCATCTAGGAAGGGATTGTGTTTTTGTGCAGACTTGGCAGCTTAAAACACTAATTTTATTCACTCTGTTGCCTTAAACTGTTACAGGCTCATTAATGTTTGCATCTGCTCACAGATGACAAGGGTGTGTGATAGGACAGCTGTGGCAGTAGGAGCGTTGCTTCTAGTTCTTCCAATCCTTATTCTTAAAGGTTGAACAAATGCATTTCAGGTTCTCCAAAGAAGCCGTCATGCACTAGGCTAAGTATAAAAAGGACTCTCTATGAAGAGCGTATAGGCTGTTAAGAATTAGATAAACAGAATTTCTCTGTTCTTCCTGGCTCTTCTCAAAAACTGAGAAGCGGTTAGTAGGTAAAAGAGTTAATTTGTATTCTCTTAGTCCTTTAAAGATGCCCTAAAGTTTTATTCACACAAAGTTTCCAGTCGCTGTAGGATACTAAACGTTGATTTTTTTGGCTTTTTATTTGGAAAGGATTAGCCTTCTGTTTTGTTGGGGGGGGGGGATTGGGGGGGTTTCATCTGTTTATTTGGAGAGTTTTTCTGAATAATTGAATGTTCAAGCCAGTTTGCCCTAAACCAATCTACAGTAGCAATCAGATTTAATTAATTCCATTTTATAAATGAATGAGTTTATGAAACAGCAGTAGAAAAATTTTGTCACTAAATTGTACTTCTTAATAGTTCAAAGCAAAGGCCTTGCTGAAACGGACAATAAATAGTCAAACTCCTCAGCAATCAGGAGTTCTTTGTACATGTGGATATTTCTGAATTGACAGATTCTGCCCCAGAGTTCTCTTTTCAATCTCTTTTCACCTAGGGAGTACTCAAAAATGTTTCAATAAGTTGCAATACAAAAATTTTATGAAATAGTATAACTAATAGTAACATTATTATATCAGCATTGTATGCATAATTTTCATTTACTTTTTAAGAATAAAGTAAAATTACAATAAACAGCGGCGATAATCTGTGTTGCTGCAGCAACTATTTTCTTAAAGTAATAATTCTAAAAAGCTAAAAGAGTCAGAAGCAGGTTACTCGGGTGATTCTTATGAAGCAGATTCTCTGGAAGGCGATATAACTATCCCCAAAGGTTGAAAAAATCGTAAGAGTGGCATGAAAATCTTGAACTGTTATGTAAATGCCGATGCTAGCTGTTTTGTTTCTCTGGCCCCAAGGATGCTGCCTTTTTGTTGGAGAATGCTTGAACAGTATTTGGACAAATTAAAATGGCCTGCTTCTCACTGCATAACATACAGGTGTGGTTGTATATTGTACCTGTACAACAAATGTGCATTAAGAGATAGATGCTTCCCCTCCTTCCTCTTGCCAGAGGTCTTGAACTTGTGAAAATTGGAAATGTAAATTTCCACTTAAATAAGTGTTGCAGTTTGTTCTTAGAAAGAAGTATTGAGCCTGAGAGTAAAGGGCATGGGGGGAAAAAAGCAAGTCTTTTAATCTTCCCGACAGTTGTTAATCAAAATACAGAAATTAACAGCACTTACTTCAAGAACTGTTGTAATAAGTGCTGCATATATTTATAAATTTTAAAGGTGTGTTGAGCTTGCTAAATCATTCTGGATTCTCCATTATAATAAATTATATAGAAAAGCATAATCTCTCTTCAATTAAAAATATTGGTGAAAATTGACATTTTATTCAGGGAAATAAATTTTCCCTATGCAACAAAATAAGGTATTTTGCTTTGTTTTGAAGAAATAAAATATTACTGTGTGCCATGAACAACTAAGTATGGAAATATTTTTTCTATGGAATTGGGATTGTTGGAAACTTCCACAGCTGTTTACACAAGAAATGATCAGTTGGTTCTTTCCAAGCAACCCTGAGTCCTACAAACAGAATTGAGGAAGCACAAGAAAAAGTTGACTAAAACACAGGTTAATGTGCAAGTAGGATATCTCCTATCTCTTACAGTGTTTGACCTTGTGCTTTTCTGTTAGCTATACAGTTTTCTATTTCACTGGGTGCTACATATGTCCAGAGCCAAATCTAGTTCTACTTCTTTTGCTGTCATAACTCAAAGACTGAGTTTCTACTGCCTCCCATCATAACCTGGGAAATTAATGGAAAAATGTTGAGTTAATGAAAAAATCTGCTGCTGCTGATATCAGTGCTATTAGACTATGCTAGCACACAAAAGTGTGGAAAATAGTGTGGTCTGTGTTGGCCTGTAACATCAACGTTAGGCTAACATTTGTTTTAAGTCCAGTTAGACAACATCTCTTTCAAATTGCAACTGGAGATGATTCTTGTCCTTTTTGAAATGGTGCATCACAGCATTTTGCTTAGCTCTTCATTTTTCATCTTGTAAATGCTGCTGTTCTCTCTTTGTTTTAATATGGAAGGGAGAAAACAGATTCTGTCCTGCTTTATTAAGAGCCTAGATGCTTCCAAGAGTGTATGAAAACCACGAGAAGAGCAAGTATCATTTATTCAGCCAGCTTACCACCAGCAAGTACTGTACGCTCTGGGAATCACTGGACTTTATGTTGATTCTTAGCTCTTTCAAATGTAGAACAGAAGTGAAATGGGAAGTGGGAGTCGTTTAACTCTTTTTCCATGCACTCAGAAATTGAAATTTCACAACTGATTTAGGAATGAACAAATAAAGAAATGAGCAATCTGGCTGTTATTTAATAATTCACTTTGTCTTCTTTAAAATGAAAACAGTTACTTGATATTTTGACTACAAAAACAACAAAAAAGAAAATCCAACAGATACCAACATTCATTTAAATTTTTATTTTATATTTAGGAGTGGAAAAGGTCCAGTAATGTGCAGTGATAACAAGTGGGATCAGGGTTATCACAGAGGTAAAGACAAGTTCAGACCCACTGAATATGAAGGACAACTTAGTATTAGAAGTGTGTCAACTACAGTTAAGCATAGTATCTAGTATCTGTTTTTTAAATAAATATTAGGTATATACTAAATTAAAATCTCAGTATGGAAATACCATGCCAAGTACAAGCAGTGGAAAGGAAAAGACCAATCTTTCCCGTCTGAAATTATGGAACATACAAACTGTTGGTTCATTTATTAAATAACAGGTTTAATTTTCGCAAACCTAATTCTCCACATCTCATTCTTATTGGCCTACAGTGTTAAATATCAGCTTCTTGATATTCTGGAGGTTTAATCATCACAATCTTGTATTTGCCACCAGACCTTGTTGAAAAGAGTTCAAACCCGATGAAGTTGGTTTTCAAGCCATGTATGTTCAGATTGCGCTCTCAGAAGACCTACAGATGTGGAAATTGAGTTGAATTTACATTCATAAACCATTAACTAGTATGCTGGATTATAGAAGACCTACTGCTCTGTTAAGAGGCAAACTTATTACATGTCTTCCTGTGTGAAATGGAAAGCAGATAAGTTATTCAAAAAATTGTCCTCAAAGTTTTCTAGAAACTCATGTTCATTTATATAGCAAATACTTTTTATATACTCTTATGCTGTGGGAGAGTACATGGTTCCATTGAAATCGCACAAGACTGGTAACAATGCAGAAAACTTGAGAGCTTTATTCTACTTGTTTTATTCTGCTGCTCTGATTAAGCTGTTCCTCCAGTGTAATTGAATGCCTGATCACGTACAAACATGCACAGTAACATTAATCCTTCTTTATAGATGTGGCTCATAAGAACTGTAAAAAATGTGCTGCTGTGTCCCTTCCCAAGGTTAGAGCCAGCTTGAGCTTCAAAAATCAGTTAATAGACCTGTATGTGTCAGAATAACTGATTTTTTTTTTGAGCTCACTGACAATGATCTGAGTATCCTAGATAAGCTTTTTCTTTCAGCAGAGGACAGCATTTTCTTAGACCTCAGGAGAAAGAGGTGTTTTCCATCAAAACAGTAATTTCCACCTGTCTTTTCATTTGAAAGGTACCTCTTAGTATGGAAGTACCTCTCGTAACTTCAGAATATGAAAGCCCTTCTCATAACTCCAAAGAGGGCTCTTTAATTCACTGCATGTTTTTGGATAACAAAGTGATGGGATAAAGAACTTAATAAAGGAGAGGTTATATCGCAAAGTGAAGTGCTGAGACGTTTGTTTGTTTGTTTGTTTTTCTTGATGCCATTGATTATGATTTCTTGCCACAACCACCATAAATACTTGCTATTTGCAGTATAACATAGGTGTTTTTGAAACATTAGAAATAATTGTTTTCTTGAGTAACATTAACACTGTTTGGCTAAAGGTGCATTTCGGCTCTCAAGCTCATACTGAAAATATCAGTCATTGATCACACTTGAGTTGTTGGTCCTTCTGGAGGTATTAAAATGTTCATAGAAGCCATTGGCTTCAGAGATTACTTCTGAGGCAAAGTAGAAAACCAAAGAAAAATTGGATGCTCAGATCTGAAACTAGAATTTCATCTCAGAGCCGTTTGCGTCATTCTCCTGAGAGACGACCATTCAGATTTCCACCTAAAGAGCTGTACTCTGAAAGCTGTTTGTGGGGCAAAACAGCTTTTGATTCCTGCAGCGCATACAGACAGTTCTTTATCCTCTTCATCCCTATCTCTGGGCACGTTGTTCATTAGCTGCTCATACACACGCTGTTCCTGCATGCAGTTGTGAGTACTGTTGCACCTAATTGGCTTTTGATTCATATGGTAGAGAGGAAATAGAAGAATTCAAAAAATTGCTTACTGAGTTTTTTATACACCATTGAATTTAGTTAGTGCACATTAGTGCACAGATTTCCTTGTAGGTAGGCAGTACAAGATCTTTATCGAGTATTTTGCTTATGATCATGGCACAGAACAGTTTTTGACATCATATGCAAATCCTAGTCTGATCTCCAGTGGATGTGGATTTGTAATGATATGCAGAAAAATGTGGTTCTTTCTAAATGTTTTTGGCAGTTTCTGACAGATGTAATCCTGATCTCATGCAGTGTGTTTCACGCTTTTGATAGGGAAACTATTCATTTTCTTTCTATTCATGTACCTGCAGAATAAAATTTGAAAGATTCTGAGGTATTTATGCCTTAGTGTGAACTCCTATTCTTAAATGTATATAAAAATTAACTTGGCATCATCATTTGAAATTTTAAATTTTGGGGACAACAAAAGGGAATATTTCTTTTAATTACTAGCTAATAAGGTAGTAAAATGAAAGTTGTGTCCCCACTTTTCATCTCTGACCCCTTTCACTGCCTAAGTTGATACCAGGTTATGTCCACTAAATGTTCCTGCGAGGTAACAGAAGTCCGTGTTGCAGCAGGGAGGGGAGACGGCGTCTCTGCAGAGGGCTTCTGCACCTTGCCCTAGTACAGCCCGGGGTCAGAGGAGGTGAGGGCGTTAGGGGGATTCAACCCTGTCCTTTCTCAAATGCCTTTTGGGTCCTGAGGGTCAAGTTCATAAATTTGGGACAGTTTTTCCGTAGAATCAGGCAGCTAGTCCTCATCTTTCTTCTCAGGTAATTGTACGGAGACTCATTTAAGACCTTGTGACGGTGTCTGTGGAAGCAGTTTTGGAAGAGTAGTGTTTGGACTGTTTTGCTGGGGGCTCATTTAGCTTGCTTTGCATGCTAGGTATCTTAGCTGGAGCACTGTGCTGTATTACACATACCCCATACCGATGTGTGGACATTATCCATGAAGTTACAGGACTAGTTGAGTAGTACATTTTGCCATATGAACAATTTTATCCTTTGAACTTTGATTTTTAAGAATTTTTGGTACGCTGTCCATTTCCCGTTGAAATGGAATAAGTGTCACATGCAGGCTTCTACAAGCCTTGTACTTTTTGTTCACCTGTCATATGCTAAGGAGTTCGGTATAACAATTGCTTTACTTCTGATCAAACACTCTTGGTGAGAGTAAATATGGTTTGATGGAGATAATTCAGTAAAGAAGTTGCATTTGGTTGATTGATAAAATTTTGGAGAAATATTTTTCTGCATAATTTACTGTAAAATACTTTATAACTAATATTATCTGTTGAGATTCTGATATTTCAGCACAAACCATAAATTATTCTTGCCCAGTTGATTTGTTAACTTGGGAAATACTTCCCACAGCACGCTGGAGGAAGCAGCCCGATGGCTGAACCTGCAGCCTGTAAAGTGTACCCAGGACTTGGAGATGGGCAAGTTGGGAACAGTTTTCACCTTTCATTTAGAGGTTTCTTCTTCCTTGGCTAACGCACAAGTAGACTTTAATATTTGCAAATATATTTCTTAGAAGTTCTTTGTAGCTTGCTTACGATAGACTTCACCACTCTTGCTGTATCTTTGGTTTGAAATTGGTTGTGTGTGCCAGGAGGATGCAGCTTCTGCAGCCACGAGGGCCAGATGCTCGTTTTGTTCTAGGCTATGCAAAACTGTTCAGGAAAAGCTGATGCTTTGAAATCCTTCTGCTTTCTTAACGTGAAAGGATGCATCTCTCTAATCCATCTTTAAAGGCAAGGCTACGCATAATTTCCAAAGGTGAATTTTGGTTGTTTTGGCATGAGAAGCCCTTGGCTGCATGAAGCGCTTTGCAAGCTGCCAGGGTGCCCTGTGTGCAGGCGCGCTGTGGCACGCGGTCGGGCAGCGGCTGCTGGGCTGGCTGTGCCCTGCAGGCTGCTGCTTCGAGCAGGGAGCCCAGGGGGAGAGGTGCTGGGAGCCCTCGCGGTGCCAGAGCTTGTGTCTTGCACCAGGACATCTTGCACTGGCTCAGGTTAAGGCAGGAGAGAAACTGGGTCGGTGGTCCACAAGTTCATATTGGGTTTGAAGGGGAGGAGGCAGAAAATGAAGGCCTCATCCCAACAGAATAAGACTTGGCAGGCTTGCTCTTCCCTGTTCCCTCTGGGAAAAGGAAAGTAAGGATGGTCATCGTCCAGGTCACGTCTGGCCAGCATATCCTTGGCTCCTGTCTCTGTTGCCTGTTTGTGTAACCACAGACTGATGTGAAATAGGCAAGGATCCAGGGGCAAGTGCTTCTGCAAATGCTTGGATTGCTTTGTAATTCTGTTACCACCAGTCTACAAAATACAACTCTGATCATGTAAAATACTTATATGAAGAGAAATAAAAGATAAGGAGAAGAGGGAAGTTAATGCAAGTTTTTGTTCTCCTCATGAGTGTTCAGAATCTATTATTTCAATATAAGGCTTTCCCAGTCTAGCAAATAACTATATAAAATTTGAGAGCTTGTACCTAGGGTTCTACACCCTAAGGCATAAACACACATCGTGAAAAGGACGCAGAGTACTGCAAGACAAGCAACTGATTGATGCTAGCAGTAAAATACTGTGAACCTTTTCCCCTCCCACCTAGACAAATTGTGCAAGTCCAGTAGCGTTGCAGGATTCTGTATCTTCTCTATTTAATATTTCAGTTCTCGGATAACTCTTACACCTCAGTTGGAGTGGGAGTACGAATTTTGCTGGGGCTTTATCCTTCACATCTGCTGATCCCTTGGAGGGTGAAAATACATGTGGAGAACCTGTAACTCTACTTAATTCAAGTCATTTTAGCAGTTTGTGTTCCAGTCTGATCTCATGGATTGTGTGAAAAAAATGATAGCTCTAATCTTGTTGATCACAGCTTGACTTGAATAATGGCCTTACCAAACATTCTGGTCCCCAGTAACATTTTAAAATACACCTCAGCATATCATCCTTTTGCTTTCTTGTTATATAATGAGAGGAATATGAATTTACCAAAAAGGGCTTGGAAGGTTTTATCCCTCCTTGTTCATCTCAGCATTTGTTCTTATCTTATGTGACATGATCACAGCTATGCAGCCACCCAGAACTGGATTTGATTGTCTGCCTGTGATATAGGAACTAATTCAAGGCAAAAGGACATCATTCGTGTTTATTACAGTTGGTAGGTTTTGTTAGGAGTTGTTAGGAGAAACTGTCATGAAAAGGTATGTGGAGATTATTCTTTTAAAGGAATGCATTTGGATTAGGGTCCCTGTTGGTGAAGTGGGAAGTGATTTTAATGGGATAATGAAGCATCCTAAATGTCATCTATTTCCATTATTACACTTGTATGCCATTGTAATCCTTCATGTCACTCAAAGCAGTGGGTTGTCTTTGTCCAGATTTTGATTGACAGAAATGTTACCTTTAGCCAAAATAAACTATAACCTTCAGCTGATGAAGGCGGCTGCCCAGTTTATAGTCAGATGTAGACAGTACTCACCTGTTCTTACCACGTCTCCTGAACGTAGGTAATTAGCAATATCAGTGTCATATGCATTTGTATAGGTGAATATAAATATTATCCTTTTTATATTCAGTATTAACATAGTTGTTACTTTCCATGCTAAAAAATGATATTAGTTCATATACGTGTACTGAATACTGAAAACTGATTTGCTCATAAAGGACTGCTTTACTAGGGGAAAAAAAAATGTTTAGCTTTCATCAGGTTGAACAGAATTGTCCTGCTGGCTGAGACATTGCTATGAGCATTTCTGGTGGAGCTCCAGTAAAGTTACGCTGTGTGTGTGTGTGTGTGTGTGTGTGTGTAAACCTGTGGGATCGGTCAGCTTAATTTGTTTTGTTTGATACATTGCAAAAGCAATTTAAATTCTCTTTGTCAGAGTACATAGTCTAGTGAATAACTGGGGAGGACCTATGTATCAATACCTTGTTTTTAATGAGGATGATCTGTCTGCTTTTCTTGGGAAACTAGGGAAGTATGTTCCAAGATGAACCGTGATAAAGTGAACATACAGTTGGCTGGAAAATAAACCCCGGGAGCTGTTGTCAGCACTTGCCTCTTGCACTAAGGGCAGTATCCTGATCTACCTTTAATGTTCTATTTTTGCTCATATTTTAATGAGTTTAGCAAAGGGTACCATTTGTAGATGATGCCAAAGTGGAGTGAATTTTGAAATTTTGATAAATTGTAAGGACAGCCCACTAAAATGCAAGATAGTATAATTGGAAAGGTGAACTCTTAAGCACAAATGGTGTTGAATAGTAAAATGGAAGAAAGGGTTCTTATTTTTTAAGGGAGTTGGACTTAAAATGTAAGTTAGTAATGTGATAGAAACACAGTAACTGTCCTCTGGTGATGTATTAATAGGAAGAAAAGAAAGTCTTTTTGTCACACCCCGGGTTGTAGTCAAGCTGGAACACTTTGTGCAGGTTTGAGCACCTTCTTTAAGAAAAATCTGGCAAGTGAAACATATTCCATTGAAGAGCAAGAAGACAAGCAGGAGATTTAAAGAAAGTAATCTATAAGGGGAAGTTACTGGATTTTATCTGTTTTGTCTTATATAAGAGAAGACTCCAATGTTGTTTGGCTATTAAAAGAAGATTCACTGTCAAAAAAAAGAGATTTTGTTGTGTTGGAGATTTTAGGGTAGCTGTTACTCAGATGTCAGACACAGCATTGATATTGTTGATCTCTTAGGATCCTTTTCCAATCTTAGTTTCTGTAAAAACAATTTATAAAGGGATGTTTTTATGATAATCAGAGTTATAGATTCCTTTTCTTGCCTTTATTTTCCTTTATGATATTATTTTCTCTTTTTTGATGGCATAAAATGTTCATTAATTATGGTAGTCAGTTTTACATTATTTTTTCGTGTTAGCATTAACATTCATCTAAACTACCTGACAAACAATAACAATGGTGCATATTTTTGTGTTAAGATTTTATGCAGCAAGGTTTTTTGATAGGTGAGAAAAGAAATTCTGTGGAAATTAATGCAACCACTTATTTATCAATTCACAAATATAACTATAAAAGAACAGTATGTCTTAGAAAAATGATGTTATCCTTAATTTATAAAATCAATATTATAATAATGATCATGATATTTCTTTAGCATTTTTCCTGTACACTGTGTCTGTGGAAGATGCTATTTTATGTATATTATAGATTTTCTTAATCAGCATATAGAAAAATTGAATATATCATAGTCTAATCATTCCATTGCTAAATCAGGCAGATGTCTAGAGGGAAGAATCTGACAGCTCATGATATTTAGCTCATCATATTTATAACCACTGAAGTGATTTAAGAGGATCATCATCTTAACCAGCTAACATACTGCAGGACATCATAGTTCCATTCACTACAGCTCACAAATAATGTAGACAAACATCTCGTATACTGCAAAAGCTAATAAACAGTAATCATATTCAACAGAGCTGCTTAGCAGCGAATGTTAGGACTCGAGGAAAAATTCTGAGTACTGTGCATCGCGACCACTCTTAATGATGGATGAAAATGGAAGGATTTGTGAGTAGTGTCACAAAAGGTGTTGTATTTTTAAGGCATCTAAACCAAACCTTTCTTGGTAAGAAATACATATGAAGCAAAACAGCTAAATGATTGGCTGGAGGTGAGCCTCCTCCTTCAGCGCGTTCTCCAGTAGCTTCCCTGGCAATTGAGACTTGTTTATTTAGAGACTTTTTCTATTATGAGTAAAGAGAAGCCTACTCAAGAGACTGCTCACAGGTATGGCATTCTGAGCTAAGTAACAAGTAGTTTAAAGCTTTTGAAGTTTGGGGGGGGTTTTGTTTGATTTAATACCAGCGTTGTCTAAGGATTGCAGGTTAGTCTTCTTACATACATGCATTTGTAAATTACAGCATGAAATATTTTTCATTTATGTAATAGAAAATGAGTGTGTTAATGGGTGTTATTGGAAAAATATCATTAGTGTCTGAAACATCCTACTAAGGATGTTGAGGATACAGTGGTTGTATTAATATTAATATGAATTCCCCTATGTTTTCTGATCTTTTTCTTATTTTATGATTTTAAAATATCTTACGTCTGACATACTTGACCTTTCTTGTCCTCTTACCACTCAGAACTAAATTTATTCACTAGAGCTCTTGAAGTATCCAGTTTGAAGGCTCCAGCAATCTTACACTGAAAAGAAATGGAGCTCTCTTTTTATAATTGGTATCTTAGGAAGACACAGACCACTTGAAAACCATTTTGATAGAGGAATCCAGGTGAATATTCTTACTTCATTTAATAATGATGATCATAAAGATTAGGAATCCTCTGACACAGGATCTCTCAATAAAATCTGAGCAGCTCTGCGGGACTCTTGGGAAAAGACTTGCACAAAATTTTTTCCTTCTGTTGTTATCAGAAGACTTTCTTCTGTTTTATAGCACCTTGGATCCTTTGTCCCTTGCAATTTCACAAGCTTTGCCTTTTGTACTTCCCCTATGCTATTAAAAGCTATTTGCTTTACTCTGCTGCAGTGATCTTACAATGGAAGATATAACATAGGTATTTGGATGAAATGATATGATTTGCGAGCTCTTTCAGGATTGAAATACGAATCTCAAAAAGCTTAGCTATGCCTTTATGGCTTTGAGGTTTTTATGAAAGCACCTCTCCTGAAATGTAGTTAAGTATGTCATAATTGTAGGAAAGCTGGAGAGACTGATGGCTAAAATTGTTGAACTTTTACTTAAAATTAAAGATTCTCTTAAAAACCTGATACATCTCAAAAAGATGCATCAGACATGAGATGTAGCAGACTGTCATTTATTTCTCTTTTGGAAGACAGGCCTGCTGGGAGGATCTCAGTACAAATTTCTGAAGACAAAAAGAAAATTACTTCTAATAAAAGTACAATGAATATTACAAAAGTGTAAAATATTGGGGCATTGTATTCCTTGGAATGCAGTGGAATCCCCTACGCGTGGAGTAACCCAATAGGTTTGTGTGGTTTATGACAGCCTTCGAACCTTTTCTCTGTATATTGGTGTGTAAAGAACAAGATTTTTTTAGCACCATATTTTGGTTTAAAAAAGTTTTTTTCTTTTTTTAAAACTAAGGAAACTTCCACGTGTATTTAGATCATTGTTCTGATCCCAGAGTAGATAATTTACAACAAAAGGTCTTGTTCTTTGTGCTGAAAAGAGGCCATAAAAAGGCTTCACTCCAGGTTTTATTCTACTTTATACTGGCTCTAGTACTGTCCAGTCTAGTACTGACCATCCTGGGCTATGGCTATTTGTTCATTCATCTTTTCCCAAAGAGAAAAGGTGTAATACTTTATGTTGTAAAGGCTTTGTTTAAATAATAATAAAAAAAACCCCTGCTATGTGTTAGGAAGGAAATCCCAGACAAGTGAGATGAGGTCTGTCCTTGAATAACCTACCAAATTTAAGTCCTGAACTCTGAGTCTATGGTCAGATTTCTGTGCCATTAGAATTGGAGTGAATAAGCCTATCACTTTTTTAAAGTAATAGAGAACGAATTCTACCACTGAATAAGCTGGCAGGAGTGAAATCAATTTCACTGAGTGCACTAAGTATCAAGGAGACATGAGGTCTGGAAGTTTTGTGTGTCTGTTGCCTTACATCTGTTGAAATCAGCTTTTTCTATTGCAACAGTGCAGAATTTGTTCACAAAAGTGCACCATCATCTTATATACACCATATATGAATTCACAGTGGGAGATTATAGAAGAGATTACAGTCTAAATAGGTAGTGCAGGGTGAAAAGGAAGCTGAAGTTCAGTGTTACTGAAGTGGAAGGTCCCATACCAGGAAACAAGAATGGAGCTCAGCCCTCTTGAGTCAAAGCTGCTTTATCCTTGAATCTTAGATGAGGAACCAGTCAATTCTTCTAGGTCTGCTTCCAGAGGTAGCGTGGTTGCCAAAGCAGATTGTGCAAATGCTCCAAAATAACTTGTTTCTGATGCATCTAAAGTGCCTAGCTAGTAAGAGTGTTTTAACAATAAAACCCACATACTGTTGAGGAATGCCAGTACAGAATATACCCAGTTTGTGAATAGATTACAGACAATAGGAGATGGAAAGGAGGCCCATTAAGAGCAATGTAGCTGGAAATAAAACACTTAACACTTAACCCAATTCTGTTGTGTTGCCTAGATTTCACGCCAATTGTAGAGAAAATGGCTTTTCCACTTAAATTTATATTAATACCAGTTCTTGCTTATGCCCTGACTTCCTAATGGCCAGGAACTTCTAACTGCTGCTGTCCAACATCTAATTCCTAAAGGATGGAGGCCAGCAGTTCGTGTATCACTGTCCTCCTTTGGCCTCAGGTTTTCAGAAAGATCCTTGGGACCATGGGGTTGCATATGGTGTCTCTACCAAGGATTGAGAGAGAGATGTCTTGAAGATGTTGCATGTTATTTCCATCACTTGTTTTGGTTTTGGCAAAATCCTCCCGAAATCAAAATAATCTACCCACAATCATCTGTAAATTTGTAATATGTATGAGATAATTCTTAGGTTTTACAAATCTTGTGGCTACCTCTTAAAATCTAATTAAAAACTTCCTCAATTCATTCTGGTTAGATTTACATCAATATGTAAAACTAACCGTAGAATTTAATTGCAAACGTGCAGTACTTGTTTTAATATATATATGAGATATATGCATATATACACTTCTATTCACTCTGTCATTTAAAATAACCTCTCCAGTTTCCAAGTTACGTTACACTGTGTTTAAATTACTATTCAAACTACCACTTACTTTGATTAATCAGGTTAATGGATTTAAAAATCAGCTTTAAGATGACAGGTAGGTGGAACAGAAACATCACACTGCTGCTTAAACCCAAATACAAGGAGTTTAAAAGAAAAAAGGCCAGAATATATGAGTCAAGGTTTTCTTTGTGGTAACCTGACTGTTTAAGAGTATTTCTGCTATATGTCTTTAAAATGTCTAAAATTTTAAAATTTCTGCATGTTTTACAAAAGGACTAGCCAAATCAAATATCAAAATTGTACATCATGATAGTAGCAGGTGATTGCTGCTTATTTTTTCTGGAGGAAGATTATTGGTAAAAACAGGTGAATTTCTATATGTTTGAATTCTGGTTAGAATAATTTATCAGCTTTGTAGACAGAAAGAAATGATTCCATGAAGAAGCAAGAAAATCTTCCTACCTGGGTGTGTTTTAGACCATGTGAGATTCATAATTAAGGGTTCTTTACAATTTGGTACACCTGTAGTAGTTGTATCGGGATTGGGAAATCTGTGAGTCCAGATGTCATTGATTTCAAGATGATGCTAGATATTCTAGTACCTTCTTAAAGATCTTGTTAATTACCTATCCCATAAAAGCTCTAACTGATTAATATATTATTCATTACTTTTTGCTGGCAGAGCTATTTTCCTCCCTCTTACATGCATTGGCAAATTTAGGAATGCGTTGACAAGACCCCTCTAGGACTAATACAGTATATGCATGACACAACCATGCTGCTGAAATTAAGTCTCTCTAGACATGGAAGTGCTTTAGCCTGATACTCTCCAGTCCCCTAAGTGTTGATGTGGAGCCCTCAGCTCCTGTCAGGGCTTAGGTATGGTTTCAGTGCCCTGGAAATGCTTTCTTACTGGTTCAAGACAAAAATGCATGAGGAACCTGTATGACATTTAGAGCCAGATAGCAAAGGTACAGAGCAGCTACCAGCTCAGCATTTTTAATAACCGTAGTTTCTCTGTATTTTGACAGCTCCCTGAAATCGGAATCCATCCAAGGGAAAACCAAAGTTTAGTTACCTAGTCACCATGGTCTTCCTGTCGTAGTCATCGGTCTCTGCTGCATTTATCCTCACGACACCTCTGTGTGGCTGAGCCGGTAAAATTCCTCAAATCTCACTGGTGCCTGTTTGGCTTTTTCAGCTACTGGGGAATGCCAGGAGTTTGGGCATGCGGCAGTACCCCCTTTAGCCCTGCGTCCTGAGGTGCCTGCAGTACCTTTCTAGTCTAACCCTAAATGGCACAGTCTGTGGCAGAGCAGTGCGAGAACCTAAGCCGTGGTTTAGCGTCCAAGAACTACTGGACAGTAATTTTCTGTTGAAAGCTTTTAAGAATAAAAAATTTGTGTCTGTACTGTAATGACACACCTCTCTATTTCATCCTTGGGCTCCATCCTGCAAAATGGATGCAGCTAAAGCCTCATGAAAGTGAAGAAACCAGTTCTTTCATTTCTTCAAACTTTGGTGCATATTTGGGACTAGAGCTCTTGCTTGTGTCTAAGTGCCTGACTCATCTACTGCAGCTTAATATAAAC
Organism: Apteryx rowi; assembly: GCF_003343035.1. Classification (NCBI taxonomy): domain Eukaryota; kingdom Metazoa; phylum Chordata; class Aves; order Apterygiformes; family Apterygidae; genus Apteryx; species Apteryx rowi. The sequence goes on from NW_020450783.1 coordinate 3,028,267, forward strand.
TGATTCAGAGTTGTCAGCCCTTGAGAGAGTAGAAAAATACTGAAGAAGAAACTCCAGGGAGGAATTACTTCAGGTTTCAGTTATACAGTATATATTGTATACAGGGGAGATGTGTATCTAGATTTCTTATTTACAGTTGGGATGGCCATAGGGAGTTGAACCTTGTATCAAAGCCTTATTTTCATGGGCACGGTAAACTTAGAACAAAAATGTTAATGTTCCAGAGATATAATAATCCTATTGACAGCTGTATTTTTTACACGTGTGAACAGTACTATTATCTTCTTTGTATTTCAAGAAGAGCTGGAACAGGAGCCTTGACTTTTTAAAAGATGCAAAAAACACACATTGTCAGTGGTGTGTGTGTGTATATATATATATATGTACTGCAGATACCATTGTCTTTACTTTTCTCATATATACAAAATGGAAAACATAGGAATAGGAATTTCTGATGATGACTGAAAGGTTCTTCCTTCAGATTCCAGTCCAGTAGTTGTTTCTGTGACAGTGGAACATAGCAGTTGCTTTAAATGAAAGTGCAGCCAAACTTATCCCCTATAGGGTAGTTATGGATTAATCTTAAAGTATAAAAAGTTATTTTTCTGTCACCCTGTTACTGGCTGGATCAATGCCATTGGAACATAAGGTTTTGCATCTCACACACGACCCGTGCGTCTGTGAAGTGCTCTTGAGTTCTGTGCCTAGATCTTGCGGTAGAGTACCACCATTTTACTTCTGCGTTGTTGTTTTCTTTAGTATTAGATTTTCTTGTGCATAAATGTATTGCTTTTCAGTCTTTTTGAATGTTTCCTTGCTATGTTATTTTGAGAGAAGAAAAATAGAAGTATTTCTGTATTAACGTTGCTGTCAAATTATATGGCTGAAATAGATGTGAGCTACAGGAAGTTGACTCTCCAAGGGTGATTCTCTGCAGAGAATCTGAAGGGTGACCTGTTTGTTATGAATTTGAGAGGCATTCGTAAAAATAAGGCCTATAATTAGGAAGCAAGAATATGCACGAGTAATTTGCAGTCATGTAATTAAAGATTGCCATGGGAAACCAAGTAGATCAACAGATGCTGAAACCCTTGCTATAAGTCTTGGTATATTTATTTTTCATTTTCCTTCTACCCTTCTGAGTTATGTTGATCTGAAAAATTTGCAGACCTGCATGTTTTACAGTAAAATATTACCACTGCAGCAGATATTCAGTAGTAATAATTTAAAAGGAAAATGGTGTATATTCTCTGTATCGGAAACCTGAATTTAATGCACAGACAGGCTTTCTGGATTCAAAATTAAAAGGCGATGATAAATTGAGCAGCAGAGATCATGATGTGCATGTTTCTTTAGACATGCAGAGAGTATGTTTTAATCAAAGAGAGGGTAGAGTAAGAGAGAGACTTCTGTAATTATTTTCCTATGACATGCTGAAGATATTGAGGCAGCTTCTTGATAGCAGTTGTACCATATTCTTTAGTATCTAACTCCACCAGTTTTAAACAGTTTGATAGAGTTTGGGTAGTGTGCTTGATATAAGCAGAGGCTTAAAGTGGCCCTTGAAAAGCTTGTTATGTTTTGAAAGCACAATTGTAAAATTAGTGTTATTTCCAAAAGGAAAATAGGAGAAGGAGGGAGTATAAACTGAATGGTCTTTCAGCATGTGGGGAAATAGATTTTGTACAATTTCTGTGGTAAGTTAACAGAGGAGTAGTTACTTGAAGAAATTACTTTTAACATATACAGTGTGTTTACTAAAATAAAAGTATTTATTGGCAATAAGTTTGATATTGTGACTACACTTATTCTGTAAAATGTACTGTTTTTTCCTAGTGAAGACTCGAGCAAAGCAATAACGGTATCTTTGCTGAATCAGTATTTTAAGGCATTAAATCCAGGGTTGATCATTTAAAATTCTTTGTCTTGATCCATTTTTGCAGTCAGAGCTTTGTTGCTTGTTTGGTTTTTGCTAGGTGGAACAATTGTCTGTGTTTATTCATAGGAAAGATCCGACATCTTCAGAGAAGTTGTCTTGCCATAAAATGTCAGAGACGCAGCGTGACTGCAAGTTCCTCTGGGCTGGTTTGGGGGCCTTTGTCTTAGTTGTTTCACCCGATTTCTGGCTGTATAGAAAATCATTCTACTGTTTTGTTCTCTTGGTAGAGCTAAGCCAAAGGCGAGTTATGTTAGAATATGTGACCCAATTTTATTTTTATATTAATAAAACATTTTTGCCACTGATATGGGAAGAATAGGGAAGCATATGAGTGCTCTGTTGTCTAACGACTGACAGTAAGCTAGAAAAACACCACAAAATGCTACTTTTAAAACTAGTAGCTGATAAGAAATCCTTCCATATTGTGGCTTAACCTTAATGTGTCCATTGCCTCTTTGTAGAGAAAATCTGACTTGTAGAAGTAAGACCATCTCTTTAGCTCCACAAGCAAATTAGTCCTCCGGAGATAAAGTACTCAGGTTACTGAAGCCACCTCTGTAATTCCAAATGGAAAGAAAAGTCATCATATTTTTCTGATTTTTAGAACAGCATCTCTTTTACTGAGAATGTATTTTTTAGTATTCTGAATGTGCTGAGTAACTTTAGCCATTTCTATATCAACCGATACTGCAGCATAATTTTTGGAGCGAAGCACAGCAGTACTGAGGACATCAGTCCATCCTGTGTTTTGGAGGTTTTACTCCAGATTCATTCTGCTCTGGTCCTGTGGCTTACCCATCTGTCCAGCTCTTCTGAGTGCATCTTCAGACGGGTTGTATCCTAAAGGAATCCATGTCCTGCACTCTGGGCCTGTTCCATGATGTGAAACAAGGAGTGGTCAAGAAGGGTGATTAAGAGTAATTTCCGAAGTTTCCTTCTCTGAGCTGAAATGCTGAAGTGTATGCCCGTGATCTTTTAGGCCACAGCATGGACATTGTTGAACTGGAATCTGTAACAGAAATAAAATTATCCTGCTTGATTTAAAAAAAAAAGGCAGGGGGGAAGTAATTATATGGATACTCCTCTTTTCTATGGGGACTAGATCTGTGTGAGTCTGAGCATGTGGAGTGGAGGAAGGAGGTGTTGCGTCAGAATTAGCTCAAAGATCAGGGTTTGAGTGCCAGGTAGAACAGGTGTCTGCCAGTTCATGAAAAAGCAGGAAAAAAAACCCCTGCCATTATCTCTAGTTAATTAAAGCAAGAGTGAGGCACTGGTAGGAAAATATCAGAGAAATACACATTGTGCGAGAGAGAGCCTAAAACCAACCGAAGAGCAGAAGAATGAAGCATTGACAGAGAAAAGGACAAAAGGAATGAATTTATCCTCATTAGCGAAGTGCAGAAGCAAGTAAAAGGAGAACTGCCATTAGAAATACATCAAGGAGGAAGAGGACTTACTCAGACTAGTTCCATAAACAGTTGCATTTTTTGTGCAGTTATTGCTCTTGCTTTGGTCAGGGATGGAGAATATAGAGAGGGGAGAGTGTTTTAGAGTGGACAGGCAGACAGGCAAGTGCCAGAATAATTTGCTTTGGGAACAAAAGGAAATTGTTCATTATTTCACTTCATTTGTAGTCAGTTAACTTTGCTGTACCATTATTGAAATAAAAGAGTAGAAGTACTGCAACAAAATATTAAAGGAAGAATAAAATACATCAAAAATGAACTCCCTTTGACACTATAATAGCACTTAATTGACATTAAATAGCTCCTTTGGAACCATTGTGAATATGATATGAATACAAATGTGTGAAACATTTCCATCATATTGAATCAACAGTTCCTACAGATGAAGTTACATCCTTGGAACCATTAAGAGTTTCGCTTCTGCAAAGTGAATTCAGTGCTTATGAAAGTGCCGAGCTGACATTTCAAGGCTGAGGTCATACTGTTCTGCATGTGCGAAGCTTGTGTGGCATATCAGTTTTGCAAACAGGACCTGAACTGGAGGGACTGGTCAGAGCCTTGGGCAACTTCTCTAGCCTCTCTTCGAGGCCACCAACACGGAACTTGGCCCTGCAGCAGTGGGCAAAGTGCGGGAAGGGGTCACAGCTGGGGGGATCCAGAGGAGTCAGGCTGCGATATTGCCACAACATTCAGGACTATCCTCTGTGCTCTCCTGTTCTAACGATCATGCAAAAATCTTTTTTTACACTTTGGATGTAATTTTCTCAGGGAATTCAGGAGCCTGAGTGAGAGCATCTTGAGTTTTTAGGGTTATTTTCTCTCCAACCTACTGATGATATTTAAGCCCCCAGCTTGCTCTATCCAGTAGAATTGAATCTATTGCAAAGAATACTGCGCTATAGAAAATACAGTGTAAGAAAGAATGGGCCAGATCATTTTCTCAAGAGCTCAAGTCATTCTGAGATACAATAAAACCAGAATGGAAACAAAATGAGAATTTAACTGAGCAAGCTGTTGGTGTTGGAGGTCTCTGTAATTCACAGTTAATTGCAGATACAGGAAGGCGCTGCATGTCTTTGCTAAGCACATAATTGTGTGTGGTTCTCTGTCTGCATTTCTCCATAATTTGCTCGCTAATAGGCTAACACTTGTGGTACAACAGATTAAGGTATTAGATCTGTTAATTTTGGCAAGGTATTTCCCTTCTAACAAGCAGATTAAGCCATACCCATCTACTGATCAGCATAATAGAAGGCAGCTCTTTTATTTGTACTTTGTAACCCTGTGGAAGCTTACTAAATTTTGCATTTGATTCTTAACTGGAAAAGAGTACTTTAATAGAAGGCATGTTCCACTTATTACAGTATGCATTTGGGAATCTTATCAATACACACTGGATTTCTCTCTGTATTTTGAATAATTACACAGGGCCTTGTTCTGAAATAAATATGTGCAGATATAAAAGCAGCCTTTTGTGCAGGTAATCTACAGCAATGAGCCCTTATTTTAGGCATAATTTGTTATGGCCATGCAAGGTGTTTTAGGGAGAGAAGTCATTTCTGCAGTAGCACATGGAGGATTTCTTTACTGATACTTTGATATAAGGCAACAGCTAAAATAAATTTGCTGATCCAGATGAGTTATTAATGTCAACATTTATTGTTTAGGAAAATCCTGAATCTGTGTGGATCTTTGTAAACCCCAGCTATGTTTATGGGGTGCCTAATACATAGTTTAGGACTAGGCTTTTCAGAGACGCCTGCTGAATGTCAATGGCAATTGCATGCCAAATTCTTTGAAATTGATTCTTTAGTTAACTCCTTTAAGTTCCAGTCTAGTCTGGAAGCCTATTTTAGAGAGCCAGCTTTAGAAAGTGTCATTTCATTCTGGAAAAGGTGATAGTGATGTAATTTGTCCAAAGAAAAATACTTAGTGCTTTGGAAGAGCTACATTTTTCATTATTATCATAGCAAACAGCTGCTTTTGCCGCATTTGGAAACCAGCTGTTGGGCGATGTGGGGGACGGGGTCAGAGTTAAACTGCCTAAAGCTTCATCGCTGAGTTTCAGTTACTCTTCTGAGCCAACTCCCTGGTCAGTAAAGACAGAAGCACTAAAGATGATTTATTTCACTGATTTTCAAAACCTTTGGATAAGTGAATCTTAGTTTGTGGTGTCCTTTCCTTTTCTGTTAATTATGGAGGAGCCTGTTCACTGTGGACTGGATACCGGAATTTTAGATGACTGCAATTAATTTGTACAAGTTTCAGCCTCTGTATGTGACATTCTGCAGTAAAAAAAACCCTGGATTCTTTCAGAATTATAATGGTAAAAAAAGAGAGAAAAAATCTGTTGTTTTGAAAAACTTTAAATCCTTTTGTTAATTGTTTTTATATTGATTTCAACCATTTTAATGAAAGCGAGTGTTTACCCAGAAGATGTTATTAAGAGGAGAGTTTCCCTCTTCTTGACTCGTGCTCCCTCTCACCTGCCAAACCCTTTCGCCGCCATTAGAGCAGAGCCCGGTGCCGAGGGGACAGCTTGCTGGCGCCTGCTGGCCCCCGGGCCTTGCAGTATTCCGCTTCCCGCAGAAGCAAGCACGGGTTGGAGACCTGATACGAAGTACAAGGCTCTCTGATTCAGCGGTGCCACATATGGAAAACTGTCTGTTCTTTATGATTCTTTAAAAAGTCTAATAACACAGTGAGAAATGGGAAAGTTTGAAAGATTGAATGGTTCCCTTCTGAAAAATTTCACTTGAATCAATAAAGACAGTTTGCAGAGAGGAAAACAAAAATAAAACAAAACTGAGCTACAACATAAATGCTTATATTGCTAACTTCCACAAAAGTTGAATAAAATAAAAAAAACTTTTCTTATAGAACCCAGCTTATTTGCTGGGTAAAAATGACCTGTGCAATAGTTCTTTTGCATTTTTTACTTTTGTTTCAAAAGCCTGTAAGAAAATAGAGCTAAAAAATTAATGGTAAATCACAATGTGGATCACCAGTAGAAAGTGTTTTGGTGAGGTGTACTAGAGAAACGGTCACCGTGGTAATAGTTTTCTTGAAAAGAGAAAGTGTTTCATGAAAAAAATATGCCTCTTCCATACTAAGTATCTGCAGTTTGTAGTGATTGGATTCTGTATCATAAGCTGATATGATCCTCTTAAAAATTTTACATTACGTGAACACTCCGGATGTAATACCAATTATCAGACATGTAGACTTGTCAGGTTCTTTCAAGTTGTAAAGTAATCACAAAGGTATTTGTGGTCAGCAGAGGAATACAGGTATAATGTGTGGGTTAATATAGCAAATGTGTGTGGGGGGTTTAGAACTGTAAAAACTTGAAGACAGTACTTTCAAAAATGAATATCTGAAGTCCTGATGGTTTCCTGTTCTGTTAGCTAGATAAGTTCAAATGAAAAATCATTTTTAATATTGAGTAATTTTTTCAGGTGCCTAAATAAAAAGTGAGTTAAGTTGCCCAATTTCCCTGAAGTTAAGCAGCTGTGATCTTCTGAACACTGTAATGTTCATTACCTCTGAAAATAAATTCTTGTTATTTTCTGATCATGAGTATGAGATTAGATGTTCCACTTTGGATCCTTTATCGAAGAAGACTGAAGTGCCCATTTCAAAGATGGTGTTTTCAGGAGGGAAGAAAGCCTTAGTTATCCATGGCAGGGGGGAGGGTAGAGAAATCACTGCTTAATCATTTTTTGATATTAATACATAGTTATCAGGAGACCACTGCAGATGGATACATTTTAAAGTGGTAAGGGACCATTAAAAAAATACCAAATTTGGAGATGCAGTTGCATGCCATAAGCAGCATGCTCTCAGAGCAAACGTAGGTGCTGTGCCAGCATTGTATGCCGGGGTTCAGGGTCAATGTAGTAGTTAAGTTCCTAACTCTTACGTAGGCTTCTCAAGGGATTGTTAAATATTTTGTTGCTCTTGGGCCTAGAGTCTTTTTTTTTTTTTTTTTTTTTTAATCTAAAACTAAGGTACTGAGAACTTCCCAGAATACTGCTGTCCTAAATCAGCTATTGGAAGTTAGGTGAGTGCTAATTTTGTAGGCAGACCAGTAATGTTATACGAAGTTATATCAGAAAGACTCTAATTCTAGGTCACTACTCCACAGTTGTATATTGTTTCTATTTTTCTTTGGATTCTACCCAAATACTTTGGTTCTGTTTATGAGTAGGATACGCTTGAAGAGGTTGTAATGAGTTTAGACATAACTTCTCCCAGGAAAATATTTTTGAAACAGGTATTTTTCTAATATTTTACCATACATCCAAAGCATTTGGCAGTTATATAAACAGTACTTAAGGTTTCCTTAGGTTGCTGTCCTATATATGCATGTGTATTTTTAATTTTATAATAGGTTGTTATAATATGCTTATGCATGCTTTGAATATAAGAATATTCAGAATATTTACCAACTGCATCTTGCATAGTGGCCCTATTTGTAGGGAACACACTGGAATGGATGCAATGCTATGGAGAGGGGATATAATGTGACTTGGGGGTGTGCACTGCCGCAGCAGAGCTAATGGTAGCCCTTCCCCCCCCCCCCCCAGAAGGAACAAAACAGCATCTGTTCTCTAGAGCCTGTGCAACTTTCTTCATCGCTTCTGGGTGCAATTCGAGGTGTTGAGCTTGATTTGTAAAGCCTTACATTAGGCCACGTCATCTTCTCCCTTTGCGGTGCTTGGCATATTGAGAGAAAATGAGTTGCTTTCAGGAGCATCCTGTAAATTAAAACGTGTAAGGACTAAAAGCAGGATTTTCTCAATTGAGAGCCATCAGCTTTGGAATTCATTCCTCCATTTGTGCTATATTTTATTGACCTTAAGGGCGCAGGAGGAGGTTTGTCTATTCACTGGAGCTTTTACCTGTTGAAGCAGTAATACAGTGAGCATAGAGACCTCTTTGCATGAGACTGTGTTCAGACTGATAATGTTTGAGTCATTGTTTTGTAACTGTTTTACATACATTTAAAACTTAGCATCTTTTATCAGAAATTTTTTTTTATTTATACGCATGGTAGAGTATTAATCCTTTGTATGGATACTGTGGTGCTTACCTTCTATCAGCCAGTACCGGCAATGAGTCTGAGAAAGCTCAGTAAAAACTGGCATCTTTGATAGTAAAGAACTGATGCTGCCACCACCCCACTGCTTAGCTTCAGCCAGCGTACCTGGGGACATTTGTCATTCCCTTATGTTTGGGTATTGGGGACGCGCAGCTTCCGTGGGGGAAAGACTTTGGCCACTTGACCTCCTGAGGAACCGCCTGGTGAATTGTCTACTTTTTGCAAGCCCGCGATGTCTCTTGCTCCGGAGACTGTACTGCTGCGTACTCGGAAAAGGCGAGCAGCTGATGACACGCTGCCGAACCTGAGGAAGGGAAGGGTTCGTGCTCACACACGGACACCGATCAGCCTTGCTCCTCACCAGCCTTCTACAGCCTTTCCACAGAGTCCTGTTACGGTATTAGTGATGAGGAGGAGGTATTTTACTATGTCATCGCTAACTGCAAGAGCTTTTCAATACAATAACAAGCTAATAACAGAGGGAATCAGCTATGAAGTAGGAGAGGCAAAAGTAGTCCTGGCATCTTCATGTGGTGATAGTAAATAAAGATTTGTACAGTAAATGCAGAGTTGAGGCTGTCAGGAATAGTTTTTCCTGATGTATGTCAAACTTGCATGCCCAGTCATCATCCGGCATGATGGCTCTGCACTGAAAGCTTGATCTACCTCTAAGAAGATGCATGTTGAGGTTTTAAACTGTAGAACAAGTACATATATAAATGCAACTTAAAAATGCTCAAACTGGTGACGTGCACATCATCTTTATGCAGGTGTACTTTTGCTGCCCTGCCTCTGAAATTGGAACAGGACTATAACTTTGTGTTCTGCAAAGAATCTAACACATTTTTTATATATAAATTTCTTACCAGCTCTCCACTGTTTTTTTTTCTTTGGCTAATCCTACAATCGCTGTATGAAAGCATTTCCTAGCTTTTGCTTTGCTATTTAATTCAAAAAATAGAATTTGCTTTTTGTGCTCTGTGCAAATTTCACTACTCAAACCACCAATCTGAGATGTTAGTGTGTTCATTTAAATTGGGTAAAGTCTTAATCAGCAGCTACTGTTGTCCTTATAAAGAGCAGAGAAGGGCTGTTAGGATAACTCCCAGCTGATTAAGAAGATGTCACGTCAGAAAACAAAAAGAGCAGAAGAAAACCTGAAACAAACTGAAAATTGAAATGATAAAATTAATTTTAAGGTTAGGCAAAGGTAGCAGAGCTTTTTATTTTAAGAGAGTAATGTCTGCATATTTTTAGACAGTTGCAAAAATGAAAATATGTTTTTAAGTGGTCAACAAAAAAGTAGTGTATTGTAAGTGTATTCATCATTCAGGTATGATAAATAATTACCCACTAGGTGCCGCTGTTGAGTTTCAGGACCGGGACTGTGCAGGGTTTCTGTGGCAGCCAAAATTTGTAGCAGGAAATGAATGTGCATGTAGTAGTTGTGCAACAGAAGTAAATTATTTCTGCAGTTTTAGGGCTTGTGAAACAGAACCACAAACAACATTTTCTTCTCAGTGTTTCACCAGATATTATCATATCTGACAGTATATCATTGCGACAGGTCCAACATGCCTCTCTCCCTCGCATCCCTGGCTTGCAGCACAGAGCAGAAACCATGCTAAATGAGAGAGGACTATAAACTCTCTTTATTGTTATGAAGCATTTCATCTCTCAATGCAGGCTTTTTGGCAAACGCATCAAGACTGCCTGAAAATCTTTCTAAAGAAAATGTTTACTTGTTTAGTGTAGTGCTGAAATATAAGAAACCTCACTTTTTGCATGGCTTCACATCTCCTATTTTCTTGGTCAGCAGAGCATAAATGTGTTTTGGATATAGCTTTCCTGTGCTTAGAAAAACAGGAGAAAAAGAGTAATGGTGACTCAAAATGTGATAATTTTCTGGCAGAGAAACTTATTAGAGTGATGAATATGTTCTAAATAGTTTTGGCTCGGGGTGTAGATGATCAGAACTTTTTTTAAGGCATCCCGATCTTAAACTTTGAAACTTTTTAGCATTAATCTAAGGTTGAACTTGACCGCATCAGGTGGTTGATCAGCCATCTCAGGTGAAGGATGGAAGGATGGATGAAGAAGAGGAGCCTTGCTTTGAGTGCATCTCAAGGGAACCAAGCAGGATTTGTTCCTTCCAGTGTGGGCAAGATGGATGAAGAAGAAAAAGGCGCTCTCTTCCATGTGTCCATACTGGCATTAGAGAACCGTGGTCAATTGGTGCTGGTGCAGAAGGCAGGGTTTGCAGCCACGAAGCACATACACGTTACTCGAGTATTTCCCGCTTCCTCTGAAGCTCACCAAACGCACTGTGAGGTCTGTCTGGCAGCTGAGCGAGCGCTCGGAGCTGTAAATCGCAGTGATTTGGTTGTGCCTTTGGTTAGTGCTGCTCCCTAACCAAGTGCGAGATCGAGCCAGTCAAAACAGGATTCAAAGTGTGGTAACTGGCAGAAACTAATGAAAAAGGACTCCAAACAGGAGAGACACCCCTAGTCAGGGCAAATCTCAAGTCTTTGGAGGTGGGTGAGGTGCCTTGCTGTGCTCAGCTGTCGGTCACCTGAGCGTTCTGTTTTGGTTAGACGTTTAAATCTTACTCTGCATGTGCTGTGGTACTCTAGTGACAGGCAGGAAATCTTCTGAATTTATTATTGCTTGATATTCATAGTAACTCTCACCACTGAGTTACTAGACTGGAATTTGGTAGAGCGTATTTGCATGCCTCAAACAAATGGTGTGTGCAGTGGTGGAGAAGGGATTGGAAGTTGGCCTTACCAGCTACTTGGTTACAGAACTGGAAATAGGTTGTGTTTCCAGTAGTTTTTTGATGAATTGCATGCTCTTAAGTGAAATCATTTCCAAAAAAAAGAAGTGGTTAAAACTGGATTTTACAGTTTCTAGATTTATTTTAGCCCATCCTCTCAATGAATTGTTAATCTGTGCCCAAACTCCAGCACACCCTACTAATTGGTAGTGGTCCTGTTACCAGGCAGCTGCCAGCAAGCAAATTCCAACCATAAAAAAAGCGTTGCCATTGACAGAAACGGATCCACAGAGAGACATGCATCAGAAACTTGAAGGCAGATTTAGTGATTTGAAACATATGGTCTATTGCTTTTCCTGAACCCAGACGATAAAGGAGGACTGACCTAGTTAAAGTGTTATTTCTTTTTCATTTGCTTTGCCTTACTGTGTTAAAATGATCATTCCATTATTCATTTAACACCATAGAGGTCAAGGCTGAAATTTTAATGAAATCTCTCACTGAGAAAAATTACTAAATTTTTTGGCAATGGTTCCGGGTCTTAATCATGTAGGGTTACACTAGAAGAGAGAAATTTTACAGTATTTCATTCAGAATCTGGCCAAATGAAGCAAGAGCCTATGTTGTTTATATGTAATGTTTTATATATTGCTGATATATGCATTTTTATACAACTAACAGATTGTTCCTTCTGGTTTATATTTGTGTTTGGACAAGGCTAGCAATAGAATCATTCTGTGGAGTAAATCCATTTCTGAGAGTGAAGAGTAGTGCTTAAGTGATGAGTATTTCACATGGTGGTCCTTGAACGGAGTTGGGTTGGATCTCCGCAGTATCTTACCAACTGTTTCCACCTAACTCACTTTTTCCCATTAGAATGATACAGGCATGAAATCCATATTAAAATTTTATATTATGGTAGTCAAAGTTGCCACGTTTTCTGGAATTTCAGTAAAATAACCCTTTTGTTCTTTTGTCCTGAGGAGATTGACAGTGTTGAACATTCTTAAAAGAAAAAAAAATATATTCCTGTTTCAGAAAATTAGGTTGCATTATATCAACAAAATACAACAACCTGGCTGAGGTGAGGCAGAAACTCAGCAGTGAGGCTGTAAAGGGGACTTGATTTCATTAGCAGGAATGCAGTAGGAGGCAAATTTTCTGAAAAACTAACTACTTTGCCAAATACTTTGTCTGATTTTTCGGTTTTTGTTTCTTTAACAAACCAGACCAGAGGCACCTGGCTAAAAAACCTAATTGTGGCCGACACCAAGCAGGTTTTGTATGTCAGCTGCCCATGTGTTTTCCGGGAAGGTCAGTCTGAACGCTTCCCGGGCGGCAGGTGGAGGTTTGTGCTTTTGGTTGCAGGTTGCGCTGGAACAGCGCGAAACTGTTTGGAGGAGGACAGAAGGGAAGGAGGTTGCTGAGACACCCTAATCACTGTTGAATGCAAAACGCGGGTTGGTGTCAGAGGCTTTCATCATTATGAAGAGCAAACTTGCCTTTGGATTCAAGATCCCACGCTGACACACAGCTCTTACTGCTTTGGATTTGGGCTGCTCCGATACCACTGCAGTGGTAAAAGAAGTTCCTGTTCTGTGAAATGGCTCCGGTCGTATTGGGAAAGGTTGTAGTTTGGGTTCAAGAGCTGTCTGAAGATAAGAGAAAGTGTGTTAAAAATACACAGTTTTGCTCTCCTTTATGGTCAGTTTTACTTTGAACGCCACCAGATTTTGTTTTCATGTTGAAAGTATATGTTCAGTTTTGGAACTCCTGGACTGATATTTGTTTGTGTGGGAAAGAGTTATCAACCATAGATGGTTTCTTACCGTCTTAAGAGAGAGCTCATTGCTAAGAGACACTTCTCATAGAAGATTTAATGGCAGTTTTTCAACACTTTGATAACCAGGGTGTTTTTTCATATAGGTAACACTAAAAAAGCAAAAGGTCTTATTGAAAGCTTTTAACAACTATTTCATAAGAACCTAATTTATATATTTTTTGAAAACACTGAATTTAATAAATAATAAGAATATAAAAAATTATAAGAGAATGGGTGTATTTGAACAATTCGGACAATTAATAATAGCATTAAAAATGTGACCTTGTATATCAACTTAGAAAGAAAGGTCCAGCAATCATGGTGTGGCACAAAAACAGTTTTCAAATAAAATTAAAATATTGAGAAGTGCTTATACAGCATAGTGAAAAATTTTGAGCCCTCTGTTAGTTTGAGCTAAAAATAAGAAAGGTACCTAGCAGAACTGGCAACATTGCCTCATCTGGTGCCATTAGGCGCAATATACTCCGATTATGGGATTAGAAGAAAGGAGGATGTGAGGAACTGTTAATCAAAGTTTGCAGATCTTGTATAAACACTCTCTTGAGCTTTTATGAGAAAATAAAATCTAAGATGGATCCGTTTACATGGGACTTTGTTTTGGTAATATCCTTACACCATACGTTTAAACCGACGTCGTCATATTCATGTAATGTCAATTAGAATATTTAATTAAGTGTATGTCACTTTTTTGGTTTGTTTAATGTCAACAGGGGATTTAAACCTAGACAAATGTGTATTCTCTATACATGTCCAGGTTTTTTGTGTGTTGGGAGTAAAAAGATCAGAACTTCCTCTGCAGAAAAGTCGGGCAAGCAACAGGAAGGGCTTTGTAGGAGTTGGGCTGGGTGGTTGTTGTTGTTGTTGTTGTTGTTGTTGTTGTTGTTGTTGTTGTTGTTTTATAGAAATATCTTGAGCTCTGCATATTAAATGGCCGGGAAGGAAAATCCTTTCCTGCAGTAGGTCTTCCTAAACTCTGTAATTTGAAAATTGTTTTCTTACGCTTTGGAAACTTGAGTTATTTTGCATGAAAACAGTGAAAGGAATAAGAAACAGCGAATCCATGGAGTTGCTTAACACTGAAGCTTTTGGCCTGAAAGCAGTTTTGGTGCTGTGGTGGAGGCAGGTGGACTGTAGGACCCACCTACATTCAGAAAATTTGTGTCGGTATCGATTTCTCGATACAGGTATTTCTGAGTGCAAAGTAAGCTGCTTCAGAAATATCGTTTTTGCTTAGGTTTACTGCCTAAGCATTCAGTGTTCGCAGGTGTATGCTGATGCAGGATAACTGTGCTTTCTCTTTTGTTTGTAGTGAGTATGGTTCTAGATGCTTCTCAGCTAAAAGAAAGAATTCTGTTCATCTGCAGGTCACAGTATTTGAAAATTTGCTTCTCATCAATTACTGTGTATGTTGCAATGGACTCCTCTTTCTTCCTTTTTCCTTTGAAGTTTAGATTTTATTTCCTTTTACCTTCGCTTTGTGCTCCTCCTTATATATTCTCTACCACCTCAGTTTCATTTCCCTGACACAGAGTTTTGAACACCATTTTCCATCTTTTTATTAACTCATCACCCTTGTTTCCAGTCTCTGTTTTCTACTAAGGTTTGTGCCTCCTGGTATGCATTTACTTCAAAACCTGTCTGTCTCTCTCTAACCTTCACAGCTCTCACTGAAGCTGATTATTCCAATTTTTCCTTCCTGTGATAGTAAAATGTCACAGAAGCATTCTTTTTGCTGTTTGATGAAAAAGCTGAATAAACTCTCAGGAAGCTGGCATGTGAGTGTTAACCTTCTCTTTAAAATGTACCTTTTTGTGTTTTCACAAAGCTGACTTTACCAAAACCATAGAAAATATCACTATGCCTAAGGATCTTCAAATAATCTTACATTAGTCTGCTGTTTGAATTTATATTCACACAGGAAAGCAATTTATTTTGTAGCTACGAGATTGCTTTCACAGTATTTAAATAGGTTTTCAGTTTTCAATGGCACAGAAGATCAGTAGTGGTTGAGACTGATCAGTGGCTTTTCTTATTGACTGATTAGAGTTTTTTTAATTCTTTGACTCATACTCTTGACATTTCCCAGTATTATATTTGACTTTATTTCATTGTGAGATTTCCTGTGTTCTGGAATCAGCTGTACTTCAAGGTAATTAGTGACAGATTTTGTTTGTTTATAATCCTTGTCTAAGGAAATTGAGAAAAATTAAAACTTTAAATATAGTCCTTTTGTGCTTATTTCCCTTACTGTCCTTGAAGAAGTGTGATAATTATCGAAGCTGATTATTTTTCAACGATTTCTGTCTGTTAGCCCCCAGCGCAGGAATAATTCTGTATCGCTGGACCTGCCGGTTGCCCGCCGCTGTGTCCAGGGCGCTGCACAGAGCACGCTTCTGCAGGTTCTCCAGCTGATTGAGAAGACACGAGTTTGTTAATGTTAGTACACTGAAAAATTTGAATTAGTGTTACCTGACATTTGGGTTACGTCTGCTAGGGAAGAAGACAATGGTAAATCTATCACCAAAGATGGACAGGCCAGTTAGAAGACAGATTGATGGAAAAAAAGGGAATTTTTTTTGTTTTTTCTAAATGAGAAATGAGAAATGACAAATTTGTCCTCAACACAAAGAATAAACATATTTTCCAGTAGACCTACCAAGGGTCTTATGCATAGGCATTTTGTTGGATTAAGACCCACTTTTTTTTACTTCAATTATAAAAAGATATCTATCTAAGCAGCTCTGTCTTGCTTAGTATTTCAGAATGAGTAATAAATATGAAATCTGAATGTAACTGTCATATGATATGGAGATGCTCAGGGATATTCAGAAGATAAACAAGCTCAGTTCTCTCGGCTTCGGCAAATCCTACCTGATCATTGTGCAGTCCAGCTTCCTCGAGTTCATTACTGAGAGAGTTTCAGCACCTGAGGAGTCATTTCCAAAACAAAATAGTTTTGTATAAATAATGTCATTATTTCTTCCTACAGAGTAAATCAGGGAAAAGAGGCTTTAAGGCAGCATTTTATGTCAGCTCTAAGGTGTTACTGCAATGTTGACCCTGAACTAGCAACCCCATTCTGCGTTTGAAATTAAACAAGAGAATGCGTCTAACTTGCACTGTGTTTTGGAGTATGTATGTGAAGTTTAATCTATGTTACAAGAGAAGGTGGTGCAATACTTGTTAAAATTAAGCACTTTCAAATTAACTTCAGGTTCAGTTTTTTAGGTTACTATCAGTGGAGATCCTTGAACCATGAATTTTTTAAATGTTTTAAAAATCCTACATGTTTTAAAAAGGTGCATCAGAAAAGACTTTCCATTTAAAGAACAAAATGAACTTAAAGCAGACTTAAAGACACTAAACTGATCTAAGCTTAAACCTGCTTGTAATGATAACCAAATGTTTGACTAAAATACAATTTCAGCAAACTAAACCCATACATTAAAGATAGGTTTTGAGAGGAAAACTTGGTGATGTTTGGGCATTTATCCATTTTATTTTACTAGTCTGTTTAAGAAAGAGTATCATGTATATGAATTTCTTATTTGGCATAAGTGTACCTGATGCATTTATTACAATTTGCATTTTTTGAAATAAATCATATATTAGATTTGAAAATTCTTCACTGACAGGTGACATGAACTGGAAGTTTCTGGCAGTAGTGATTTGTGGATGAAAACAAATTACAAGAAGAGTAATCCAGAATTGGAATAAGTAGCATCAAGTAAATGTCTTAAATATTTGTCTGATTGTAAACACAAATTGCTAAACTGTAGTAAGGTTTTTTTTGTTTTACATAATAGATAATTTTGAACATTTGTCTATAACATAAAATATTATTTTGTCTTGGAAACCTTGCCCCAATTTTATGATGAATTTGTGCAATACAGAAGCTAAAGCATCATACTAGAAAGAAGAGGTTGATTCCCATTGTAGCTTTGCCAGTATTTTCTACATGACTTTATGCAAGTGACTTCATTCTTATTCCAGTACAATTGTACACAGTGGGTTTTTTTGATATTTTTTTCTCCATCAGACTTACAAAAGGTTTTATTAATTATAATTGAGTTGTATTGTTTTTCTGTACTGCACCTGAATATAGTTGATGGGTTGGGGGGGGGTCTGCGACACAAGGAGCCAAAGAAGAATCTCCCTTCAAACAGGAGATCTAGAAAATCCACAAGATTTCTTAGACACTTTCCGTGCCCAGTTCCAGTTCCCTTGCAAGATACCTACTCACTTCTGACCTGCTCACCTTTCACCAAGACAGTTCTGGATATTGTATGTATTTTGTGTCTCAGTAACCCTTTTTCCCCCCAAAAGCTCAACAAATACAAGGCACCGAGCCATGCAACCGGAGTAATTTTACACTGAAGTCTGAGAGGTGGCTCTTAATTAATCTTGCATATAAGCAGTTGCTTCCACATAATGAAAGTTTTAATCAGTACGTCAGGTTCTGTTACATAAAATACTTCGCAGAAATCCAGATATACAATAACTTTTATTAAGTAGATCTGAAATAATGAAAAGGATTACCCTGCCAGGATGTAGGATCTTCTGTCAAGAAAATGTAGCTTTTCAGTGTATGCTAATATCATTGAAATGCAAAGAAGTCTGAATTCTCATTTCATCTGAGAACATTTTTATTTTTCTGATGAAGTGCCTGGACAATAAAATGGGATATTCACTTCCAGTTTAGGACATTGTTGCTTAGACTGTAAGATCTACTCTTTACATGATTACAACACTTTTTGACCATGGTGAATTATATTTTTCAGTTCACCAATTCTGTCTTCTTAATGCTGGTTTGTGATTCAGGTGCAGTGATTGGTGGTTGTTGGAAGGTTTGGAAAAATATATTCGTGTGGTTCACAACTGGACAAAGGGTGTTAACTAATTCCATGCAGATTACTACCAAGCATTGACATCTTTTTGTAATCGTCAGTACAATTTATGCTTCAAGTGGCAATCAGGAGCTAAGTGATTAAGATTTTCTAGGCATTCCCACTCTGTTACTCATCTATTCCTTTATGTTGTATGAAATGCATATGTATAATGGTAGGCAATGAATAACTTCTGAGGGGGTGAAGATGCAGTGGTGCATAATCTACCTCTTTAAATATTTGAAAGTAGCAAATATGTCCTTCTGATATCTTACCGCTGTACATTGACATACAGGCAGCTATTCTAAGGTGGGGGTATAGCCGTCCAAAAACAACAGGACGTTTCTTTCTTAACATGCATCAGTATACATACATGTTTTTTTGCTTTGTTGTGTATTGTGTTAGATTAGAGATTTTTCCCAAGAAACATAACTCATTAAATTGATATTGGCTAATACCAACTTACCATTGGTACATTCTTACCATTTACAATTGGTAAATTTTAGTTTACCATATTACCATTTTAATAAGTTAAACGTTGGATATGAAAATGTGCAGAATGAGAAAAATCTTGTGTTCATGTGTTACAGATAATGCAATCCATGTATCTTAGCAAGGGAATAGATTGTATACGCCCTTTCTGAATGAGTAGTTTTCTCCCAGAATTCTTATCCTAGGTATAACAATCAGGAAGGCAGAAAACAGCTGTAAATTTTCCTAAAGCATGCATATGAATATACCCTACCTTCTGAGGTTACTAGAAAAGATGTAAAAATGCCTCAGCTGAACTTTTCATACCTTTTCCCTTCCTCTTTCCTGCCCTTCCCTTGACATAAAATATTTATATTTGTAATGTCAACTGGATTTTATATACTTTACCATCTGGTGTTTTCCTTGACTTAGCCATAGTATTTTATTATTGCACTTAGTTTTTTAGAGAACCTAGCCCCTGCAATTCCCCATAACAAGCTTTTGTCTGCGTTACTCTTCCATGGACTTTTCCTGAGCATGCCCCAAGCCGCAAATGCCAACGCTGGAACAGCGACTTGTCGTGCCCATTCTCAGCTGAGTCTGTAGAGCACCCACTGACCACTGCTTTCCTCTGCTGATAAGGAGAAAGAGTGAAAAGGGCTTTGGCTTAGTGTTCGGAGGCATTTTGGAATGCATGGTTTTATGAGAGGAAAAAATAACTTGTATTTTTCAAAGAATGATGTTATATCAAAAAGCGATGTTGCTGTGAGTACATTGGTATGAGCTGATTTAAGATGGCATTCCTTTTAGCATAACTTTTTCCTTTTGAAAGCAGAATTTGGCCATGAGTTTTTTCTAATGTGCTTCCGTGAGCACTCGGCTCATTCGCGAAATTAAAAGACAAAATGAGAAAAACAGACTCATGAAGTTAGGGCTAACCTGCAATCTGAGAAGGATGAAAAACGTAACCACACATAGCTGAAATATATGTTATATTTCCAATTAACATGCATTTTATCACTGAATTTACCATGTATGGAAGTAGCTGTTTAGCCAGTGTTTCATGATAAAACTACAAAAGTTCAGCAATAGCCATCAAAACAGAAATACAGATTACTGGTACTTCTAAGTGATATTCCATAGAGATTGATAGCAGCAGCGGTGGGAAACAATCAAGTATTTACGTTCAGTGTATCACTCCAAATATCTGTTTATTTCAAATTTAAAACATCAGTGTTTTGGCTAATTTGCACTTTTGTGGGTCTGTGTGTTGTCAGTGAAGAAAGAGAAGTTATTCATGTATTTCTTTTATTTGGGATTAAGTAATTATTCTGAACTCATCATTAGCTGTGTTATCAGCCTTACTTTGCAAAGATGCTAAAATCTAATCAGTGCATATCAATAGGAATTTCGCTCTGTGTGTGAAAGCTTTGGTTTCTTTTGTGCTTCTGGAAGCTGATGGAAAAAAGTCTTTTGGAAAAGTGAACAAATAGTAAAGCAAGAGGGACTGGGAGGTGATCCTCAGGGTAGACAAAGATGGACATAAAATTCCCAGTGTTTGCTAGCAAGCACGAGTATCTGATTTTTGCCAGAGGGATATGAGCATATTCAATTTAACACTCCTTCTGCCAAATTCTCATAAGTAAACTGTGATTAGTGTTCTCTCATCAGCCTATCCCTATCCCTTTACAGTAAAACAGCAAAAATCAAAAAGCCATTTTGAGGGCTTGCAAGCCAGAGACATGGTGGCATTTTTCACAAGAAATTTTTTCTCCTGCAATCTTTGTGATATTGAAAATGAAAATACATATATATGCGTATACATGACAGCTAGTTGTATGTTTCACTTAGAAATGCTTGTGAGAAGGGTATTTCTTTCTCTGTAGGAAAATTGCCAATTTAATATTAACTGTTCAACCTGTCTGTTACAACATAACTGTCATCATATTGAGGCATGCAAAGCTCTGCTGTAATCCATGGGAATCTTAAATGACTTGGGCCTCTAATGAAATTCTGGGGAGATATAGAAAAAGGTACGTTCTCCCCTGAGAACGGTCTCCTGGTTTCTAGCTGGATTTGCATTCAGTTTGCGTTTGAGTTCATCTCTAGTCAGAAAAGAATGTGGTACAGCTATACCTGAAAATCATCACTGAGTGGGAGTGATATATAGAGAAATTAAATTTTGCCCAAATGAGCTATGTGCTTTTCATAAAACACAAGTATTTTTTGAGAATAGCAAGCAAATAGTAATTTACAAATGCCCAGAGACAAGTTTGAATATAATGTTTCACCTTCTGACTCTTATTAATGGTAGAATTTAGGGCATATCTACCAGGCGTTTTGCTCTGTGAATGGTATTTGTGTTAGGTACATGGTTTCTTACCAAGGCCTTTGAATTCGTCTAGAAATTACATTGATACTATGGCCTTATGCTCTACAGTGAAATATTTCTCTCTCTTTAATAGTTAGCTTGCTATCCCACTGCCTATCAATGTATACTTATGATAATTATTGGGACTGTTACTTTGTCACAGAACTTAAAATCAAAGCTGAATTAAATCACTGAAATAGGCAAAACTGGTATTCAAGCAGCTAAATCAGGAAAGCAGCTAATGAAAAAAAGAAGGTAAAAAAAGAAGCACAGAGCACCTCTGGCTCTTGTGACCACATGCAGTCCTGCTACTGGCAGCATTTGCTAGTTGTCTCTACTGCGGCAATTCTCTTCTTCCTCTTCTGCTATCCAGACTGATAATTTTATGCTTTAAAGAAGCCATAGAATTAGTTTGTTTGGTGTTGCCTAGGCAACTCTTTTAGGGCAAGAATATAGTTAAACCATAATTTGCCTGGAAAAAAATGGAGAGTTTGTGCCCTAGCTGAACATCCGGGTGACACATATGAGTGTGAGACTTCTGACTCAAGAAGTTTATAAAGAGAAATTTCAAACAGATAAAAACATTTGTGGCAGACATTTTTCTCAGAAAGAGAATTTTAAAAGAGGAATGACAAATATATTTTGTTTATAGACAAGTAATATTTTTAGACTAGCGAAGGAAAACCCCTCTATGCAGTATTTCTCATCATCATCGCAGGTTAGGACTGAGACAGACAGCGGAGAACCTTATTCTGCCTAAGGTGATGCTCTTGTCCCAGGAATGTCCTAAGGTTGGCTCACAGCTCACTGTCAGATTAATTTAAATCGGAATAAGAAAGAACAATGAAATCTGGGAATAACTATCAATAAAGCTATCTGGAGGAGGAAGGTGTCCCATTATTCTTTCTGACTAAGTAACTCTACCTGTGGGCTAAGCGCATGTTTGTGTGTAACCATATTGTATTTCAAGAGGACCAAAGAGCAAAGAATTCTTCAGTGCTATAAATGACAAGGTAAAGTCAGCTGTGACATGTTTGTTTTTTTTTTTTTCATTTAGGATCTGAATGTATATTTTAAACTAAACCACAATATAAATACACACTTGCATTACTTGAAATGTTTGGGTAAGCTAGTTTATCCAGGCATCATAGTAAGGTGATCATCTGGAACTGGTCCAGATTGCTCTTAGCCCATAAAAAGGTTAGCACTTGAGCATACTCAGGTATTACCAGATTATTTATTTATTTATTTATTTAATTTAAAGAATAACTGTTTTATAAGTCAGCCAGCTGTACAACACTTTGTGGGCTGCACCTAAATATCACACTGCAGATTTTTATTGTGCTTTCCACCTTTGTTTTAAGGATTAATATTCTTATCATCTTTTTTGTATGTGTAGTGGCATTGCAACTGACTGTAGGTTGTTTCTTGATGTAAGGCTTTATGATGAAAAACTGATGATACTAATTCAAAAAAACCAGCTCTTTTTTATCCATGAAGAAAAAGGTTACTGAGAACTAGCAAGTGACAGAAGATAAGACTACAAAGGAGATTCTCTGTTTTACTTGAGCGAGCTAAGTACAATATAAAAATAAAACACACAATATTAGGCTCATAATTTATTTCCTGTTATTCTCCTGAAATAAAATTCAGAAATATATAAGGAAACAGCTATGGACTACAGTCCACTTAAGCCCTAGATTTAGCACTTGAACTTTACTGAACCCTCATTACTAATATCAGTCTTGTGCAGGTTCTCTGAACCAGAAGGAACCTCCCTATAAAGGGATAATGGTATAAATTAGTATAATGCCCTTGTATTAATGAACAATTATTTATATAATGATCAAAGCTTCTCTGGGTGACTGAATGCTGGACTTCTTCAGTGAAAGAATTTGAGAAAATTCTTTGAATAAATGTTTTAATGCTTTAATTTCATTATCAGAAATGTTGATTCTTTAGAAGTCTTTTTCCAGGAAGCCTTTTTTGTCTGATAGAGGGTTGGGAGAGAGTTTAAAATGATGAAATGCTTTGCGATACAAGGAAAGCTTCACACCCAGCCTTTTCAAAATTCGCTTAAGCTTTGGGTGTTTGAGTACTCTCATTAAAATTTCACAGCAGAAATAAAGAGTAGAAATATAAGTGCTTCTTTGGAACAAGGAGGTGAGCTCATGGGCTTTACAGGATCAGCCTCAGAGGTTAAGTGCGAGTTCCATTGACTGCGTTAGACTTGCAAGTACTAGAGCTCTGAAAATCAGGACAATTATGTCTATGCCTACATCTGGATTTTTGGTGTCTTAGACAAACATTTCTGAAAACATCATTTTTGAGACCCTCAGAGACATTCCATGTTTGCTGATAGTTGTGTAATTCCTGTAGGCGATATCACTAAGGAAAAATTTTGAAGGGACAATGAAGAATTCAGGTAGGCTGTAAAGTATCTGTATCGTTATAAAGACTCTGTTTTCAATCTTAGAACAGTATAGGATTTAAAAAAAAAATAGAGTACTGGTGTTTTTATGAATGTCTTGGAAAAGTTGTCATGTCTTACTAGTCTGAAGCTATTTGTAATGTTGTGCAATCTTGCATCTGTTTGGAGTTCTAAAATAGTTGCAAATCACAGCTGTTCTCTTCTGCTAGAGCATCTACAAGTATATTAAAGCGCCACAGGATCTGTGTTTACAAAACATAGGTGTATAAAATGCAGAAAATCAGGCAAATGCAGAGGGAGATGAAACTGTAGGCAGCAACATATTTCATATGTTTTATTAATAGTTGTGAAATACATGTCTGCTGAGACCTTTAGTTGTTGCATAAGCAAGCAAACAAAAAAAATGAAATTAAAAAAATGCTACTATAAAAAAGGAAAAAAATCAAACATGAGACTTTTGTTCTCTCTACAATTATAGTTAATTTTCTTAAGCTTGTTAGTTTGCTTATGAAGAGGGCTGTGACTTACATGAAGTAGGAAGGGAGTCTGATCCACCTTGCAGCAAATAAGGAAATCTAGTGTAATTAGCAAGAGTTTTTGACACATAACATAATGTATGTGCTGTAGGAGAAGGTATTAACATGAGCCTATAGTTCTAGTGAATCCATCTTAAACCTTTGGGTTCTGGAAACTTCAAAGAGAATAAATCTTTAAAATGGTTTTATAAATATGGAATTAATTCATTTTGGGGTGTGGGATAATCTCTGAGGCTATAATATCACAGCAGAGACAGAAAAGTGGTAAGAATTTGTGCATAGGATTTGATTACATCCCTCCTCTTTCTCTAGCTTTGCCAGGTTCAACTGGCCTGGTCCTTCAGATCTCCCACATCTTTCAGAGAACTGGTCCACCCCAGAGGAAAGAGAAGAGGACTCAGGATGTTCCTGTTAAAGGTGTGGGACCCCACCGTGCTGTAATTGTTAGTCTTCATTCCACCCAGAGAGACTTGTCCATCTGAACTACAGACTTTAAGTTAACTAGAATGTCTTGGTGTGCCAAAGTCAAGGCCATAGCCTGAGTTCTGCCTACATTATGATGATGTTTGCTTGGCCTTGCTGACAGTGAAGGCTCAGGAAAGTCTTGTTGGACTGCTTGTCAGGAAAGCTGCAAGGGTGAAGAGCTGGTTTCATTCAAGAGGCATCTTACTTCTAAGTACATGCAGCTCAGTTGTGCATATTTCCTCTCTGCCGTAGCAAGGAAGTTTTATCATCTTACCAGATGGCCAGAAATCTTAAAATATTGATTTAATTAACTGAAATCCTACCACCAGATGGCAGCTTCTGTGGTTATATCAATAAGTAGAACAGAATGCTTTAGGGGCAATATTGTCCTTCTAAAATTGAATTAGGCAAATGTTAGGTCATATAGGGGTTGCTTAAACATCTGGGGTGGGCTGGCTGAGGGAAGATATTCACTTACCGTCCCCTTATGAAAACTGGTGAATGGAAAGCGAATTAGAGATACTGCATAGAGACTCTTTCCTACTGGAAATACAGGAGCAATAGAAAGGCTAGGCAGTAAAATTCATTCTCCTTGTATCATTAAGAGAATATTGGATACTTGTTGTGTATTAAGCTAATGGAAAAAGACTGAGCCTCTACTTTGGAGTGGAAGTCCCATGGCTAGTTCTTATTTCAATTTCCACTTCCTCTGAGAAAGCTTTGTCCTGTTTACATATTTCTTCATCCCAAGAACGGTGCAAGACTTGGATAAGTTCATTTATGTACAGCAAACTTTACAAATACTTTTGCTTTACTCTTGTTCTAATCTAACTAGAGCTGCTTCACTTTTATGAATCATTAAAGCCTCTCCTTTTTCTAAAATATACAGCTGCATATACTGAAACAGCTGGAACATATGGAAAGAACTTATGGGTGATGTTTGAAAGAAGTGTCTCTTGATGAATAAAACGACAGTAAGCCTTTAACAGAGGTTGTTGAAAAGTAGGTGCAAACAGTGTTTTACAAGTCTTTGTATTATAGTGATACCATTTTTGGTAGGAACTTTTTGATAGTTGAATTAGTACAGATAGCATCAGCTAGGCTTCAGTAGATTTCTTGGTTTTTATAACCATTTGCTTTGTTGTAAAATGCTTTCAACAAGCACACAACCTTGTCTCTAATTTAGCTTTTGTTTCCTCTTTTTTTGTCTTTGGATGGTGCAATTTACTGTATCAATCAAAATGGGATAAAAAGGTCAAAAGTCATAAAATGTTTTTAAACAAAAGCAGGAAAAAAGGAAACTAGATTATAATCAGCTCATGCATGGCATTAATCTGTGTCATTTATTCTTCATTTTAAATATAGTTCTAGGTAGGATGAGTTGCTTTGAAAGGAACATTAAACCGGACCTCAAACTTCAGGGCATGGGGAGGAGAAGACTCTATAGATCCTAGATCTTTCTTTAAGGAAAGGAGCCTGTGTGATTGATTTCCATGACTCATGTAAGCACTTCATTTAGAAAGCATGGAATGCTGTTTTTGGATATGGAAATTTGTTTTCTTCTCATCTATCACTCAGCCTGTTATGATGCCAACTGATTATGTTAACAATCATGTTGCACTTCGGAAAATTCTGCTTCGTTGGAAAAATTAACATCATGGACATTTTGGGGGTTTCTTTTACTGTGGGAACCCTCCTAACTCTGAGAAATGATCTGATCTTTTTGTTCATCACAGAACCATTGAGGTTGGCAGGGAGATCAGCCAGTCTGACCCCTGCTCAAAGCAAGGTCAACTAGAGCAGGTTGGTCAGGATGTTGTCCAGTCAGGTTCTGAATGTCTTCCAGGATGGAGACTCCACAACGTGTCGGGGCAACTTTTTCAAGTGTTTGGCCAACCTCACAGTAAAATAGTTTTTTTTTTAAAGTTTAAGCAGTCTCCTGTATTCCAGTTGGTGCCCATTGCCTCTTTTCACTGGGTATAACTGAGAGGAGTCTGGCTCCGTCATCTTTAGTTCACCACACCACATGGCATAGTAAGGCATTATTATATTACCAGATCATACCTTTTCTCTGTAGAAATGGGGTAGCATAGCTCTAAAATTAGTATTATTCTTTCTCTGTGCTTCAGAACATAAGCATTGTCTTGTATGTGAAATATATTATAAATCATCTTTAACAGGACAGAATCCAAATCAAATTTACCATGTAGATCTGATAAATTAGAAAAGGTCAATTAAGTGGGGGCAGAGAGGAGTGAAGAGGCAGATACCTCTAACAGAAAGAGCCAAGACATTTGGGCAATAAACAAAATATGGTGAGATATTTTCTAGAGGATTTTTTCTGTTTAGAAACACAGTTGGTTTAAAAAATGTATATATTCATGAGCATCTCATTGCTAAATAAACTGGCAAGGCTGTGAAGACAACCAAAAAGGAAAAGGCTATTTGGTATTATTGGAAAAGCAAGCCAGCGAATTTGGGATTTTCTGATCTGTGTACTGATGTTTAAAAGAACCTACTAAATACTTTACAGTGATCAGCTTCATTAGAGGGATTGGTAAACTTATAGTGACAAGGAATTTGTAGAATAATGAATCCTGTCATGGTTGATATATGACTAGGTTTGTATTCCATGCACGAAAGTGGGGTAAACATATTTCACTGGAGGACTGATCTAACTTCTGAATAATCAATTTATATATAAATACTATCACTTAGCATAAAGGGAGAAGTAATATAGATAAGATTAGTGTGAAAGCATCAAGGATGGCAATGCATTATTTAGAATAGTCTATAACAAAGAAAGTGTAGTAATGTCCAGGCTAACCTTGAACTATCTAACTCAGATACTGCTAATAAGATAATTGTTGCATCATGAAACACAACTCCAACAAATTCTACCAAGCTCAGAAAATACTTGAGCAGTAATCTATGCTACTGCTACTCTATGCTACTATACCATGATATAAGCAGTACTTGAATAAGCTAGTTTAAAGTTATAATTTAAACAACAAAACCTTCTGTTCCTGAGACACGTGTAGAATTGATGCAGCCAACAAGGTCTCAAGAGAGGTAGAAGGGTGGGGTTGACATGGGTTACCAGGCAGACTGACAGTGAATGGTAACTGATCATAACTTATTAACAGTTTTATTGCCATCTATTAGACTTGCTAAAGACTTGGTCAAATGCAGAGCTGCCTTGGGCACAAGAGTGCTTGCTGGGCATCCAGAGCGTACATCTGACCATTAAAACCGCAGGAACCCCAGGCTGCAGTATTTGCGGTTTGCGTTGTTGGGATGCTCTGGTCAAAAGTCGGTCTCTGAAAGTTACTTGGATTCACTGAGTATTCTGTCTCAATCTAGACAGATGAAATCCTTTTGGGGTGTAGCATGCTCTCCAGACCTGTTCCAAATCGAGCTGGAGAGTTTAGCTTCTGAGTCTGTCTGGGTCTCCTTGAATTATGAAGACCCTAACAAAGGAGGAAGAATGGAAAAGCTCTTGTAGCTGAAAGAAAAAAGGTAGGCACATCTTCAGACAATATATCTGTGCTGGCCTTTGCATGCATGTCGTTTAGCTGATACCCAGAAAGTCTCTGTTCATTGTACAGCCTCAGAGGTCATTCAGAGAAGCCTTTTCCTCCCTTCTTACTCTTCTGGATCTTCAGATTAGGAGGAACCTTTTCATCAGTGTGGAGATAAAGATATTTACATATCCTGTTTCTGAGGAACTCCTGTCCTGCTTGAAAGTAGATTGGAATCCCAAGCTTTGCTTTCTTTGTTACTTAATATATTAATAATTTAAAAGTTTTTAAAAAGAAGAAAAGAAAAAAAAAGACAAAGGAAATGGGAACATTCTAGTTTTCCTTGTTTACTCTATGTGTAGTTCTGTAGTTTCACTTAAAAGAAAGAAACCTCAATATTTTTTCCACTGAAAAAAAACCAAGTTGAATGAACGAGAAAGCTTGGCAATGCAAGATTTCTGCTTTCTGCAGAATAAGACAAAAATTTTTATATTACCAGTTTGCCTTCAATACTTATATTGCCACCATTATTGCACGCTTTTTGATTATTTATACTCACAATGTTCCGGCTGAGATAAAGATGTCCTACCATGCTGATGTTACAGAAGTGGCCTGAGTGGCTGTGACATTATGTGAATGGCTGAAGGACATACAAGAAGAAATCTGTGTGGCTTCTGGAACAGAGCGGGGTAGCAGACCTTCTCTGCTTTCTTCCCCATAAAGGATTTATATTTGGTCTTTATTATTTATTTTCTTTGAAATAAGAATGAATAAGATCAGAATGACCTGTTCTGCTCTTTCTGTGTATATGAGACAATAAAAATTTGGTAGCGCTGTCTAGAGGCAGTACAAGCTGTGAAGCTTTTCTTTCACTTGAATTCATAAGAGAATATCAGGAACACATGGCTGAGTTCAGCTGATTAGGAATTCAAGAGAAGCAAATGTATTTTTCAAACTTCACAGGGACATCTTGTCAGAGCTTAATTCTAATCTGCAAAATGATCTTAAATGGAACATAATGACTTTCCTGATTATCACCCTCAGCCCCCATTATTTTGAATTTGGAATCAAGCAAGCATCTATGTCTGTATGACTAGTATTTTGTGGCAGCAAGCAAATCAGTGCTACCTGTTGGAGCCAACATTAGTTAGTAATACTGTGTTTCTGAAAGACTTGTTTTTTGCTGGGTTTGGAGGAGGGGGCCAGAGTGAGTCAGTTTTGGTGCAAATGCTTGCTTGTTATAACAGTATTGACAATAGATGAAAATTGTCAGCTTTAAATCATAAGATAGCAGGTCATTTGTGAGCAGTGTTTTCTACAGTGACTAACTACTTTTCACACAGCTTCTATTTATTTACTTGAAGTTAAGCACTTTATATACGTTAGGATAAGAGTTTGGCACTTTGCAGAGCTGAACTGCTAGGAAGACTTAATGCCCTCAGTAGTGCTAAACTGGGTGTAAATATTGACATGATTCTAGGGAGCTTCCTCGTCTCTGAGTTACATTTCTGTTTCTGCTTCTCTCCTTACATAAGCTGCAGGAAAGCCAGTGAGTTAACATGTCCTGACTATACTACTTTCTGCCCACAAGTAACCATGAAATAGCGTAAATGTTGGATTCCTATGTAGGAACCCATAACTGGTAGTGATGACTGTATCAGGCAGAGAACAACTTTGCATGTTGGGCAAATGTTAAAATGGACATAGAACAACATGAATTTCACCTTACTTTCTACATACTGCTCATTTTGGTTATCTAACCTACTTAGAGGTCGTCTGTTAAAAACAGCTGTAGAAATATTGCCATCAGAAATAAATACTGTTTTCCTCTCTGCTACAAATTTTTGAAAACCACTTGCTACCACTGTTAGAAATGCTTTCTGTTAACAATAGTTATTATGTTTGATTTTTAAAAATAATAAATATATATATATTTCCTCAAAATATTGTATAGCTTGTGTTCATCAGCCTGTCTTCAATTGATTCAGTGAGTTTTGTGTTAAGATTGGCTGAGGAACTGGGTGGTTATTTTTAAATGCAGGCTGAACAAATGTTATCCTCATTTCGCTGGAGTCGTGACATCCTTCAGCTTTGGTATGGATCAATTCTTTACTCTGAAAGAAATCTACATTTAAGAAGCCTGAACATTTTATGCTGTATAGATAATAACTTCAGGTATGTTGTTGTGTAAAGATTTGGTGTTGCATAAACAAAGAAAAAATCCATAACCGATAGGCAGTGGTGAAGTACCTGAAAGTGTTAAGAAGTAATGAAATAATAATAATAAAAAGATTCTTGAACAGATTTGCAAAAAACCTAGTTTGAACTGAATTCATAGTATAGAATTGTGTTACTATTTGCAGTTAATAATTCAAAATTCCTTTTTTTCCAATGGAAAAGTTTCAGTTTTCCAAAAGTAAACAAGAACGTCACCAGTCAAGTCGCATACTGTCAACAGTTAAATTACGTTCCTTGAAGTTAATACATGTCCTGTAGTTGAAACATACTCATCTGAACTGTTTGCTAAATTACAGGTAAATTCGTTGTTAATGAAACAGATGCATTAGCTTGTAGACAAAAAAGCTGGAATCAGTACTTTTGAATGGTGTATGTTCTTTTAAGCCATGAGAAAGAAATTAATTAGGAGTGCTTCCAGTCAGGATTTTACAATGAAACAAAGACGGGAGTTTTATTCCTTGTTCTAATAAAATTTTTTGAAAAAAAAAATGTTTCTTTACATTGGGCATATCGTTTCAGCTTCAATTAATTTTCCTGCTTATTTAATATAGTAAGGATCTTGCCATATTCCTCCTGTGCAAGTCCACCTGCATTGTATTTTATGTGGATGATGATGTAGCAGCGTCATCTTTTCCTGTAGTAGTCTTTGTGCATCTTCAACAGATGGATTGGCCTTTTTCTTTTGCCTCAGAAATAACAGCAGAGAGCAGAGCAAACTCAAAAGCTTTGGACTTTGGGCTTGAGTCTTCATTGCACATTGTGAAGTTCTAAGCTGGTGGGTTGCTAACTCCAGTAGCTGTTGTAAAGCAAAGAAAGCTTCAGCTTCCTGTGTGCTGTACAAGTTACGCTGCCTAGGTCTGGGCAATTCACTCCAACATTTTTAGCGAGCTGATAAGCTCTTTCTCCATTAGCAGGATAGCTTTACCTGCTAGTTTTATGCTTAATCTACATTGTGAATAATGCTGGAACATAACTACAATGCATATAGTTGTCTCTTCGTAGAAAATAATTCTACCCAGGAGTCATTACTAGTTCTGCCTGTGTATTGGCTGATGACTTTAAAGATTGGGAGCTTTTAGTCGATAACTTTAAATATCTCAAGAAAATGTCTTGCTTGAATTTAACACCCTTCATTTTCTAGGTTCTAAGTTGTACTTAATATGTTAAATAAGATTTACTTTGAAAATGTTTCTCTGATCTCTGTTAGGCCATTACTTTGCATGTAAAGTTGTTCTTGTATATAAAATGAAATATGTGCTGATCATATAAAAGATGGTAGCAGAGGCA
Source organism: Apteryx rowi (assembly GCF_003343035.1). Lineage (NCBI taxonomy): Eukaryota > Metazoa > Chordata > Aves > Apterygiformes > Apterygidae > Apteryx > Apteryx rowi. The sequence continues at coordinate 3,059,601 of NW_020450783.1, forward strand.
TTTTTATTTCATGCCATAAAGTGAGAGGGCATCATTTGTGTAGACCATCTGTCAGTAGTTAAAGGCATTTTAACTGGCACCTCCAGAGCAGCTTTGATTATTCTTTCCAAACCATGTACCAACTCCCATCAGAAATTAAAATCTATGGGAAGCTGGGCTGAATCTATGTCTGAGAAGATTAGAGTGTAGACATCCCTCGCAGACCAAATTGAATACATCTCAGGTCAAAAGAAGAACCACCGGTGTGGTTCTTCTCAAGGCCTGTGTGAGCTCTGGTAACAGTGCTGAGGGCTAGCCCGTTTCAAGGGCAGGATCCGAATGCAGTTTCTAAGCCAGTAAGGATCCTTACAGTGGGACTCCCTTGAAGGGTACCTCCCAAATCAGGGTGACACTGGCTACGAGGCTGCCTTTCCTCAGCGGGGTGGGAGTGGTGGGAACGCCGGGGCGGGGATAAGCTGCGAGTTGCTCCCATCAGGGCTCCAGTCTGAGCTGGTAAGAACCAAGACTGGGAAGAATCAGTCTTGTTGACTTCTTTGCTGGCAGTCTGCGCAGACTAGGGTTTGAGTCATCTCCGCAAGGTCACAAGATTTGTTTGTTTGTTTGTTTTCTTAGCTGCTAAAGTAAGGCTCATAAATACATATATCAGTCCTTAAATCTATAGTATCTTTTTCACCAGAAACATTCCCATGTAAATTCATGTATTATTAAACCCCTCCAGTTCTCCATATGTTAATCCCATGTTAGATCTAAGATCATTTTATTTGATGTGCATATGATGAAAAATAATATCAAAGACTGCTTACCATAACTCATGGGTACAAGACAGCAGGCTTAAAGTTGCCTTTAATGCTTAATTCATTCCTGTGTGCTCAACTCTCTCTCTCTGTTTTTTCTGCATATGAGTTCTTTGCATTGCAGCAGTAGACACAGACTAAAACTAATACCTCCCTGAATTGCTCGGAGGTTTTGCATGTCTGGTGGAGGCACTCTGTCCCTGTGGATAAGCATTGGCTTGACACAGCCTTGAGCTGTTTAGGAGAGAAGTCTGTGACAAGCGTTCTTCCATATAAATATTATTACTGGACAAGCACTGTGAGTTGCTATAAATATTTTACGATTTGTCCAAAAGACGAAACAGAAAATTTCTCTGAAACCTAACAAATGTTTCTGAATCTGCATGGCTGGACTGCTGCAAATCTTGCATGATTTTTTTTCATGATAATCAAAGGATCTTTTGCACTTCTAGCTGGACTTGAAATACCTCAGGAATAGCATTTCTCTGAGTGTTTTTGCCTCTATTTCTAGAATAGGGAAACACTCAAGGAAACAAAACAGAAAACATGTTTGGAAGTTTTCAGCAAAAGTCTGAAGCTGCTGCTTTCATTAAATAGCTGGAAGTGTAGGTTCCTACTGAATGCTGTGACAGTGTCTACAAATTCAACTTCCTTCAGTCCTTTCTGTATTGATTTTAAAACATCTTTCTTTCTTGCCTAAGTCCATCCCCTGAAAGATATTTTCAAGAAGAATTTCAAAGGGCTTTTATAAAGATGTCGGTCTCGAGTATGCATAATGTAAAGCAAAGGTCTCATTTTCATTTGTTTTTCGAGTACTGAATGTGGCTTTCATCTGTGCCTTAGCTGCATGAGGCTTTGAATATGATATGAAATCACTTTCCATTTTTTCAAAAGCTTTCTCATAGCTAATGAATGCCATACATAATGAAAGACTATATTCATTTATCATCCATAGTAAATCATTTATCACACAGCAGAGGTATACTGTGAAAAAAAATAAGCAAAGCTTTTCAGTTTTTCTGGTTGGTTATGTTCAAAGTAGCAGAGAAACAATCGCTCAGTTAGTTGGTTAAACGTTTTGTTTATTAGGTATTCCAAGACAGTCAGTAGTTCTTAAAGCTGTTGTGTTTTGTGCATTGAAGTCTGTTGTTGAGGAGGAGAGGTGGTTTCTTTTTTCAAAAGTGCAACATGAAATAGGAAAGTTTGTCTTGGTCTTTCTATTCAGTTAAATGCAAAAGGTAAAGCACTAGCAGGGAGAAATCACTGTTGCATTGCGCCGTGCTTGGAGCAGGGCAAGCTGCTGGCATGGATACGTTGGTATGGTACGGATATGAGAGATGAACTTGCGGAGAAATGCTAGAAGGAGCAGGAAGTGGCAACTTGCTACTGGAAGAGGCCAGCAATAAAATCATTTTTCAAAAAGCAAAAGAGAAGGTAGGAGCTGCAGTTCTGGAGTACAGTGGCTTCCCGGGCTGCTTCGGAAAGGTCCTGCTAAGCATTTGCCCTGCTCTCCTGAAATTAGTGTGGCATTTGCAGGTCTCAGAATGGGAGTTGGCACTGGCGCTCAGGACTCAGTTTATGCGACAGACTGTAAGATTCCTTGTTTCAGCACCGATCTCTCAAGGGCCAATGCGCATAAGCCAAATTGCAACATCCAAACTCAGATTTTACCTGCTCTTCTGGCCTCAGATGTTTCCTTGAATTTAGGGCTTTAGTAAGTTGCATGTTCTGTTTCATAGCGCAGAATAATTTCAACACATGCACACATTAAATATATATAAATATATATTTATTCTAGTTAAACCAATGCTGTATATAACCCACCATTTCTATAACCTGAAAGGCATGGCTTGTGTTTTTGTCCGTGGGTAGTAATCTTAGGTAGGGTTAAGATTCAGTTGTCCTGAAATGGTTCTGATTTTGTGTTGTTTTGGTTACCCACAATCAGAATAAGTAAAGAAGAAATATTTCATCCTGACATTATTGCCCATAATCCTTTTGCTCAAAAGAATGAAAATTCAAGAAAAACTGGTGAGGAATTCTTTGGCAAACTATTTTTATCATAAGGTTGCATTTATAAAAAGAGAAATAATTTGGAAAAAGAAATATTTGGATTTGACAGATTTCCCAATTCAAAAAAAGTTTCCCTTAAAACTTTCTCTGAAATGTCAAAGTACTTTTTTTTCATTCTGGAAAAGCTACAGTTAGTATAAGGTATCAAAATCTAAACATTTGCATGAAAAAATTTGAAATTCTTAAAATGAAAAATGTTGATCAAGACAATTCAAATTTTATCTTTTGATTCAAAAAGTTTTTCAAGATGTTAATAGTTTATTTTGTTTGGGGTAGTGTTTTTTAATGATCAAAACTTCTATCGTGAAAAAAATGTGTTGCCTGTCCAATGCTGTCTATCTGAACCAGAGTCATAAAATTATGTAAGTACTGCTTACATGGAATTAGGTTTATGAAATTTTGTTGAGTAAAAGTTATCACTTGTCATGCTCATAACATTTGATTTTACTAGAACCCAGCTGTGAAAAGTTGAGCTGATACTAACCATGATTTTCTAGTCAGTGTAAGCAAGGATAAGAGTACTGGGACCATGATTTAAACAGATCTAGCATAAGGTGAGCATGACCTTGTCCTTGTCAACATGGACTGCAGATTCTTAATTATTTTTTGAATAATCCAAAACTGGTTCCAAAACCAGTTTTATTATGAAAACTAGGAGTTAAGGTATTTTTCTTCACCCTGCTCTGAAGAAGTTCTCAGTTTTTTGTTTTTGTTTTTTTAATTCTAGATTTAATTTCAGAATGATGTGTTGCATTTTTGCTCCTTTTATCTTTCTTGCCCATTGAAATATTTCAAGAGTTAAATGTCTGTCAATACTTTTGTGGTGTTTGTATTTGTAGCCATGATTTTTGCAGTGGAGTAGCGTGGTTCTATCCTATTTGAATTTTTCTCTGTAACACAGTAGACTACCACGCTGTATTATCGAGCTAAGAATGGAAAGAGAAATACTTCATTTCTGTTGGCTGCTGAACAAGCTGGATGATCCTGGGATGTCTGTTTTCTAATCATTGCAATGCGCTCTGCTGACTCCTGAATGCAGTCTTACTGAAAGAGCATCCTCCAGCAGAAAGGAAGCAAAGGACTTGAAAACTAGAAATTTCATTGTTAAAATGTATGCTGGAAAATGTAGTATAGAGGAGAGGAGAAGAAATCATATCTTGAAACCATGGAGTTCATCCTCGTTCAGCCATAACTAAAAGCTATTTATTTGTGTAGATTTAAAACTATGTAACAGGATTTGATGCAGGTAATAGATGTGGAAGCAGCCGTGGACCAGTTCCCACTGGGTGAAGGCTCACACGATTAAGGGCCCATTCAGCACTGACATTAAGCATCTGCCTGTTTTTAAAGATTTAAATAATTACACAGATTTCCACTGGATATTTCGTTATTAAAATGTATGATGGAAAATATAGTATAGAGGAGAGGAGAAGAAATCATATCTTGAAATCATGGAATTCATCCTAGCAGCAACATAAGTAGATCTTAGTGCCTTCTGTGTACGTGACTATATAACACTTAGCAACATTTGAAACATCACTTCATTCTAGCTACCTTTGGATGACTCGTAACTGTACCCTCTTCAAATTCTCAAACATTTGCTACAATAAAAATTAATGCAGGGTTTGGTTTTTTTTCAATCTTGAATCTGATTACTGAAACAAAACTACACAGTAATTTGCTAAGTTGTCACTTCAGATTAAGTGTTCTGCATATTATAAGAGTTCTGTCCAGATTACCTCTTCCGAAAATGAAGGGAAAAGTTTTTTGGTTTTTTTTTTTTTTGAGGATTTGATTGTCCTTACTGGTTAAAGATAATTCTCATCCATGTGACTAGCTTAAAGCGTATGTATTAGTTTGAAATGTTGACCTCTGCATGTGGGTATGCTATAAGTAAATTTGATACCAACTAACTAATTACATTATAAGTGTATCTCAGGATACAAAATCTAACCTGAGTTTTAAATAAATGCTATGGTCTAGAACCGCAGGTTATCCATTGTCTATCCGTACTGGTTAAGTATCTGAAATATTTTTTTATGGGAACACCTTCAAATTGAAAACCTCTTCCATTGTGGGAGAAAAAAGCATTAGCTGAGGTGCTGCCGTAGGTGTGGATTGCTGGGATGGCTTTACCAACACTTCTTCCTCATTAATTTTTTTTCCTGCCTTTCCTGAGAGACAGAGAAGGAAAACCATCCAGATCAGGAGACAAATGGTAATTCTGTGGTTTCTACATAACCTTGGACAGGACGTTTAGGTCAAATCCACATAATTCCTTTCTGAGTCCCTAAAGCCTCATTTAGTTCCGTGGTTCCTACAGAGGATTTAGAGAACCCAGATTTCACTAAAGTGTCCCCATTTAGCTTCTCAAAGGCTAAACAACCCTGGAAGAATGGAGTCAGCAAATTGGTGGGGAGCTGTATCATCTAAATCTAGGCAATGACACGGGTTTTGGTGGATATGACCTTTAATCTATGACATCTGCAAGAACAGCATAACAGCGCTTCCTTACTTCAGAGAGGTGCGCTGACAGTCTACACACTGGGGGGGAGGAAAAAAAAAGGTAAGGTATAGCAGTGATAAGTGCGATGAGTAAAAAGGAGAAGCCTGATTCAGTTCCTCTATTGATGTTAGAAGGTTTCAGCTAGCCTGGTTCCAGGGTAAATGATATAGAAAAAACTTTCCTCTCCCTTCACTAGCTGCCTTTTCAATATAATCTCCTTCCTTTGGGTTTATTTGCTCTAGTTACTTCTAACGATTGCAAGATTTTAAAAGAAAATAGACAGAAGGGTGACTTTTTTTTTTTTAAGCTGATTGTGTCCATTCTGTAAAAACTGTATTATTTCTTTACACAATAGTCAACCTTATTTCTTTTAGAAAAGAAAGAGAAAGCCAGATGCATTCCTTATGTCAGTCACAAAATATATTGCAAAGTCTTCAAAAATAAAAAATGCCCAAACTGTGATATGAAACCTTTCTTATCCATTAAGTTGCACTTCTGTGGTGGAGATTATTCTGGGTTCTAGAAAAACATTCTCAAGAATGCAATTTATGTTACTGCATATGAAAATTATGGTGTCTTAACAGGGAAGTGAGTTTGCTGCTGCTGTGTGTGTGTGTAAAAGAAAAGGGCATCTTCAATGCATACCGAAAATGGAAAACCCATTTAGTAGCAAATCTTCAGTTGTGTGGCCTTCAGAAAGGATCCATTAAATGAAAGACATTTTCTTTGATACTATTACTGTGTAAACCACCTTTCCTCTTACTGGTAGAATCTTTAAAACAAAAATTTTTCATACATCTAAATTATTACCCAGACTGACAGCACTGAACATTGAGTAGAGACCAAATGCAAAAATAAGTGAGCATCCTTCTCCCATTTTACCTGCTACCCCAGTATGTTTTTACAGTCCCTAGTAGAAAAAGGCAAGCCTAGTAATATCTTAAAATAGTGTGATTCAGTTCATGCATTTGGGGTTAGAAATGAAAGATTAGTTGGGCTAAAATTTTAGAAATTGGCTTTAATTTCTGGTCTGCATTTTTTAATTAATAGATAATTATCTCCATTTTAACATCTACCGTACTGTAGATTAAAATGAGAGCATTAGGGTGTCTTCCCCCCCGCCCCCCCCCCGACAGACTTGCATTTGTTTCGTTAGCCTAACTAAAAGGTCATCGAAATCAGTGAGCTGCTTTCTATTGACTTAAATGCGAAGCTTCAGAGAAACTTCAGTGTTGTTGGGTATCTGGTAACAATGTCTCTGTCCTTAAAAGTATTGGACAGTTTATGAATATACTTAGACTTATTCTCAAAGGCGTTTTCATATTAAATGGTTATTAATGACTTATAAAATTATGATTTTTTTCAAGTGCTTTTTTTAGTTAAAAATTTGATTGTATTCCCAACTTAACCAAGTATAGCAGGATCTTAAGTAAATGGTTTCTTATTGTAGACTAATGGCAGTGTTAGAAACTGGCATTTGTATTTGCTACAAGATACATTTTTGCAAAATCGGTATGATCTTGCTAAATGCAACAGGCATGTTAATAAAACTTGACTTAGATTTTTTTTAAATCTGGTTTTACTTGTGCTGATCATGTTCAGCTGATGGCTGGAATCTTCCACATTTTTCAATAGTCCTCATTTTAATTTTCTCTCCTCCCTCTCCTTCCATGTGGATCCCTCTATGGGAATTAAGTCTAATGTCATGAACGTGGACGAATATGCCCCAAGCACACATCTATGTGAGCACTTTGTTTATAGGTGAACCATCAAGAATCTCAGGACAAGATGGTGAATAGTTTACAGAAAATACATTAAGATTTACATCCAGTCTAGGATTAAATTGCATAAAGAAACATAGTTTAATTCAGCAACATAAAAAGCAACTACTCTGTAATCATGGGTAACTGTTTTTTTTTTATTTCCTAAATGCAGTGGTATTATTGTTTTTTTCTTTGTGAGAAAATTATACAAACAAATCCACTTTTTTATTTTTTTTTTACTTTTCTTTAGTGTTGACATTACACTTAAAATGAAACCTCAATATTTAATAACATAAAATGTACAATAAGTTAATGATGCGTTTGCAATGCAGTTTTCAAAAAAAAATTAATACAGAAAAATAGGAAATAAATCAAGTTTGTATTTAGAAGCAGCCACATCTCCTAAACTGTCCTGGAAGGAAGGAAAGAGAAAGCGAAGGGGAAGGGGAAGGAGAAGCTCTTCCCAGAACCATTTCAATTTACTTATATTCAATCCTGTTGTTTTCTCCCCAAACAGCATGTTTATTAACAGTCAAGTTTAATAATTCTTCTGTATGTAATTCCAGTCATTAATTTACTTTCCAAAACCTGTCATATATCTATTTTAGTCATAGCAATGAAACAGGGAAAGACCAAAAAACTTTTCCTTGGTCTGTGGAAGTCTCTTAAAGTTGAAACGAAGCAGATAGCGGTGGGTGTTCATGCTGGAAAAGGAGCAATAACATTTTTGGAAGATACTGGAAGGGAGAGCAGGCATCAGGGGCTTAAAACCATATCACTTTTATGATGTGCTCTTTTATTAGTGAGGCTCTTTTATTTCAAACTTACATGGACAACTTACCCAAGCTTTACATTAGCTGCTTTTCAAACAAAGCAATAGCAAGTAATTCTTTACGTGTCCTTCGTTGCAGAGCTGATCTGTGTTTTGTGCCACAGTGTGACCGTTTGTTCCCTGGTGTCTAAATAAAGCAGTCTGCCAAGGTTGTCTTGGGCTGCTCTGTTGCTGCGATACCTTTCAGTGACAGGGACTAGTGAAACAGTCTCTGCGTCTGCGCGGCAGAGAGTGAGAAAGGCTGTAAAAAAGGGTGAGTCCTGGGTTAAGGGTCCTGGCCTTCCCATCTGAAGGCATTCCTGTTTCTGTCCGAGAAATTGTTTCCTTACCTTGTCCTCTGGTTTTTTTCTTTCTCATGGCCTGCATCCACTTTGGTTTAATTTAGTTGAATTTATATTTTAAAGTGAATCGAGTTCAATTTTAGTTAGTAGATTTTCATTCGTGCCTGATGTAGACCTTTGGGGCTGGAAGTTCGTATAAGGAATACCTAAGAGTCTGACATGCACAAAGATGCACATTTTTAACCTGTGTACGGGTTGAGGGACAATTCTACTGCTCATCCATCATGAGGCAATGGCGAACAGGGTTGAAAGTGAGGTAACTTTGACAGGCTATTTGTGCCACTAATTAGAAATGCCAGAAGAAGATAATCTAAAAAAATGAGAGGCCTTTTTTGTTACCTATATTGTGAATGGCTCATTGAAGTAATTCATGAGATCGAGTCCTATGAATCATAGACAACATCTCTCTGAGATCTGCTGCCTTGGAAGAACTCTATTACTTATGTTAGTAGAGTAATACATTCAGAGTTTTAAAGTAGATTATCCACCTATCTAAAAATACTTTTTAATAACTGTTCTGTTTACACTTGTTTGCACAAAAAGTATCATTTTAGTTTCTTGGTGGTAAAAGCCTTTGGCTATTTGTGTTTAAGGATGGATCTTGTAACCAAGGGTGCTCAAAAACCCACGTGTGTGTTCTGCTTTCATTACTGACACTGTCTGTAAATACTGGGTAACTAGATGGTTTGGCTGTTTAATTACTTTGCTATGGTGATACAAAGTAGCAGCAGATGCTGGATTTTTGTGGTCACACGTGACCATATACCATTGTGTTAAGGGTTTTAATGAAATTACCACAACTGAGACCCGAAGCCTTTATTAGAGAGTGAATCCATGTGGAAGATCCCACTGCTGCATTTTAAAAACTGCTTACAAAATAGCTATGATTTGTCTTCCTTGGATGAGGAAGACAAGATAGAGCCTGCTAGAAAGAAGCCTATTTTAAAAGTGATTCTAGATAATATGTAGGACTGTGGTGAGGTAGATGTGTTATACCTCTAATAGCAACCACTGAAGAAAAACTCCGCACTTTTGTAATGTAGCTTTCAAGTCTAGTGTTTCATTTTAGGAAGGGATTGAGCTTTATTCGATTATATATATTGCAATATTAAATAGATCAATACAGGCCAGTTTCCTCTGTTGCTATGGTATGCTCTTGTAACTGGTTTTGTATTAGGGGCTGTCATCCTTCCTCCTACTTCTGCTCGTGTTGCCTTCTTCCATGCGCACTTGCTGAGAGCAGACTGCTTGCTGTCTGAGCTCCTGCAGTCCAACACCCACGTTCATTCTCTCAGTTAAGAAAAACAGCGCCTTTTCCTTCAACAGTTTGCTTGTAAGTTGTTACACAAACCTTCTATGAAACAAAATTTTAAAATTCTTATAATCTTGAAAAAGTCTTTCCATTGTGAAATTACAGAAAGAGATTTGCGAAGAGAGAAGCATCATCTCTATCAGCACTGCTCAATATATAGCTTGTCATCTGACCCCTGCAATTTCTGGAAAGTCTGCAATAACAATTATTTGATTTGGATTTAAAATGTTACTTTTGTTTCGTATCTCCTTATGAACACCGTTGGGTGTAAACACCACCCGATGACAGTATGAGCTGCTTCAAAAGGTTGACACATGATTATTTCACTCACTTAGGCATGACTAGAGCTGTGTTGGAAAGACTTTTTTTTCCCCCATCCTGTTGAAGCTTTCCTTTTTGTCATTTTTTTCCTGATCTATTTTGTAATGAAATGGAATATCTCTAAATTTTTTCAAGAAAAATGCAAGAATAGTCCCTCCTAGAACAGACCATCGTCAACTGATCATGACATTTCTGGAATATAGAAGACCCAGGTTCAAATCTTTGATTCTTCATTTTCACATCACAAAACTGATTCTGAATCTCTGACTTTTCTGGTGAGTGCCTGACCATGGAACTATGGATTTGATGAAATGTTCATTTATAGGCCACCCGAATATTTCTGTACCTTGATCTGTGATTCCTCTTTCTGAGAATAAATAAAAGATGCAGTATGTACTGTTACCTAGTATCTAAACATTAGGTTTCAGTGCAACAGCTGTTAATAATGTCATGAGAAAATAGTTTGATGTAGGTAATCTAGTGAAATTGTGAGACGGATCATTCTAATTGATAGAATTTTTTAGATGAAATTATTTTGGTGAAAATCTGAATGCAAAAGACAATTCCACTGACAATTTTACAAGTAGAAGGAAATGTGTGCTGGTCTGGAGACACTGCAAAGTACTTGACTTTCATTTTTCATAGGTACAATTAATTAGTTCTGAATCAGATTACTCCAATTTATGAGGCTAAAATCAGATTATAGATTTATATAGGTTCATCTGTTGGGCACTGTACTGTTGATTGATTTCTGTTGACAGTCACAAATCACTTCTGGCTCAGGATGTATTTACTTTGCTCATCTATAGTATTGAATGCTTTGTCTTCTGGAGTAGTCTGTCACTGAAGTTCCCTAAATGCCATTTTCAAAATTCCTATTTCAGAGTATCTTACGTATCTTATGGTTGCTAAATTCTGGACTTCATGCAGAGAATCTCTTTTCTGCATGCTTCTTCACATAGGCAAAGGTAATGTGATCACCAGACCTTCGGAAAGAAAAGGAATTATTCCCATTTCAAATCGATGCGCCCTATTATGGCGGTGAGGGGACTCACTCCCTTACAATCTTTCATACTCTGTATGGACTGCTGGTGCTCTTCTCTCCAGCTTTCTAGGCTCTGCTATCCCTTGAGAACTAAAACGGTGTAGTGAAATAGGGATGTGGAGCTCTGTGCGGAGGTATTTGGGGAAAACGTAAACTACTGGGATGGAAATGGTTTCTTAGTCTTAACCCTGTATGTCCTTCCCAAACTCTTCTAAGTGGATTCTTTGTAATTTCTTCCCTTTTTCCTGCTGCCTTTAGATACATTTTGTTCTCTGTCTTCCCCTAACATACAATTCCCCTTCACCACACCTTGTATTCACTTTACTTTCTTCTAGTGTGTCCCATTTTAAATCCGGGGATGTGCAGTACTGCACTATTCCTACAAACTGTGATGCAATCATCTAAATTAAATTTCCCTTAACCAGTCAGCGTAGGGGGAAGGCCTTCCTTCCACTCCTCAAGATTTGAATACAGAAAAAACAATTACTTACCGCCCAGAATGAGAAATGTGTTTCTTCAGAAATGTTTTCACACAAAGGATGTTGTGGCTGACTCTGTAAAGTAATTCACAGTATAGTTTGCCTTCAGTGACCTCGAAGACATAATCTTGGAGAAAGTACATTACCAACTGAAAGATGTGACATCTTACCACATGTTAAAATGATCCTGGGTTGAATTTAGCAGATGTTGTATAGGGATGTATTGTTTGCAAGATTTTCAGTAGTTGCAGATTAGCTTCACCTGTGATTCTCTTTTCCTGCTATTTGATCAGAAGAACTTAAATCATTCCATTCATACTGTTTTGTTGGTATTTTTGGTATAGAGTCTAGACAGATGCAATTATTTTGGTGAAAACCTGAATGCAAAAGAGAGAATTCCATTTTCTATTTACTGTGCAATGAAGGTGCAGGTTCAGTTAATGCTATTTATAGAGCCTTTCCCCACTGCACTTAAGTATGTGCCCAAGTCTATCCATATAGCGCAAACACTTCAGAACATACATAAGTGATTCCTTGTATGGGAACGTAGCTTAGAGCGTGTGCAAAGGTGTCTCCTATTGGAATGACACATAGAGATCAGAGCTTTCAGTCACTATGAACAGTATCTTATCCTAGTTTCATTTTCTTTTTATTTTTTAAAGACATATTTAATAAACCCTTGCTGAAACATTTGACTGTATCAAAATATTTCTCAAGATTTCCCTGACTGCTCAAAGCTTTTTTAATATATCCATAAATATAAATGTGTTCATTCCCACTGCATATGGCAATATTTAGCGACCTCATTTGGACTTTTCTGAACCTCTGAATGTGACACAACTGTGATGTTTAAATAGGACCTCACTTTTTTTTTTCTTAGAGGTGTGATGCCAATTAAGAGCATGTATGCCTAGCAGATACGGTGAGCACAGCTATCACATCTGTTGATTTAGGAGAGAGAGCAGATGCTTCAGCAAAGATTATAGGATGCCACAACATGCAACTTTTATCATACTTTATAATTGTCAGATGTATATTCCACGTGACTTTCACTTCACAAGGCTTGACTAGAAAAGTTTAAACTTTGGTGTGGTATTGATAGAACAGTTAATGCTATTACTTGGGGTCTGATGGATTTCAAAAATCATTTGATAAGGAAAATAAGAGACTCACTTTTTATTTCTGTTGAAACATGTGATATCATTTAAAACACAAGCTGTGTATGCCCATGTCCATTGTTACTTTAGTGTAAGATTAGGTTATTATATGAAAAGATTTTATTTGTTCTTTGAGACATCAACCATTTGAGTCTTTGAGAGTCTGTGCTAAGTTTTGAAAGTAGCAAAAATACATTCCTCTTGTGGTGTGTTCATCCAAGTGTACAGGTAAGTGAAAATGTTACTTTAGGCTCATCCAAGTCAATCAACCAGGTGATTACTGCATGCAGTTTCACACTGATGGAGACAAGCAGCAGCATGCAGCAGTATATGTACGTGATACAGTCAGGATAAAAATAATAGTTTGATATGATAGCCAATACATTTGTAAAAGTATGAACCCGTCCCCATCATTATGTTCAGATTGCGCAGCGTAGCTGTGACAGTGTGGAGTTCAGTCGGGTCCCGGGGATGCCACGTTTTACAAGGAAGGCGTTGTAAGTCTGAAGGACTCTGTGTTGTGTTCTCTATACAGTCAAGAAATCAACGGCATGAAAATGCATCTAACTCAGTGTCCTGTACTTGGGTGATACTTTATCAGTTACAGGAGACTCGCATCAGATTGTTTTCAAGGCCACCAACTTTATAGGCATCTGCTGTATTTGCAGCTTGTAAAATGTAACCCTTCTAAACAACATTAAGTTGAAGATGAAAATATCCTCAGAGCTTTTTGTGATTTGTGCCAGATACGAAAAATACTTTCCTATACTAAAAGACTGATGTTTGGCTTGGCCCCTGACACAGCTGTCAGGATTGGAAGAGACGCCCCCAGGATGGTTGCCTGCTGTAGCAGCTAAGAGTAGCAAAATTCTTCTCCCTCAGTTCTGGCACGAGCGGTTAAATGCCTGGACCATCAAACAGCTGCAATAAATGGTGCAGGCTCTCTTGCTCAGCCATGAAGTGGGATGGTCAAAGGCTTTGGAGCAGAATGACGTGGGAAGGAAAGAGGCAGGACGTGCGGTGCGGCCATGCCCAGGCGGCCCTCGGAGGCGACGGGCTCAGGCCAAGGAGGGTCCCGCTAGCTCTGCTCCAGCAGGGCCGGCCCAAGCGCTGCTCTCCCGGGAGTCACCGCTCAGGGGCTCCCCCTGCTCACGCGGAGCAGCCCCGCTAGGCTCTGTGAACAGCAACTGTGCGACGCTCAGACCCTCAGCTCAGACCCACAGGGTTTTAAGTCTGTGATAGGGTAACAGTAGGTGAGGCAGGTACAAATGTCTCTCAAAAAGTTAATAGAAAATGCTGACACAAAGACAAGAATATCCCCACCTGAGTGGGTGGTTGTTAAGCTTTGAAACGAAGCGTAGCAAATCTCCCCAAGACTGTGGGGAAGAGTTTCTGTTTGAGGCGAGGCAACTTTTTCTTGTTCCATAATGGGAGGCAAAAAAATGCATGCAGCAGTGTCTGAGTAGACGAAGACTTCTGATCTTCGTTTCTGTGACCAGGGGACAACGTTTTGTTGAATATTATGTGTTATAAAAACACGTTTAGGACAGTTTTTCCTTGACTGAAAAGTTGTAACCATTGCCATAGGATCTTTCCCATCAGTCATTTTATAAATAGACAAATACTACTGAGAAGCTGATCTCCAAAGTAGCACTTGGTATCCTTCAGGAAGAAAGACGTAAAGAGAGGTTCTGAAATAACGCCTGTGTTTTCTTCTTACTGTAGATTTGTACTACATTTTAGATCTGATGGGACTATTGATAACTTGCTTTCTAATCCCAGAATCTAAGCTGGTGAGATGCACCTTTCACTGAAGCATTCATTTATTGACCCAAAACCATTTTAAAAGACAACTTTTAGAGGAAGGCTTAGCAGAAACATTGCGAAGGAGCCAGATTACTTCTGCTCCTGACATTATTCCGTAAGTCAAGGTGCAGTTATCAATGTTAGTGAAGGTGCCAGCACTGATATGAGCATATGGTTTGTATGATGTGCAAGAGCTTTGGGACATGCAGAGTCCTTGTTGCTATCGTTTATAATTAGTGTCCGTCACTTTTCTCTGAAAAACTGCTTTAGCAAACAAATAAGGCCTGATTCTGACACACTTAGTTGAATGGAAGAGTACTGTTTTGAGAACAATCCAAATGCAGTAAGTGGGATTTCATCAAAGTTTCAGGATAAATAATAGTATTAGAAGCTTAGTCAAAAACAAATTGAAGTTTATTAAGGCAGAGGGCTTTCTGGTTTATGTGCTTGAAAATCTAACTCCGCAGGTATCTAAGATAGTTCACTTACAAGCAATGGCTAACATTGCCCACACGTGCCTAAACATGTTACCTTTTAAGCAAGTAGAAACTAGTCTTAAAGTTAGTGGCTAGATAAGTGTTCTCTGCTTATTTGAACAGCCAAAGAGGAACAAGCTGCGAGTTCAATGGCTTGTGCAGTACAGAAACTTAATAAAGCTRTGTGTTATCTAATGAGTTTATTTTGTGACAAATATGTCTATTTTATAGAAGATTTTTCTTTGACTGTTTAACTGAATTGATCATTTAAAAAAAGGTTATGCATAAATGATGTTTCTTTTGATAATTACTAAAATAATCAAAAAGGGTTGAGGGGAATTTCTTGAAATAGGAATGATGTTATGTAGTCCCATTTTATTTCAGTAATAATCTTGCTTCCATAATAGTTCAAATAATTGGAAATTTCCAAGGTCCTTGCAGCATTGCGGGGAGAATTTCAGTTGATTTGCTCTCTTGAAATTAACCTTTTACTATCGCATGCGTATGTTTGTCATTTATCCCCTTTTTCTCAGGTGCAAAGAGGGCTACCAAGGAGTCCGCTGTGACCAATTTTTGCCGAAAACCGACTCAATCTTGTCAGATCCAAGTATGTCAAATGTTTTCTTCTATTTTTATCCCATGCTGGAGCCTGTTCTTGCCATGAGAGATGACCCTTTGCCTATTGTCAGAAACTCTATTATGGACCACTGCAGTAGCTTGTAAAAAATGGTATTTCTCTTGTTGATCCAGCTGTTTTTGCCAAGATAAAAGCACATACTCTGGTCTCCATTTTTATAAAATGCCATCTATTGCAGTAAAGCATGCCATCATAGGGCTTGATTTTTCTATAATTTGGAGCAATACTATGCCTGCTTAAAGCCCAGATTTTCATATTTCTCTTCTTTTGACTCAAGTACAAATAAAATCACATGATCTAAAAGAAAGACAACTTATACACTGCAAAATGGTTCCTTAAAAGAAAACAAATTCATATTGACTGGAACTGTAGAGACGATAAATCGCTATGGAAATATGTGATGTCTTTTTTTCTTTTTTCCTTTTTTTTATTCCTTCAGTTTATACAAAAGCCAAATTTCTGACCTTTTACAAGTGAAGTTGCTCCATATTTGTGGAGTAAAGATTTACTTTCAGTTAGTGGAGAGAAAGTAACTCTCTCTTATCCCACTCAGTATATGCCAGAATACCATCAGCGTATGTGTTCTGCTTCTCCACTGTCCCACTTTTTAAATTCTCTTGACTAATAAAAATATGTCAAAACTGTTAGCCAAAATGAATTTCTTGGAACAAAACCCATTTATTAATTAACACCAACTTGTTCATCTTAAATTTTTAGATGAAGTGACATACAACAAAGGGTCATGTCCACTCTCTTATTTATGTTCTTACACCTGGAAACTGTAATGCATTCTAGTCTTCTGGTTTTGGATGCTTTCTAAAAATTGATTTTGTTTTTTTGTTTGTGCTTTTTAAAGGATAATGCTTGTTCTCCTAGTCTTTTTTGTGCTTTCTGTCTATTTTCTTGTGCTCCCCTGTGAAATACTATTTTAAGAAACTGCTGCCGGGCACCTGTTGTTCTGTAGTACTGTATGCTGTATAGCTCCTATTAAAAGTTGCTTTGTATTTAGTTTATCTTTTCTTTTTGCTTGACCTTTGACTGTAAACTGTAGAGGCTATGATGAAAATGGGCAGTTTCTACCTCTGCCAAGTTGTGTGTGCATGTGTAAACATAGACGTTGTGTATGTGTGGAGGAGAAATGTACTTTGCATCCTAAAACCAGAGGAGAGGAAAATCAATTAGCCACATTTAGGACGGGGTAGTACCTGATTTGGTTCTACTGGGGGGGGTGTAGCTTTACTCTCTCAAGAGTAGAGGTGCAATATTTCACTGAAATTCATCTAGATTCAATACAAAACCCAGAAAGGAAAGACTCCTGTATTAAGCAGTTGTTCAGCCCCCTGATCCTCTTCAGTAATCTGAATTTCTGCTGCAATTTCCTTTTACACTTTCTGATCATACAGTTAAGTTAATTTTATTTAATATGGGTTGCATTCAGAAACACATTATTTAGAGTATGTAAGTAGCAGGAGATCTTTGCCTGATGTTTTGAGATGGATCCGCTAGACACAGGTACAGGCCCAAGAAGCTTCCCTTCTGAAATAAATAAAGAAGGTTAACATAAGTATTTTCCCAGTCAGTTTTGAAAACTAACTTGTATATAGTCCTTATCTGCATCCCAAAGAGGAAAAACGACTGTTACGCTTATGTGTGTAAACATACTGTGATATACGTCTTTGTGTGTGCATACATATGCTCTTGTTCTAAGCCTGACTAGTGTGAAAAGTAGATATTACTAACTTTCTGTTGCAGGGGACACTGAACCATTACCGTTTTGCTCAGGAATTAAATCATTGATCTATTTTTTTCTCTTAGAAAAAATGAACACCCCATTAATTTTTAGAAATCAATAGCAGTAATATTTGCTATTTGCATAACCTGAAGGATTTAGAAGGTATTTGACACTGGAGTCCAGTGCGACATCATCATCTCTATAGGTCCTGGTGCTGCTTCGCAAAGATACAGTTTTGTGGTTGCATTGCTGTGTGTTTGGATTAGGAGGAGAACTGCTGAAGGATGCCAAAAGATGAATCTGGAGGTGGCTTCAGAAATTAGACATTTTTTCAAACAGGAGATTCAGTTTCCAGAATAAGTTGAACACTCAAGTGGATGCTGTTGTGTCTGGACTGCGCATGGCCAACAGTGACTGGCATTAGTTAAGGCTGACAAACAAGTCCAGCTCGCTTAAGCGTTGTTGGATTGCTTAGGGTTGGACATAAGGCTGTTGCTAGTAAATGTGTTCAGAACAGCTAACCAGCCTTTACAGTGTTCTGCAGTAGACCTGCTTGGCCCAACCAGTCTTGAAAGGTAAGTTGTATTTGGGCTGCAGATAATCCATTTGAGCAGTTTTTATATTAAGGCAAAGTTTAACGTTTTAAACTTTGGCTATTCTGTGTGGATATTCTAAAGCAGTAAACAAAACAGTTGAGGATGTCGTGTAACCAGTATTCTACTGAACTGTGTTGAATTCAGCCTTCAACTTTTTTATTCGTAGCGTTGAAAGTTACTTTCCTTGGGGTGCCTTCCAAGGATTCGCTATGCGAAAAGTGTAATTTGAGTTTTATAACGTGCAGTATTAATTTTAAATTTGACATATTATCAAGACAAAACAAGAAATTTGTGGTAGAGTCAAAACAAGATGCTACCATTTTTAATTAAATGTTTAATTAGTAAGTCATAAGTAAATCCCAGTGTGCTTCAAAACAGTATCAAAATACTTTCAGTATCTGCATAATAGGAAAGGAAGGACATTTTTTCTTCTTTTGTTTATATTTTAGTTGACATTGATACCTAAGCGTTCATGTTCCTACTGCATAAAACGTAAAGGTAAGATTCTGACATTGTTTCATACTAAACAGCCCTCTACATTTAAGTTTTCCCATTTGACCTCAAAAGCTTAAGTGAAAAGGGATCCCAAAAGGGCTCTTTGGAGTAGGACCCTACCAAATATGGAGAACAGTATCCAAACATTTTCAAAATAAATGCATCATTTTCTGAAAACAGAAAGATAGGATAGAAAGTGTATAGGTCATTAAGGCAGGCTTCTGCTATTGCCTACAATTCCTTCTGTGAGCTGATCATGTTTCATTTTTACCTACTTAAGATCAGTGTGAGCTAGCCACTAGAAATGGATTTTGCAACCTTCCTGCTCTGAGGATTTCAACACTTTTAAGATTTCAGCCTAAACGTATTCACAGCCAAAGTACTATAATCTGCAATATCTAGTTAAACTGGAACTTTTTTTTGAAAAAGACACCTAAACTTGATCTGACATTTTTGAGTGTTAGAGAATTTGTCAGTTATGTTCTGTGTTAAAATGTGTACCTTCTTCCTACACTGATACTTCTTTTTACATCAGTTTCCACCAATAAACCGATGTTATGATTTGGGTCTGTTAGACTGCCTTTTTCAAATGTCAGAACTCTTGTTCCTATAGAGTTACTTGATTGTATAATTCTTAACGTGTGCCAACATGGCACAAGTCATGTTTGGTTTTGAGTCCCATCAAAGCAAACCTGCAATGTCGTGCCTGGAATTTGCAGTTACTCATTCTTAGATTAAGTCTTTATGTAGCAAAGGATCTGAGACTCTCTCTTGGAAGACTGGGACTGTAAATGATTAAAATAACTACAGCAAGTTTCAGAATGAGAGAGTATTTTGCCAGGAACGTTTAGCCTCGTTTAGAAAGCCTCAACACTTAGAATTGCAGCAAGAACAAGGTGTTGGTATAGGGCTGCGCCATTGAGGAATGGAAGTGTGAATGTGTCCTTGTTCAGAACATAACAAAAAGTTAAAGCCCAGGAGAGAGTGACTGAAATCACAAATTTGCTACTAATGCAGTGGGCAAAGAAAATCACGCTCAAAATCACTTTCACATTCAATAACATAACTGTTTCCTAGGATCTTAAAATGCATAGGAAACAACTTGAATTAATATATTTATGTTTCTGTAGGCCAGCTAATAGCGACTTCTGCAGACTGTGCATTAGAGGTGTTATTTAGTGATTTTCTATCAGCACTGCAAAATAGATTTTAAAAAATTACAAGAATATTGGTCATTTTCATGTTTCTAACGGACAGCAGGAAAAACACTGTAAACTAGTGTAAAAGCAGTTTCCAGACTTCCTTAAAATTTAATTGCTTTTGTTACTTTAGGGTACTATGCTAGGGCTTTAGAGTACAATAACTAGGGCTTTTATCTTATCTTCATCAAATTTCCAATCCTCAAAAAAATAATTAGGATAGATTTTTTTTGTTTTCTTTCTTTATTTTTTCCCCAAATGCTTTCTAGACAAATTGAAGGGGTTTACAATTGCTTTCCATTTTATATTTCAGATTTGAATGATTTCAGCCTTTACAAAGCTTATATCTTTGTTTATTTAGTTTTAGCTAAAATAACATTAAAATAAGAAGTCACAGAGGTTTATTTGGAACAATAGAAAACTTCAGCCTGAATTTGACCAAAATTCTTTTAGTAGTTTTAGAGGAACATCATTCTTTATCTTTTCTTCTCTTTATCTCTTCTCCTGGAGAGAATATATTGGGACCTGGTTGCTCAACATGATTTTTAAAACTTTTCAAAAGCTTTTCAAATTTTTTCATTTAAGGAAGCAGTAGATAAATTTAAAGTATGTCTGCCTTTGCCATCCATAGGTGGACTGGTGCAATTCAGCTTGTGAAGACTGAATGTCAGTAGATATATATGGCGAGAAGATGGACACAGACACAATATCTTTGAGAGCAAAAAAAAAATACCCACCTAATTTTGTTTCCCCATATTTCTTTAAAAACTGCCAATCTGTGGAAGGATAATAATGGAATTTAAAGTTTTCTTAATTTGACCTCAGTACAAATCCTAAGTAAGAGAGAAAATGGAGATATCAAACAATGCAAATCAGCAAAAAGTTTTAATCGGTGTATCTTCCTTTAAACCGCAGATGATAGAAACCAAGAAGGAAAATACAGCCATGCATGGGAGTTTGAAGTCTCCCTTTCCAAATTACTATTTATTTGTGCAGTTTGGGATTTGCATCTAGGCAAAGAATTTCTGGGTCTTCGTGTAGTGATTTTTGTACGTGTATTTTAAGGAAATTCACCATATGATGGCAGAAACACCAGACTACAGCTTGTTATGCAAGAGTCGCAGCAGATGGCCGGGAATAGAGGTTACAGGCTTATATAAGGGCCGCAGTTGCGAAGCCCTTACGCAGGCTGGCGAGCCGCTGCTTCCACGCGCGAGCGGCTCCCTTGCTTTCAGTGCGCGAATGAGAGGCGGTTCAACACATTTGGTGAACAAGAACCTTCTGAAGTGATGAGTCTCTGTAACATTAATTTCTCCTGTGTGCCATTCTTACAAACATTTTATGATTTCCTAAATCTGCTTTTGGCCATCCCATGGCTGAAAAACTATGAATAGGAATATAGCTTGAAGTATATGTTCTCTGAGATTCTGGAGGCATCTAATTTATCCTGTTGGTCTGAGTAACTAACTTTTCTGACTTGTGTACTTTTCATACATATGATATTTTACCATTGGTGTCAATCTCCCACTGTCTTGAAAACAGCTTTCTCTGGTTTTGCCTGGATGGACAAGATGCAGTTATGCATTTGACTTGTCAGATCGCATTTACAGGCCTTGTAAGAGGAAAATTCAGCATTGCAGCAACCGCCGTTCTTGAGGCTCAGGGAGAAAAGTATTTGCAAAGATAGGTCATTGGAAGATGTCGTGTAGGAATATTGCAGGAAACATGTTACCAGTGATTTAACTGAAAAGCATCAACCTCATTCGTTTCATCAAATTCTGCCTTTATAGGTTAGCCACTCGGTTGTCCAAATAGCATTGCCATTTCACTTTATCTCAGTGATTTAGTTACACTTTTGATATTAAATGCCTCAGGATTTGTTGAGAAGGTATAGATTTCGTAAAGGTGTCATAGCCTGTTGCAGGAGCCAGTAAGAATACATGGAGGAAAGGGATGGATTTCTCTTACTTGCAGCTAATATCATACCTTTGAATATACCTGTCTGTATTCAATCTAAGTTTGAAGTGAGTGTTTTGGCTTCTCCTATGAATGGTTCTGTGTTCAAATGATTCTAATAAAAATGCAGCACTGAGTGTTCAGACAAATCATGAAGTTGGGGAGTGTCTGAGATTCTGGTATGCTCTGTCCTGTAAAGTCAGTTCTACTGGTGTGAATAATAAATTGCAGGAAGACAAATCTGCACCAATTCTTGCAAGGACAAAGCTCAAGATCAGTCTGACACATACTAATAGTCTTGAGAGTAAAAACAGTAATTAAGGGGCCCGTACGTGAGAACTAAAGCTTTCTCAGAGTTTTCTGTTGAGTGCTGTGAACTACTTCCCAAATCAAAACTAAAACTTTTTAAGAGCCTCTGTACTCTTAACTGAACTTCAGTCTTTGCATTAAGTACATGCTCTCCTATAAGGATGCTTATTAAGGCGGTAATTATTGTTAGACTTTTTACTTCACATGGGGCTTCTTTCAGATGTTCATTCAGCTCTTCTGCACAACCTCAGCTCGTTAAGGAAAACATGGAGTAAGTGTATCATGCAATATTAATATAGTAAGTGCTCTGTGTTGCTGTGAATACCTGCTGCTTTGGAGTTAGTGTGTGTATACGTGTAGCTTTCCACATAATGGAAACATTAGAAGTCAGCATTACTATATAGTTAGACTACCACGTTGAGGCTGTTATTTTCTTCTAAGAAAAAAGGTAGTTCTGAAGCACCATTTTCAGACTTCATCTTCTCAAGCCTTCCTTAGCAATCCTATGTGGCAACAGAGGCCAGAGAACAGCCATCCTCGTTACAGTTGTGCAGATCAGTGTTGTCCAAGGAGCAAACCAAAGAACAGTTTGTAACAGGCAGTTTTTATTGGGATTGTTTATATTGGAAGGACTTGATTCCCTTCAAAACTTTTCCTACAACTCTGTGCTTATGGAGCTGCTGACTCTTTGCTTTAGCTGTAACTACTAGCTCTCTGTAGAGAAGTCCCAGGTTAAGAAGGGGACTGGGAAATAGGGTTCCTCTTGTTATTTCCATATACAGCCTGAGTAACAGCTTTAACAAACCACCCCGGAATGGTCTTAAAAGGAAAACAGTACTGAACCACCGAACCGTTGAATGTAATGGCCAAACTCTGCCTGTCGTGGTCCTTCCAATTTTTTCCAGTAGTTCTGCCCTGTGATCTTGTTTCCCTCTTCCTCTCTTCCGTTACCCTTTTGGCACCTCAACTGGATTATCATCATCAAAATGAAAAGATACGAGTATACTGCATGTTCTGCTGTTTAAGATACCAGTTCACTCTTTCTTGGCCTTCTTGCCTCACTTTCCTACTCTCTACTTTCTCCTTTTTTTCTCTTGCCTCATATTCTGACACACCTGCTTTATTTCATCCCCTGACTGAGGGGCTTTTTTTCTTCATCATCTGAATTACATTTCTATTAATGACTCTTCAGCCTCCTCTAATCTCCCCTCCCACTCTACATTTGCCACGTGCTTTTGCAGCGATTTCTTCCCATGTTGCCTCCTGTCTGTGGCCTGCCCTCCCTCCCTGAAACCAGGATGCAGCTCCTTGCTCTGCTTGACCTGTTTCCCATCTTCCAGGTGAATGCCTAGATCACAAATTGCTTGTTGTATGCAGTCTGTTCTGTCTCATTTATGCTTCCCTTTCTTCTTTCTTATATATCACTTGTACTTTTGCTATGTAATAGAATATAAAAAATAATAATTTTCAGTTTAACTCACTGTCCAAAATGTTCTTTGCATGTTTACATTGAACAGATGTCCATATTCCATTTTGTTTCCTAAGGAGGTTGGCTCCAATTATCTCTAAAGATGTAGAAAGAGGGTAATACCTGATGCTTATCAGGAGAAAATATGCACTGTGTGGGCTGTTTGTGAAAGGCAGTGTCTAAATTTAATCTGTAATTTGTTTTTATGAAACTGACTTTTACTGGAGAAAGGTTGCATTTTCAAAACTGAAGCTTTTCATGTGCCTCAACAGTACTTTTATTGGGAAAGGTTTCCAAGTCCAGAAAAAACATTCTGATCTGATACAGAAAAAGAGACTCCAAATTAGCAGAGATTGGAGTATTTATCTGTAACAGATGAAACAGGTTTGAGTCCTTGTTCTGCTTGACCTGATTTTCCTGTCTTCCAGATGGATGCCTAGATCACACCACAGAAAAGCGAATAGGTCATCATCTTTCTTTTTTTTTCCAAAAGGTTTTGATTTCGTATCAATGGGAGAAAAAGATTAAGTTTTTGATACTATAAAACCAGCTCTACTGATGAACTGGTAGACCTGAAATCTGTGGTATATTAAAACATAGGTGGTTTTAGCCTGCCCTACCCTGGAGTTGGGCACAAGACAATTTTGTCTTAATGCTCATCTATATTAAAGAAGCTGATAGAGTTTAGAAAATGTATGACATTGACTTAGGTCTTGATCCTGCAAAAACTATACTCATGCTTATTGTTTTTCAGTAGAACTACTCACATGAATAAGACTGGAAACATTTGAAGTCTCAGACTGAATTAAGTTAATCTATACTTTACCTCACAAAATAGCAATTTGTTTGACAGTGAAATGATCTGCCAAATTTTAACTCTCTTGATTTAAGGAGTCCTCTTGAAAGACTTTTGCTAGGAAGTTGAACAATTCCAGTGTAGGAATCTGGCTCCTGCAGGTAGAGGAGCTCTATCTAGAAGACTTCATCTTCAGCTGATGGGCAGTTTGCCACAGTGACAGAAAGACAGAGTTTACTTTTTGAAGGAGCTTATTGGTCTGTGGAGATTGACATATGTAGCTACAAAACTTATATTACATATAAAAATATGTAAAAATTAAAGTAATCTTGTTACTGTAAAGACTTTAGCTATTCTGATCCTTTTAGTTGTCTTTGAAAGCTTCAGTCTGCTTGCAACATTAATTTGCTGGCCTTAATAGTTTAACTGCTGAATTTTAAGCAGCCACTTTGGTTAGGTTTTGTTCAGTGTTCCGTAACAATTTATAAAACCTAAAGATGCTTTTTATCTCTTTCTTTACACCTTTGGAGGAAAGGTGACTTGTTTCAGAACAAAGTTGTGAAATTCGATTAAGCCATAGATGCAAATGTTTGGACATTCTCAAATTAAAAAGCTACTTACCAATGCAGTACTACTATTCTCAGATAATTATTTTTCATTTTCTGGACATAGGTAGGATGATGACTAAAGAAGTCAGATAAATTGTTTCAATGTTGTATGATATAAATAAGTGTCTTAGTCCACAAGAAAATAGGAATATTTGGCTGATTATGCAGTTAAGATAAAGGCAGTATAAATTCATAGTTTTTAAGGCCAGAATAGACCATTAGAATAATCTACTCTAATTCTGGCATAATACAGCTCAACGACCCTGACCAATTCTGTAATAATGCCATAAATTTTGTTGGAACAGCTTAAAAAATGGGCAGGGGGATAAACTGATTTTTAATTTAGTTTGTCTGTTAATCAAGTTACTGCAAGTTAGGGTGTAGATTTGCACTGCGATTAGTTATTCCACGATAACTGTCTGCTTGTGTGATAAAAGCCAGCTGCATTGAGGCAAGTCCACGCATTTATAATGTGCAGTCGGTAACTTGTGTGGTTTGGGATGTTCTTACAGCTTGTTCATGGGATGAATTAACTGAAGCTACTCTCGGAGTTGGGCACTGCTTAGAGCGAAGGTGGCTGGCTGGTGAGGTGATTTCAGCCCCTGTGGTTCTTTATAGCGTTGTAGCAGTTCTGTGAACAAATCTTCTACTGTCCGTGCACATGCTGCTGTCACAAGCTGGACATAATCTATCTGCTTTGACAGATTAGTACAGATTAGTACAGTCTTGTTTTTCTGAAGCAGAATAGATTTAAACTTATCAACCAAAAGCATTCAGGAGAACAGCAGTTACTTTAAAAGGAAGAATGGGGATCCCTGAACACAAAAGGACAAAGAGGCTTATTTATGAAAATAAAAACCTGTTATTTAATATGTGTCAAACAGGTAAAGTCATTCCTGTTGTCAGAGAACTGTCAAAAAAGGGTAAAGAATAATATAAGATAGAGAATATTTCTGCCCATTGGTAATATATTTTACAGTCCTCTGTAGCAGTGCCAAACCAACTTGTTCATGCGGCCAAACCCACGTGCTGGAGCTCCATGACACGGACTGTGTCAGCTGTTCTGAGATGCCCCATTATATCCTGCTTCCTCGGCTTGTTCTCTAGTCAAACTAAACAATGCTCTAGTCAAACTAAACAGTGACAGTTTATTAAATAGTTTATTAAAGAAAATCTGTTAAATAGATAACAACAACAAGTATGTCAGGCAGGAAGCTGGTAAATGGAAAAAGGCAAATATTATCTGAGAGACCAGCATATTTTTAACTTGGCAAATGTTTGTGCTGAAGGAAAGTAAGGGTAGTTGGTGGGTTAGACCTAGCGTCAATCTCTCCTTTTTTTTTTTTTTGAAAGCACTGTTGAATTTGCAGTCATTCAAATTCCAAATCGGATGCCTGTTGAGCTGAGCAGAGCAGGGCTTTTTTACAGTATTATAGTACTGTAAGCAAGAGCCAATGCTACTACAAGGGTTCTAAGGTCAAAAGATACGAAGTGGGGCTGAGGTAAGGTAATGATAAGGATTCTGACACTTTCATAAGTGCCAATAATGATAATCATTGTTGCTAAACATACAGATGCTTCTGTTTTGGGAATTTCTGGTGCTTGGGGGGATCCTGAATACTCATTTCATTTGAATCACATTTTATGAGTTCCTGCTCCCTCCAGATTTTCTTTTCGTCAACTCTGCACCAGTCAGGAACCTTGTACCATAAGATGCTGTGAAAGCAGCATAGCCTATATATGGGTTTTCCCACTTTCTCACAGATGTCTGAATTAGGAAACTCATCTACTTTAGGCTGTCTCCTTAGGCTCCCTATATAGTTAACAGGGGAGATGTACTTTCCTGTTCTACCAGAGGCTAATTAGAATCTGGCAATTTAGGCAAAAGCCTAATTTAGATGTCAAGCGACATCTAGAGGATATTAGCTCTCCTGACTAATTAGGAAGCTCAGATATAACGATCTGAAGAGCACTCAGAGTCGTAGCTGCTCTCTCCTTGGCCGCTTCTTGCTCGAGGGAAGCTTAGCGCTCTGCTAGAGCAGATGCCCCCGTGGCGCCGGGAGCAGTCGCACTGACCCGGGTAGGTGGCGAGCACCACGGATGGGGACCCTCCTCACCTGAGCTCCCTGGCCTGGCAGCRTCACTAAGCTGACGTCAGCATTCAGCACATACAGAGCTGGAAACATCTAGGGTTTTTTGGTTTTTTTTTAAACTGATAACAAAGGTACCAGAAAAGGAAACTAAGAAAGAGGAGGGGAAAATAAAGAAATGAAAGATCTTGGRGTAGCTGGAACCAGATCTTTCTTAGATTTTATTTTAGGATACTTTAGGTAAATCTGGACTGTGAAGGGAATAATGCAGTATCAGCAACCCACTTCYTGGGTCAGTAGCCATTCAGTATACTTAGAGGACTAAGAATTTCCCTCCTCCCCATTCCCCATTAAGTTATGAAATGTAAGGCTTTTTCAAAAAATTGGCAGGGTCCTAATAGTTATTGACTCATTCTTGTGTGGCACATAATATTCTGATCTTTCCACRCTGCACTGCTCTGAAGATGGCACAGTTTGGATGAGATTTAAAAAAAAAAATCCATTGAGTGTCATTTTAAATGTGTTTTTGAAAAGTCCTGTGCAATCCTTTGTTGTACAAGTTGAGAGACTTGCTGGGACGAATTTCCAAACGAGCCTTTGCTTGCCCGGGATAAGACCTGGAAGGTCTGCTGTATATTTGAACTCCCCAGCTGAGCTTGTCTTGAAAGGCAGAATTACTTAAGCCTAAAATGTGAATGAGAATTACTAAAATAAGAATGAGAATTAGTTAAGCCTTAACATGAGAATTACTTAAGCTTAGCAGTGATCAACAGATATAAAAAAAGGATTGATCTCATCAGCCAGTCCTCTAAAATTAGATTGAAATCTGCTGTGATCATACATATTTATGCCAGAAGCAGACACCTGCATTTTGGCATTCCTGTGAAACACTGTCCCAATCTGGTCAAGTTTCTGAAGTCTTCTGAAAAATGTCTGTTGTTTTCAGTGCGAACTTCTCCCAATGACCAGTTATCAGTGCGGAGAGGGAAGCTGCCGTTGCCTCCGTGCAATGGGTGGCAGGGCGTAGGCAGGCAGTGTCTGTTACATCCCAGTGGTTTACGTGAAAATAAAACATTTGGACACGTTTGGGAACGGTTCTAGTGTCATATTGTATCTGGCTTCTCCGCGGTAGCAAGGCTGTTCATGCCCAGAGTGCTGCGCGCTTGCGAACAGGAGACGTGAGGAAAGCTGCCTTTTGGGTGCCCCTTCAGATGGGCAGTTTCATTGCACATATGGCCACTGCCGGATACTCGCATTCAGTGGTCGAGCAGGGGTGGTGTGCAGGCAAGTTGTACTTGCCTTTCTGGTTTTACCCTCATGGAAAATTTGGGGACGACCTCTTGCTTCTTCCTTTTCTGAACTCAGCTCAGAGAGGAGCACAGTTGGGCAGAAGTGTGCGGGGTTGCTTTTAAACATGTTATTACTCCCAAGAAGAAGTTAGGATCTTCCTTACAAATCTTCTCTCAAAAGGAGTGGGGAGGTTTGTAAGATACCTTAAAAAAAAAAAAAAAAAAAAGAAGTGGGCGTCTGTCTTAGCGGAATGAAAATAGTCAGCGCAGTAAATTGTGCACGGTGCATCTCACCTTTAAGAAAGCAGCTGTCACGGTGGATCCAGCCAGTGGATCATCTCTTATCACGTGGCAGAAAAAGACCAATAGCAGATGCTTTAAAGGAAGAACTTCTGGCCTGGATGGAGTAGTCTGGAAMAACTAACTGCTAACTCTCCAAAGCCTCCTCATCTCGATCTTCCATATACAAGCATTCCTTCCAACATCTAGTATGTACTGTATGTGTTGGCATAAAACAAAATGTTTAAATAGCTACAGCTCCTCTTTATAATGAATTACTTTTGCCAACACACTTTCATCTGCTGTCAAATTGCCTGCTAGAGTTACAGCCTTTCTAATTACTCCATTAAAATTACTCCAGGATTCTCTAGTTTGATGAATCTGTGTGTCCTCTGCAAAGTCCTCACTGGAACTGTTAGTGTGTTTGTTTCTCAGCCTAAATGAATCAACTTTGGGGGGAAAACGAAAGTATAAAACATGGTGTTCTTTGCTTAATATGTAGGTGTGATGAAAACCATTTGAAGTTGATTACCARAAGAGAATTTGAATAAGCTTGTAATAAGTGGTAGTAAGGGCACATAAAAAAATTTATGGTAGGTGCCTTCTGTCCCAACTGCTATGGGCTTTTGCTTTTTCTTAGGCATTTTCTCATTACAGTACAATCTGCTCCTTAAACCAAAATTTAGGAAGGAAAAAATAGGAAATAATTTGTGCCTAGAATATCCTACAGTGCCTATGGATATTAAAGCTGACAAGCATTTTGGGCAGCAGGATAGCAGATGGTCTATGAGCAGAGGAAAGAGCAGCTACAAAGAAAAGGAAATAATACTGCCAAGAGTGATAGTAAAGTTTAAAAAGCAGTGAACATAGCTGTGTGCTAGGCATTAGCTAAGAGATCCTTCAAGAGGAGGGAGTTAGGAAAAACAGGAGACCAGAGGACGAATTCATGATGACCCTCTAAGCACATCTCTATTCATTATGCAAATCCCCTTACCAACAGACTATAACGCGTGGTAGCAGTAAATGCTTAAGAAGCAGGTGGCAGGCTCAAAAAAGACAAAACCAAATAAAGTGGAATATGAAGCAGGTACTATATTTTAAATTGAGTTTTGTGGATTTTTAATTATGTAAGACATAAAGTCAACAGCGTAGAAGGGACTAGAGCACCAGGAGGAATCAGTGGAAAGTCGTCCTCAAGATCACGGGCAGGAACAAACTCGGCTCGATCCTGCACAGCCCTCGTGCTCCCCCAGCACTGTGCTCACTGGGGCGGGTCTGGAGCCTCGGTGGGGCCTTTTGGATTGTAGCAGGGATTTCTGAGGATTTTGAATCCCTGGCCATAAAAAGATAGAACAGAAAGAAAAATTAGAATAGACACTGCTACTTTGTTCAATGCAATAGCAATATCTCTTCCTGTGTTTTCACCGTAGGCTGCTTTGAGTTACATCTGCATAGTCCATGATACACATTCAACTCAAAATGCTGTTTCCCCCCAAAGTTGTTCATGAGAAAAGCATTCAGACACCTTTGGCTTTTAGTACAGGTTTACAATCAAGAATTCAGTTCAGAGCTGTTTACCACATCCTTTCTTTTTATTTCAGGGGTTTTAATTGATAAAGACTGAAAAAGAGCTGCCTAACGATGTCAATTTGCATAGGGAATGCTATGGTTCTTTATTTGGGCTCTTTTATTCTTAAAAAAAAAAAAAGACATACAGAGAATTGTTGTTGTTTTCATTTGTACAGAATGTGGTATTTGCACCAGAAAAAGATTAAAAAAAAAAGTAAAAGTTGTATGTCAGAATAAGTGAGGTGACTGGAAAAGAAGCGTGTGCGCCCAGCACAACAGTGAATGCGTAGATGAAGTGCGGCTGTTTTGTATGCAAAGCAGGATGTGCATAGGTCCTGACATTGTTACGTACTTGTGTTTGTTACACAAAATGATTGAAATGATTGCTCTTTTTATATTGATACCAATGCAAAAGAATGACTCTTCTTCTCTGCTGTAACGCATCCTGTGGCTTAAAAAATAAACTTGTATAGTATGCTTTGGTCAAAGAGCAAAGTACTTTATCCATGTAAGTACAAGATTGTCAAATGCATAATGTATTTTTTCTAAGAAGCCTGGCTGACTGGAGAATTTTTATTTTGCTTCACATTTATCTGTAAACTTGGATCAGCTGTCCAGCAGTTTGATGGACTGATGCAGCTTCTGCTTGGTACACATCCAAATGTACCTGCTTCTAGCACGCTCCCGTTGTTATCCATAAATCTCTCAGGCCCGAGGTAGTGGCAGCTGCACCACGATCTGAATGTAAAACAGTGCATCCACTGCATTAGAGCACAAAATCTTACACAGAAAGGGTGGGGGGGAAAGGGCAGTAAATGCAAAATTGTTAGTGGGACTTGAGCACCTCTGACATTTGGTAATATTCGGGCTCCTATATGTCTTAAGTCAGTTTCTGAAAGGAGACTTAGGCTCTGTGAAAATGAATTCCCTAATTCCTTTGAAGCACTTGGGCGTAAATGAGTTGTTGCCTCAGGTTTTCCCTGCCGCGACCTGTGATGCGGCGACGCATTTGCTTGTCCCTGTCCGGAGGCCTAACGTGCACCTCGCTCACTGCTTAAAAATGCCAGGCTGCGGTTGCTTTCTGTCTGTCCAGGTTGGCATCTTTGGGCTAGTTCTTCTCGAGGTGGCTGGTACCTCTCTGGCCTCCAGAAGCTCCTGTGGCAYGGCGGGCAAAGAGCAGCGCGAGCAAACTGGTACCAGCAGGAGCAGCGCAGAGGGGTTTGTTCAGTGTTTGGGGTTGTTGGKTTTTTTGAATGAGGATTAATGTCTTGTTTTAAGTTCAGTTGTCTGATTATTGTATTTGGAAGGCTGTGGTTCTCTTGGTCAGCGTTCAAGTGTAAATTGGTGTGGAGCTGGAAAGCGTTTAGGCCTTTGCAGGAGGGGGCTCGCTTCCAGTGCGCGAAGAGAGCGAGTCATGCATTTGTAAAATACAGCAAGGCAGCGTAAATCTGGCGTATCGTGACAAAAGTGTCCTGKCGTATCGGTACACATGAGGTGAGGACTAATGTCATGTGTTTGTGTGTGAAGTATCGCTATCCAAGGGGGACGCACTCTGGAAGGAAAAACTTTAAGATGCAAATCTAATACAGATCTACAGAGCCTGTGACTTCATTTGGATATTGTGATACAAACCACGATGTTCAGCTTCTGCGTGATTCTTTGGAGTCTGAACAAATGCCAAGCCATGAGGAATGAACCTCAAGTTTGGTTTTGGCGTAGGGTAACGTACTAGTATCAGCATTGCAAGACGATAGGGGTTAACTTTCAACGCCGTGAAAACAGGGCAGGAAACCTTGCAGAATGGATTCTTACCATGGAAGTTACCATTCTTGAGTGACTGGACTGCTGCTGGATGTAGCTTTGCTCCATTTCTGGATGTCATTTTTAAAATTCAGTCTAAACTTTCTTTTGTTTTGCTTTTTGAAAAATAGTCATGTTTTGATGAAAGCTTTGAATGTAGGTATGGACAGTGCGGGCTTAGACGTGACCAACCCCCTCCCGGCCCCCAGGGTCAGTATCGAGGATACAGTGTAGCTYTGTTAGTACAGCCRGACTCTSTTTCCTTGGTTATCACCTCTCTTTCCTCCACCTTTTTTTAATGCTAATAAATACTGCYTTKTYTTTTTTTTACTTTCATCATCACATATTATCTGACTTTGTACAGTTTTTATTAGAACTATTGTTCTAATGTAATACATCGTTCCATTATTTATTTCCTTCTAATCCAGGGGGGAGGAATGTGATCTCTCTGCAATTGTCACTCTAATTTTCACTTGTTAGCTTCCCTACCTTAAGTCTCAGGGCCCGTATGCAGCACCCTGTTGTAGAAATGGAGCGTATTTTATATTTTTCTTTTCTTGACAATTGCAATTGCTCCAATAATGTTATCTGTTTCTCTATATTGTCTGTTTTTCTGCCTACTGACTTCCTCCCCTATGGTTTTCGAGGGGTGGGATATGGCTTTCCACCCAAGCGGGTGGCGCGGCGCAGCGCTGCTCTGCTCAAGCAGAGAGCTGCCAGCAGGAGGTTTCCGGAGAGCCGCGTCCTCGCCCAGCTGAGTGCGGTGGGCTGGGACCACCAGCGTGATGAGAAGCGAACAGATTTCCTTCCTTGTGATGTGCCAAAAATGCTCCAGGGCGCTAACAGGCCCTCTGCGTGCTGGGGGAGGACATCATCGCGCTTGTCTCTTCTTCCCTTTTCAGCACCTTGCTGTCGTGAGCGGCGGCCCCGGCGGGTCTCTGGGAGGCCACGCAGCGCCGCGCAGCAGCAGCTGCCCTCAGCAGCTGCGCAGAATTTCTCTGGGGTCTGGCCTTRGGTTTCGGGGTGGGGGGGGGTTGTGACTGCTCCTGCCTGCAACGCTTGCAGATGTGATGGAGCCCAGAGGTCAACACCCCCTTCTAAGGGTGTCACTAGATATGGAGAGTGACAAGTTTTCAGTGTTCTTATGAAAAGGAGTTACAGATACTAAGTTGGTATTTTGTACTGAATTCTGAGAYATTGCGCTATATCAGGAGGAAATGGCAAAAATTCAAGTCTCTGCTATCACTCTCCTCTGCAAGTTGAAGTAGCACTTATTTGGAGATTAGGCTTGAAACATCGTCTGATTCTTATGGAACATAGAAATCTCCATATCCAGAGTCTTTTATGACTCCATGGTTATGCCAAACCCAGCAGAAAAATCTACACTGCCTGAAGATTTGTGTGCCAAAACAGCCTCGTTTGAGTGGATTTTTTTTTTGCTGTCATTCTGCTACCTTTACCTTTCCTCACAATCTGAGTATGTAAGGATGCAGCCCCATTATAGCTATGTGAAGTATTAGAAATCTTGGAGCTACTTGTTAAGGAAGGTGATTCGTCTTAGGAGCCTCTCTACTCAGTAGGAACATGGAAATGGTTAGCAGGGCAAGTAGTTTTCAAAAAAGCAGCCTTTTTCAACCCTGAAGCTGCGTGAAAGCCAGAGAGACTCTTAGCGCCAACTCATCACATTAAAGAGGACAAAATAAATACAGCACTGTCAGTGCAGAAACAGGGAGGAAGCAGAGAGGAAGAGAGAAATAACAATTGAGAAATAAGAGGCTAGATGTGTACCCCGAGTATCTTGTTCACTCCCTGCTAGTCCTGCCTGAATTGATTTTTTTTTTCCTTGCATTTTTCTTGCATTTTTTTGTAAACTTTTTTTTTTTATGTGTGGTTATAGTTGTTCCCAAGGAGATCTGCATTGAGCACAGATTGCTATGAGACCCATGCACCATGCCACTTGGTATGGTGGTAACTTACCTTCTGTGCAGTTAGAGTGCAATAAGTGAGTTTTAAGGTTTAATGGTAACATAAGCCAGACCAGTTGAAGGAGCTGCAAAAATTAGATGTGTTCTTCCTGYAGTGGGCACCACTTCTAACTGTTCTGTTTTCAGTGATTAGCACGACGACTGTTAGCTTTTTACTTTTTTAAGCCTAGCCTTTTTAAAATAAATTTAATTTTGTGCACAGCACACAGACATTCATTACTTTAACTAYGCCATTATTCTAAGCGAAGGCCCTTTTTTCTTCATTAGTTAATCCACCTAATTGTTTTTATGAAGTTATTCTTGCAGTTAATTTTTTTCATATCTTACCTGTGCAAAATATAAGCCAACCAAACACCAAAGTATCTGCTTAAAAATAGTATTTGAAAACCTAATAGATTTGGATTCTTTTTATTTCTCTGCACCTTTTCTGAGCTGTCAGAAGGTATGTTTTCATTTCCCATTTAAAAAGAAAAAAAGAAAAGAAAAAATCCTGAGACAATGACTCTTGGAGCTGAGATTTTCAGAAGGGAGCCTGTTTGGTAGAGCTCTAAGACCTAACCACACCATGTGGATTTTTAGCTCCTGACATGCAGTGTTCTACTAACCTCACTAAGATCCTGCACAGATACACAAATAAAATGGGATATAATAGATTTTCTACCTTGTAACCTTCCTTTTGTATTATTGTGGAAGGGAGTCAGTGTGTTTCCCCTGTTTAGAAATTCTCCTTTTCTGAGAGTTCCTTGCTTTCAGACCTATCGCTGAAGCCGGAGGGATACAAAGGAATAGGGGAGAGGCATCTTTTTGGCCATCTTCAGAGGGCAATCTGTAGAAGAAACAGGCCATATTTTGTATGGCAAAGTAACTCATAGGCTTTTCTAGCTTGTAAGTAGGAAGATAATGAGGAAACTCTGAGAAACCTCCCTGAAGAGTACAACGGAGAACTTGTTGCCTGTCTGCTGATAGTTTTAATGCTCACTAATACTGCAAAGCACTTAGATATGGAGTGTCCTGTAACTTAGTTGCCTATTAGCTTCTTGCTAATTGCCATTGACAGTACATTTTAATTGCTGTGCCAATTTTCCAACTACAATATATGAGTTTTAATATAGCCTTTTCTGAATTGATTGATCAGTTTTGTGCTGCAACAATATTTTATGAAGTCTTAATTTGCTTATTTGAAATTTGTTTATTTGGTACGGGGCCATGTGACTTGCCAAGGTTATTCCTACAGGGCACRGGGTAGTGTGCAGGTCATGCAGCTGAACGAGGAAACACCCAAACAAACTTCGAATGAATTAGGTCAAGCTCGGGAAAAGCCAATTTATCTTGCATAAATGCCAGTTTGCCTGCCCCTCTCCCCAAGAAGTAGTCCATCTTGAACCCAGTAACTCTCATGGGTCACTTTTTCAACATAACTTACATTTATCACTTGCAGCCCAGTTTTCTTTCACTGTCTGTCCCTATTGCATTATTCTAATCTGTTTTGAGTGGGCGACAAACCTATCTACAGAATCACAAAGTTCAAGGTCAAAAAGGACCCTTTGGGTCTTGTATTTTATTCTCCCATAGAGAATATTTTCAAAAGTAAATAAAGAATAAATCTGTAGTCTAATGAAACCAGAGGACTTACATCACCATAAAACCGCTTCAGGAAGAGAACTGAGTTGCTGTCTTCCATAAACTTGTCTACTATTGCTTTAAACTTCCCTAATGAGCTTTTTCCATTACTGTCTAATTAAGCAAAATGTTCTGTTCTCTTATTGCCCTTATGCTCACAAAGCTCCTTCTAATATCTATGTTAAACTCACCCTTTAGAAAAGAAGCTTGCTTATTTTTCTAGTGTCCCATGTAAGTATCCATTATGCATCATCTTATATAATAAATGCTTTGTCTATGTTGCATATAACAATGACATTAGTTTTGACCCAAGGGCTTAGCCAGACTTGAAGAGTCTGTGAAATTATCGGTTCGGAAGACAAGCTGTACCTGAGGCGGTTACGCTTACAAAACRTGAGCAAATTCTGCGTGTCTGGACAGGGCGAACAGAGCCAAAGGAAGTCGTCCGCGGTCCTGGCGCTGAAGCTCTCGGGGCCTGCGCGGAGAAGGGCCTTTCCCGGGGGTTCTTCGTCAGCCTGTGCTCTTTGCGTCCTTCTGCCTCCAACGCTGCCTCTTCGAGGCTGTCCTGCTGCCTCTCTCGTGCGTATTTGCTGCCAAAGCTTCGCGTGCACTGTGTGGGCTCTGCTGCTTTGGACGGACAGGGGTCTTTGGATTTGCTCTCAGTCTCTGCCTAAAGTGAAGAACAACCAGAATCCCTTCCTCACCCGTAACTCTGTTTTCTCCGTATGTATCATCTATCTACGCTAAAATAGAATACTTTATTTAATCCATCCATTAAAAAACTATTAATGTCACCGGCTCCTATGGTTGTGCTCAGACGGGCAAAATGTCTCCAGTTTCTAAATATCTGTGTCACTGCTGATAGATTTCCTTAATCCACTTTGTACGGCTGCAGCAAATTACTGGTTTTTTTTTTCCTAATACATATACTTTATGCTTAAAAATGCTCTTGAAACATCACTGAGAGCTCTGTGGAAGCTGCCATTGAAGTAATTGTAAACAGTTGTATAAAATTATGCTATCATGCTGTCTATTCCAATTAACCCCGTAACGTTTTTGTGCAAAGCGTACAAATCTATATGGTAAACTGGAGAGAATGGGTCCTTGATGGTTCTWTTAAAAGGCAAATAGTACTTTTTCATAGCATGTCTTGAGGAAAAAATACAAGCAGTCAACCTCTTTGCTAAGGCAAATACGCACTAAAACACACGATGTAGCAGTAAACTGCAGTCCAAAACACCTCAGGGGTTTTTACCTTCCCCTCACAATCACAGAAGAATCCTTTCCAGTTGCATCAAACACTACCTGAAGGTGAGGAGGCAGCACGTGCAAGCGGGACGCACTTCACCTGCTCACCTTGAGGGTCTTGTGCTGCTGAGCGCCTTCCAGCTCCCTTAGCGTTGAGCTGCTCTGAGCGGGAGTCGCACAGTGGCTCGCGGGACAAGGCCCAAGACACGGCATCTGTTCTCGTGTTCAGCACGTTTGCAACTTTGCATTGTTCCGCTTTGATTGCGTGAAAGGATTTGTTTCGTGGCAGAATGCGACATCCTGGCCCTGAAGCAAATTAACTTTGGCAGACCCTTAAAATACCGCTGCCACGCTTCCCTCGCTAGCAAATGTAAAAAAGTGGGAAGTCGAGTTTCAACGTATTTCTTATACCCAAATTCAGAGTAGGAGGTGGGGGAGGGAGCGGAGACGGAGAGCCAAGCCTGAGCAGCCAAACGCCAAGCCTGAGCAGCCTGTTTGTCACTGCCGGGTTTCCTGTGTGAATTCATTACAAAGCCCTGGGGCAATGGGGAAGTAAAAGGATTTCCACGTGGAGTCATTTGGTTGTCTGTCAGCTGATCTAAGCACAGTGAACGGGGGCATTGCTCCCTTTCAGCGTTTTGGTTGTGTAAACTTCGAGAGTCGTATAAATGTCTCGGCCAGATGCAAGGCGTTTCAAAATGTTTGGCGGCCCACGAAGAGCGCCGTTATCATCTCTGCATAAGTCACAACTCACAAAGGCCTCAAAGTCAACGTTGTAATTGTCTGAGAGAGATTTGTTACAGAGAAGACAAAAATGGGATTGGAGTTTGGATTCTCTAAAACTGGTTTATCGTGGCTATGATGGAAAAATGGTGCTGGGACCGTGCCGCAACGCTCTGCGAGCTGTTGGCTTTCCAAGCTGCTGCCGTGGTGCCCTCAGCCAGTGCACAGTTCCTCAGGGACGGTACATGCTCATCTTCAAAGCCTAGAAATAACTATCAAAATGGATGAAATATGGTGACTTGGTGGCACATCCTGCACCCCAGTTAAATTGTTTGTAAACACCTTTTTTTAAAAAAAAGAGAGAAGTAGACTGTCATGGTACCAGTGACTTTATAAAACACAAATTTACTAGTAAAACGTGGAAGGTCAAATCCAAATCAAAGCTATTGCTGTCTACTGCCTTTAAATGGCAGGTGAAGCAAATGTCTCTATTTAGATCATTCAAAATCTGACTACTCCTCTTAAATGCTTAAAAGATGATAATGTTAAAAAGGTACAGTTTGTTCGATATGATTTGGTACAAATAATTTGGCCTAACATACTTTGCATTTAGTGGCCATAGGCACAGAGAACACAACCCATGAAAGGCAGTGAATATGATGCAGTTATAGCACAATAGGTGGAAAAAAGATGTAATTAACTTTTGCTAAGGTGTATACTGATTAATCTTACTTGTCTTGTCACAGTAGAGTGAGTTTTTTTATTATTAATATATTTTTTTCCCTTCATATGGAGCTGAAATGTTCTAGTAAGATATAATGTGTTTTTGGTGAACTTGTTACACAGAAACAAGATAGCTGCCCTCTCCCCCATCCCAATTTTGTGGTCATCCAAAGGAGAGGAACTGAGTGGAATAGTTTCTAGTTTGCTTAAGAGAGAAACGTTTATCCACAAAATTGCAATTCCTTAAGAAAATGCTTATGAACAGGGTGTTTTGTTTTGTTTTGCGTTGTTATTTTGCCCTGGAGTATGTTTAATTTTGTTAAAGTCAGCCTAATGGACTGTAAGAAAATGGCAACGTGCAATTGCATGAGACTCCTGCAGTGCTAATGAGTCTCCTTCAGAGTGACAGTGACTTCAATCCAGTCAAATTAGGGTTGTATGCATTTTTTTTTCTTTTATGTCATTTGAGATATAGCTCTGTCTTCAGACACTTGCATTAATGCTTAATATATGACTGAACCGCTTATTGAGAGTGCTTTCCAAAAGTGAGATGTACATTGCAGGCCTCAACCGGCATCTGAGAACCATTTTAGCACTTGATTTCATTCTTGCAGTTCTCTCAAGAGTGCGTGGATCAGTTATAAAAGTGATGGATCAGCTTTACTGTCTGCTTCTTTCTAGGTTGGTGGACTTTTGTATACCCTTTTATGTCTAGTACTGTGTATCTTCCTGATAAAAGTCATTTTCATCTTTTTCATGTAACGAGTAGTATGATTATGGGATAGATAGGTATAAGTATTTCTTCAGGTGCTATGGCAATTTGTAGACAAGCATTTAACATCTCATATATAATTACTCTGCATTTATTTAAACTTGCTTAAATGGCATGCTAAATAGGGAAGAAAAGTCAATGAGACATCAGTATTATTGTTTTAAGTTGTCCGACAAATCTAAATAACAATATCAAAAATAATAAAGAAAAGAAATCAGTGTATTTGTATTATGAAGGTCTTGTGTAGCAGTGTTTATAGTACCTACACAAAAGATAAAAGAAAGCACAATGCATGATTGTCTTTGTTGTATGACTGTATATACACATAACCTGTAATTATCACAAGATGATTTTTTAAAAATAATTTTTAAAAGGTCACTTTTAGAGATGGAATCTTAAGACCTCTTTCTTCAATTTTATATTTCAATCTAAAACCAAAAGCTTTTTATTCTGAAAGCTGTTCTTTGGTGCAAAATTTAATTATGGAAAAGGGGTTATATCTTCTTGAACTGTTTAGATTTAGTTTCTCTCTTAAGTCCTCATACGAATATCATGGGAACATATTCTCTCCATTAAAAATGTTTTCTCCATTTAATAGTTCTAGATAAAGTCCAAATAGTGGGGCAGAAATTTCCTTCACAGGCAACCAGGATTTAAGGAAAATCTTCAGATTCATTATGACAATTTTCTTCCAGTTGGGTCAGTAAGGAAGTGAGCAGCATTACAGACAGCCCAGTCCTTAACTTCTGTTGGGAGGAGATTAAGCTTTGAGTGGCAGCTCTCGTATTCTCCTCGCCCTTGAAGAGTCTGACTCAAAGGCACCACTCAGATCTCTGCACCTCTTTCATTCTGGCTCTGTGGAGTATTATTTTGCTTCTGGTCATTCTGGCAGCAATTTTCACACCCACATATCCCTCACATAAGCTATTCGGTCCACTGGGAAGCCGAACAAAAGCATTTTAGTCTCTGCTTACCTTTTGGAGAAGCAAAGTTTTGGCATGGTCTTACACAACTGAGATAGATGAAATCTTACTCTTCTGTTAGGGATGTTTAATGTGAGTCTCTGACTGATCCACTGCAAGTTTCTCTGCAGGCAAATCTGCTTTAGTTTTCCAGAATTTGGAAGTCAGATTTTTCAGTGCACCTCATGCGCCAGTTAAATTCCACCTCATACTGTGCTTAGATAAGAGAGCAGTAGCTGAAAATCTCTTTGAGAATTATAGCTACTTTTGGGGTAGCTGGCATGGTTAGGTTCCAGCTTTGCAAAATGCACAGGAAACAGAGTTGCTGTACTTATTCTTTTCATCAAAATGACAGTATTTCCTTTCATCATGTTAAGAGGGGTTTTTTTTTCCTATCCTTTGATAAGAAGAAATAGGAGTACAGCCCCTATTTTATTTATTATAGATTTTCTTCTTTTTTTTCTTTTCCTCTTCTACCTCAGATTTGGGAAGGAATTTCAGTTAGATGAAGAGATTGTGTTCCTCTCTCCAGATGTTTACTTTTGCTTGACCCAAAACCCCACACTGTGTGTCTTAGAAAGTTTCAGTTACTAATGTAGTGTACTCCTGATTTTAACTTCATACATGCATCCACTGTCACCAGTAAGATCACAGTATGTTTTTTGCTCTTTTTCACCTGCTGTGTTTTATAGGAATGTGGGCTTTTCATGTGGGAGGTGAGGGTAGTGGCAGAGATTGTTTTGTTAAGTTTTTTTAAAAAATATTTGAAAACCATTGTTTGCATAAATATATTGCTGATCCAGTGCATTAACTGATAGATGTTCTGATGTCTCTGTGGAAATTGCAACTTTATAGAATAACGGTCTGGGAAATATGTCAGAGAGATACCATCAGGTCTATAAATGCATCAAGTGGATAAATATAAAGGAAAGATAAGAATGATTGAAGCTGAAAGATATGTTGGCACAAGAATGAATGGGCTTAAATTGGTGCTTTATAAATTTAGAGTGAAAATTGAAAGAAAATTCTTGCACATTAGAAAAACCAGGTTCTGCAACTTGAAGCCTAAGAGATATTTAAGACCTGAGCTGATCGATTTAATAGTATGGTGGTACAAGTGATGGGTTGATTTAAATGGCAAAAGATTCGTACTTGAAAACTAACTGTGCCTAGAGGTGATGCAGTTTCAGTGCCTTTTTCCAGCACCGGTCGCTGAACCTCAGTAGAAGTGCTCCGCCTGCGAGTGTGTAGACTGCAGCTTCCAGTGCCCTGTTAGTGCGGTTCTTTGACAAAAGCAGGACTCGTCATCTCAGCAAGGTGGATATCTCATAGCAAACGTAGGTGTCCTCGAGCTGTCCTTGATCAGCTAGCTTGAGGAATAACAGCAATGCCATGGCTGAACCAGCCATAGGACCGCAAGGCGTTCCTAGAGCTTGCCTTGCATACTCTGGTAGCTCATCCATGCTTGGTGGTTCTTCATGCTGCAGTGTCCCTGTGCTCGCACTAACTAGTTGAATCTGCAAATATAAGGTGGGTGCAGCAGTCACTTGTCTCATTTATTGTGTCAATATTACCCCACAGAAATAAAATTTTCAGGGCAGCCCAAGATATGCCTAAATATGTTTTTTAACCAGGCGTTAGCCTCCCTTTAATGTTTTATTTAAGCCATGAAGAKAATAATAGTCCTATCATGTGACAGTAGCAGACTTGACTAATCCTCAGTGATGGATGCATTTGGCAAACAAAAAAGAGAGACAGCTGCTTTTTCAGCTTAAAATATCTTTAAGTTTAGTTGTATGTAGTGCACAGCTGTTCAAAGAAAGGAGAGGACTACAAATTTGCAATAGCCAACCTTTGAGGAGAACAATAATAGTGCTGCAGATGACAGTATCCTCTGATGTTAAAGCAAAATATTGAACTCTTTTAAAAGCAGCGGTTTTGGAGCTGAACTTGCTTTTGTCAACACCAAACTTTCTGTTGGAAAAGGAATTGGCTTGGACTAAAAAAATAATAATAGTAACTTCTAAACTGCTCTGTTAGTTTTCAAGTCTATGTTGTTTTAGCTTAATTCTTGGGGCGGGGGGGCGAGATCATTTCTGTCTCTCCTGTCATATGTCCCCGTGAATGAGTTCAGTGAATAAATACTCTTTGTGTCCGATTGCTTTGCTGTAGCTCTTTGAGCCGTTTGCCTCCTCTTTTGGTTGAGGTTTGGCTTCTTTGCATGACTATCTGCCTAGGAAGGCAGACTTCATTCTTGCTGAAAGAAAAGAAGAAAGCAGCAGCATCTGGAACAAAATCCTGTAACATGACAGCACAACCAAGTTATCTTTGTTTTTTGTCTGCATACCTGTTTTATTTAATTGTATTACAGCAGTATTAGCAAGTAATTGTTCATTGATTCCCACATCTTTCTAGGACACGTACTGGTCCTTTGTGAAGCTTCTCTTAGGCTGAAAGATCTGTTTTTGATGCTGCTTCTGGCTCAAGCCACAATATGGTCCCTTCTATAACGTGGATCTCAGACTGCAGTTTATGTAATAGACTGAGGAAACAGTAGGATGAGATTGTTACTCTGTAAAGCGTTTTAGGGAAAAAGACCCCTTCTGGTAAATGCTATAAATGGAACAGCTGACTGGGAAGATCTGCAGCTTAAGTCCCAGAAAAGGCAGATACGATTTTGCTGGAACCCTGCAGCTCCTCTGAAGAGAAATATTTCCCCTTCTTTAAACATGCTGGAAGAGAGGAGTGGGTCAGAAGCACATACTGGACCTCTCTTTCCTGCTCTGTCCTGGTACACACATGCTTTAAGCAAACATTGGCTTTTACCTTGTTTAACAATCGGAGTAATGAATTTAGACCTTAGCTTCCCAAAGTTTGCAGGGAAATCACAGTCTTCACCTAAAGTCAGCAGCAACTCCGCTCGAGTGAGTTTTGGACCAGGCGCTGGAAGCTGCGCTGCTGAGCTTTGTCACCTTTCCACCATCTGGCATATTAATTTTCCTACCTGGTCTTAGTCCATCCCTGAAGTTCTGACCCTCAGTAAAAGTGTAAATATATTGAAAATCACAGTAGAAGTGTCCCTCCCTCTCTTCTTTCCCTCACTGTGTTAAGTATGTGTTTGTGAACATTTTACTGTATGTTGGCCACTTTTATAACTATTTGTTCTGTAATATTGCAAGGGTGGAAAACTGAATTTTCCATTTAGGCTCACAGCCCGGTAAGTACAGTGTTGTTATTTGAGAGATCATCTCTGCCAGTTTGTGCCTCCATACATTTTAGCAGATTGTGATGGTAGATAAAAAAGAAAGTCCRTTTCATAACCCATAGCTTTCCCCACGTAACTATGTTTAATGTAGCTGTATTCATAAATGAATAAATTCATGATGCAGTTTCATTCAGCAGAAATAAAATGAAAATGTACACAGATAGCAGGATTGTTTACTTTCCTCCTGAGATGCTGGTTGATATATTATGTATTTCTCTTGTAATTTTAAAGCATTTTCTTCTTGGTGGGTCATACACATTTTTGGTGTTATGACTTGTTAACAAGAGAAGAGCTGTCTGTAAGACATCCTGCATTTCTGCTGGAAATCACTTGTAATAGTTTCTAGAGATTTTATTAGAATTGATACATGAGATGCAATAATTCTTCTCACTTTGTGACCATATACCCATCTATTTTTCAGACTAGTTTATTTCAAGGGGGATAAGTTGAAGCCGGTTTCTCCTAAGTAGCAGATCATCCAAGAGCTATGTTAGCTGAGGCTCTGCAGTGGTAGCCCATTTTCCTCTTTTACAGACCTTGATTCAAAGTTTATTTAGATCCCACATAAAGCTGATTTTCATACTCTTGGTTCTAATTCATTGATGCTGAGAGAAGGATCAGATGGTTTTTGTATTTGCTTTATATTTGCCTTTTAAAGATATAAATGTTTTGGAGAGCACAGGACCAGTTATTTTTTGTTTTAATCCCGCATGGGTATTTATCTACTCTCTATAATGTATATGTGACAGCATTCAACATCTGCTTGAATTTAAGTTATGCTGGGTCAAGTACTTGTAGAGCCATACCTGCTCAGCACGGTGTTACTTGCTGCATAGACTGGCCG
Organism: Apteryx rowi; assembly: GCF_003343035.1. Classification (NCBI taxonomy): domain Eukaryota; kingdom Metazoa; phylum Chordata; class Aves; order Apterygiformes; family Apterygidae; genus Apteryx; species Apteryx rowi. The sequence goes on from NW_020450783.1 coordinate 3,103,471, forward strand.
GATTTGTGAAGCTTGTGAATTATTCAAGGTTGAAATAAGGTGCAGAGATGGAGTGAAGCGTGGAAAATCCAAACTTCCTTTTCCATGTTGATTATTTAATGAAAGTTAAATAACCCACAGAAAAGTATAAAGTTTTGACTTGATCTCACAGCTTTTCTCTGAGTAAAGTCTGATTGATTAAAAAAAAAGTGATAAAATTATTTTTTAAATTTTATTTTACTTTCAGTTTTCTGGACCATCCTATGGAACTCATTTATTTATGGGCCTACCAAGGTTGTATTGGAAGGGAATTCAGACCTTCCTTTCACCCCTTTTTTGTTTGTCAAAGTGACTTATGCCCTAATAGAAAGGTCTTATAATGGAAACATTGAATTCCCTAGTATTATTAACATCTAATTGTATGTGAGATAAAGCTGTATCTTAAGCCTGGAATGAAACACAGTAATTCAAAACACCTTTGATGGGGGAATATTCTGTGAGATTTGTTGGGAAATATTAACCTTTTGAGGCCCCTGAATGTTTGTATTATGGAGAAGAAACAGGAAGACAGACAGACGGTTCAGTTTTGAGGCAACCTAAGCCCAAGCTTTGCTGGGGGGTCTCATGAAGCAAGCCATGGGGTCTTTTGCTTTGTGCCAGCTCTCTGTTGCCTCAGCTCCACTTTCATCTAAATATCCTTGCTTAGCTTYTAAATAACGGCTCATGTTTATGAAGGTCACAGGAACAAATTCTGTTCCTTTTTCTATTTTTCTGACATGCTGATCTGTGTGGGGTGTTGCAGTAATTTTTAGGTTGGCATGAGGGCAGGATGCAAAATGTCAGCGCTGCAGGTATCAGCATATAGGTACCATTCGATTTGCTTTGGTTTACATCCGATCCCTGCACATGTAATTCTTTTATTTGAGTGGCTCTGATAGTGAGGATGTTCAATGAATTCAGTGTTTCTATCCATGGGGCCCTTTGGCTCTATTCTCACATCACACTCACAGCAATTAATTGCAGTGTATCGCCATACACGGGTGAGGGCAAACAGCAGCTTTAGGTTTGCTGCTCTTGCTGTAGGTAATTCCAGGATATAAGAAAAGCATATGCTTTTGTTCTAGTATGGTATATTTTAATGTTGTTGATAGCAGCTAACAATTCATTTTATCATAGCCCCTGGTCTGGTTCAAGTCTCCTGTATGAGTGATATTATCCTTCCTAAACATTAACGCTTACCAGAGCACCTTTTTTATATTTACTACGGTCAAACCAAAGTCACATAGTGCATTTACTTTGCACTGTTTTTAGAAAGTATATGAGTGTTCTCTAACATAGCAATGAAACAAAATACAAAACTCTGAAATACCACACGCAGGGCATTTATACCACATATAGTGGACTCCCTTATTAGTTACCAATACACAATTTATAGCAGTAAAGAATTTGAAGACATACGGTATTTAATCGCAAAGGAATTAAGAAGCTTTAAAAATTACTACCCTCATATCAGATATTTTAAATTCTTTTCATGTTTCCAAAATTCATCCTTTGTATTTTAATCAAACTGGTTTTTCACAAGATTCTCAGATTGTGTGAGAAAGATCTGAGAGTCATTTTTTGCCATCCATTTTGTTACTATTTATTTGTTTACATTAATGGCTAATGGCTTCTGAGCAGAATATATAATATTTATGTATAGGCGGCTTAGACATGGAAAAGCCGTGATTCCATTTGCGTGTGCTACATGTGACTGCATGATACATGGAATTATTGATTGTACTGTCTGATCCCAAAGGTCTTGTGGGCTTACAAATGCAAGCTGGTAGAATATTGTGAGGGCGCGTGTGCAAATACTGCAATCAGATTGAAATGATTTCATTTGAACCATTACAGCTCCAGGTAACACAAACATTTCTTTACTTCTGTGATAATATATTTCAACTTGGTAGTTTTCACATGTCCACAAATAACTCTTCTCATCCCAGTCCAAAAACACTGAGATTAGTACACACCATAGAGCTGTTGTCCAAGTCAGTGTGCCTTTTCAGCATACCTAGCTTAGTATTGACTAGCTTGAACAAAATTATCTCCAGATGTCAAGAAAGGATTTTATAGAAATGTGTAGAAAAGTAGAGCCATATTCCAATCTGCTGTTTGTGGTTTGAATCCATAAATAGGCTGATAATTACCAATATATTTCCATTATAACTATTTATACAGTGCACCAGCTTTGCAGGGCAGGGATCTTTTAGTCTACTTGAGTGACAGTGCTCTCAAACTGTAGTACCGAAGCATTCCTGTCATTCAAGGAATGCCTTCCCTGAATCGGAAAATCCTGTGTAGTAAAATAGTCAATCACTTTAAGTGTCTTGATGTACTCACCAGCTTTAAATAAAATACAACTGCTTAGATGTTTTGTTAGAATCACAGAGTTTTTTTCATAGAAATTTTCCAACTCATTTAAACAATTCAAAGATCTGGATCCCATCAATGGACTTTTGTCCCTCAAATGTTTAATACCCCATATTGCATAAATGCAGTAAAAGCATTAAGTCGTATATGTGCATGGTCTGCAGACTATGGTAGCCAACCAGTCATGCAGCAGCTTTTTTTTTTTTTTTTAACTATTAGTTGGGTTGTAAAATGAATAAAGAGGGAATTAATATTGAAAAAAGGTCAGATGTGCCTAGATTTGCAATCGTTCACTTGCTGGACATGTTAAGTTCTTAGAGCCAAAGGAGAATTGTGCAGTAATGGGAATATTTGTGTGAACTGACATTTGGTGTTTCCCCCATTGAATCATAAGAGATGCTGGACAAATGCTTTGTTTTGTGATGGAGTTCACTGCAATACGATCTTTAAAGCTTTCAARTTTATGGCCCAGTTAAATTTTAAAAAGAATAAAACATAACATTTATATATTTATTTGTTTGTTTGTTTGTTTATATATTTATATATATTTTTATATGCACACACACACACGCATAACTTTATATATACATATACCTTTTATGTACATAACTAACACAAACATAACATAAGTTTTTCCACACTAAATAGAGGSGTGGTAACAGTGTCTCTTGAGTGCACCCCTCCGTGCCGCGGTATCGCCTGCCTGTGCCTTGTGCTGCGGCGCACTGGGGCTGGGGGGGCCTTGCGGGGCGCGTTTCCAGCCCATGGTGCTGAGCTTTGCTGGGCGGCTTTTGAACCTTTTGGTCAGCTTCCCTAAGATTTGGAAAAACATGAGAGGTCTTGATGTTAATAAATTCTAACGTTTCAGGAAGGTGGGTTGAGAGACTCTGGGAGGAAATGCTGAAGCACAGGAGTACCTGTGGTRCAAGACACCAGAGAACCCGCAAGGTAGTAAATGTCACAGATGCAGGGAAAACTTGAGTTAAAGCCGGTGCCCTTTTATCATCCTCCAGGCTTGAAACACAGAGCCACTAGAAATCAGGCTCTCCAATGGCACTGGGTAATGCAGCTTCTTATATAAAGTGAGATTTGTATGTACCTTAATCAGCGTAAGTACAACTAACTCTCTTGCTACATTCTGTGTTATTAAAAATGAAATAATATGAGAAGATGTTGTCTTTGCAGCAAATATGGTCACTGTTGTCAAAAACGAATGCCTAAAGAAATGCCGCTTCCCAGATCAAGGCAGATAAAATTCAATATCTTTCTAAATGGGTCCAAGAAATCCACATCTTTAATTGACTCTCCTGAGTGCCGTTATGCAAAAATCAGACTAGTTATTTAAGCAGCAAAATATGGATATCAGTAAGTATGGAAACTTTTCTAACTGTCATTAGAATAGAGATGTGTAATTCACAGTCATTAAAACTTTCAGTCAATATTGTAAAAATCTTGCTGTAAGTACCTGTACTCTGATGCTGCTGGTTTGTTTTTTTGACTGCAGTAGCACCGAATTACTTGGTGCATTAGGGAATTAAGCTACATTTTTTCACAAATTGATGCACGGCTTGTCCTGAAGTTGAAGAAAGTAATTAGATTGCAAGAAATTGACAAAAACTTACCAAATTTTCTGTGCCTGCAGAGAGCAGTGAACACGGTCGCGTCAGAAACGTTTTCCTGTAGTAGGCAAGTGAAGGACAGCTTAATGATCTGTGGAAGGCATAACGTAACATTTAGCGTGAGAAATGTTTATTAAATGTCATATGCTCATAAGATGAGGGAGCTATTAGCAATTGCTTTAATGTTTCTGTGAGACTGGTTATATTTTACAGAACTGTATTATCAAATGCCCATTTGGAAGCAATAGTGCAAAAGTCCCTATAGTAATTTCTAAGAAACTCATAGATTTACTCCATCTTAATAGACATTTTGTGTCATTAATTTAACCAGAAGAGGGATCGTTTTCCGCAGAAAATATTGCAGTCAAGTGAAATCTTTTAAGTCTACGACAAGAAAAATAATCTAATTCATGCATGCTTCCAAAACCTTTCCAGACCGTATGTTCTGAAATTACTGTATGTGCTTTTGGAGTATGGTTTGTAGCCCGTTGTCTGTTGTTTGACAGCATGATTCCCCTCTCCTCCCCCACGTAGCTTTATGAGACCTTGTCACAACATCGTTGGAAAAGGACCAGTTTCCCTAACGTAGCGGCTGTCGTTTTCAAAGGACTCTAGGTGACTAGCCAGGCCAGTTGCTACTGAGCATCCGTGGAAATGCCTGATGACTTCAAGCATCTTAGAAAAGCTCAGCTTAGCTGAGTATGTGCAACTGCAGGCCCCGCGCTCCTGTGCCTGAGGACAAGCCCGTGTGAAGAGGCAGAGGCAGGGCAGGGTGGTGCCGCTGCGCAAACCTCGCGCCGCGAGGAGAGGCGGGCAGGGTTCACGCCGTGCAAGTCGCAGCTCCGTGGGAGCCATCACATTGACGCCGTGGAGAGAGCGAGCGGGAAGGACGCGTTGCTCTGTAGCCAAAGTCCCCTGACGGCTCCTCCGTTGTTATAATGCCACGATCGCCCACTGTGTGGTTGTGACTGTGACGAGTACAGACATTGTCAGAGCAAGTTGCTGCAAAAACCCGAGAAAATGATTCAGAATTGTAGAAATAGGTCACGTAACTGCTTTCGTGTTTTGTCTCTATGCAGTTCTTAGCACAGTGAGAGATCCTCGTATGTAAAGTGGGACTTTTAGATGTTGCTATAAAAAAAAGTGTTAGGTATGGAGCCAAGAAAAAGGGAACGCTACTTGAGTTGATAGGCTTTAGTAACAAAAGAGAAAGAATGCTTTTTTTGCAATAATAAAGCTGATACATAGTTTTGATTTATAGCTATTATATCAAAACTGCAGAATATCAGAAATCTTGATTTTTCTCGGAATACCTAGCAGTATCAGTGATTGTAGTAGTTTCTGCTACTGTCCAGTAATGGGGTAACCAGGATGTGATGTGCAATCATGTGCCTTAAAGAGAAGTAAATTAGTCTGTTAGCATAGCGGTGATAATGTGAGGTCATTAAAACGATAAGAGAACAGGCGAGATAATCCTTTGAGAATCTGCATGCTGCAGAGGAGGTGAGTACTTCAAATTTTGAACTTGTCTGATTCAGTGAAGATTGCAACATTGCTATTTATTTTCAGAAGTTAGAAACAATCTTTCAGCTTCAGTGGTGTAAAAAAACAACCACTAGCTTTTGTCACTCAAAGGGAAAGAAAATCATGAGTTTATTCCATTATTCAGCACTGCGTATTATTTATATAAGCTTTTGCTGGATAGTTTTAAAATGTGAAATGTTMCTTTCTCATGGAATTGGTGGTGGGTGGGTGGATTCTATCTCAAAGCTGTGCTAGAGCATCCCCAGAGCAATACAAGTAAGTTTGTAAGCGAAGCAAATATAGCTGTTTTCCTTCTTTTCCATTATTTTTTAAACAGAAATGAATACAGCAATTAACCTTTAGATGTTATCTTCAATATTTAGTTTTGTGGCTTTGAGGATTGTAATTTGACTGAAAATAAAAATAACCCTATCTGTACAAATGTAGAATATAAAACTCTTTTCATTGCTTTATACTGAAAATATACCAGGTTGTGAAGTTTTGCATAGCTTTGTATGATTTAAAAAAAATGTTACTATCATTTCTGTAACTGTGATTTCTAATTTCACTGAAAACTAAGCATCTTGTAAGGGGTGTGTCTATGTATGGTTTTCATTACTGTGTCTTAACACAGATGGGACAATTACTGATTACTGATACATTCTGTACACGTACTATTATCCCAGCTAAGGTATGGTGAATAGCCTACCTATTGACAGGGGTGTCAACATCTGGGAAGATTTTAATAACCCTCTTTTTCAGAGAGGGTAAAAGGAGGCACCAAAGATTTAGTTTGGTCAGTTTTTAAGTGTCCCACAGAGCAAAATTTCTGTCACATCTTTGGGTGAAGATGCTTTGAAAAATTTGTAGTGAACTACCTTGATTTTATTTCTCTGACTCATTGCCATGAACCATCCTGATCATTTCTTTTCCCTCTGAAAAAATGTTTCATCAAGTATTTCTGTGTAAATTTATTACAGAAATGAATCACCAGAATCCCTCTAAAACAAAATCCAAATTTATGCTTTCCAGTAACTCACTTATGTAAAATACGCTAATGCCTGCTTGTGCTTTTTCTTTCTGATTCTGAAAGAAACCTCTCTGAGCAATTGCTTTAGTTGCTAAGTCTGATAAACCCGTGTAGATGTTAGAGAGAAAAAAAAACTTGGAACAGTGAATCCTTCGTAATGAACAGAGAAATAGCTTGTCCCGTAACTTCATGTGCTCACGTGTAAATGGGGGCTTCAGTCTTGGTTGAAAAAATAATACACTTTCATATACATGTCTAACTAGTTATGTTTCTGAGCTTCTTTAAATACGCTGGCAGGCTGAGAACCATGTATTGTCAAACATCATAAAACATCATGGGTAAAGCAGTAGCAATTGCCAGGTTTAGGTAATACTCCAATCTAGCTACCTTTTGAATGGAAGGGTGTTTCTTCACTTCAGACGACGAAAGTTTGGTTGGCGTGACACTTAGAAGTTAAACTTCACCTTGTTCCTTTCTGTTGTGTAGTCTGTTAGGAAAACTTGAGCTGTCCCGAGGCAGCTTGCAGCATATCAGTGTGTTGCATTTTCTATTTGAGGCAGTAATCTACCAAGTCAGCTCTTTTGAGTTAGTTGTTAGAAATTGGAACCAATAAATTTCACTTGCAGTGGAAAATACTTTGCTGTTGCACGGACTTCCTGATGATGCCTCCTTCTTGCCAAAGTCCGTCTATCCTTAGAACTGATTAAAACGTCTGTAGCAGCCTGCAGTGAATATTTTTCTACCAAACTTTCTCTTCTGTCAGTCAGTGCCATTTAGAAGTTGACTTTATATTTCTACTCACAGGATGGATTGGGATGCAGCCAGGATAATGAAACCTCTTGTGAACTGGCAGAAAAAAATCCATGTTAATATGACAAAAAAAAAAAAAAAAAGCAAGCCACAACCCAGACACAAAGTTACATGTTATATGCGAGACACTAGTAAATTAATCCATTAGTGGACGCAAGTTTATCTTCCCTTGTGCCCATTATCAAGTATTCCCGGGAGTGTACATATTCATAAAGTGTGAACTAAAATGACTGTAATATTAGCAACAAATTCACATAGTACAAGGACCATAAGGCACAGTGTTTTTTCCACATCAACAGCAAAATACAGAAATATTCATAAAATTAAATATAAAAGTGAATAATCTCCCTGTCTTAGTAATATATTCGTTCTTCAGAACATAACAATACCAGAAAGAAAAGAAATCGCAATAACAAAATAAAACACAGTCACATTATTTGGTTAATGACCCCATCTTGTGAASCAGCACCCACGCTTCAGCACAGTAATAGCTCTTGTATACATTTTTGTTGAAGTGAGTCCTTAAAGCAACTGCATTGCTTGATGGTAAATTACCTGACATTCCACACACTGTGTCCAAAGACGTCATCTAGATGCAAGTTAATTTATCATTTATACATTATGAATGTATAGCAATATAACAGTCCTTTAGTACATCTTGGGCATGCCATGGATCAATGCTGTCTACATTTTTGTGTTTGGTGCAGTCCTAGACCTCCACCAAAGGTTTTTCACTTTCCCCAAATTACAAACATGAAGGAATGGGGTAGGTGACCCAGTCCTTATGGGACCATGTCTCTGTCTCCCATGGGGTACCTGCTGGGAGAATGTTTTGCCTGTGTTAAGAGGGAAAAAGACAACTCCAAAAACGGAACTGGCAAACCTGCTTCTTTCTCACCACACTTGGATGCCCCTCTGATAGGGCACCTCTTTACTACAGTAAAGGTACCCTGTGTTTAAATATTCAGGTACCTGTTGTGCGAAGATCTTCCAAAGAGTAGGATGCATTGCCTTGATCTCTTTTACCTGACAACAGTGCAATAAGAGTAACCTTGGGACTCATGTTTGGTCATCAAGTGGTAGCTACGATGGTCATAATCCGTTCCACTTCCTTCTCCCCATCTGTCCTTCCCATGTCCCCAGTGTGCCCCTGGATCCAGGAGAGAGAGGAAAAGCAGCTGTGTTCTGCACAACAGGAACAGAAGGAAAAGCACCTGGCGCTGGGAGCACTGGCGACGTTTCCCTGCCAGCTACGTTGCCGGCAGGGAGGTCTCCGTGTCCTTTCAGCCACGTGGGCTTCTACACATCTCTCTGCTGGAAATAATAAAATACAGTATAAAGGCTTTATTCCAAGAAAACCAGCATTAGCTTTCTGCTTTCTGAAAAAGCGTGTGTAGTCCTYGGTGGTGTCCTGTCGAAGGAGCTGGCCTAGATGAGGGTTCTCTTCCCTGGTGGGAGCGACCGTTTTATCTCCTTTCTGATTTTTTCAGATGCAAAGATGTAGGGTGTTGTTTTTTTCTGTAGCTAGCAGAGTAAATATCTTAAGATGATAAATATATTATTCTAYGAACAAAACAATAGGTACGAAGGTATGATTACTATAAAGACTGCTGACATTTCTTCTTTACCTGTATTGCTTTGTGTCCTCAATTCTATATGCTGAACATTTCAGGAAACATCATTGCTGCTGGAGCTCGATTTGTATTAAAGAAAATGAGTCTTAAAGTTAGGTTTTAGTTATTTTCTTCGAAAGTCTTACAGTAGTCAAAGCAGTGCTGAGGGCCCGTTGTAGTTTCTGGGATCACAGGGTGTCTTTTGGTTTTGTTTGTTTTTGATTTGTTTTCATTTTGTGTTTTTTTTAAACTACAGGGTCTTGACATCCTTAATGAAGGGAAAGGAAGTGGAGAATGGTCATGCTACAGACTGTGTTTTGTCATTAAAAAAAAAGGCATGCTTTACAGATGCGTTTCAGCAGTGCTTGCATGATACCGTGTGGCCTGGGAGGCTGGTTTGAGGTGTCTGGTCCCTGAGGCAGCTGTCGCTGCAGCATTTCGCCTTTGAGACCATCTCTGGCATTCGTGTGGTTCTCAGCTAACCCGCCTTTTCTAGCTCCTTGTCCTGGATGCTYGGGTAGCTCTAACTCCCCGGGTGTAGCGTCTGTTTCCAAAATACGATAGTACGGCAAGGAACGGGCTCCCAGACGTGCGTTTTGCCTCTATTCTGTGCGTGTGGGCTGGAGCAGAGGAGCGAGGGCGGCACGAGTTCCCGGGGGTGAACGTGCACGCTGCACTGAATCAGCAGGAATTATTGTTTTATTATTTTATATTCCAAGATGTATTCTTTCAGAGCTTGTAAAACTATGTTTAATGATATAAATTGGCAGCTGGGATTCTTTACCGTTAAGGTTTATCCCATTAGACATCCTTTCATCATAATCTCTGCAAATCAGCTTTATCAGCAATAGGTAGTGCTGGTTGCTGAAGCACATGAGGTGTTTAAAATTAAATTACCTCACATACTTCCACCTTCTGCAGCTGAACACGTTTTTAAGGAACACCTTTGTCTCCCACTACATAAAAACCACTCACAGATGAACTAAAATCCTTTTCTCCAGTTTTTAAAGGAAAGGTGTATTTTAAATGCACTTTCTGAGAAAGCAGCTTTTAACCATCTTGGTGTACTCAGTGAAGGAGATTGCAGGTTGCAAATGGAAAACTCATCTATTTAGAGAACTCGTATGGCCCAGTTAGGAAAAGAGAGTTTTTTATCAGCTGTTCTGCATAGACTTAAAAAGATTTTATGGCTTGGTCTTTCTTCATATTTGAATGTTCTTAGTTCCTTGGAGACCAAATTACAGCAGTTGATTTCCATTATCTTTTTCTTTTAAAGTAAGCAGCTGATGCTTGTATCTTGATCTAGTTTACAGTATTTAAAGAAGGCTGCAAGGTGTGAATTGCAGGCAGATAATATATGCAGATTTTATAGGTGTGCACAGTTTAATAGAATTATATATGTAAAATAGAAAATTGTAGGAAAAAGCAGGTACATATCTCTGAATATATGTTGAATGCACTTCTGATATTTCTGATCTCATGCTCTTGTAAAAACTGTATCTCTGTGTGAAATGCACCGGTGTGTTTCTATGTGAATGACCTGAGCAAGCCGACGCTCAGTGCGGGAGGACTCGGAGGTTGCAACAGGCGATCGACTCCCAGTGTTTTCAACAGAAAGCCTAATATTTCACATTCGTGTTTTAGGTACCAGCTCTGACAATTCATATGATAGCATTTAAAATTATTGTTGTGTATTTTGAAAACCTTCTTTTGACTTTGCTGTATAGCTTTTAAGTGAACTTTTGAAAGTTGCAATATATTAGTTAAGGGGCAAAGAGCTTTACAAATTTCCAAGTAGTACGTCCCAGCTCCGAGCACTCTCCAAAAGATCAGAGTCTTGTTCTGTGTCTTTCCTGGCTCAGTATCGTATTTTGTAATCCTGCTGCTCTCTCCCTACTCTCCTCTTTCCCCTACACAGTGCTCTTGGAAACCTTGGAAAAATCATAAATTAATCAGTTCTATATTAAGGAAACGTGACTATAAATTGAAAAGCACACAAAAGCAATTCAAAAAATTTTTAATTATATTTAAAGGAAAATGTCTCATTCCCCTCAGCAAAACCTTCTTATTAATTCCCATAGGAAAGGAAAATAATTCAGATCTAGAGTAGAAGAGAATTGTAGGTGTTTTGCACTTTCACAGTGTTTATCCTTCAGCAGTTCTGATGTGAATTTGAAGCTTAGCTCCCTACACACTCAGTATTGAAAAGTCAGTTATAATTTTCCCTGATGCTGTATCCCTTTGCAATCCTGCAGGATGGACTGATTATTATTATTTAATCACATGGTATCAGTTTAAGCATACTTTATATCAACTTAAAATTAATAAAGGTTTTGTATTAATTTAAATCTCCTTTGCACTAAAGCATCTGCCTATGAAAGTCAAATTTCAGTCGTGAAAAAAAGTAGTTCTGAAATGTTTGGAGCTCCATATGGTAGATTCAGGCAATATTCTAAATTTTTGCTTGAGTTTTAAGTTCCTTGAAATTATTACTACATTTCAGTCAGGTGGCTAAGTAGGCAGCATGTCTCCTGTTTCCTGAAGTCCGATTTTCTGTTATAAAACAGGTTGTATGAAGTTGTGCAGGCACGTTCGGTTTGAGTGTGGCCACTGCACAGTAATGAGAGCTGGAGAAGTCAGTAAAAGTCTTTCATTTATCTCTTTGGTTTTTGATCTCTGTGAAATGAAAGCAAGAGCCTTGTCTAACTAATGCTAGTAGTTAAGAATTTGAGAGAGGATTTTCAGGAGGCAGAGAGAATAAATTCCTGCGGGGAGCTGCCTTGAGGCACCTCAGTCAGGTGTAAGTATAAGAGAAAAGGCGTACGTGTCCTTCCCCCGTGCGCTTACCTTGTGCGACAGCTCAGCGCCCTGAACTTCTGTCTTCGGAGCGTCCTCCTAAGGTCAGAGTTTGGTGTTTCCTTCGTGAGCAGCGTCTCGGCAGCGGGCCCTCGAGCCCCTGCGGAGTTCTGCAGCGCCGCCGCGGAAATAGGGAATTCTGCAAATGACGGTAAAGATGATGTTTGTATTTTGTCCCGTTTCTAACATTTTCCTCTCTTTTTCTGTCATCTTTTACATGCTTTCTTGGGTATAGCAGACCACTTAGGAATTGAATTCATGGGTAAGTTTTCATTTCTCTTCCACTTGCTAATATTTATCTTGGTACCTTAACCCAAAGCACCTGGAAGTTAATGGGAAGATTCCCATGAACTCCATCAGTGAATTTGGGCTTTGAGAACAGTTCCTATTATATTTACTGGTTACATCTGAAATTATATCAGGATTTCGTTTTTCACTTGTCCATTATTAGAGGGCTAAAAACTACATAATGACGTTTGGATGTTTTATTTGTTTTTAATGAAGTGTAATATAAAGATTATATGGCCATACCATGATATCTGAGGAATAATATTTTGTGAGAGATTTTAGAAAAGAGTTAATGCCTTTCTTGATGTAAAAGAAAGTAAATTTTAAACTTAATTTTTTCAGAATTTGGTGTTGACTKCAATATTAAAATGTAACTAGGTTTAATATGAACCATTTCATTTGCTTTTAACAGACAACTTATAAGGATACTTTTAAGAAAAATGACAAATAAATTAACTTCAGTTTAGGCAAAAACTTAAACAGGAATGAATAATTAATCAGAAGAATTACTTCTTATAAGTTTGGAAAGGAAGAACTGTGTCCAACTCAAATGCTGCCCTGTGTCGTACACATAGCCTGAGGGACTGATGGGCTTAATAGGTCAACACTTCACCTTTCTGCTGCTCTTCAGCAGAAAACAGTTAATTTCCTCTACAAAGCTGAGGCTAGACCTTAGCAAAGTTAGTGAACTAGTGCATCGCTTGTGTAAAACAGCTTGCATAAACCATTAAATATGACTGACAACACAAATGAAAAGCTTGCACATGCATGTGGAAGTCATAAAAATTACTTTTTTAATGTGTTGCTTACTTATATTGTGTTCTGCTCAGGTTTTTTCAGATGTTAGTTTAGCTTGCCAAGTTCATGAGCTTATATTAGGAATGACATGAAATAAAATACTGTTTGATAAAATCATTAGGTAGATTAAGGAGACCCAAAAATTAAGAGAAAGTTTTGATCAATGGTTTTGTCACCAGTTTCGCTCTTTGGTTCTCTGATTTGAGAAAGACACAGTTCTTACAGTGTGATAAGCCCTATTTATTTATAAGGAAAAATCTCCTCCTTTGATTTTTTTTTTTTTTAAGGTTAATTTCTGATTTACTGAATATGAACTCATAAGCCTGTACTGTAAAATAACAGTATTGAAAGTAGAACCAGAATTATCTTTCTCAGGGCAACAGCCATAGTCATTATATGTGCAACCCTGTAACCCAGTCAGAGCAGCTTGTAAACAAAACCAGTGCACAACCAGGCTGCTACAAGTCTGGTGTAGTCCATCTGCCAGATGAAAATTATATATTCTGAAGTTTTGCTCTGCCACAGTTCCTTTACCACTGTTTGCTATACAGGGTAGCCTCATATTTCCTTAGTCGGTTCCACATTCAGCCTTCAGAAGATCCCTCCCTGTCTCAGCTTTTAAACTGGGTGGATGGGACATAATCACTTTTAGAAGAGGGGCAACGTCAGCAGATGGAGAAGATGAAGTGGACAGTATAGTTAGCCCCTTCTCAGAGTTCCTGCAGAACAACAGTCTCAGACAGGTCCGTTTGACTCTGCATTAGTAGTGCTGAAATGTAACTCAGTGGAACAGAAGAGCTCAATACTCTTATTTTCAGTCCAGTGGAGTTGATATTTTGGCAACAATTCAGGCAGTGCTCTGGGGAAAAAAACGTAGCCTAATAATTGTAAGTGATGATACGGGGATTCTTTTAACACTTTGAGCATGAGTTGTCTCATTGGACYCATGCGGTGATGAATATTAACTGCATGCCAGACTGTATTAGCAAGAGTGTTACCAGCAGTTTGAGGGGTTTTTCCCTTTACTTTTGTACTTATGTGGCATATCTGGAGAGCTGTCTTCTGTTTTGGGTTTCCCAGTAAAGAAGAGACATTGACTATCTGGAGTGGGTCCAGCGGAGGCCTGCCAAGGTGGTTAGGGAGCTGGAGCTCGTGACATAGAAGGGGAGGCTGAGAGTGGGGTTTCTTCAGCCTGGAGAAGAGGCTAAGACAGCATCTCACCTCTGTCTACAACTACCTAATGGGTACTTACGGAGAAGATGCAATCAGACTCTCTGTGGAGGTGCAGAGTGAAAGGACAGGAGGTGGCGGACACAAGCTCCCTCAGAAAGAAAAATTCCAATTAGTTATTGAAACAAAATTCTTCAAAATGAGAGTGGTCAAGCATTGGAGCAGGTTCTGCAGAGAGATTGTGGAACCTCCATGGTTGGAGACTTTTAAAACTCAGCTGGACTGGCCCCTCAGCGCCCTGGTCTTTCTGGGAGGTTGGCCCTGATGTGAGCAGGGGGTTGGACAAGATGGCCTCTGGTGGTCCTTTTCAACCTAAATTATTCTGTGATTTTGTGCACCATAAAAGCTTAGTGTTTCATTTCGCTTTACATGAAACTTTTAAAATCCCAGCGGAATTGATGGAAGTAACAGAACTAGGAACTGGTTACATTAAAGGCTCTGCATATATCCCAGTTTCACTGCTTAATTTCAATTGTAATCAGAAATCTTGAAGCACATGACCTGAAGGATAAGCATATGCACTATAAGAAATAGTATAAGGAACATATAGGAGTTCTTAGAGTCTTAGGTCTAGAGTTTTAGGAGTCTTATAATGAGTCCTTCCGTAGGAAGCAGGAAAGTACTATGAGGCAAAGCTGCATTATTTTACCTTTGTTTTGAGCATTTTAGTTTCCTCTTTTTTAAGATGTCTCTTTAAGGCTTGAAATAAAGCCAAGCTCTGAAGTCTTGGCTCAGAGAAATCTCCTCATACAAGAAGCTTGCTGATTATCATATGTAAAATTGGAACACATCTTGATTGTATAGAAATTAATGGAATCTCGTGCCTCTAGACTGGAAATATTATGATAGAAGTCTAAGATGAGGCCTGAGGTGTTTTTCTGTGGGCTGGAAAAAAGCAAGTTCCAAAATCATACCCAAATTAAAATGTTTGTGTTTCTTAAAGCCTATTACAATCTTTTTTTTTTTTAATTACTTAGGAAGTCTAAGCAAATATGGAATCGTTACTATACACATATCAAAGTACAATTACGCACTTCTTTGTATGCAGAGACATCAGGTGGCAATACACACTCATCAAGTCAGTAAAGTCTTTGCAAAGCCTTTCTCATGAGTTTACTTCTGAGCTGTAGAAAATCAAATTACAAGTAGTGAGAAAGCTAGAATTATTCCAATTACCAAAAATAACAACATGTAAGTGTTGCAGAGCTCAGGCTTTATTGTGCGTCAGCCGGGGCACGTTCTTTCTGAGGTTTGCTTTGTAGTTGCGGGTTCATATGCTTTAGGAATTCCCTTTCTGTCATCTGGCTGGAAATTCTGCTCTTGAAGTTCCCCTGTTCTTTGAGGAAAATAGTGTTAACCTTGACTGTTAAAGCAAAACTTTTGCATTTGACATCTTCACTTTGATTTTAAAAACTAGTAAGGAGGCAAGGGAAGATACCGCTGCACCTTTTGTTAGAACTGTTTTGTAACTGCATAAAATGAAAAAATAATCACAAATGCTATATGGAAAGTTAAGTGAAAATTTGGACACCTGCCCTAGTTTTGAAAAGTGTTTTCACAGTTTTTGCACAAACTAGTTTTGTATGTGAATACCGCGGATTTATGAAGGAAGGTTGCACTCGTTGCACGGTGGGTAAAGCTAACAAGCCACGTGGCTGGGAACGTCCGTCTGCAGCAGAGCCCTCCTGAGGCAGACAGGCGGCGGGTCCCGCAGGTCTGCGCCCTCAGGTGAGCCCGTGTGTCTCGCCGGGTTTTGCCAGACCGCCCAGAAGGCAGAATCGTTGTACCAGGACGTGGGAGTGTACATACCTGCCTCGTCTTTTCACTGTCCTTTCAGGGGTCTGTTGTCCACAAATTTGTTTGATCCTTTTTTGAACCTGTCGATACTGTTTTCCGCCACAAGCTCCTGTGGCAGCAAGGCTCAGAAGTTTACTACTTCCATGCTGTATAAAGAAGTGCTTTTGCTGTTTAAACCCACCTCCTTTAGATTCTTCAACTGAGCCTTAGTTCTCACGTACAGGACTTGGTGAACAAGAGTTAGGCATGCAGTTTATCCACCACAACGACAGTTTTGTTAACCTCTATCATATTCCTGCGCCCCCTCCCTCTTTTGGATATTACCTAGCTTATGTTTCATATGATATTGTAAATTCCCAAACATGCATGCCTGATACATTAATATTGTTGCCAGCCTTGGTTTGCAGTGTCTTTTTCTTCATATGTGTTAGAGAGAGAGAGAGATGTGGGCAGATTCTTGTGGCGTATCTGTTTTAAAATATTGCAAGTATAACAATAAATGTATGCTTCTGATGTACGCACATGCAGCTTCTATTGAATTCCTCTTGGATGCCATGTGTGTGCTGGGTTGGCAGTATGGGGCAATATGTCTTTAAATACATATTTTTAAGTATTGTAATCATAGTGAACAAGATTTATGAAATTTCTGAAATGCTCTACAGTTTCTAGTACCTCAGAGAAAAAGAAAGAAGTCTTGTATATGATTGATACTCATGAGAACTAGATTCAATTCCCATCTCTGATGTGGTCTTCCAGAAAGACTGTAGGCAAGGTATTTTGATCTCTCTGGGCCTTACTTTCTCATTCATAGTAATTTTTTTCAGGCTTTCTGCATTTAGATTCCTCAGCTCTCATGGGCATCTCCTTTGGCAGTGCATAACACAGAAACCTTGTCTCCGTTGCAAGAGGGTGCAGACCTTCTTCCTCCTTGCCCATGCTCCTGGGTTCCTCTTAAGAGAGAACCCAGCTGGGTGCACAGGAGAATAATGTAGAGCTCCCTCGGTAGGGTGCAGGCCTCAGATGAGCTTGTGCTCCTGGGGACCAAGACTTCACAGCATGCACCGTGAAGTTTACTGGCCCCAGAGTACAGTAGACTAGATCTGGAGTGGTGAATCTTGCCGTATGGTTCCCAAAGTGTCTCACCAATGATGAGGTATGCAGTTTTATTTAAATTCCCAGCACATAGGTAAGCAAATATTATCACGATGTTCTTGCAAACAAACTGGAAATCATTGTATTAGCATTAACAGTTTCACATCAAGAGAAGAGGTTCATTGTTGGTAATGCTTGTGTGAGGAGGAGCGTTTGTAACAAATGAGAGCTTGCAAGAAGTAGCTTTTACTGTAGGAGAAAACTCATTTATTGTTAGCATTAGCTAGTTCAGGAAAATAAGTATATGTAGCTTATTATCATTTTTTTGACCCAAGTGGTTAACTGTGGTTCAGGGCTAAATGTGCTGCTTTGTTGTTGTTTTTTGTCTGATGGAAAAATTGGTGGTAGAGCCAAATATCTCTGATAACACAATATGGATGAGAGATTACTTTGGCTTAACTGGTAGCATTTATTAGCTGAGTTGTGGAAACTAATCTCATGCGTGCCTGTCCCAGGTGCAGAGTAAATCATTGTTTTAACTACAAGATACAAGGAGATGCAAAACCCTGGGAGTGATCTTTGGGACTAACAGTGCTCTGGGCAACAAGGCAGTTGGTGCCAGAGACAAGGACTCGGCAGTTTTACTCATTTTACTCGTTTCTCATGAAAGTGAACACAAGTGGAGTTAAGGTGTGTTAAGGGGTGGAGTATGAAGGTGAGTGAGTTTTTGGAATAACCTACTATAATACATGAGCAAACATGACAATTTCAGCAATTCATCCACAACACCTAATTTGATACTCCAGAATCTTTGTCCCTTGTTCTGAAACAGTAACATACAATGGATGCAGATGAAAATAAAATGCCCCAGGCAGGTACAATAGGCAGGCCACTACAGTTTTGGTGGAAATACAATCATGATGTGAAATAGTTGTTGTCTTCAGCCTGCTTAGCAGTTAAACCAATATCAGCTGTATAAACCAAAATCACAGTTATGATATTAACCTTAATCTCCCCATGTATAAATTGCAGAATTAATATAGCAGTTGCAGAGGAATGAGCTGGTGTGTGAATCTGGAAAACCAGATTAGCAACRTTTTAACTTCCTGAACCTATGGTATTTAGGTCTTGCTCAGGAAATAAATGTTATTTGCAATTCATTCTCCTTTCTCAGAAAATTAGAAGAAACTTCACTGAAGTCAATGGAATAAGAATGATATACCCCTTGTAAGTGGGGAATCATTAAACAATATTTATTTGAACAGAGCAATAAACTAATTCAGGAATAGGATACTATTAAAATTACCCTTTATATTTCTCATTGCAATGACTACAATGTAAAAGGTATTAATTCTTTTTATTATTCTGAGCAGTTGTTAGTATTGGAGATGATGATACATCCTTTATTTTCATTTTGCTGATTCTCTCTGTCACCTCATTGTGATATGATGGTTTCATGCCTAAGACTCAGGGAACACATGATAGAGTTAACTAAATCTAGTCTGTGACCTTGTGCTGTCCACTGTGACAGATACCTTTTGATTTTGTCAGGACACAAAAGTTGGTTTTGCTGATGGGCAGTATGACCAAGACTGAAAAATTCAATATTTCAGCTATTTGGCAAAGAAATAAAAAGGCAAGTTTGTTGATTCCTGCACAGCTCTCATAATGTGCAGTTGATGAGCTGTCCATCAATGTCTCGCAGCAGCAAACAGGCAATGAAAATGGATACCGGTGCTCACCTAGATGGCCCTAGCCGTAGTTATAATTTAGCATACTCTTATAAATCCCTGTAACACTCCTGTCTTCGCTGGAAGAGGGGATACATGTTGATTTACATGAGCAAAGAATGTTTGTATTCTAAGGGACATGCATTTAGAAATGAAGTTCAGCTTTCCCTGCATGCCTTTTTGAAGTATAAAGCAGGAAAACTTTTTATGACCGTATGGTGCATAGGGCAGTGGCTGTTTTGTGCTTCTGTTTGTACAAGCTCTGTTATTAGAGATTCACAAGCAACACCAGATACTATCAAAGCGTGTCTGTCAAACAATGATGTTCTTAATCATAAGCATTTGAAATACTTCGTCATATCACTRTGCTACTTAAATAAATTCCTGGAGAAGTAAAAGTGGGTCTCCAGGTAGGTATTGATACTCACAGAGTTTAATACCGTTGTTGTCACTTCTCCTTCAGTCCCTTTGTTCTTCATCCTGTCCAAACGTTCAGTACCTTTTTCTCATTTTTCCCTTTTTGAACTTAGCAAGGCCTTTGCTCTTGGGACCTTGTCTTCTTGTTTGCTTAGTGAAACGTCTGTCGCTTTTATGTACGTTGCAAAATAACAATAGCATCCGGAGGCCTGAAACGGCTTTGAAGCTTCAGCACTTCCCACAGGTTCCTCTTAGCTGGGGAGAACGGTCAGTTACCACCTCTGGAGRTGGAGACATGAGCACCAGAAGAGAGAATTGCATAGAAAGAGCTGATGTTTGTGTACTATGAGAGTAATGGATAAAACTGAGGTTTCCTCAGGGGCTGGAGGAAGCTCTGCCAGTGCTTGTACCTACTGGGGAAAAAGCWCTTTGGAACTGAAGGTTGAAGTGCATCTGGTGAACATATTGAAGGCTGCTGTACAACCTSTTGACTCTGTTTTGGGGGTATGGTGTGGCTTTGTTTTAGTGGGAAGGAGAGATATAGCCACAGATGTTTTGTGACCTAGCATCTACAGATAACATCTGTACTTTTCTCTGAATGTCATTTTTCCAATTTATCTCCATTTTCTGCATTGCCAGTAAATGAATTGAAGTGTTAACTTGCATTATTTTTAAAAGACAAGAATAAGTTCTATCCTGTGGTTAATTTAGGTGTGCTATAACAGTGTGCCTGTAGCACTTTATGGCCATTTCCCCTATCAAAATAGTAATTTTGTGGACTGTGTGGATAAAATAATGTTAATATATGTAACATCCTGATGACCTTCCTCTTTGGTTGTCAAAGTTTTCCTCTGCTTTCTGTAACTGTAGTTCCTAATCATTTATGATGAAACATACAGAAATGCAAAACAAAAATTGGTAAAGACAGTATGTTGGTAAGTTTAGAGAGCCACACTTGGGCAGGGTGTTGTTTGCTTTGCTGTGGGAGGTTTTGGTTGGGAGGAGGAAGAGGTTCTACATGTATTAAGCAGGATATAATTCTGTAAAAGTGAGTATATGTCATCAGGAATGCTATGTACAGCCATTAGTCTGTCCCTTTCCATGCAAAGGTGTACTGTGTATCGTTAAATGCTGAATGGGTAGGTAATAGTAAGGCCAAAGTATTGTCTGTGGATTAGAAAAGAGAATATGTGAAGCCTTAAAAAAGTGGTTACTTTAGATGAGCTTCCAGGTGAGTTGACATATAACTCCTTTTACCAGGTACAGTGTGCTTTGGTGTTGGTTGTAAGAATGATTGTGCTATATTGGCACCTCAAGAAGAAAGGCTGTGTGCTTCTGACACTGAATTTCAGCCGAAGGATGCAGTAGCTAATCTTCATACAGAGGGTTTTTTTGCTGTATTACATAATTATGTATACAGGTTCTGCATACGTTCTGTTTGGGGTTTAGGCATGTCCTCTGGGTTTCTGTGGGGCTGGTATATCTCCAAGTTGAACACTTCTGTTTRGGCTCAATTGCAGTTTAACCAGATGCAAAAATACATAGCCAGTGACTTGTATGTATGGCACATTGCCGAACCGGGCCAGCAGGACAAAGGCTGGCTCTGCGTGTCAGAGGGGGCAGAGGCGGCTGCTGGGAGCTGTGCCAGCCAGACTTTGTATTCCTAGTTGGGAGAGGACCTGGGAAGAGGCTTCAAAGTAGTAAGTACAATACTTACATGTCCATGAGAACTTGGAATTTGTTGTTAGGCTACTAGTTTGTTTTTTTTTAATTAGGAGAGCATTGTTTACTGTGTCCTGAAGTTATCTTGCTACAGGAGAAGAAGGTCCAAACGCCAGAGCTGTGSCATGTTTTATGCAGCCATGGTGAATCAGTGTTACTTTGTCCTTCTCCCACTTGAAGGTGTTGTATAGATGTCAAGTCTCATCCGGTAAACCCTGCAAGGATTCGGAAGACACAAGGTAAGTATCACAATAAATGTTCCATGATAGTGGTGCACTTGTATGCTGCAGTTCTGTAGAATAATTAATGTTTCTGACAGTGAACTAAATCTTTTTGTGTCCTCTATGCCTAGAATGAGTAGAGACAGTGTCACTACTGCCAGTAGTTGCTGGAAGCAGAGGAGAAGGGTAAGCAGTGTGGAAAAATTGGCAATGCGCTATGTAGAGCACTAAATTATTTTTTCATGTACTCCCTTTTCTTTTCTTTTACAGGAGCTGTAGAATATTGGCATGTGGAGAAGTGTTGAGTCCTTATTCCAGTCTGGCTGATTGTTTTTAATAAAGTTATTTTCGTGATAATTGAAAATTGTCTCATGGTCCCATTTCCCTTCCCCAACTACTTCGGTTCGTCTTATTTCAAAACTAACCTGTCTGTGCTGAAAATCTTTGTTCATTCAGTTACCCAGTATCAGTATTTGCTTCAGACTAGACAGCTCTATAATTGTACAGGTAACAAGCTTGAGCAGCAGAAAAGTAAAAAAAAAAAAAAGGTGTGTGTGTATTGTTCCTGTATGCTCAGTCCTTAAGGAAAGTTTAATTATCACAAAATTGCAAACTGTTGCATGCCGAGTACAGAAGACCCTTTTGTTTACTAGTGCAGACTTTTCATTTAACAAAGTTGATCTCAGTGAGGTATTTTCATTTAGTATGGATTCAGAATTTTCAAACATAATTTAGATCATATCTGTGTAGTTTAGTCACTGTGGCTATATTATATCAATTATCTAGTAATTTTCATATGAATTAATATATTCCTTTTTATTTTAGTGGTAAGTGAATTAACTATTAATCTACATTTACATTATCAAATGGAACTCTATTGTCTGTAGTAATATAGTATTACTCTACGGTTATTCTGTCAGTTCTTTTTGTAATTTTGTGTTCCACATTCAGATACAAACGAAGATGAAAAATGGAAATACAAAATAATAACCTGGTAATGGAGRGGCAGAAAATGTGATAGTGTTGGAGTTTTCAGCAGAATTGACTGAAATAATTTAGAGACTTCACTGCTCAGTAGTGAAATACCATAAAAAATCCACTGAAAATAACAGAAGAGTTAGACAAAATAAACCAACAAGCTGGTAGAGAAGAAGTGAAAGCATAAGAAATTTCTTTGCAATTAAGAGCATTAATATTTCTATTAATAAATTTCCACACATTGCTGTTAATGGCTGGGGCTGTATGTTGTTTCCTTCTGTCACAGAAATAATGACCTTAGTCTCCAAAAGCACAGGATTTTAAGTGTTGAAAGGAACACAAATCACTGAAGAACTTCAATACTGCAGTGTCGAAATTGTCCTGCCTAAGTCTTACCTCTGTTTTGGGCAGAGCGCAGCCTGTTAGGTACCCGCGCACTGTGCCTGCTGAGCCCCACTGCTGATCCGGACTGAAATTTCTGCTTTGGGTCTCAGTAGGCTTTGCCATGGGATAAGCACCAAGTAGTTCAGTGCAGTAAAGATGTAAGTATCTCTGTGCAGACCAAGAATACTGAAAATGGATGCCTATAGGGATTTCAAGTGTTTTCAGAGTTGACCGGAAATTTTGAGAATTGGTGTTGAACTTAGGAGATTTGCCTTCATCTTGCTCATGATTCCTGACCAAAAACACCTGGAAGCCAATATTTCAAAAAAGGATTTGAAATCAAGATCAAGTGTGTGACTCAATTCACATATGAAGTGAACTTGGTTTTTTTTTTCCTGATTGGTCCCAAATCACCTAAACCTGAATAACAGAACTGAACATCCTGTATAAGAAATTCAGTGTAATGTATAAAGCAAAGCTTGGAGTATTTTCCCTTCCTTTCTTTAACTTACATTCTTATTCTCTGTACTTTCTCTCTTTTTTACCCACTTCAATTTTTTTCTTTTCCTTTCTATGCCCTAGCAGCCTTTGCTTTTTCATTAGTGTCATAAATGGCACAACTGTTCTGTTTAGCTTTAATGGAGGGGGAGAGAGAGACAGACACACACACGTTTTAATCATTTGTAGTTGTAATGACTCTTCTGTAACCAGAAATGATACAGCCTTTGAGCTGTGGTGTGCACTAAATTGCCTAGTTCATAAAATATGAAAGCTCATAAAATTAATACAGCAATGTTAACTTAGTTAATCAGCTTTAGAGAAACAAAATAATGTATTTGTTACTATAATATACATTTGCATGGGATATTAATGAAAAAATAGGATCTGCATCTTTCTCTGAATTTATTCTGCACTTATTCCTTTCATTCAACTAATTTAAATTCGTTCTTGGGGTAAGAAAGGTTTACTTCTGACAAGCAAAGTTTAGCTGTCTTTTGTGCTATGTTTTTCTTTGAGTCTGTAGGGTAGATCGTCTTTCTATGCATTGAATATAATGCCAACTGGGCTGGAAATTCTTGTGTGTATTACGATGGCCTTATGGGGTAGACATTTTACACTGTTGAGCTCTAAATAGTCATATGTAGTACATTATTAGAATATATGCCATAAAAATATGAAATTATAACATTAAAATTAATACATGCCTCAGTGACAATAACAGTATGACTCCCACTACTGTGGTTACATGAAGTTTCTTTGTACCTCTATACTTTGGGCAGTGCAATTAAGACAAAAAAAAAAAGACACGACAGTTAATTATATTCATTTAATGAATAATGAAAGGAAAATCCCCCAAACAAAACAAGTAAACTGTTTTTATTTCAGTCATTTTCTTGTAAATCTTTGTGGAGCGCTTTTAATGGAAATACTATTCTAGAAGGTTCATTGCCTGATGGAGAGTCTCTTTTCAAGGTAAGGTAGTACCAGAGCATYTCATTCTTCCGCTTAGTAGCAAGTCCTGTGTTGACCCTCAGGAGGGAAAGGTGAGTTCTATATAAATCTTTTAGTAACAGATCAAGCTATTTTAAAATTAATTTGCTTTAAGTGACTCAAGGATGATCTGGAGACAAGCAGTGAATGTACCTGTCTTAAATCCCACTGTTTCTTAGAGGTTACCATAGCTTTTCATGTGTTATTCGCAGGTTTACATATTTTAAGCTATATGTTCTAAATGACATACAGTAAAAAAGTGATTTCTCAATACTTCATTCCAGGAGAAGTGGATTACCTTGTAAAATCATTAAAGAAACATGTACATTTAATCACTTATGAGTGGTTTGCAGATGTCATATGGCTAGTGATTTGTGAGAACAGTGCTGGAAAGACTGTATCCTACTCCATAATGTTGCGTCGTAGTTTCTTAATTGATAGATGCAATTGGAGTGGATAGAGGGCATCTAAAAGGCAATTGAAACGTGTGCATGATGATTGATGTGGCTTTATTCAGCTTTTGTCATAGGCATTGTTCTACTCAAGGGATGAGTAATGTATGCTATTGATTTGCTTTAAATGATTTGTAATTTTTTTCTGTAACTTTTAGGGCTTGATACTATTCATGTATCAGCTGTTTTTTTCCTCTCAGTGCCCCAGAACCTTTATGGATTGGATTTAGCATCTGTAGGCCATGAATCAGTTCAGTAATCATCCGGTTCAGTGTGTTCATTCATGTGCAATGAGGATCTAATAATATTTGTGTGAAAATAATTCAGAATCACCTTTAAGTTTAAAGCTTTAACTCTTTCTTATGTGACTAATTGCCTTGGGAACTTGGGGATGAAATGTGTTCCTAATGCTTTACTGCATGTCTCTTCTGTGCCCCGGATTTTGTTGGTGCTAGTTTTCCACCTCACCCATGCAGTAAAAATGGGAACCTACTCTGTTCYTCTTCAGGTGCAGTGAAGAATACAGTGGGGAAACAGTGCACTTCTAGGAAGTCCATCCTGTGCCCCTTCACCTTCCCAAAAATCCCGAGTTTCCCAACAGTTTTATGAACCGAAAGCTTAAATATAAGTTTATAAAGATTGTTCTTTCAATAAAGTATGCTGATAAAAATTCATGAAAATACCAGAATATGATTTATTTCCTCTTCTCATAAATACATTCCATGACGTAACGTTATTATTTTCTCTCATTCTGTGCTCTTTATTCTTCATGGTGTCAGTATGTGTACAATCAATCATTTCCTTTATCCTTTTGTCATCTTTATTGCTTGCTCAATCTCTTCTCTTCAATACATTCATTTTACCCTTCATTCTTTTGCTGTTGATGTTCTAAAAAATATTGATGCTTCTGCTGATAGCACAGCTGTGCTGATAGACCTGCTTGCAAGGTCTTCTGCTGTTCAGAAGATTCTGTCCCTTGCTGTCATTACTCTCCTGTCGTTGTTCTTGAGAAAACAGCTTTTTAGCTATTTAATTCCTTTATATGGCTTTCATTTTATTTTTAATTGTTTGGCACACCTCTGTCTCTGCAGCCCTTTCATATGCCCTGATTATTTCGGTAACACTATTACCTTTGCTGTTGATGTTACCTTTTTTTCTTTTCTTACCAAAAATCTTTATTGCTAAATTTTCCAAATTATTTATAAGTCATGTATTAGCACCTGCATCTGTTATTCAAAACTTATTTTATTTCTTTTATGTTAGAGCTTAAAACCTCCTTTGTAATTCAGTAATAAATGCTAGCCTTCAGTTTTTTCAAGTTTCTTCGACCTCCAAGATCCCACTATCCTTTGGTTATTTATGAGGGGCACTGCAATGCATTGAGCACATATTTGATAAAATACAGGCATACCTCTGAGATATTGCGGGTTTGGTTCCAGACCATCGCAATAAAGTGAATATCGCAATAAAGCGAGTCACACMAATTTTTTGGTTTCCCAGTGCATATAAAAGTTATGTTTACACTATACTGTAGTCTATTAAGTGTGCGATAGCATTATGCCTAAAAAAACAATGTACGTATCTTAATTAAAAAATACTTCATTGCTAAAAAATGCTAACCATCATCAGAGCCTTCAGCTAGTTGTAATCGTTTTGCTGATGAAGGGTCTTGCCTCGATGTTGATGGCTGCTGACTGATCGGGGTGGTGGTTGCTGAAGGCTGGGGTGGCTGCGGCAATTTCTTAAAATAAGACAGCAATGAAGTTTGCGGCCTCGATCGACTCTTCCTYTCACAAAGGATTTCTCTGGAGCATGCAATGCAGTTTGATAGCATTTTACCCACAATACAACTTCTTTCCAARTTGAAGTCAATCCTCTCAAACCGTGCCGCTGCTTTATCAACTAACTTTATGTCATACTCTAAATCCGTCGTTGTCATTTCAACAATGTTCACAGCATCTTCACCGGGAGCAGATTCCATCTCAAGAAACCACTTTCTTTGCTCATCCATAAGAAGCAACTCCTCATGCATTAAAGTTTGATCATGAGATTGCATCAATTCAGTCACATTTCAGGCTCCACTTCTARTTCTAGTTCTCTTGCTATTTCCACCACATCTGCAGTTACT
Organism: Apteryx rowi; assembly: GCF_003343035.1. Classification (NCBI taxonomy): domain Eukaryota; kingdom Metazoa; phylum Chordata; class Aves; order Apterygiformes; family Apterygidae; genus Apteryx; species Apteryx rowi. Next base: position 3,130,045 of record NW_020450783.1, read on the forward strand.
TCCTCCACGGAAGTCTTGAACCCCTCCAAGTCATCCATGAAGGTTGGAATCAACTTCTTCCACACTCCTGTGAATGCTGATATTTTTGACCTCCTCCCGTGAGTCACAAATGTTCTTAAGGGCATCYGGAACGGTGAATCCTTTCCAGAAGGTTTTCAATTTACTTTGCCCAGATCCATCAGAGGAATCCCTACCTATGGCAGCTCTAGCCTTATGAAATGTATTTCTTAAATAATAAGACTGGAAAGTCAAAATTGCTCCTTGATCCATGGGCTGCAGAATGGATGTTGCATTAGCAGGCATGAAAACAACATTAATCTCGTTGTACRTCTCCGTCAGAGCTCTTGGGTGACCAGGTGCATTGTCAAGGAGCAGTAATATTTTGAAAGGCATCTTTTTTTCTGGGCAGTAGGTCTCAACAGTGGGCTTAAAATAGTCAGTAAACCATGTTGTAAACAGATGTGCTGTCATCCAGGCTTTGTTGTTGCATTTATAGAGCACAGGCAGAGTAGATTTAGCATAACTCTTAAGGGCCCTCGGATTTTCGGAATGGTAAATGAGCATCRGCTTCAACTTGAAGTCGCCAGCTGCGTTACCCCTTAACAAGAGGCAGCCTGTCCTTTGAAGYTTTGAAGCCAGGCACTGACTTCTCCTCTCTAGCTRTGAAAGTCCTAGAGGGCATCTTCTTCCAATAAAAGGCTGTTTCCTCGACACTGAAGATCTGTTGTTTAGCGTAGCCRCCTTCATCGATTCTCTTAGCTAGATCTTCTGGATAACTTGCTGCAGCTTCTACATCAGCACTTGCTGCTTCACCTTGCACTTTTATGTTGTGGAGACGGCTTCTTTCCTTAAACCTCATGGAGCAACCCCTGCTAGCTTCAGACTTTTCTTCTGTAGCTTCCTCACCTCTCAGCCTTCACAGAATTGTAGAGAGTTCGGGCCTTGCTCTGGATGAGGCTTTGGTTTAAGGGAATGTTGTGGCTGGTTGGATCTTCTATCCAGACCACCAAAACTTTCTCCATATCARCAACAGGGCTGTTTCGCTTTCTTATCACTCATGTATTCACTGGAGTAGCACTTTGAATTTCCTTCAAGACCTTTTCTTTTGCATTCACAACTTGGCTAACTGTTTGGCACAAGAGGCCGAGCTTTCGGCCTCTCTCGGCTTTCAACATGCCTTCCTCACTAAGCTTCATCATTTCTAGCTTTTGATTTAAAGTGAGAGACATGYRACTCTTCCTTTCACTTRAACRCTCAGAGGCCATTGTAGGGTTATTAATTGCCCTAATTTCAATATTGTTRTGTCTCAGGGAATAGGGAGGCCCAAGGAGAGGGACAGAGACGYGGGAAWGGSYGGTCGGTGGAGCAGTCAGAACACACAACATTTATTGATTAAGTTCGCTRTCTTATATGGGCGCAGTTTGTGGCGCCCCAAAACRATTACAATAGTAACATCAAAGATCACAGATCACCATAACAGATACAATAATAATGAAAAAGTTTGAAATATTGCGAGAATTATTGAAATGTGACAAAGAGACATGAAGTGAGCACATGCTGTTGGAAAAATGGCACCGACAGACTTGCTCGATGCAGGGTTGCCACAAACCTTCAATTTGTAAAAAACGCAATATCCGCGAAGCGCAATAAAGTGAAGCACAATGAAGCGAGGTATGCCTGTAGTTTATAGTTTGGTTTACCTCTTTGCTATCTCTGTCTTCATATATTAACTTCTGTGTGCAATATGTTTAAAGTGTTTCCTGGTCTATAATACATTATTTACTCGCATGCAAATATCTTTTTTCTAATTCTTAATCCTTTATCCAAGAATACTACTTGATGTTTATTGCCTTTTTAACTTTAAAGGAATGGCAATTAAAAAAGTAATTTTCTTTTTCATTAGGCCACCTGTTTTTCTCCCTCATTTGCTTTTCTATTTCTGTTCCCTGCCTGTCTGAAATTTCTGTCCGCCAGAGATTTAGCTGGTGTGCCTGTATGCTGTCCCATTTACTTAGCGTGTATTATTTGAATGGAAGTCATAGAACCACAGGATAATTCAGGATGGAAGGGACCTCAGAGGGTCTCTCATCCAACCTCATGCTCAAAGCAGGGTAAGTTGTGGCATGAGGTTGCTTAGAGCTTTACTCAGCTGGGCCTTGAAAACCTCTAAGGATGGAGACTGCACAACTTTTCTGGGCAGCCTGGTCCAATGCTTCACTGTTGTAACTGTAAAAGAGATTTTCCATGTATCTACTCGAAAACTCTCATTTTAATTTATTATTTGTGCAGAAGTATTCTGGAATTACATGTTTCTACTATTTGCTACCTTGTATTTTGGATACTGTTAAATAATTGCTTATTGATATTCAGTGTTTTCTGGCTTTTTGGAATGTTTTGCTCCTGTTTTTGGTAGATAAAAATGTATTTAGTCTTAATTTTGATAGTCCTTCTTTTCTTGCCCTGCTGTAACTATGCTAGCCCTGATTTACTTCTGTTGCTTTGCTTCAACAAAAAATTATGTGATACAATATATTGCTAAGTAAAGCTCCCTCTTTGGCCTTGTAATTATCCAAACTTAGAGTATAACATGTTATCACCTTAATGCAAAAGCTTGCTCTAAAATTAATGTGCTGCAGTACATAGTTTTAGGTTACATCATCATAACTGAAAAGCTAGGAAGTTATTCTACTTTTGACATCTTTGCTCRATGTAGTACAGCTGTGTGATTTAGAGAATCTCTCATTCGTTACCTAGTTTCATGTTAAATTCTGTAATTAGGCAAAAATTTAAATAATTAAATGGAAGAGGCAAGATGGGCTTAAACTAATGATATAGTTGAGCCTTCTAAGGGCCATCAAGATTAGGGAGGGCAGTTCAATAATCTTGACAGTCTGAAATACAATTCGTAATCTGCTGTGACTCCCTTTAACAGAATTCAGTCACAAAAGTAGTAGGAATAGTAGGATTCAACATCAGTGTAACATCCATGCTGTTTGAAAATGTTCTAGGTSTGATACAACAGGATTAGAAACTGTTTGAAACAATTTGAACAATGCTGTCTAATCTTCGTAGTCTTAGTAATAGATTTATATGCTTTTAGAGAATGTTCATCGTATTAAGCTTAACAAGGTACTTAAAACGCAGGCCTAGCTTTAAGCAAACACACGCACTGTTCTGCAAGTGCTTTTAATGATGGATATATCCTTTTGCACCATCCTGAATCAGGACCATAGTCATGAAAGGTGTATTAACATTCAGGATTGACTCAAGCCTCGGTGTTGAAAATCTATGTTAGGTTCTTTTTAAGTTTCTTTTGTGTTGTTTCCTTCCTAATATTGACTATGTTTTAAATTGTTTTAATTGCAGTCTATATTCCAGATCTATGACCTTCAGTGAATTTTAATGAATGTTTAAGAAATAATTAAAATCTCTTCTTAGAGACAGTGTCATCATCATTCTGTGTTCAAGAAATCAAACAGGATGCTCATGTTTGTGTTTTAGTGAATATTTCTAAAGCCAGCATAAGTCTGTAGTACTTGAAGATGTTTCGCCTAAGATGCTTATGACATCATTCTTTTAGACTAAGATGCATCTCTTCTATTTTTGTGGTGAATGGCGACAGTGAACAAGCAACTCAATAAATCCAAGTGAAGTTAATAGACTGTTCTTTCTCTTCTGCTGTTGCTATGACAACATTATCAGCGAAAGGAAGAAAAGACTAATGATCTCCCTTTAGGGACAACTTTTCCTTTGCTACATCGTTTTACATATTGGTCTTTTTAGAATGTTTTTAATGAAATGCTTAAGATGTGTATAAGAAATGCAATTTGATGGATTATTAATTATGATTCTTATTTCATTACATATTTCTGGTAGCACCCAAAAATGCTGATCACTTTCCAGATGTAATGGAAGGCATGGATGTACACCCTGCAATAATCTAACAAACAAATAAACAGTAGAGGTAACACAGTGTGTGTCAAGTTAGGAAAGCAGGCAGGAGATAAGCTTTAGGCTGCTGATCTGACTCCTGCTATTACGATATTGCGAGATCCGGGGTTGTGTTCCACGCACGTGCTTTATTCTTTGAAGTACACACAGCAGGGACATAATCAAGCTGACTAGTGTGTAAATGTAAGGGACTTAGCTCATCCAGCTGTACCCACTGAAAAGTTTCTGGCCTAAGCTAATCATCTGGACTCAATCTGTAACCAATGGGGAGAGACCARGCACTTGGAGAGTGGTCTGTTCCAACCGTTTTAGGATGGGCTAAACTGTTCTCAGGACACCCTGGTGTAATGGAGATCGCACCTTTTACATGGCTAAAAAGAAAAGAGAGGAAACCTGCTTCTGTAGGTGTCGCCTGTGTGTGAGAGTGGTGGTGTAGATCTGTGTGAAGGAGCTCATGAGGGAATGGTCTTCTTCTGAAGAATAGCTTGGAAGAAGATACGGAGATACTTGAGGTTGAAAAATTCAGTCAGGATACTAATTAAGCAGAGTGCCTTTCTGAAAGAAGTTTTTATTTTAATCGGAGATTTTTGTGCTATTATCACTATTCTCCTGACAATGAATGCAAACAAGTACATACTAACCCTGCCATGAGGCTGCTGACTTTTGTTTTGTTTTGCTGAAGTTCCACAGATCATGTCAGAACTGTGTGATTTCCGTACCTTCAAGGTTAAATGCTGTGTTGCTGGGTCACATGCTAAACGATTATGATACTTTAATGACTTGCTTCATCTTCATTTCTTTTTTTTGTCTGCCACAGACAGTCATCTCTGCCTCATGCCTTCTTTTGCATTTTAGTAGGGATTTCAGCAGTTTGGACATAATTTGCCTCTTTGTAAACACTGCCATGGCCTGGYTCTTCCAAAGAAGTAGCTTCTCCATGATTATCACTGGTGCTGTTGAGTTTGTTGAGCTTTTCTCTTAACTAAATGCACAGAGGGTATTTACTGTGTAGGCTACATTGTCTAGATAGTTGATAGAGATCATTTTAGTAAGAATGGGTTATGGAACTAAGGCTCTGAAGAAGAGTATTTTTTGTAAATGGAGTATAAGAAACTTCAAATCTGTTGCAGCTGCTTAACAGGGAGCAGTGTTTCAGATTGGAAATTTATATTTTAAAGAATGCTATCAAATGTTTTGGTAGTTTAAAAAAATATATTTTCCCCTTACCAAAGATAGTCAGTTAAAAGTCAGAAAATAACACTGTTTTTTCTCTGTTTTTTCCCCTTTCTATGTTATATACATTGTTTTTCTCTGCCATTTATCTTGAATGTAAAAAAAAACCATTTTTGTTAACATTTTTTGTTTTTCAGTAAGAAGTCGTGCATTAGGTTCTTACTAATTAGCCAGAGTGCAGCTCTGTGTTTTTTATTTAGTCACCCAAAAAGTTAACCATAGAAGGTACCAAGCCAAAGGTAATCTTTCACATTTTTAATTGTGCATTAGATTAAAAAAAAAAACAAAGTTTGTCCTGCAGTTTGTTAGAAGTCTTCGATGATAAAGACTGTTTTGTTCCGTGATATCTGACGTATCCCAGCTAGGCTGGAGTAGGCCAGAGCCGACGCGTCAAAGGCCGGAGTGACCGTCTGGGCAGCGGCGGGCTGGCAGCAGCCGTCAGCCRTTCAGGTCGGCTTGGCCACGGGCTGAGTTAGCGGAGAGGGCGCAGGCGGGGGCAGAAGCAGAAGCGCAGGGAGCGCGAGTTCACCGAAAGAGTTGCGTCAAGGTGCAGATGAAGAGTTATGACAGCAGTTAGGTTACTTTCTGAAACAGGAGGAGATCGATCCCTTCTGAAGAAAGTTGTTTTACTGCATTCCTGGGTGTAAGTAAAGGTGAGGTTTTTCTTCTGCAGGGTGATAAAATGAATGGTTACAAACTGATTTAAAGCTATTTGTATACTGAACAGAGATTATTTCAGATAATGTATACCCTGATTTACAAGTGACTGAATTGTCTTTGAAATTAGTACAAGTCATTTTTTTAATCTTTAGCATTTTTTTTTGTATCCCAGGTGCCATAATAGATTATAACTACTAATAAGGATAATTTTCAACAAGTTTTAGAAGTACAGTTTATTTGTGTTACCTGGCATTCATGTCTTTGATCATTGTACCCATCCAAGATAGCTCTGTCCCACACCARTGGGAGACTGAAAAATATATTCTGCAAATGCGTATTTATTTTGTGAAAACTTGTTAAGCCACTAAGTATACATACGTATTTWTATATATATATATGTATACACATACGTACATACATGGTTATATTAGATGAAAAAAGTTCATGACAGAAAATCTCAGAAGAATCAGTTCTAAAATCAAAAGTTCCATGAACTAAAATACGACTCAAGAAAAATGAAATAATGTGATTACTAAACTCAGATTTTTTTTTTTATGTCTGTGGAAATCACTAGACCAGCTGTCTACTATCTACATTCCTCTTCTATTTTCTGGAATCCTTTCTAGTTTTCTATTTTCCTATTCTGGTTTCTATTTCTGCTGAAGTATTTACACACATGTTTAATTAAAGACACATTTTTTCATTTGCGTTATGCACAAATGCACAGAAAAAATCACTGCGTTGTCATTCTATCTAATCTAATGATGTAACTGTGCGTCATCTAATGACACTTTCTGTTTCATCCAGACACAATTACAACAAGTTAACAAAGTAAATCTTCCTTCCCTTAAGAATACTATCAGTATRGAAGATGTTTGTTGACTGTCATGGATGCACTGCTGCTTCTGTGTTCTCTGAACAGAAAGCAGAAAATAACCATTTCAATTCCTTTGTTACTAGGAAATGTTACTAAGAAAAATTATTTTTATTCTCAATTCCAAATGTAATCATTTTTTGTTAATAAGTTTGTTATTACTCTCAAAATGTAAAGTACCATATGGGTAAGAAGTTATGCAGTTCATTGTTTTAATGTCTTGGAATTACATCTCAGCTGATGAGATGTAAAGAAATATGTTGAAGTAGATGAGACTGTATGAATTTGTTGTGCACCTTAGCAATGATTAATACATTTGGCAGATCTACAAAATCACCTGATTCACTAAAGTTCTAGATTAAAGCACARCCATAAATTTATCAGCTCAAGATCAAAGTTTGACTAACTGTGCTATTAATTCTCTACAGAAATAACATTYGGAAATTCTAAACATAATCGTCCCCTGTTTCATTAACCTTCTATTCCATATCACAACACATATCCCTCAATGTACAGGGCAATAACTTCAATGGTTATACAAAAAATCTAGAAACCTCCTTATTTTATTATTTCTTACTTGTGTGCGGGAAGTAATGCAGTGACAATTCCTGCCTTGCTACCTGGGCCTCGAGTTTGCAGGAGCGTGTGCTTCGGGGAGACTTGCTGCCTGATCCCCTCTCCTGGAGATGAGCATGCCAGAAGGTTCAAAGACTCTCAGATCTCTAAAGCTAGAACTGGTCAGAATACAAAAATTCTACATTTGAGCAAAGTAGCTCTGATTGAGGAAGACTTAGATTTTGGGTAAGSCAGGTTAGTTAAAAAGCATGAAAGCAGCTTTCCCCCCTGTTCTCTGCATCCTTGCCTGCCGGATGAAAGAGGAGAGGAACCTTGCAGGCTGCTCTTGTTTTGTAGTCCAGAAACTTGTAGTCCCTTTCAGGCTTGAACCAGGGATGCATAGTCCACTCTTAGTTTCTGGAAATCTCTTTTTTATTATTTCATTTTAAATACTAAAGGTTTTCTTTTTTTTTTTTCCAAAGAGAAAAAGGTCCCTTAAATTAACGCCCAGAAAAGAAAAGAGGATATAGTGTTTTAGAATTTTTCCTTGCCTCTTTTCCGTAATAATCAGGATGTAAATAAGTATTGGGGTGTAAAAAAAAAAAAAAAAAAAAAAAAAGAGAGAGTGGAGAAAAATAAATACAAACATTATAAAATATTTCATTAAAACCTAAGTAGGTGGTGTTCTGCAAAGGGAGATGGTCATTTTTGCTGATCTAAGAGGAAGAGGCAAGGGTGGAGAAGAGCGTAGTCCTTGATTTAACTCGCTGAAGCTTCCATCAATTTGATCATCCTAATTTGAAAATTCCATCCTTCTCTCCTGATGGAAGGTGCTGATATGAAGACAGTCTTTTGATATACTGGTRCCTTTTGACTTTTAGAGAGCTTTGGAACAGAGTTGTGTGTAGAAGGGTTTGYAGTAACTTTGAAACAGTGCCCGTTTGCTTTTCAGGGTGCCTTGTTATGTCCCTTCGTCCCTCCCTAAGGCAAAATGTACTTATGCTCAGCAACCTTCTGGCTTCCCCCTCCCAAATGCAGCTCCCATCACACCTATTTTATGGCGTAAGAATCATTTCTGAGGCTGCGGTTGTATTCCTGCCCCCTCCGTGAAAAGGTTAATGTGTTGGGCTGAATAGCTGACCCGCTTGCCAGACTGCCGAAGGTAGGTACATACGCACTTGTGATGATCAGGCGAGGTCCAGCACTCRAAGGGCCCAGGGAGAGTTGCCAGCCTTTTTGTGAAACTGCTGATGGATGGGTTTTGGCTCAGCATAGCACATCTCCATAACTACTTACATGGAACATACACTGGCCGCTCTCCTTTATGCCTGTACGTCCCCCAGTATCTGCCCAGTTTGCCTTAGGTAGGGGTCAAGGAACAATTCAAGCTGGTCCAAAACCACAGCGGTACTTCGATAAAGTATGCAAATTCCATTCAGTTGATGCTGTTAGYGCTAGGCTTGGTGTTTTCAAGACCATTCACTGTTTTTTGAATGATTAAAGAGGAGAAATAATGTTCTGTCATCCAAAATACTGTATATGTTATGTCTGTCATCCTTTCTGCTGCCCTGCTTTTCTACACCGCTTCTTTTTAGGGAGGAGACRGGTAGCGTCTAAAGTAACACTGCATCTACTGCATGACTTTGCRGGGTTGTTTGCTCAGCATGGAGCACAATGGATCAGAAGTYRTAAAATGCTGTAATCCCWCTTGTTGACCTATGTTTGTAATCCAAGTCGATCAAGATATAAGCTGATGGTAAGCAGGGAAGATAAAAAMAAATGGAAAGCCTAGTGCCTCTTCAAGAAAGCAAAGAGAAACCACTTCCGTATTGGATCAAAGACATTTTACTCAGGCTGAAAAAAGCAGCAGTAATCCTGTGAAACACTGTGATTCTGTTGATACAGAGGGAAGGGTTTTGCTGTTGCTACCCTAAGAGCAAAGTCTGGGAATGAAGGCTCTCACAGCAAAAGTGAAGCCAGGAGTTTCACTGAGAACAAAAAATTCAATAAGCATTAGAGCCGATCTCTTTCTGAGTCAGAAAATCAGTGTCAGTCTAGGAAAAAAAAAATAAGAAAAACACTGTTTACACTTGCTATTACATTCAGTAGCAACTGTATTCTGTTTGTGACGGTCCAAAAACATGTTACAGACAGCCAAGACAGGAGATTTTTGTTCTTTTTTTAACCCAGCCACAGATATAGATACCGCTGTGTCCTCCAGTACTAGCAATTCCTTTCAGCCTAGGATGAGAGTGCTTTGACATTAATTCCCTGGTTTTGCATTGCGTGTTTCAGCTCTAGTGATACTAGAATCCTGCTGGAGTCATTTTTTACTCTTCAAGTTTAGGTCTCCAGGCCCTTCACAGGTGAGATGTGGGTGCTGTCCTACCACTCACTTGGGAAACCTCTGACAGTGWTTCCCTCACAGAAGAGAAAGTCCAAGAGGCCGTTTTCAGGCTGAGGGCCGAGTACTGGACTTCAAGGTGTTTCTGCCTTTGGAGTGCTTCTCCTGTTTCACATCTCAATCTTTTGTTACATCCCAGATATTAGAATACATGGCACTGCGTTTTCGACGGCACTTAACTCCCTGGGGGAGATGGTGCCACACTTCCTGATGGTGCRGTATGAGGCATGAAAACTAGACTCCTGTAGTATATTTATCTATCCCAGTAGATAAGTAACTCTACATGCCAGGAATTGTATTAGCAAGGGTGATGGAGGCTGCATGGCATTCTTCTCTACACGCTTCAGACAGCCTTATTCAAAGTTTAGGAGGCCTTTGAGGCATTGGCTGGTGAGGTTAGTTTTCTTCCTGCAGAGCAAGCCGGTCCCGTGCCGTATAGGAGAGAGGCACACCAATGGTATAATCTTTTTGCAGTCACCTTTTAAATCGATGCAAGGCGTCGTTCACATACTGAAGTACCCAACRACTGTGAGCAAATCTTGGCTGTTCTGACAAGTGTGCTCTTATGCYTTCTCCTCTTTATTTCTTCTTCTTTCATTATTCCTGCAGTGAAATACCTCATAAGTCTCCCCACTTATCTTGTCAGGCAAAACTCTTACCTGAATGAAATCCTAGATTGAAAATAGTTTCAGCCCTTCTACTCCAAACCTGTGTTTTTGTTGACTTGACAGCATTTTTTCAGCCCTAGGATTAACCAAACTTTGCGAGTAAATCTAGATTACAGTCACACTGTTTCTACTAACGTCCTGACAGAGCTGACCCCTGCAGCAAGGGGCCTTGCTTCCTGCAGTGAAGGGTAAAACCATCTCTGCCGAGAAGCAGCACCTTGTCCTGGGCCTGGTGTGCTGAGAGACGGTAGCAGATTCTCTTACAGCATAGCCATTACTGCAGATAAGCAAAATGTGTCTTTAACTGAACGATCATGAGAYGATGAAGGTTGCTTTAGCATGGATGGTGACCTATTATAAATCAAACTTCTTCTGCAAGTTTCTGTTTTTGCAAACATGAACTTTTCTTCTGGCTGTTCTGTAGGTGAAATTGGAGGCTGTGATTCAGAGCAGTTTGTGTTTCTGTGCGTGGCATAGTAAAGGTACTGTTCTCAGCTTTGGGGATTTAATTAATTTCACTTTTCATATGATAGTACTTCTTATTCATTTATATTTTCATAAGCACTTCTGTTACTGAAAACAGACTAATTAATTTTTTGTCTTATTTAATTTCCCTAACATTCTGTATTCTTTTATGTAGACTTTCAATTTTTCAGGGTAAACTCTCTCTGGTAAACACCTCCTTGTACTACAGAATTTACCACAATCTAAATATATCATCAGTGGGCTTTATTAATGGATTACGCTGAGCATCTACCAGAAGGCTATGTATGCTTTTAACATACATGACTACTGTGTTGTCCATGTCTTCTGAAGGAAGTAGTTGATGTTACGTAGATTTTTGAATGGGTGTCACTAACTTGCCTGCTTCAACAACAGCAGATGATCAGGCACTGATCTCAAGCTGATACTGAATCAGAGTTGTTTTACATATGGAAAGAATATAGTATGTAAGAAATCTAGTACTGTAGAAAAAGTTGTTATAATAGATCATATGGAAATCATGTAGCTACTTATTCATCATGCATAACTTGTCAGGTTGAAAGCATGCTACGTGGCACAGAGCACACGCTATGTGCTGTACTTGTAGCATTAAGGAATGAAGGGACATCAAAACATACAAATACAAAAAGGAAGTGTACCTTTATTAAGTGTCTTTATAAAGTGAATGAATCTTGCTGATAAAAACAGTGCCATAAGACTTCCCTGTACAGAGATGTGCATTACCATAGAATATATGGCTTGAAGGAGGATTTTGCTGTTGACATGAGAAGGATTGGTGAATATTCACTTCAACAGAGCTGTGCTTATTTACTCCATTTGAGGATCTGATCTTCTTATTTTAATTGAAAAGAAGCAGACCMACCTGACTGTGCAGAGTCTGTTCCATACCAAATGGAGACTCATTGCAGACACCCAGAGATGAAACAAATCCATCATGCTCAGTGTAAAACTGAACTGAGCAGCCAGGTCATGCAACCAGATCTTCTGCAGTACCCTCTGAAAGGCAATGTCACGGGAAGAGCATCTCAGAAGACTGTGAAAAGGCAGTGAAAGAAGCAATTACAGCATTCATTTTTCCCTTTTATCGTCTGGGCCGTGCTGATGTTGCTAGTGAAAAATATTTAATTAAACTGTTATCAGTTTAACTTTGGAGTATTTCATAACCTCGCACTTGGTATCATCTTTTTATTAGGAAAAGGCTTAAGTGACTGTGAAATGTAAGGAAAAGCCATGGGGAGGGGTTACACACAGTGAAACTGCTAATCCATTGGGGACCTCTGTGGAAAGCTTTCATTTTCCAGAGATAGAGTAAAACTTTGAAAGTTATCAGGACCTACTATCTTCTCAGTTTCCTCTGAACTTGAAGCAGTATCTATGCAAAGTACGTCCCAGCAAATACTTAATGAGCACAAAGGGGAGAAGCTATGTATTGCTGCTTTTCCTCAAATGTTTGCAAGTGTATAATTGTTTATTTGTATTGATGTAGTATGTAGGAGCCAGAGTGGTAGTTCAGGGCATTAAGCACAATACAACCATATTCAATGTCCCAGAACTTGGTTTATTGTCTAAATTGCTAGGCATTATGCAGACTATGAATTTTGACATATCAAATATGGAGATTTATATTTTTGTCAACCTCTAAATGAATTAAAGGATCAGGGCCAGTCCAGGAATTCCAAGGGTATAATATTTTCTCCTCAGGTTCATTATTTTAATGTAGGATTCTGTTAATCTGCCCAAGGAGGAAWGAGAATTCCTGATTTCAGTTTCTGAGACCCCAACTGTATGTAATTCTCACATTCAGTTTCTCTGCTAAATTGTTGATCCTTGCTATAAACTGGATACTGTAGTAGCACCGTCCTACCTCTCTAGGACCATTAAAAGCCTATTTAGTGCATGTGAAGAGCATTGAAATCCTCAGAAAATGGGCTAAAATCAAGTACAACATCTTGATTAAATTCATCATTATGTTTATTCCATTGTCACTTGCTAGTTACTGCTACTGTATTATTGCTCCTTCCATACAGGGACCGGAAAAACTGGAAGTCGCCACGAAGCAATCCGCACGTTTCTGAGGCGTTAACAGGTTGTGAACTCAGTGCAATCAGTTGTCTGTTTTGGCGTGGGCTTCGTCGTGTGACCCAGTGTAAACTGCCTTTAATGGTCACCTAGATTAGGAGCGGAGACTCCTTTCACTAGATGCTTTCTCTCTGTCTGCAGTCAGAGCTGCTGTGCCGTGTAGGCTGCAAATTCGGACAGCCACTGTTGCGGGCTTGCATTTAGCTCAGCTTCTGTCTTTTAATTAAGGCGTAAGGCATTAGTCTTAAATGGAAGTTTAACTTCTGAGCAGAAAATGACTGGCTTTAGAAAACAGTAAATTTAAGAACTTGCTGGGGCCACTGTCTTCAGAATATTATTTGCTACAGTTCCAAATTTACTATAATGCTCTTTTCTTTTTTGTCTTGCAATGTTCTTTTGCTGATGATATTATATATTATTTTGAAGGCTCTGAAAGAGCATGCTAAGACTGTTGCTGACCCCAACCCGAGCAGCTCCCACCCGTTAGGACTGCACTTTAGTTTGCTACTGCAGCTAAGAAACACATATAAAGAAAGTTAAGTGACATAGGCTTTTTTGTCTTGAATTGTAGTGCCTGGGTCTCCTCTTAAGCTTCATACGGTAAATACATATGTATAATAAGGGTTGCCCACAGAATGTTTAACTTAGACAAATAGCATTTAAAAAAAAACTTCTGAAACATTCAGCCTGGTTAATCTGCAAATGTAAAAGCAGTTTATTATTTGCCGGGATAAAAGCTTTTTAAGTACCCTCATCTTTCATCAAGATTCACAAATATGCTTATCATGAATATATATTTTTTCTCGTACCAATCTTTGCTTGGCCCTAAATTATGCTCTGAATTGCCATGTTAAAAGCAACAGATATGTTCTTCGATAGGAATCTACCTGAACTGGATTGTTCTGACTTGTATCTCAAAGTTACTTAAAAAAATAAAGGCTCTAGAAAAGGTACTTTTGCTTTCAATATTGTGGAAGCCCCTTCTTTAAAAGAAAATACTCTGGATCAATGTGGCTTTTGTCTATATGCAGAGRGGAAATTTAGGGATGAGTGTAGTGCAGAGCATCAAATGGACATAGTGGTGATCTTACAGTACCTGCAGTTCACTTTAGTATTTTATTTCCCATCRTTTATTCTTTTTATTCAGCATGAAAGAATCTGGTCCAGACCTGGGAACGGTACATCTGTGAAAAAACTCTGTGGCTTTGATAAGTGCAGTCAGACTTAGGCTGCTTTTATTTATCCATGTAAACAGTATGAGAGATGGGTTTGCTTTTTGAAGGGAGAAGTGAACCACAATGGCATCAGAGTGGATTTAATTATGTGAAGGGGAATTGATACATAATTTAAAAAACTCTTGTTGCRGAATTTGGAATTGTCTTTTGTTGAGTAGAGCTCCTTCAGGTCAAATCTTACAGTCTGTAACCACCCACCACCCCGTGATCTCTCTGGGAACTATGTCTTAATGTTTATTAAAAACACCGGTGTCAGGGACTTTAGTACAGATGCAGGTGAAAGCAGTGTTGGTCTCTCCCCAGACTCATTTACTGGTGAAAAAACATGAAATGCAAAATAGGAAATCTGCTTCTTACTACTGTTCTGCATCCACACTATTGCGGCTGCTCATGAACAGTAGTTAACAAAGAAGCACAAAGTAATGTAGCTACGTAATTTTAACCAAAATGCAGCTGAAGCATTTGTTAGTCTCCCTGGAAAATCTCGTATTACCTGGTAGGCTAAATACTTTCATAAGTGTGTGTGTGTTTGTTTGTTTGAAGCCTTGATTGAAGTTTGAGATCTTCAGTTTTCTGGGGAGGAGGAGATGGCTGTTGGCTTTATAATTTTTCCTGAAAATATAGGTTGGCACAAATAAGTTACATAAACACTAGTTCTGTTTTTTAACTCTCATCACTGGTCCTTCCGTCAGAGCTTCAAATATTGTTGTGATCTTTGTCACACACATATTGTTGTGAAAATTAATGCAGATCCAGCTAGCCTGAAGGTTACTGAAAAGCAYCAATAAACTGAAGATTTTATGGTTTTTATTTACTGTTTAGTTATTAGAGATACAAGCATTTGCCAAAAGGCTGGTGGTGTTAACAACAGCTGAGCAAACATTTTGTAGGATATACTTTACCTAATTTTCTTTTCTTTTTTTTTTTGTCACAAATTCTTAATACCTTCATTATAGTACCACTCTTGCAAATAGTTAGCTCTTAGGCAAAATTGAGCGATCTGTGTTTGAAACATCTGAACTGGATTTGATTGCATGCAGCTGATGATGCTGTTGATGCAATTTCTGTTTTCCAGTTAGATGAGTGTAAAAGTTGTAAGTACCCTYCTATCTGCCGTGCCCAAGGGAATCCCACCTTTGTAATATCTTTAAAACACTCTAGGCACCTCAGAGTAAAAAGGAGAAGAAAATATTCCATGACATGTTTGGTTTTAAACTTCTGATTGAATCCACATGCAGAATAAGATCTTGGTAAACAGGGAAAAGAAAGAAATAAAGAAGAGACCAGGAGAGAATTCAGTTGAGGAAGATGATGGGATTTTCCTGATGAAACAAAATCAGTTTTATAGGCTGGGACAGCTGTTAAGAGCTGTTATACCTCCCCATCTACTGTGCATGTTGCAGTGCGAGTATGGCAAACACGGAATATTCAGCTGCCRCTAGAAAGGCTGTAGTTTGGTAAATGTCTTTGTAATTAGCCTCAATTTGAAAATAAAGGAAGGGATATTGATTTTAACATGAGACTTGGTTACCTGATGGGACTTGTTCCATTTTCTGAAGCTAAATAATCTGCAAACACTGTTAGAGCAAATAAGTCAAACAAATGTCTCATTTCCCGAGCAGTTTGATGGAAGTTTATCCTGGGAACTTTGTTTGATCAGTTCGGAATCTAAATTCCACCCAGGACCTGCGCAGTGAGTGTACGTGTGCAAATAAGGCAGCATTACTTCTGGATTCAGTGTTTATGTATTTCAATTTTTGCACAGCTGTGATGCTGCACTCTCAAAAGAAAAAAAGAAGGAATCCCAGGGGCATGAGGAGCTGCGTTATTATATTCATTTATACTCCTGTCTTTCCTAAATCTGCATTGATCTGTGCTGGAAAGCTGCATAACCAGAGGGCACAGAGATATGACRGGAGATGAAGCAGTACAGAATCGTGTCTAACTACTACTTCTAAACTGCAGTCCTCAGGATAAACCAGTGCTCCTTGAACTATGAACTGAAATTTCTGTACTCGCCACATGATTTTCCTTCTAACTGTGTTCAGGATGGAGTATCAGCTTTGTCATGGGAGTCACTTCTAGGACCTGTGTCCTAGGGCCAAAGGGAGCTAGYGGATCTATCTCTGTGCTTTCCAGGAGAATCCCTAGCACGCCGTTAAAGTGCTTATGTGCATGTGACATGAAGTCTTGCACTTGGCAGGTGCAGAAACCTACTGCAGGAAGAGGTGTTGGGATAGACTTTGAAGGATTTTTTTTTTAAACCTTTTTCTTTGTTAGCTGCAGAGGGTAGGAAGTGCTTCCTTTCCAGGCTCTCCAAACAGCCTGATCGTGCCTGGTCCCCCCTTCAAAGAACGGGTTTTCTGTGCTTCGCTCAGTTGCTTCTGAGTTTCCTAGAAGGGATCCCACAGGATTTCTGCGCTTTGGTTTTGAAAGCAGTGTGTGTACCGTGTTCCACTCTATTCCATATGAAATACGTCTCACAGGAATTTAAATGAAAAATTAAAATTTACTTCAAGTACTTGCAGTTCTAGAAAGTCATTTCTGCAGGCACCTGAGCAGTGGATCTTCCCTGGGAAAACAGAATGGGATGAGTACAGCTGAAGATAATTCGTTTCTTAGCTTGGTGGAGTATGTGGAGACAATTTTAGTTAATCAACCTGCTCCTTTTTTAAATATGAAAAACTCATACAAATTCATTTCCGACTTCAAAAGAGCATTTGCATTAAATATAATAGGAAGGAGATGCACATATTACCAGAATGGAGTGCGATAACTGTTATGTTAAAAAATAACTTGGATATGAGATAACAAGTATCTTTATTTATAATGTGAAGTAGCTTTCAATGAAATACATGTATTCTGGTTTTACGCTTTGTCTCTACAGTTAGTATATAGCTTGGTACTGTGAGCTTCTTTTTTTCAGTTAATAGAAAGGAAAGCCATGCAATATAACCTGTGTAGTTAATGCATCGCAATATATGGTAAACCACGGAAACTGATAATCTACAGTTCAGGAATAGCTTTCCTTGCTCATTAGTGGTAATTACTGCTCATTAGTGAAAAAAAGTTGTAATCAATATGTTGAAGTCAAAAAAAGCAGCAAAGCCTAATGTCCTTAGCGTGGTGTTTGTCTAAAATTCTTCTCCCTTGGCATTCACTTAAACAGCTCTATGCTTTATTGCCTGATAAGACCTACAGTTTAGGTTAAAAAATAGTTTCCTTCATAACCTATCTTATATTACATGGTCATATATTTCAGAAATGTTTGCTTTTGATGCTGTGTTTTTCTCTGGAGAGGAATCTTTTCAGAACAGAGGAGATTTTTCAGTGGTCCAGTGAGCAGTGCTTAGGAACCTTTTTTTTTTTTTTAATTTCGCTAATGATGCTATTTAAAATTGCTCATGGACTTGAAATGTTTCAGTAGAGAAAAATTAGCAGGGTAGGATTTGGCTGAGGAGGTAAAATTTATTAGGAYTGAATTTATTCAGATATATTTTTCTCTCTTTCTTCATTCCAGCTTCCATGATTTGCTAAATAGCAGAGCTAATGCTGACAGTAGGCTATTTGATTAAGATAAAATGGTTTTGCCTCATTTCACATCTGCATATTTTTGAATATGTAAGAAACTTTTATTTCATGCTGTTTTACAAAAAAAAATTGATTGTATTTGGGTGCATTGCTGAATGCCTCTGTAGCATCTGATTTTATAGTATGAAAGGGGTAGTTTGTGTCTATAAGGGAGGAGCAGATGGTATTGTTTCTTTTTTTAAAGAGATTTTATTAGATTACAGTGTTCTCCTGCCACCAGAGTTCTTCACTGGAATCATAACATATACTGGTCACTTGAGGGACAAAATTTTAATGTTGAATGAAAATCTCTAGTAAATAAAATTTATCAATGGTAGTTAATTAAAATAAACCTAAACTAAAAGCAAAGATCTCTGGGCCGTGTTGAAATCATAAATCTTCCAGTTTTCTTGTGAGCTGAAACTCCCTTTATATCAAAATGATCCAACTTGCTGCAAACTAAGCAAAAACATTTTGATGAGTGCTTAAATATGTAAAAAATGATTACCAGAAACTTTGAAAAAGGGTTCTTACATTGGAAGTTATTGCAACTGATCTTCATAAAACATTTTTCATAACACAGACAATGGATGATTACATAGAAATCAGAGGTTTGGATTAGAGAGCAATATATATGGATTCAAATTAGAGACTGTTTCTATGTGCTCCCAGTGTGGGGTTTTCAGAAGCACGTATTTTCTCCAAAATAAGTCTGGATGTCCCATGTGGAAATCAGCAGTAGTGAGGAACTCAAGTGTCACAGGCTCTTCTAAACATTTCTAGACTAGTTTCGTTCCTTTTCTGGACATTATATATRTGTGTATATATATATAATCTGTASCATGGATGCAGGGGATGCGGGAAGTGTGAGGAATATTGAGTTACTCTGTTTCTAGGCTGAAAACCAGATGAATAGTTATTTGTTTACCTGGGCGACTTAAAAACGTGAACCATTTGTTCTGAAATATCTTTTAAGGTGCAGAAAATTGAAAGGGGCTAATGTTTGATAAGTAGAAATAAAGAACACACTGTTTCTCATTAACAGAAACATTGATATGTTTGTGCAGAGGGCTGGCACTGACCAGACGGAAAGTACCGGCCAGAAGAAAACAGGARGGGTGTAGTGGTACGAGCAGTCAGCTAGTGCCGGGGTCTGTAGAGCCGGGTAATGAACACCTTCGCAGCAGGTGCTTCTTGCACCACCTGTAGCTGTGTAGTGAACCTCAGCTGAAAATCTCTCTGTGGCTGGGCAATACCCGTTTGTGTGCTTGGGGGAAGGGGGTCGGTTCCATTTGATTTCTTCGTCTGCAGCACGAGCGAAGACGATTGCTTAAGTTTAGCAGCCTCCCCTAAGCAATAGCACTGGTTAGTAGATGAGCCGCTCGCATGGAATTTGCCTGCTCCAAAACACGGCCACTGCCAGCACAGCACGCACGTACCCTGCACCCCAGGCCGCATCTCCAACAAGCAGAAGTCAAACCCCAGGTCCTGCTGTTCGTTCRGGAAGTCCCCAAGGGTTGTGGCCGGAATAGCTTCGGACCCTCAGGTGAGGACGTCAGATGAGATTTCTTTTTCAGCTGTGAGGGACCCATCCCTGATGCTGTGTCCCTAACGAGGTGCAAAAATAACCCATCTGTCAGAGAGTGCGCATTTCTTGCGGAAATTCAGAGAGCGGCGTTACTGGGGAAGAGCTGGTGGGACAACCCTTGAAGAGTACGAGCTGCGAGAGGGCAGGGCCACGTGAAGGGGATCATCAGGCTGCGGTAGGCGAAGTGGCTGGAACTGAGGAGTGAACCTTCATCCACCCCGAGTGAGGGGCGTGCAGAGAAGTCCCCTGGCCTCAGATCTGTGTGACAGCCGAAGACCTTGTTTCCAGGTAGGGCTGGCAGGGCAGGCAGAGTGACCCAAGGGACCAAGTGCCKCCGGGTCAGACACTCGGGAAAAGGTTTTTTYGTTATTATTCCTTGGTATAAGGTAGTAAAGTGAGACAGATAGTTTTGCCTTTATTTTAAGATGTTTAAGGATTTTTGTTCAGGCGTATTTATTTTCTAACTGCTATATTGTTGTAAGAAAATGTTACAAAAATTTGCTGTTAATCTCTCTGCCGTTGGATTTCCTCATACTATGTATAACCAGTATAACGGTGTAATGGTATCAAATTGTCTATGAGGCTACAAGAAATGTCATTTAGTTCCTTTTGGTTTGCCAAACAATAACTTGGAAGGCAATGTTTTCTCCCTAAATAAGGTGGGTGTTCATGGTGTTTCAGAGCTAGGTAAAGTTTATCGAACAACAGCCCTATGCAAAAAAGAATGTGAAACGGTGCAGTAGGTGCAGCCAGGAAACTTGCTTTGCCAAGGAAATGTGATGCATCTTCTTTATTTCACAGAAACATGCGGGATGTATGATTTTCATCAACAACTCCCATGTGCAGATCTGCTCGTGTATGTGTTATTAGCAAAGAGCGAGCTCAGTGTGTTTTCTTTCCGGGTCAGTAGCCCTGGCAGAGGTCGGATCTCAGAGGTCTGCGTGCCTGGGGGCTGAGGAGTATCTTTATATYTGCGCCTTCGCAGGTCTAAGGAGAGGGTTGGAAGTCTGGGATGGAGGCGGATAGGAGCAGGAAAGGGGCTGGAGGCAGAAATTTAGAAGGAGAGGAGGAGTCTGCCAAAAACTTTAGGAGAAAATAGAGGAAACGTGGTGCTGAGACTGAAGTGGGGGTGAGCAGGACGGCAGGGACGCCGGCAGGGGCGAAGGCAGGGTGCAGAGGGCAGCGGCACCCGGCAGGGACGCCGGCAGAGCAGGGAGGTGCGTTCGTGTGACTGGTAACGCCGCCGGCAAAGCCCTGCTGGTCTCACTGCTTTGGAAGACAAACTAATAGACRCCCACATCGTGGGCATCCTGCCCACGTTATTCACCCTCTGTTCGTTGGTAGCAACATGATATGCACATGTGCAAARAGGAAAAGTCAGACACATTTCAGCTTCCCAGGAAGTGGCCAGTATGTGYTGGGAAAGCTCTGAGAAAGCAAGTTTTCCCGTTTTCTTCCCTTTCCCGCAATCCTCTGTCCCCTCCTCCCCAGCTTTAATCATTTCAACCTCATCCCAGCTAATTCCCCAAATTAGGGCATATGCTTACATGCTTCTCTAGTTGGTTGTTTTAAGATCTCTTGTTCTTAAGTTCTGTTAAAAAAAAAAAAAAAAAAGGGGGGGGGGGGACCAGACCCCCCTAGACAGGATTTAAAACCTTGAGAACTCCTTTTCTTTATCCTGGATGTGTCTGTTCCATTATTCATAGCAGAGGGCTTTATATCACTTGTACCTAACCTCCCATAAATTTGTTCTGTCAATTTTAACCAATTTCATATTAAAGATTAATTAGCAAGATTTGAATTTTCTTTAACTATTGAGGAGGCCTTTGGGGAAAATCCTGGCATGCATGTGTAATTGCAACACATAGACCAGAAGAAATTAAACAAGATAGTTAAGGTAGTAATAGGATTCAGCCGAACTTATATACTTCCAGAATGTACTGGTATTAAGCTCATTTGGTGGCATGATTTAGCTGTTCTATTTCCCCTCCGCAAGCACTCTGAAATAGTTCCCTGATAGTGAGCCGAYATTAAGCTAAAAAGAAAAAAAAGAAAAAGTAGAAAGATGGGCTTTGATCCAGAGTGAATTTTGACCTCTTGTGTAAAAGGGTTTCGCATATCTTTGTGATACTGGATGTTACTAATGCCATTTTGGAAATCAATTTTCCAGAGACAAGGCCTTCAGAAGCATCTGCAATGTTTGATGTTTGCTTTGTTGTTCTGGACTGTGGTTCTTCTCTGACTAAAAGTAAACCAATGACAGCCTTGCTTGCAGTTTGGGGTTTTTCCTTTTCCTGAAGTATAAAACCTAAGGGCTTTTCTGGGGGGGGGGGTAAGAGACAGGGAGGGGGGAGCTTCTTTATCTTTAAAAACATCAGTCTTTCTGTGAAAAGGACTTATGTGAGAAGAATCCGTGAATAACTTGTCTGTATCCCATTTACAGACCTTTTTGAAAGAAAGGGGATTGTTTCATATATATTTTACTTTTAAAAAGATTGCTGTTGTCTTTTTAATGATTTGGCCTTGGTTACCTTAATTCTTGGTTATCATAGGTAATTTTAACAAGTTAGAGCAATTATGTTACTAACAATAAGCATTACTTAATCAAAACCCATCTCAGGTAGGTGGGAAGTTTCCTACTAATTTAAGTAGGTGTAAGATAAGTATCCTGTTTCATCAGTACTTTAAGTGAGTATTTGATAGAATTTTTAAATTATATTTGCAAACTTAATATATATGGACCTCTTACATGATAAGTCTATTTATAAAAATAGAAATAATATTTTGATTCTTTTAAGTACATTTTTACATTTTTCGAGAGTTTAAAATGGAGCCCACTTTATATATATATATATATTTTTTTTTTTTACAGATTTTTGCAGAGAAGCAATTTTTTAGCGAAACATCATGGTAGAAGATTTTGATTTACTGCTTACCCAGGTTTTTCTTAAACAAAATTTATGGGGTGTCCTGGCTAATATATAGGGTGATTTGTATTTGTGTGTTTTAGCATAGGATATGTATTGTAATGCAGGGTAGCCTGCCAGAATGGAAATTTGACTTTCAGAGTATTTTGCATGTGGACTGGGTATAACTGAGAATGGATTGCACAGACGGAATTTTATGAATGATGATTAAAATCATTAAGTTTCCAAGTTTGGATTATTTCTATATTATTCATAGGATAAAATTTACTAATCTTTATAAAAAATCTGAAGTTAAGAAAACTGACAGTAAGCCATGAATATATTGCAGGCACAGGAGTTACCCATAAATTATTTCCCACTGACTGGCTCATGCTTGTGAATTCACTGGAGCAAAAATGCACACTTAGGCATAGTCACTTACCGAAGTTCAGTGTCTCATAAATGACCTCAAGGACTCAGTGAATTTGAAGGCATCCACAACAGTTGATGGAGGTGTCCATTATGATTCTCTGTATAAATTAAAATATCACACGTCAGAAACCATTGCACACACTCTACAGTATGTGGTTTTTCTTCTTAGTGTGCAAAGTTATGGAAATYTGGGCTGATCTTATAGCTACAATATGAACACAATATTTTGTGAAAAAGTACAAAAAACCCCCTTGTCATTGAGGAAATAACTCAGTATGTTTTTTCATTAAGAGATGGCTAAGGGTAGAGCATGGAGCAGGAAACTCAGATAAGGGCAAATAGGCAATATGCTYAGGGAGCATCATGGTCAGCATTTCCAGACTCTTTCAAAATGTCACAGCATAGAGTTCACAAGTCTTCACCTGGGAAAATACTTGCTTTCTTCTGCTACTGCATCTGCTTCTGTGAAAATATTCCTAACGAGCTGATACTTGGCATAACCTAGTAGAGGCATGATTAGTGAAGGCTTCTTATAATTGGGACACAACTGAGAGTTGATTTTCTTTGTATTTTATAAGGTCTGATTCTGCTTTACTGGAACACTTGATGTTCCATGTCTCAGTGAGGAATGCCTGGAAATGGATAATTGGGTCACTAAAAACCAATTACAGGAAAATATAAGAGAAAAGCTCACTTATGAATGATGGAACTTGCCCCAGGCAACATATACACCTTCACATGTCATACACTTTCTGATCTCTTACTGTTTTATACCAGTATGATTCAAAGTGTTGAGTGAAATTTCTCTTGCACGTTGTAAAGCAGACTGCCATCTGTCCCACCATTTCTAGCGATTCTTGCTCCACCCTGTGCAAGAATCCTAGAAGTTGGATTTCCTAGATGAATTCATATAAAACGCCACTTAAATGTTTCCAACTCAAAAAATTGTGGAAACTGTAGTACAATGAAAGACCAAATCAAAACTACACATGAGAAGAGGTGGGAGTGGGGTTCAGGGGTGTAGGTCTGGCAGGGCTGCAGGGGAAACTAGTTCTCAGCTATTCACGTGTTATTTAATCAAATTCCACCTTTAAATGTCCCCACCTCTGCGAGCCACTCTTGGAAGGTTGTTTTAGAGCCTATTCCAGTCATCTACTAATCTAAATGATTTAATTAGGTCTAAATCTAATCAATCTAAACATACKTATTTTCACTTTGTACCTTTTTCTATTCGGTGTGGTGGTGTGTTGGCAACTTGATGAATCATATGTTTTCTGATCATGTTTTAGAGTAGATATAAGAGATTTCCCATTAAGAAAGTAGGTAAAGAAGGGTCATCTGAAAGAACCTTATCACTATTCCTACTAAAAGAAGCAAACCAGATCCTACTAGGCAAAGAGGATGTGCAAAGAGCAGCCTGGGAAGACAGTGCGGTGTTCTTGGCTTTAGCAATATCTGATGGCAAAGAAAAAATTCAAAAGACGATTAAGACTTGCAGGGATTATCCATCTGTCTTTTTGATAATATTGCAATTAAAGATGATCRGTGGGAGAATTAATCATTACTATATAAAGCTGCTGATGAAAATGTGAAGGCATGTAACTGTTAAACAATAGAAACTTCGTATTTACGGGGCAGAACAATGTCTTACACAGTCACGTGCAGCAGGTCAGTCTTGCACAGTCATGCAGCAGGGAGGTTTTTTTGTGTGAAATTTCAGTTGCACTCCGAAAGGGGTTTTCATGAACTCTCACAGTTACTCCGTTGCATGAAGATGTGTAAATGGCGCCGTCTCTGCAATCCCGCTTCTCCTTTGCGTTCTTTCACCATTTACTTTTGTGCCTTGGCAAGGCAGCAGCTGTCACCGGCTGCCTCCCTTGGAAGGGCGCCCTCAGTTACCCAGGACGTCAGCTCGGCTTTTGGAAATACCTGTCTCACCTGGGTAGAACAGAAAAATAGGTCACAGAGAGACCAAGTAAGCCAAGTTACTGCATGCTGTTCAGCTCTCCTTGTTTGTGGTGTTCTGCTTCATCTTCTCGTTAAGCCATGCTCAGAGCTGCGGTGTTTCAGCAATGTTTGTTCAAGGCTCAGCACCYGCTTGGCCCTGCAGTCATAAGCTGTCCATCATGACTGCCACAGAAAATAATAGGAATATTTTTAAAAGACATGAAGCTGAGGGGCACAGAAAGGATGGTCGCATCAAGAGGGAATTGGAAAGCAGTTTGCCATGACTGGTTAGTGCAGTGAACTTTATTAATGCTAAAATGACTCTCAGGTAGTGCTTACTTCTAGCATAGCACTTTCATTTGCAATTTTTAGATAAAAATCMTGACTTACCCTAAACAGAGACATTATAAAGCATATCAGAAGCCGACACGCTGTCCTTGCGCTGCCAGCATCACTGCAGAACATGACAGCTCCCAGCCTGTAAAACCCACCGAGGCATTCTGCAGAGAAATGCTTGTTTCTTGTACTACCAGGCAGAGTTCACGCGGCAGCGTTTGACACTGGTGTAATATGTCCTTCAGCTTGCCGCGCAGTGGCAGTGTGGCAAGCTGCTCCCTTTCCAAGGGCCGTAGAATAATTTGGGTTGGAGGGGCCCTCAGGAGGTCCCCCGGCAACCTGCTGCTCCGAGCAGGGTCTGCTCTGACATCAGGCCAGGCTGCCCAGGGCTTCCGAAAACGGAGGCTGCACAACCTCTCTGGGCAGCCTGGTCCACTGCTTGACTGTCCTCATGTTGAAGAAGTTTTTTCTTATATCCAGGGGGACCTCCCTGGTTTCACATATTGCCTGTTGTCTCTTGCCCTCTTGCTATGCACTGCTGGCTCCAGCTTCTCAATAACCTCCTCAGGGCCAGGGAGCATTTCTCATTTTATTTATTTTATTTTATTTCGAATGAGTAACTTTTAACTTTAAATTCATTCTGAAATTATTTTTGCTTTTACTGAAATTAATTTCTTATTCCCTCTGTAGATTGGCATGTCATTACGTCACACTGTGTGGTTTAGGTAACCATGCATCTTTTTGAAGTGGCAAGTTTATGGGYTTTCTTTCTGATGCTTTATGTGTGGTTGACTCCTGAAAGAATCAGCATAGTAATGGATTTTGAAATTTAAAAATCTATTAGTAAAAAATATAGTTGTGTTTATGTACATGCTTGCCTTTAAGCATATGTTCACATCCCTTTTTTGAGTTCTGATTGACACAGGTGTTTAAAACCCACCTAAATACAGTCACATAGAGAGCATTGGACTATATATTGCCTTGTGCGTTTATATAAGTTGGGAGGGCAGGAAGAGGAGTTACACGAATTAGGAAACTGTGTCCRTAACTATTTTACGAGCTTCCTTTTAACCTGGAACGCAATTGGAGTGGGTTGTTGGTGTCTCRCAGGATGGCAGTTGCTAAAGACTTTAATCCCCTTCTTCACCCTTGTAAACCGCAGGAACCTAATCCGGCTCGCGCGGCGCAGTCCCGACAGCTGGGTGCGTGCACAGGCTGGCATCTGAGCGCTGTGGTTTTGGCAGCCTCCTGYCTGCCCGCAGCCCCTGCCAAGCGCCGGGGCGAGGGCGGGCACGGGGAGCGCTCCGCGCGGCGTTCCCAGGGGCGAGGGCTTGCTCGCCTCCTAACGCTGCTGCTGCTGCTGCCATCCGCGGGCTTCGGCATCTGCCAGCGCTCGGCGTGAACATCTGGGTGTGTTATCCCTCGTGCTGGCTAAACGCCTCTGGAGAGCTGCAGCGAGTAGAGCTGCTCAGAGCCACCAGATTTGCTTCTCTCACTGCCGGCAGAGGCTGGTTTTCCCTCTGAGCATTTGTAGTGATTTATCCTGCCTGGACATTAAGGGTGTAGTTGTGAGGGCTAGCGAGCACGCGTGCCGCRATGCACAAGGCGACCGACGAGGTTTCCGTGGCCAGGTGAGGGGGTGCCRATGCGCCTGGAGGGGTGAGGGACGTTGCACATGGGACCAGACCATACCTCCGACTTCCCCTGGCTCGCAGAGCACGCAGGGCCAGTCCGCAGGACGAGAAACGCGCACGAATATGCRGTCCCTTAATCCACCACATATCTGGGAGCTTAGGCTGGGCCCCTATATWGGGGCTAATCCAAAGTCCATATCTTAAGAAACCATGATATACTCTAAAATAACTCATTCAGGAAGCTCGTGTCTGAATATGCTTCCTTCTGCTTCCTCCGTTTACCAGCATAAAGTAAAGTCGAAGCTGTAGGAGAGCTGGAAGGCCCAGCTGAGTCCTTGTGAATACGAACTTTGCGGAAATAAAAGGTGGTATTACAAGAAGAATGAATGCTGAATGGAAGTTTCACTTTGGAAGATTTTTCATGCTGCTGATGGAGAAAAAAGATCATAGGGAAGACATTTTAAAAGTGCAAGAGGGTGTTTGGGTATAAGGTTTACAATAAAAAATGAGAAAAATAAAGGAAAGATAACAAAATCAGTGAGGGAAGATGAAGGAAGATGCCAAGAAGCAGCCAAAAATTAAGACAGGAAAAGAGGGTGACTCATCATTCTAGAGGCAGAAGAGTATACCATCTTTTTCCCCCATTTAAGACTCATGCAAAATTATGGAGCTTACCCACCCTGTCAGAGAGAACAAGGAATAACCTTTTATCTGAGGGAAATCTTTGGCTTGRAAGGGCTCTACAACCTGGCAAGTAAGTGATAGCCTGCAGGAATATACTTGTAAATATAAACATTGGAAAAAAAAACATAAATCTTGCCTGAAATAATGTTATTTAACAAAACAACAAAAAGTATGATTGTCTTTTTGTAATATTCTCCAGTTTTTGAGTTGTGATTCATGCTTTGAAAGCTTTTAGCATATCCGCGAAAGATTAGAAAGTGTTTTCCTGTAGAATGAAGAAAATGTTGCAAATTCCCTTGTTCAATGAAGGACCAGTAGGAAGCCTTCAGACTTCATAATGTATTATGGTTATGTGGAGTTTCTTACCCAAATTTCCAATGGTTTCAGAAYCATTAGATCAAGATGGCCATCAATGCTGTCAACACCAAGGTAGCCTGAATTGCGCAGACTGCCTATTAGCTTGGTGTACGGCTGTGGAAACTGTATTGATATATAAAAATCTTTTCCATGTTTTCAGCGTCTTGCCTCTCCTCCTTAGGTGCTGACTTAGTATGGCCCCATAACTGGGAATGGGCTGCTGGACAGAGATCTCGGTTAGTTGGTTGAGGTTGTGTCCCTGGTACCTGCAGTAGGAGCTGGAGGTACTTGGAGATGTGATTCTCAGTAAGCAAAAGTGACATAAGGAGTAAGACTTGATGGCAGTGCACACTCCACAAACATCTTTTAGCTATTAGCTAAAATGTTTTAATAGCTAAAACACCAATGTTTTTAGCTGTTAGTCCAGTAGCAGCTCTGTACTAGCAAGCATAACGATGACACTGTGGAGAAGCTTTTCACCATCTCAACTTCCAGTGTTGCAGATGTTTAAAATCCTTCCGACAGTCCCATGGTGGTTTTCTTGGTATTTTTGCAATTGGCCTCTTTAGTAACGCTCTGCTGCTGCTCATTTTCTGTTAGCTGCATGAGTTGCTGCTGCTGGTGCCAGTTCTGGGGCATCCTGGGTGCCTCTGGGCCGCCAGAGAAGTGGCGGTGCCAGCAGCCTCGGGGCAGAGCRGTCACAGCATTGACGCTGCTGTTTTTTCATGCAGCGTGAATATTTTGGAGCGTGCAAGCATATAAGCATATCAGGCTTTAGAGTTAAAGTTTTTTCACAGTCAGGGAACAAGGGGTCAAAGTACTCTCCATCAGCATGCCCCTGAGATTTGGATGTCTCTTCCCCCCATCTCTCTCCTTCTCGTGTGCCCAGTCTCTCTTTCATCTTCRTTCATGGTAACATAGGTAGAGAGTAAGGCAGAGCTTCCTCTGTTCAGAAACCAGTAACTGGAGTACTGCTCGTGGTGCTTAGTGCTGATGTTTCATTGAGTTATAATTAAATCTGGTAAGTATGGTTTCRTGACTTAAGTATTATTCTTAGTCAGTGCTTAGTCTGCATCAAACAATGGGAGAYGGCAAAAAATATGTGGTCTGTGGGCTCCCATGCCCCTCCATTTCAGGTACAGTGCTGTCTCTTCGGGAAAAGGGACGCTGCTTCGTTGAAAATGCCAGTGGCTTCCCCGTTCTTGTCTGCTGAGAGCTGTTCATTTTCCTTCTCAATTTCTGCTCTGTTGCAGGAATGCCAGAGCGTATGGGGCCATGCACAATCCTTACTGCCCGGGAAAAACTTCATTAAATCTTACTTCTGGGGGGAGTTGTTTGTTTGTTTGTTTGTTTGTTTTTTACTTTTGTATCTCAAAGCTGCAAGTTTTCACATTAGATTAGGGCAAGAGTTCATCTCCTTTGGATATAGTTGGTTTATTCAGGCTTTCACACCTTATTACCGTGATACCATTTCTTCAGCTAGCTGCTGTGGGTGTTTTTAGTATAAACRCCCTCAAAAGTGATCTAGTATAAAATGAAAATTAAATGTTTCAGGCTTTTCACCCYGTTCCTTTTCTGTCTACCAGATACTGAGAAGTTTCTCTCTTCAGGGCTCCTGTCCCTCGCAGGTGCTCTCTAGGGCTTTTCCCTTTCACACATCAGCAAAAATGCAGGTAGTCGCTCAGGCAGAGACTGCTGTCAGAATATCACAGATTAGACAGATTTACCCTTTTTCGGTGCCCATTGGCTAAAATATTGCTTAAGATTTTGTCCCCCAGTCAGCCTGTACTACCCAGCGAACATTTTTGCCCTCCATCCTGACGGGAAGTTAGCGTGGGGCAGGGAGGAGGAGCRGCCTTCTCTTTCCATTTCTCTTACCATACCTAGCAAACTCAAGTTAAAGCATTCATATTCAAACTGTTTCAAAAATGACAAAAAGTTGATGGTGTTTAACTTTTATTAGGACAGCCCAGTTTACTGGGTGAAGATCATTTGCTTCAGTGATAGAAGATCTTTATTTAAGAAACTTGGAATTGCCATAATAAAGTAGGAAATTGAATCTTTCAGAAAGGAAAATTAACACACAYGCAAACACATCAGCTGATGAGACTTAGGTAATGCATTTTGCTGATAAATGAATGACATTATCAGGCTTAGAAATAAAATGAAAATAGATGAAGTTCCTAACAGAACTGCCTTGTCTTAGTCATGAATTGGCAATGCATAAAAACTCCTAATCAGACATTTTCTTAAAAAGGAGAAAGCTACCTCTCATCCCTTAGCTTCTTATGGAGCTACTTCAAGCCTGAGATTTAACAAAGTTGTTACACTGAAAGTRCTCAACTAAGACTTTGAAAGGTTGTTCGATGTGAGTGCTAGTTAGAGTTGACACAAATTCTGAAGTTGCCTGCAGATCAAAGGAAATGATTGTTTCTTAGGAAAYGAAATTTAAAATGAATTTACCTTCAGAATTACAGCCTTGCTGCTTAAAAATGTTTATCAAAATACAACATCGTAACAGTGGCACTTTCCATGGGTGCTGAGAATATTGGCATGTTCATTCCTGTTATAACTGTACTTTAGACGTTCATATGTAAAATTAGYCTATCCCTTTTCCTTTTTGCAGATAAAATGAGACAAAAAAGTGGAGGTTTTTTTTTGTTTTTTCTTTGAGGGTGGGTTTGATGGAAATAATTTTTCACAAGGTTTCAGTTCATGAATTTTGGATGAGGTTTTGCCTCTCACTCACTGACCTAGAATAGCTGGTTGAGAGCTCAGGTTGAGACATTTTCATCCCTTTTTCATGATGAGTCTTTAACATTATACTTAATTCAGTGCTTCATATTTAATATTCCATGCAAAACTCATGCTAATGCAGCATTAATAGTGTAGAATCAAATACTCAAAAATAGGTCATTCAGACAGGTTGATCCTTTCCTTTTCTGCCTTCTGCTTACACAGAAAATGATCTCACTAGTATAAAATATCAATAGTCAAACAATGTGTAGTATCATGAAATTATCATATATAATGGACCAAACCTAGTTCTCTTTACTCTCATTAAGATCATTCTACTGCAGACCTTCCATGAGGACAAGAAAATGTGTATTTTTAATCCTCATTACAATCAGAAGCATTGAACAACTCTTCCCAAGAGAGAATCACTATTGAAACTACTAAATGCTGTATGAACTTTTGCCAATAGAAGTTAGCTTGGTCTGAGTCCAGTCCGAAAAGTGAATCTGCTCTAGTAACCTTGATTTTGTCCTTTCTGTAGGTAATAGAGGATACAACCTTCTGCTTCTAGTTTGTGAACCTAAGTGTTCGAAACCCTTTTAAAAGGGAAATTCTATCCAGTCAAAATAAAGACAAAAGCTGAAGAAAGAAAACTGAGTGACGAGTAAAAATATCTGAGAATTAGAATAAAACACAGTATTTTACGTGAAGTAGTGCATATGCTCTTAAAGGAGTTAGAACAGACTTATCCAGGGCAGGTTTATCTATTTTATGTATTTACGTTGAATCCATCCTTTTGGAGGCTAGTATGTTTGCAAAATGTTATCATATTAATCGCAGAAGGTGGGGAGGTGACACTGTCCTCATGTTCAGAGAGTCCAGTACAATTGTGCCAGAAAACGCGGAGGGGGAATGAAAGGAAATGGCAGAAGTGTGAGGCAGTGAGGTTACGTGGTGCCACGTTTACACGAGAAGGCCGTATCACTCTATAGTTGTTTCTRAAACTCAAGCATCGGTATCCTGTGGCATCCTTTCCCTCTGTAGGCGGAAAGGAGGGGAGAGACGGGGTTGTGCTCCGAGCTCTTCTGGAGTCTGGAGAGGAAACGGCCCGCTTAGCTGGGCCTGCACGGCTGAAGTGTTTCATGGGGGTAAGAAGGAAGCCTGCCTTTATATTGTCCTGCAGTTTACTGAGGAAAAGTAGAATTTCTTATGTTCTATCCATCAGGCCATGCTTCCTCTCTTAACACGTAAATGACACTGAATGAGAAAAAAAAAGGTGAAAAAGGACATCTTTAAATTTCCTTCTGAAAAATAGAGCATGGAATTATTTTCATAAAGTTTGCATTGATTCTTATGTATGAGAAAAAGCACTTGCAAAGCAAGTGTATGCCAGACATACCAATGAGAAGACGGGGGCTTTAAATTTTTCCAGRTTCATTCTATACCATGTTGTTCCTTGCAGCAATACAGAGCAGATCTGCAGAAGTGAGGGAGGAAGATAAGGGAATCTTATTATAAGTTTAGGCTTCGGGGACCTTTTGAGGCTGGAGGGTTAAGTAAAAACTTCAGAAAAAACAGCACAATCAGGTTTGTATTTTTTTTTTCCTTAAAGAGCAAAGCTTTAAGTAATACATTCATATGGTAAATGTCTTTATTTCTCAGTTGGCTCAGTTTGAATATTCAGTAATTATTCTCTTGGATGCTTGTGACCACTTTTAGATTTTATTCTAGAGCCACTGAAATAAGCACTGCAAGGGGGAAAGTTACTATTTTTGTTTTGTTATAGTTTTGTTAGGTCACGTGCTCAACGCAGTTCTTCAGATTTGAAATATCTTTCAAAGATATTTCAATGAACTTCAGAAAATACACAACAGAACTAGAAGATCCTGAGATTATGGCTGGTAGCGATATTGTAAATTTAGTTTCTAAAAAAGCCTAACATAATCTGTTTTAATCTTTTTTTTTCCTCAGTCATATGGTTAGAAACATATGTGGTTGTTTCTCAAGGACCTTGTACTTCCTTTTTTAATAAAGTTACAAGGAAGAGGCAATAGGCAARGAATAGTTTATTTACATGACAAAATGATATTCTTTAGAAGTAGCAATCATGAGAAAAATCCTACACTTTTCATCCTCTAAAGATTTATGTGTATGCTTCAATAGGTCTTTGCACATGCATAAAGCAGACAAATGACAGCCTTTAAGAGTAAATTTAAAAGAGCAAGAGAATCAAAAAAAMCCCCAGTGCCTGGAATACAATTTGCCCTTTTTCAGCAGCAGACAGATGAAATTGGACTGTGAAGTGAGCATTGGAAGAAATTTTGTTTCCACAGGTCACTGGAAGCAGTGTTTCATAATGTTAGTAAGTGTGTGAGATAAGCTCAAAAAAAAAGAGCAATCAAATCATGAGAAGTTTGCTGCAGGAATGAAGGTAAGAAAAAGTCAATAGTATAAATAAAAAGGGATAGATGAGCAGTGGTGCACACGGTGGATTAGGTAGGACTTGCCTGTTGGAACCCAACCTTTCATGAGGCTTAATGTCCCACATGAGTTTGTCTTGTCTCTATGTTTTGGGAAGTTCATTCATTCCATAATTTTYATTAAATAAAGCAGCCGGGATCTAAATGTCTTGCTATTTTATCCTTTCAGGTTGATGTTCTGTGGTTGTATTTTTGTTGAAGGTCACGTCTTTTGTACAATTTGAATTCTTGGTGGAATTTGTGTTCTGTAGTCTCACTTCGTTAGCTGGATTATATCCACATCAGTTCATATTCTGTTTTTTTAGCTGAAATGTTTTCTTGGCTGCTCATTAAGTGAGGAATCCTCTGCCTAGAATATTTATTTCATTAGACTGTAGTTAAGGTGATTTATTTCAGAAGGAATATATGCGAATAACGAGAGACTATATTACCTTGGAAAGTTTGTTCCAGTATGTAAATAAATGTATGCAGAGATTGACGTACATCTTCAGCTGTGGAGAAGGATTTTCAGTTCTTTCTTGCACCGTGAACGTCAGCAGCGTTCTGCTCTGCCCTGTGAGAGCAGCGGCGCTCTGCAGGCCGCAGCTGCGGCGCTCGGGCTCGCCGCGGGGATTTGTCTGCTTGTGAAGGCATCTGCAGCGCCGCGCGGCTGCGGAGGGCTCAGCTGAGCCACGCGCGCCTACAGCAATGCGCAGGGACGGGGGCACTTAAATCAAGGTGACAAGTGGGAAGACCTTCAGAGTTTGCAGAGGTGCAGATTAAATTTCTATCAATAGGAAGGGTTTTCTAAGAAGCCACTGTGGAAGGTTAGAGAATGGAAAAATGCTTAACCGATGGTACTTTAAGATGCTGGAGACAAAAACGGTGGAGTCCAATACATAAACAAAGAYTTAAAGGATATAAAAGATGAACAAAGGTGTCTGAAAAATGGGGTAACATTAATCAATAAGCAGTTCTCTAAATATTCACTGTATAAAGTAAACAAAAGGAAAAGAAAGCATTGATCAGCATGTGTTGAAAGCTAGTGACAGGGATTAAGTTGGCTATACAAAAGACTTCACATAGTTGTTTGAGCAAGATAATATTGTCCAGTCTCTGAAATGCTTTTATCTTGGTAAGATATATTCTAAAGCATCTTTAACAAGGCTGTGATTGCTATTCAGGACAGACAAAATACCACAGCTGCACAAAACCCACCATTTATCAAAAAATAACAAAAGAAAAAAAGAAAAGTTTTTAATGAAGACTTAAGGAAAAACAAAATTAAACATTTTTTGCACACGTGACTTAGATCAGTTTCTTTTAATCCAATCAGATATATATTTTTTAATTTTATGAAATATCTGAGTAAAATTGTAGTTCCTATGTATACAAGTTTTATTTGCACTCTTAGGCAGTAGAAACTGAGRTTGGCATTCAGACAGTATACATTAACAGTTGTTGAACTGTACAGCTCTAACTATAGCAGTGTGATCCATCTCAACATAAGGATCTAGATTTTGTTAGATTACATCTTTGTGTACAGTATTGGAAATGTAAGATTCATACCTCTGGGTTTACACAAACTAATTTAAAAAAAAAAAGTACTGCAGCAATGAGAATTTACCACACAGGTCTGGATTTTCTACAAGCCAATGAAAATGGGCCTAGAAGTCTAATGGACTCAGGTTTACTGCCATATTATCAGGATTTTCTATTGAACTGCACATTTTCAGATATATTTTAGATATGTAAAAAGTGTAAGTTACTCTATTAAAAAAAATTTTAAAAAGTACTTTTAGAATCTCAAAATTAAATGAGGAAAAAAGACAACAGGAGCTGAGGACATTTTGCATTCAGAAATGGGTTCTGAATCACTGTGTTGCTCATTGAATGAGCAAGTAAAGAAGTAATTAAAACATAAAGATTTGGGATTTGTAACTRTTTGAAATAGGTTACGATTAACAGAAAAGGCACTGTGACTTCTACTAGAGACAGATTACTATGTTTAAGCTTCTGAATTTCTGTATATTTACTCTTGAAAAATTAATAATTAGTACCGATTAGGATACTGTGTGTAGTTTTTAGTCATTATAACAACATGAGAGAGTGGTCCACTGATGTTCTAGTTAGGTGTTGACCTTTCAGTACCTGCCTAGATTCACCTTGATGCTGTCTTGCAGACTTTTCTTCTGGTGAATCTAAAACTCTGCTTGGAGTTACTATCACCTACTTGACCCATGGGTCTAGTATTCATGTTGATGATGGTCTGCACTGAAGATTGCTGACCTAGAAAAGAGACATAGCTTTGTCAGTGTACCATGCTTGTACCATGCTTTGGTAATCATACATGTTTATGTTTTCTACCTAAAATAAATGAATGGAAAGATTATTTTTTATGTTGTATGTCTGGAGATACTGACCCCAAGAAAAAAAATCAATTTGGCATTTTAGCACTTTGGACTTGAAAAGTAGTTGAAATAATCGAAATAAAATCTAACATATAAGGAACTGTTGATAAATTTAGTGTGTGAAACTCCAGTTGCCTATCAGCTTCTGTTTGCTGTCATGAATGTTTTCTTAGCTTTTTTCTTTTTTTTATTTTCATTCTGTCCCTGTTTTCAAATTAATTAGAAGATGATGAGGTTTATCAAGGAAATTACTTTAAAAAAATAGAAACTCCCATGAAAGCAATGTCTGGTGCAATGTAGCATAGCAGTCCTTGGATTCCGTCCAACTCGGCTGAACTAATTTTTTCACTGTGCTGTGTTGTACATAAGCTTTGAGTACAGGGAATGACAGGGGAGCATGAGATTGTAATCACTGTGCAGTCAAATCAAAACTTACATTTTTCTGGTAGCTAAAAAAGAATTCTGTTGAGTCATGTGGGACCTTGTGAGAGCTCTGATGGATCTTGCCTGAATCCAGAAAAGCCCCATGGTTATGGAGTTCTTTATCCTATTGACATGGTTTTCTAAACAGCTAAAAAATAGCATATAGAAAAAGAT
The DNA here is from genome assembly GCF_003343035.1 of Apteryx rowi. Classification (NCBI taxonomy): domain Eukaryota; kingdom Metazoa; phylum Chordata; class Aves; order Apterygiformes; family Apterygidae; genus Apteryx; species Apteryx rowi. Next base: position 3,165,865 of record NW_020450783.1, read on the forward strand.
AATATTAAATTTTCCAGATATCTATGATTATGTATCTTTCAGTGTCTTTGAGAACCATTTTCTAGAACTTTCCTAAGAGACAGTATGAGCCTAATCTAGACTGGAGGTTCAGAGAAGCATCCATTCTGTTGAGGAACGTGCCAGTCCAGACCTCCAAAATCTCTCCTGTCCATTAGTGAAACCATGACATGCTGAAATCCACTTTTCACAAGTATTGTTTTCTGATGCTTTCATAATTCTCAATTTTGCTGTTCACAGAGAGCGAAGAGGTGTACCAGCGCCAGGTGCTGTCTATTTCCTGTATCGTCTTTGGCATAGTCGTAGTGGGCATGCTTTGTGCAGCGTTCTACTTCAAAACAAAGTAAGAGCCTTTGTCTAGTGTATTTGTTATTTAATTTCTGTCCTTTTTATGGCTTTCCAGTTCTTCAGCTTATCCCCTCMTTCTGAAGCTCTCCTTACCTCTGAGCAGGCTGGAACAGTTCGCCATGGCTAGATTACCTAAGTCAAACAAACAAACAAAAGTAAACAAGAGTAATGCATATTCTTGTTTCTRTTTTCTGATATCAGGAAAGAAGAGTTTGTGTGTCCTTTCCAGTCCTTTTTCTTGACAATAGTAATTTTGTGCCTTTTAGTACCAGTGTGATAATCACTTTTTTCTTTTGCAAATAAAAGGTTAATCATACCATGTCCTTTTCGCATCCCTTWATGTCCCTTTTATTTCTGTACACTGGGTACGAAGGTGAGTTAGAAACACATAAACAGGCATGAAGTTCACTGCGGATCATTGTAATTTGTAGGTAATTGTTTTTAAACTGCTAATGTAGTTACCTAATATCTCTAATATGCAAATACATTAAACTATCCAAGTATGGTGGAATCATCTGTACTAAAATATTTTCAAGTGAAATATTTTCTTTCCACTCTGTTTTTCTTTCTCTTCCCAACTGATCATTATCTTTTAATATTTATTGTTATGTGTGTAATTTGAGTTGCAAAAACTTCATAGCAATTACATGACATGCATGTCAATGCCACTGTATTTATAAATAYGTTCTGTATGGTTGTCATTCCCCAGTCCTGTTGCAACTGGAGCTAATGAGAGAATACACATCAATATAAATGGCACCTGCATTAGGTTAGTCATGGTGGTTGAATATTAAAAATGTGGAGGTTTGCCATATTTAAAAGTTTGGATGCTTATCTGAATCCCTTAGTTACATACTTACTTACTTATATGGGTAGGCAATTTGATGAGAAGTGCTTCTTTTCTTTAATGTTTTGATATTTCTATCACAAAAAGGAGAAAAAAAGTTGGAAACATTACAAGACCTTTTTTTAAACTTCAGGGGTAGTTTGTGCAAGTTTTCTGTAAAGATTTAAGTTGGCTCACGTTTCATCTGAACTCTCCTACCTGTTTGAATGCCTTGAGGGATTTTGTTTAATTTTTTTGGGACCTAGAATCTGACAGCAGCGTAAGCTGGGACGATATTGCGGTAGGACAGTTTCTCTCTACAAACTCCTCGGTTGTGGTATAAATTGCGAGCAGAGGCAGCCACTTTGCCACTGACCAGGAAATGTTTTTACATGTTTACATCTGCAGAAAAAAGAGAGAGAATAAGGTGTTCCTCTCCTTCMAGGAAAGAGTTGGGATTTTAGCTGATGAAGAGAGATTCAGAAAAGGCAGAATGGGATTGTCAGCTGGAAGAACATACAGTCAACAACTGAGCATACTTTGAATAAAATGACCCTCCCTTCAATAATTTACTTAGCTATGTCCCTCTTGGCTTTGCACTGTTGTAGCGAAAGGTGGAGAGCTGGGTTGGAGCAGCCTTCCAGACATCACAGCTTTGATGAGGTGGAGGGGAGAGCTATATGTAAAAATAACGAGTAGAAATAATGCTTCATAGATGCACTCACAGGATAATAGTGCTTCATCGTTTGCTTGGATTTTTTGTTTGCTTGTTTGTTTTTGAAACCTGCATTATAAWTATCATGATAGTTAAGAGTTAACTATCCCTGTCTAAGCGGGAAGAGCTGAAGTGGGCTTCGGCCAGGTTCTGGGARCTAAGGTTTGAAGAGTATTGAGAAATACCTCCAGGTCAGTTGAGAGGTCTTATATATCAGATGAAACATAATAATTTTAAGATACCAGTTCCTAACTCCCTGGCTGTTGCTCCATTTGGCTCCAGTACTGACAAACTGTCTGAAAAGCAGATCTTTCATCTGGCCTCACACTTCCTTCATGGAAAGATATAACCCACCTATTGGCTTTCTAGATACTGGAGTCCATGAAGATCATGACCAGCAGTAGGCAGGTAATGTAGCAGGGTTTGCCRCAGTCTGAGGCAGGGGATGGGGGCAATTGTGGATAGGCTGAAATAGCTGGAGGTGACAAAAGATAAATGAAATGGAAGTAACACTGCAACTTTTATGGCCTTTGAAAAGAATTTCCTAAATACTTTTGTTGTTGGTGAGATTTTTCCYATTTTCCCTGTTTGTTATTAGCACCATTCCCTCAAAATCTTCTGAATCCAGGAAGATTCACTGTAACCATATGTCCGTCTGCGTGCTGCACAATTAGCATCCTAATTGTGACATTGGCCAATGACTTTAAACTGTAAGAAGCAACAAATYTAAAGTAACTCAACTCTTAGCATACACTAGCTTTTAGTCAACAGATTTTCAGGAACTTCTTCCTCAGGCAGATTATCTTGATCATGTTTAAGAGTTATCAAAGTAATCCTACTGCATGAGGGATAATATATAAGTTTGACTTAACATATCAAAAAATTAAAATATTAGTAATAGAGAAATTCTGACTAGTATACSTTTTGGAAGAAGAAGTCTTCATGAAGAATCTGACCCTGACTTTTTTAGCCTGATGATCATATAATACCTGCTGCTAGAAATATCTATTTCTTTATGCGTTGTTACATGAAAAGTCATTCTTTAAAATATATTTTGTCTGAAGAAGTTCAGGACTTCAGTTAAACACTATGCACTTCCAATTACTCTTTTTAGGATAATCAAGAAAGTACTTTCAGTGTTAGCAACAGAGAGAGAGTGCAGCAAAAAGAATATGGGTTGCTCTTTATGGCTTAGACTYTTATAAGATACTGTGACTTGAATTTATTTCTTGCAGAAATAACAATACTTTATTGCAGAACATGTGTAAAGTAGAATATATAAGGCCCATTTGTTTTGAAAAAAACTTATAAATATATTAATCAGTGAATAAGTTCAAATCAATACTTTCTAGTTTTTTAATTGTGCATCCTATAGTTCAGAAAAGTTAATGTACATAAACCTAATATTCATATTAGGTTACATGAGCATGAAAAGAAAACAATTAGTAGATTGTTTTTCTCAGTAAATTAGCTTTTAAAATCTCAGTTGTAATGTTAAAAATTACAGCAGTGAGGCTGAATACTGCAGTTTATTTAGATGTGTTTATAGATGTAGAAATCATTCTAAATCCATATTTCCCAAATAAATCCAAATTATAGGTCCAGATATGCCTAATTTGTTATTTTCCTGATTAAATTCTAAGAATTCTTATCTACAAGAGATATTCTGCAAGTCTGATGCTATGATGCTCTGATCATAACATTAGGCTGTCATTGCTTAAACTTTGTATGAAGCCTCCACTCAAAAATGTTCAAAAAAAAAAAAAAAAAAACAACACTGGATCTTCTATAAAAATTTTGGAGACCAGCATGCAAATGGATGGCTTTCAAATAGGACATATGGATATGTATAGTTATATCACCAGTGTATGTAATTTAGCTGATCAGAAAATGTTTATTCATAAAAACTGTGGAGTCATTTCCATAAATTTCCTCTAGGATATTTTTTAAAGCTAAACAGTTCATTTTGACATTTTCCAAAGAATTATTCAATTTCATTAGTTTCAGAAGTGAATTGAATATATTACAAAAAATGTTAAGTCAAATCGAAAAGAAATGTTTCAAACATTTATTTCACTTTACACAATAATCTTGCCGATTTTGTATTTTTTCAGATTATTCTGATACTAACTTTTCATATTGTTTTTGACTAAGGAAGAATTTTGAAAGTTTAAAACATTTTCATGCATGAGAAAGGATTTCCTCACCCACCCGTATTCATAAATCTTTCTAATTATGAGCCTCTAGTTATATTCAAAACATACCAGTCGTGCTTCTAACATGCTTACAATGTAAATTAATTCTTTTTCGTTTGCCATGCTCTTTCAAAATAAGATCTAAATATAAAGCATGAAGTGATACTTACAGAGTCTCCAATATTGCATATAGTTTATGGCCTGTATTCAGGAGGAGTGCCATAACAAATACCTACTTTTAAGCAGATGCTGAAGGCTTGCTGTATTTAAGCAAATCTTTATAAAAAGGTTGCATTTGAGTGCAGTGCTTAATCAGAACTAAGGGACTTAAAGACAGGTAAAATAAATATACTGGAAATTATGTATATTTATTTTAATACATTAAAAATCTGTATTAACAAAGTGAAGTATTTTAACAGTAACACTTCACACTGCTTCCTTTCATATTTAGGGAACTTGTCCTTCCTCCCAGTTTCTTCCCATGTTCCCCCTTCCCATTACTTAAGCAAGTAATTTTCCACTGGTCTCTTACACTTCCTGCATTAGAATCACTAGAGTCACCACACATTTTCAAAGTGCTGGTGAAGGTTTTCTTTAAAATTTCAAATTTCAGCATAGAAAGGGGTGATTGTCTTTTGTTTTTCCTTTATTTCTTTTCAACACCTCCCTGAAAACACTTACTTCCTTCTGAAATTTGGCTCAGCATCAACTGCTGTCCGAAAGCTACTGGTGGCATCATGAAGAGTAGTTGCTGCTAGTGAGTCCTTGACCTTTGTGGGTGGTTTCAAGGGCCTCTGTTGGATGTGCATCTGCTAGGGAGAAAAAGGAAGAAAGGAAGAAGGGAAGGAAAGAATTAAAATAGTATTGTGGATTTATTTCTTATGATCACTTAAAACTGATGGAGTTTCAGACAGTGTAGCTTATCAAAAGAAAGGAGACTGATGAAAGTTCTGAAATATATTTTGCTAACAGTTTTTGCCCAACTGAGTTATATCTGTTTGCAAAAGGTAAAAGAAATATTTGAAATAAAGTATGCTGCCTCGTATCCTCAATGATGTACAAAACTTTAAAACCTGGCCTGCCAATACAGTGTGGCAGAAACAGAAAGACGTTAAAAATGTAGTTATCTCTTGAATATTGCAAGTGACTCATCTAGTGGCTTTCTCAGCTTTCACATGGCAGATCATAGTATAACTTGCCAAAACATTGTCTCAGATAAAGTGTTGATGCTTAGGCTTTTTCAAGGTTCAAGCATATATGCAGAAAGCAGGTCTATTAAAGATACTAAGTTATGGGTCAAGTCTAATGAGCTACAAGTGAAATCAAAGATTCTTTGGCAGATTTTATAACCAACAGGGGCTAATGCCTGCTGTGTCTGCCAAAATCGCTGTTCCAAATCAGAGCAAAATACTTTTTTAACATTCAGGGCCACTTCCAAGCTATTGTTAAATATGTAATGGATGATCTCTTTACGTACAAAATTCTGCGCTATAACAACTAGCATGCTATTATAGTAATTTGAGAATAGAAGCTATTTTAAACAGAAGAGCTCTTTTCTTTCCATTCTTAAGCCGCGCCATAAAATGACCAATGCATTGAAATATTAGACACTAGTGAATTAGCTCAGCTGGTTAATCCAATATAGTGAAGTTTTGAATATAGGAAAGCATGGCTATAAAAGTATCACAGCTATAGCAGAAGATCAGACTAGCTCTTTCTTACATGCATTTTATTTCTCTCTCCAGGAAAGAAACAAAGCAAATTCATGAACAGCTGAAAGAAACACAGAATAGGAAAACCTACAGCCTAAATGCTTCCAGCATGATGGCAAAGTCAGAGTGTGTGGCACAAAGCCGAGTCCAGCTGCAACATGTAAGTAATCTTGCCAGCCACAACACTTAATAGCCTGGCTGAGTTCCTGCTGCTGATGGCAGCAGATCACCATGTTGTTATTACCATCTGAGCAATGGGAACAAAATTACTCACCTCTTTCATAAAATGTTTTCTCTCAGGCCTGTTGATGGAAAACACCAAGCAGCTTTTTTTTTTTTCCCCCGAAGTTATTTCAAGTGGCTCTGGTACATTTATGTAATGTAGTAAACCTTGCTGAGCCCCCTAGCTCTGCATTCAGCGCTGGAAATGACTGCTATAGCTTTCCACAATACCTTAACACCTGTCTATGGTTTACAGATGAAGTGGGGAGCTTCAATCTTGAATGATTTTGAACCTTCCAATACAAAATATTAATGGACTTGCATGAAAACATGTAGAGATTTTTCAATGTTAATTCAGAGTAAATCCAAAATTTTGAATTAAATTTACACTATTATCCAAGGGAAGATAGTGCAGATGGTCTCATTTTCCTGTGTTTTGTCTGTGCAGTGTTGCTGGGTTGTAATGGTGACGATTTCTTTTTCCTAGCACAACAAAAGGTAAAGTGAAACCTGTAAAGAGCTTTTGTGATGCTTTTTTTTCTAACATATAAATTAGATCTTAATTATCACCAAGTACAGGCATACCTCATTTTATTGCGCTTCACTTTATTGCACTTTGCAGATATTGCGTTTTTTACAAATTGAAGGTTTGTGGCAACCCTGCATCGAGCAAGTCTGTCRGTGCCATTTTTCCAACAGCATGTGCTCACTTCATGTCTCTTTGTCACATTTCAATAATTCTCGCAATATTTCAAACTTTTTCATTATTATTGTATCTGTTATGGTGATCTGTGATCTTTGATGTTACTATTGTAATYGTTTTGGGGCGCCACAAACTGCGCCCATATAAGAYAGCGAACTTAATCAATAAATGTTGTGTGTTCTGACTGCTCCACCGACCRSCCWTTCCCRCGTCTCTGTCCCTCTCCTTGGGCCTCCCTATTCCCTGAGACAYAACAATATTGAAATTAGGGCAATTAATAACCCTACAATGGCCTCTGAGYGTTYAAGTGAAAGGAAGAGTYRCATGTCTCTCACTTTAAATCAAAAGCTAGAAATGATGAAGCTTAGTGAGGAAGGCATGTTGAAAGCCGAGAGAGGCCGAAAGCTCGGCCTCTTGTGCCAAACAGTTAGCCAAGTTGTGAATGCAAAAGAAAAGGTCTTGAAGGAAATTCAAAGTGCTACTCCAGTGAATACATGAGTGATAAGAAAGCGAAACAGCCCTGTTGYTGATATGGAGAAAGTTTTGGTGGTCTGGATAGAAGATCCAACCAGCCACAACATTCCCTTAAACCAAAGCCTCATCCAGAGCAAGGCCCGAACTCTCTACAATTCTGTGAAGGCTGAGAGGTGAGGAAGCTACAGAAGAAAAGTCTGAAGCTAGCAGGGGTTGCTCCATGAGGTTTAAGGAAAGAAGCCGTCTCCACAACATAAAAGTGCAAGGTGAAGCAGCAAGTGCTGATGTAGAAGCTGCAGCAAGTTATCCAGAAGATCTAGCTAAGAGAAYCGATGAAGGYGGCTACGCTAAACAACAGATCTTCAGTGTCGAGGAAACAGCCTTTTATTGGAAGAAGATGCCCTCTAGGACTTTCAYAGCTAGAGAGGAGAAGTCAGTGCCTGGCTTCAAARCTTCAAAGGACAGGCTGCCTCTTGTTAAGGGGTAACGCAGCTGGCGACTTCAAGTTGAAGCYGATGCTCATTTACCATTCCGAAAATCCGAGGGCCCTTAAGAGTTATGCTAAATCTACTCTGCCTGTGCTCTATAAATGCAACAACAAAGCCTGGATGACAGCACATCTGTTTACAACATGGTTTACTGACTATTTTAAGCCCACTGTTGAGACCTACTGCCCAGAAAAAAASATGCCTTTCAAAATATTACTGCTCCTTGACAATGCACCTGGTCACCCAAGAGCTCTGACGGAGACGTACAACGAGATTAATGTTGTTTTCATGCCTGCTAATGCAACATCCATTCTGCAGCCCATGGATCAAGGAGCAATTTCGACTTTCCAGTCTTATTATTTAAGAAATACATTTCATAAGGCTAGAGCTGCCATAGGTAGGGATTCCTCTGATGGATCTGGGCAAAGTAAATTGAAAACCTTCTGGAAAGGATTCACCGTTCCAGATGCCCTTAAGAACATTTGTGACTCACGGGAGGAGGTCAAAAATATCAGCATTCACAGGAGTGTGGAAGAAGTTGATTCCAACCTTCATGGATGACTTGGAGGGGTTCAAGACTTCCGTGGAGGAAGTAACTGCAGATGTGGTGGAAATAGCAAGAGAACTAGAACTAGAAGTGGAGCCTGAAATGTGACTGAATTGATGCAATCTCATGATCAAACTTTAATGCATGAGGAGTTGCTTCTTATGGATGAGCAAAGAAAGTGGTTTCTTGAGATGGAATCTGCTCCCGGTGAAGATGCTGTGAACATTGTTGAAATGACAACGACGGATTTAGAGTATGACATAAAGTTAGTTGATAAAGCAGCGGCACGGTTTGAGAGGATTGACTTCAAYTTGGAAAGAAGTTGTATTGTGGGTAAAATGCTATCAAACTGCATTGCATGCTCCAGAGAAATCCTTTGTGARAGGAAGAGTCGATCGAGGCCGCAAACTTCATTGCTGTCTTATTTTAAGAAATTGCCGCAGCCACCCCAGCCTTCAGCAACCACCACCCCGATCAGTCAGCAGCCATCAACATCGAGGCAAGACCCTTCATCAGCAAAACGATTACAACTAGCTGAAGGCTCTGATGATGGTTAGCATTTTTTAGCAATGAAGTATTTTTTAATTAAGATACGTACATTGTTTTTTTAGGCATAATGCTATCGCACACTTAATAGACTACAGTATAGTGTAAACATAACTTTTATATGCACTGGGAAACCAAAAAATTKGTGTGACTCGCTTTATTGCGATATTCACTTTATTGCGATGGTCTGGAACCAAACCTGCAATATCTCCGAGGTATGCCTGTATATGTTCTCTGTTGTTTTTTTTTTGCCATTGTAATTCAATGCAGTATTTTTATACCCATCATAATGAAGAAATATTTGGTSTCTTCTGAGCAGTTGATAAACACGTCAACAAGCTTTACTGAAGTTCTGCCCTTTTGCCGTAGCACCGCTCGCCTACTGCAATAGCCACGATGGCAGGAGGGGCAGCTTGTAGATTCCAAATATTAGAGATTGCAAAACATTGTTGTTGTTTATTATTTTAAGCCAAATTTGCTCTTCAGCTTTTAATGCTGTTCAGAGGGTGATTATCAATGCTGCTAATTAACACACGGTTTGCTTGTTCTTGTGGCTGCTAGCAGGGAGCTGTTTTATCCTTGCTGTTAATGCGTTTTCCCTTTGGGAGCAAAGGCGCTATGGAAGAAAAACAGAATGACCTTTCAGAGGATGTAGCATAACAGTGCAGGGTAGTAATGGTTTCTATTGTTAGAAAGATTTTAGYGTAGGAATGCGTGTAGGCAGTTCATTAAATATTCACAAACCTTGACAGATTTGGGGAGGGAGGAGGGAGGGGTGGCAAGACAGCAGGAAAGAACTTTAAAATGGTATTTCTTAGGAATGAGTGGCTGGCTCCCCACTGGAGAGACCAGCGATCTCCCTTGTGTGCATCCGCTGGGTCAGAAAGGGAGCAGGGTCGGGCGAGGGGAGCGAAGCTTTCTGTGGCGCTTGCTCATGGGGACGGGCTGCGTTCACTCTGCCAGTCACTGCCGGGAGGTGATTGCTGTGGGGTTTCCGTCTGCAGCTCCCACCCCGGGCATTTGGGGAGAAATCTTAGTTCTTTTCGTTTCCTGGAGCCAATACAGAAACTTGCATCATGTTTTGGGTGGATAGTTTAGCCCTCGAGGCTATGTTGTTATTGTCTGGATGCTTCTCCAAAGAGCTTGTGGTTTATGTAATCCTGGAGGTCTTTTCTTTTCCTGCTCCATATGCTCCTTTGACATGGGAAATCTGTCTGCCTTGTATCTCGCCCTTCTCTCTTTTCCTAACAGATTCTCCCATATTTTACTCCTGCCTATTCCAAATGGACATAGTGATGTCTTCAGTTTTTTCGCCCTGCTTTTTATTCTTCTCTGTATTAGAATAGACCTGAGAATAGTTGAATAAGTTTCCTTACCCTTGTTGTAATCAGATAACTATTCTATTAATGTCTATTCTGAAAGAACCATGATATTTTGATTCAGAGGTTGCTACATTTAGTGATGGGCACATAGACCTTTCCAAACCATGTGTTACCCTGGAAATAGGTTTCCCTTATTTCCCCAGACCTAGGGTATAGCTGATAGCATTTCAAGTGGCTTATGGCTTTAAAGAGCTTGACCAATTGCAGTGAAGTACTATTTCTCCTAATCATTCCCTTTTCCCCTTTTTTCTAATGAGTGGACTTCAGAAAAATAGTTATCTTTTGTGTACATAGTTTGAAAGGCAATTCTGAATCTTTTTAAATGAGAGATGCTGTGTAAATGTAAGAAAATTGCTGTTACAGACAAATGCCACGTTTCATTTTTTAACCAAGTATTAAAATGAATTACAGACTTGCATTTCATTCTAGCCTAACTCATTATGCTTGTAGCTGCTTGCATTGCTGCAGGAGGAAAAGAAAAGGACTTTAGACCTCAGCCCCTGATATCCCACCTCTGCGCCAATTAAAGCGTCTTTACAACAGTGTGATTATGAAAGCCATAGACAAGGTCAAAAGCTCTGAATGTTTGTTTTTGAAACACTTCCCATTTGCATAAGAGTTTTGCTGGATCCTAAACTACATGTTAAGTTGTTGGAGTCCTTATTTCAAAAGACAGTGTTCAAGAAATGAATTAAAGTGTTGGACATTTCCCCCAAGTTCACTAAATATTCATATGGAAAGATTGCTCTTTCATTTATTTAACAAGGTGTGGCACAGGCATGCCACATGATATTCAGAAAACAATGGAGAAGGCCAACCAAGAAATGCAGGTTTTTTAGAACTCACTTCATTGAAGAAGTTGCTCTTTTTCTTTTTTTTTCCATCCTCTCTCTGCTCAGCAGGATATACACAACTCAGGAAGGAAGGCCAGTCTCTGCCTTGCGTGAGTCAGGCACCACGAGTATGAACTCTACAGTCTTTGGTGTTAGAACCGCTAGAGAGTCTGTGCTGCAGTGAGCCACAGATATGACCTTAGACAACTCCTCATTGTTCTTATTTTTGAAAGCATTCCCAGAAAGTCTCTGAAGAGCAGAAAACATAAGAACTTGTAAAGGTTTGCAGCAACTGTGCTTAAAGGACTCTGGTAAATACCAGTAGGTTAAATTGCTTATTTAGATTTTTAGACCCTCTTAAAAATATCCTAAATGAATGATGCTAGCATACAGCAGTGTAATAAAGTTGGGAAAGAATAAATCCAGCTGACATGCAACAGAGAACAGATTTGCTGCAAGGACTGGGGACTTAAACTAAGTTCCAGGCTGAGCACTACACCTCAGCAAAGTGTGAACTACTGGACTACAGGTAATGCCATCCTTTAGCTATATAGGCACCCTTAGCTAGGAAAGTGGCTCCAAGTGCATTCACTCCAAGCATCCGACATTGGGATACCACCCAATAATACAACATAAATATAAATGAATTACAAAGTGTCTGAAGTGTTTGGGTCTGCTATTCCATCAATTATAAGCAGTTTGAAATTCTCATGAAAAGGCCTGGTTCTTTCCAGTGCGAAGTGAGTGCTCTTTTAACATGGAACATGCGCAAACTCACCTGCCTTGGCAAGCCCCAGGCTGAGGAAGAACACAAGGAGAGTTATGGATTTATATTAAAATCTAGGTGCCTCCCTGTCAATTGATTTATTGCAGGGAATCAGTGCTTTTTGTTTGCATTGAGAGTAAAAGCGTTCTGAAGTATCGTTTGCTTTTCCTTCCCACATCCAGATGCATTACATCTCCAATTCCTTCATCTGCTCATTTTGTGATTCTGTAAAGTAAAAAAAAGCATTAGATTTTGTCAGGACTCTGAGTTCCTGCTGCTTAGCACTTGTAATTGTGTTCACTTGTGTTGAATCTATTTCTCTTGGTATTGATTCCATCATTTTGTTAGAAATACAAATTAGATAATACTGTATACTTTAAGCAGAATTACTTAAACTTCTATTTGAAGAGCTCCTCCGGAGTTTCTTCTGAGTCGTCTCCAATCTTGTCCACTGCCTTTCCCAAGTATTTTGGCAGCAATACCGTAAATCTCTTGCTTGGTTTTCTAGCATCTTGGGCTTGGATCACTGTTTCCAAACTTTGCTTGTTCTTCAGCAATGTTTCCTTTTACATTCTTACCGAAAGTTCAGCTTTCTGTCCCCTTGCAGATTCTTAGTTAACTTGCACCCTGTTTTATTTTTTTCACTAGTACCAGTATATTTGTAATCACAGTTTTCTTGCTATAATTCATTAGTCAGCAAGAGATAAATGTGTCAGGTTTTAATGCAGGTTCTTTTGGGTTTAAGGGAGATGAAGATTTATTTCACCTAACGCATGAAATTTATAACTTCATAGTATTACCTACCCCTTGTCCAAGAGATTATATATCTCCAAGAGGTATAATGAATACACTGCACAAGACTGTGGCAAATGGTTCAATGTCCTCACCCACAAAAGAAAATAGAGAAAATAGGTGGTGATTCTCTGCTGCCCCTGTTAGGAAGGCAAATGCCCTCTTCTACCTCCTCCACCATGCAAGAGGCAAGAGGAGGTGGTGTAGCCCTGCTTCTGCTTTTCTGTTTTTTGCTAGTTGTCGTCAGTCTTGATTGTGCTCTTGATTACTAGCTCCCTTTCTCGCCTCCACGGTAGGTTTCCTTTAATGCTCATAACTTGACAAATACTTTGCGCAACAAAAAAAGCAGCTGAAAACTTCCTTTTTCCTTAGTGATTCTGAGAGTTCTCATGGTTGTTTAAACTGGCCTCTTTCCCCCTTGTGGATTTTATTATCGTCTCCCAGGGTACTAAGTGAATCTCTTAACTCCCCATCACTTTCTCTCTGAACTGACTAATATACTTTTCATGCTGTAGAATCTAGTTCCGTTTTCTTTTTTGCTTGATTCAGATAACTTGTGATCGCTGGCTCCATGTTTCTGATATACTTAGGARGAAAAAAATATTCTTTTTGTGTCTTGTTGTCTTTTGTTGGTTTTAGTGGTAAATAAATTGTTCCTAGTAATACAATTAATATGTTGAGCACCAGACAGAGACACTTAAATCTTTTAAAAGGTTACCATGTGGTTTTGCTTAAGTTACCATGTGACTTGTCAGCTAAGATCAAAAGCAGATTTCCCATTTCTATATTACCATGTGACTATTGGAGGATCTGCCAAAATAGACAAACTTGGATTTATTGGCCTCTCTCTAGAGTGCTGGCATATGGAAATAGCTGTAAAGAGGTTAACTACACCACCTGAAAGCTTTTTTTGTGCAAGGTCGGCCCATCTAGATAAATTGCTGATTCTTTATCTCCTTGAGGCACCCTCTCTGAATGTAATTTAAGTTGACCCCCTCCCCATCCCATTCTCAGTTTTTTCTGAAAATACCTCCCTGTATCACCTCTCTTTCAGTGCAACATCAGTATGTGGATTTTTTTTTTGGCGGGGGGGTGGAGGGGGAGTTGCTGAGGAGGAAGAGCTAAGAAAGCTGGGGAAAGGTGATGCTTTAGTTTACATGACTCTAGGATTACAGTGTCTAGCTATTCTGTAGTGTTTGTGTAGCATTTGTTTTCTGCAGATCTAAATAATTTTAGAATGGGGAATACAAGGCAGACAGCAGTGCAATGACTTGTTCAAAATTGTACAGTAGGTGAGGGGTAGAGCCAAATTTCTTGCCTCCTGGCCCAAGCTGCCTTCTCAGATTCTTATAGTATTAACTAGCGGGTGTGGAAGTTTATTGCTGAAGAGTTGGGTAATTGTATACAACAATTGATTTCCTCCACAAAACTACAAATAGTTGTAAATTTTCAAACTGTTTTATTTTTAAATGCTATCGTTATTCATTAATTCATTTAGCCATATGTATCGATGTTTCTCAGTAACTGCTCAAACAAGCATAAATACCTACCCAGAAGGACAATAAAGTCATAAAAACACAAGTAACACAGATAAGCCTCCAGTGGTGCTTTCAAGCTACCCAAACTGTCTTCCAAAAGTGTTTCCCCGCTTAGTATCCGTAGTGGCTGAGCCCTCTGCAGGGCTCAGCCCGTGTGCGAACTGGGCTGTAGAAGTAGCAGGATGGTTACTGTTGGGACCAAGATGGGAAGTAATCGCATATGGTACCCCTTGGAGCACTGACTGATACTGTAATAAACTCCTCTTGGAAATCTGAAGATGTCTCCCTGCAGAGATGGTTTCTGAGAAGCTCGGAGGCAAGGGGTGTGGGACCTACAGTTAATCTAGAGAATAGACACAACTGTGTTTAAATCTGTCAAAATGTATGAACAAGGTGGTATATTCAAATAAATTCAATTATAGTCGTTGTTCAAATACTCAGTATATTCACACYATCAATTTAAATTGTAATTCTCATTTTCATTTCAACTAGTATTACAGCTGTTACAGTAATTAGTAAGTAGTGTATTGGAAAATGGAATTGAAGAAATGTTCAGTTAGAAAAAAAACCAAAAAACCWCTGCAGAATGTGCCTAAGCAGGAGTGGGTGTTGGATATTCAATATAGGTTACTAGTCGGCATTGGTGGGCAACGTGTGGGGTCTTGTTTTTCCTCAGCAGTGTTGAGGAAAAATGCTGTATACCATCCCTCCAGCCCACATCCACCCTAACCATGGATGTAGCAAAAGGCAGAGCTCATCCCTAATTGTCCTTTATGGTTCATCTCACAGTCATGGTCTTATAAGACATTTGGACCTTCAATTTAGTATCATGAACAAACACAAGAAAGGACAGAAATAGCTTCCTTGCACTAACAACCCAGTCTTTACATAGCTCAAATTGATTTATTCAGGTCAGAAATCAAAGGCAGTTTCACTTCTGCAGCTGGTAGAGTAACTATTAAAGTTAAAAACCTCAGAGGCACCTTAAAAATCATACCTCTGAATACTTTACCTACAATGGTTATGAGKGCCAGCTAAGATCACGGTAACTGGAAGAATTAAGAATGTAATATCTTCTTTTTATTTCAGCAATGTTTATTTGGCAACGTTTTGCATATTGTCACTTTCATAGTTTTGCCTTCAGAATCACTTAAGCAGTGATTTTTGCCCTGTTTGTATACATCTTTCACACAACAGGGGAAAAATGTAAGAGGGGGATTTCAAGATCTGTTATTTTATCAACAGAAATTGGCCATGAGAAGTAAGAGTAGATGTACTGAAATTGTTTAATTCATTTTTAAAACAGAATAATCTTTTATGATCTTTCATTTTGATTTTGCTGAGGTCTGAGGGAAATGTGAGTAAGAATAAATGGGAATCAGGAAATAAGTTTGTATTTAAAGGAGTTCTTATCGGGTCTTTTTTGTTAGACAACAAAATAATTATGAAAAAGAATTGTGCTGTGACAGAAATTTTATGCTGTCTTCTCCATGAAAGTTTATGCTATTGCACAATAGCATGGTATTTTTTTTACCACTGTGATTTTTTTTTAAGAAGTTTACTTTGCATTTTCTTTCTAAAATATTTCATCATGTAATACCTTCCATAATACTTGTTTATAGTAAGGATAACATGGATGATAAAGATGGTGTCAAGTAATAAAAATACAAACTCAAGCAGTTCATATTTACAGAAAGAAATGGATTGCATAAAAACAAAAGAATTAGTTTTAGTGCAGGTCATTGTAAAGTGGCATAAAAACATATTTTTCATATCTGTGTGGAAAAAAGTGGGGTAGCTTCTCGTATGTATGAGATGCTGCCCAGGAGCCACTAAGAACATTGATTCTTCTTCCACATTGATGAAAGCAGTGTTTGAAATCACCAAAGGTCTAAGAAGGTGCTGAACATCCTCTGAGATGTAGTTCGTGATCCCAGCCACAAAGCAGGCTTTTATTCAAAGGGCTCAGTGTTTCCTATCATTATGGACAGGGCAGTCAGTAATTGTACTACAAATGCAGATACCAGTATTTTGATGGGGAGGGAGTAATGGGGATAATGAGTATCAATCAGTGTTTCCTGCTGTGTTAACAGCAGTGGATGAACGTATTACTTGCAATGACCAATTTTAATTTAAAAATATGTTAGAGTACTTTTTACCCCTTTTGATATCAATTCTAATTAATAACTTCATTAATATATTTTGCTTTTTATGTATTAATTCATTTTATTCTCTGTGCCACAGTATTCAAAAGCAGATAGGCATTCTGGGCCCATGCTGGACAAAGTGATGGAGTCTAGTTTTTCAGGCCCTCCGTCTTTCCCTGAGGCCTTGTCTCCTGAGAGAGGAACCCAGCCCATCAAGCAACACAGGTAAGCAGACGGCGCTCTGATGAGAAATGCGGCAGGCTGACTAGAAACATCATTGGTTTGGTGATACGCATGCAAGATTATCATACATTGTGACTGGGAGATATTCAGGACTATATGGTACTAACAGAGCATCAGCCTATTCATTAAGCAGATGTCCAAGCATTTTCTTAGCTGCAGACATAAAAAGCATTAACAATGCTCACTGACTTTATCTACGTTTTGTAGAAGTCCTAGAGAAAGCATTAAAAAACACCACCAAAACTGTAGACGCTGACCAGTGAATGAAACAATTGTAGTTTGAGAAACCATTAAAAGCAAGGTTTTGCTTAGTGATGCTAATGACTTCTGTCTGCTCAGACTGACAGGGTTGCAGACTTCCAGCCTTTCTCACTGTTTCTTTAAACAGATAGCACTGGAAATGAATGATGACTTATTCATGAAAATATGGTGACCTTTGAAAACTAGTTTTTAAAAAGTTTAGATGTAAGATGTTTCCAAGAGCAAAAAAAGAGGAAAATCACCTATCACTGGATGGCAGTTGGATTAGAATTCTGTTTATACCCCTTTCATGTGAAGAAGAGCGTAGATGCTTCATTAAGATAATAGAAGCCAAACTCATATCTCGTATAAACAGTGTTGCTGGTGGAATAACAGTGAAAACATCTGGTCCAAAGCAGACTGAGAGAGAGAAAAGGCTGGGAAAGATAAGGTCAGAATTATAGCTAGATAGTCTAAAGGGAAAGGCGTACTAATTACAATCAAGGACTGTCTTTTAAGGTTACTAAAAATATGCCTGGGATTGCGTGGTGTTCTGGTCTGACTTCTGTAGTATTTGGTGTAAACTGTAAAATGGAGGGCATTTCCATTGCAGTATGCCAGTCAGMTACATATTCTTTCTCTTCTGAATGAGTGATTTGCTTAACCTACCAAGTGTATTGTATGAGCCAGGAAGGGATATTTGTGTCCTATTTACATTTACCTTACTTAAGCCTTTAATTTGGCATGAAAAAATAACGCCAACTGTTGTGTCAGATCCACTTCTTAGGGCCCTCATTCCACAAGCTTTTCAATATATGCTAATTACTTTGCTGAACATAGATGAACTATGGAACTGTTGCCTAGAATGCTTTCTGCTTCAAGTTTGGGAGGGATTTTTATCTCAATTCAGTCAAAAGGGGAAATGAAAAAAAAAGAAAAAAACAGTGACATTCACTTAACTTTAAAAATATGATTGCATTATCCTTAGTTCGGATTGATTTAGGTGACATACCAAGACATTTTCTAAGCTTAAAATGTGGAAAGAAACTGAAGACTGAACATATTTCTTCTGTTTATAAAGGTCACTTAAAATAAAAGCTGAATGACTCTAGACTCCTTATTTTCCATAGGGAAATTACTGAAAAAGCCATACTGAATTTACAGTGAACTAATGCAGAATTTCAAAGTGCTCATTTTAATGCCTTTGCACACCAAAATCTCTCTGTACGAGGGGAAAAAAGAAATCAGTCTTTTTATTTGCAGATGGCAAGCAATGGACTGTATCRAGACTCTTTGCTTCAGAACTGTTTTGCTTTAGGATGTGGAATCACTGGCTTGATTTATAAAGAATCCCTTTTGTAGTTTTATAACTTATGATTTACTGTACCAGGCCTTTGTTTTATAAAACATACAATAGACTTCAGCATGACAGTGGTGTATAAGGGTTTTATTTATGCACCATGTGACAGCTTCCTAAGTTACTCTGTGTCTTTTTTTTCTAAATACTGTTCAAAATAAGTTTGTGGGTTTTTGCCTGAAGGTTTCGTGAGGTCTCTTTTTCTGATCTCCATCTATCTATAAGTAGCTCTTGTTTCTCTCTCTCATATGACTAAATGGGGAAACTTCTTTTCTTTATTAGTCCTAGACATTCCTCCTTTTCATTCAGTTGAGGTCCTTTGTCCAAACTAAGCAGTGCCACAGGCCTAAAGTTTTGCTCAGTTAACCACTGCCCAGTGATAGATGTTAGCTGGAATTCTCACGTATCCTTAAGAAGGCAACTTCAAGAAAAATAGAGGAAATGTGTTTAATACTATGTATAATGTCTTCAGAACCTGACATGAGCCTGGAAAAAACAGAGCAGCTCTGCAGATTCCCTGTTTTATACTACTGTTATACTGTATCACCGTTTTATTTCTGCTCACCATTGACATTATATGTTCCAGTTAGAACTGTTTTCCCTACTGATGTTTTCAAGGATGCTAGTGGAGGGATGATTATTTCCTAGAATCAGTAGCTGTCTGTTTCCAGTATGTAAAACCAATATAACTTTGGCCTGGCAGTAAGGCTACCAAGGTGGGATATCATTTTGGGTTGCTTGTGACAGTTGCTTTTCTAGTGGTATATACAAAAAAAATTGACTGACAGAGATCACCTAGTCATTTCACACAGACTACTAGATAACAATTTTCTGTTTCTACAAGCCTTACCTGCATGCAAAGAGTACTATAGAGATAAAAGATTTGAATCTTACCCCTAAAATATTTCACCTGTATTATGCACTTTTATTACTGTATAAGATTTTTACATCATGTGCTTGTATATGTAAAACAGTTCTTAACTACAGTCAAAGCTGGAAAGTAACAAATATATTTCCTGTAAAGTATAAAATATGCTCAAAAATGCACCTCAGACTGACTGTTGGATTTTGTAAGAAGAAAACCCCTAGTGTTTTCACTTCTAACAGATAGAAACAAATTATGATTTTGTTAATTAAGGGACTGATTTGTGATCCCTTCGAGTAGCAGTTTTCTTGGTAATTAGTCATACTGACTTTCATTCATTGATTCATTCATCATTGATTTTAGAGGGATTCATTTCAGAGAATACTATGATGAAAGCCAAATGCAGAGGCTTTCAGCCTGAAGCAGTTGTATTATCTTACAAAAATGTCAAAATAGAATAAACTTACTCTAAACTTGAAAATGATCTGTGGTTGCATTTTTAATGAATTTTCAAATCCATAAAAATATAGTAAAATAATTTTTTGGTCTACTCATTATAATTGATTCCATTTAAATTAAATGAAAGAGTAAACAAAAGTAATTCTGTAAATAAGGTTATTGATTTTTAAAGGACAAATGTTGATAAACTAAAAYAAATAAGGATGTGAAAGCAGAGGAAGCCTGAAAGTCATGAGGGTGAATTATCCCAAGGAAAGGACATGGTTTTCTGGAGAAGTTTACTAAAAAGAATGGCTAAATGAAATGGGGTGTAGGGGAAACAAAAAAAGACATAACACAGAGGACCATTTCCAGAAATCACTGTGATTTAAGGATTATGAGTGATGCTGAAAACAAATAGTCAAATGTTCTTTAGCTATATAAATAGGAAGAGTACTATACAGAAAGAAGCAAAACTGATGGTGTGACATATATGAATATATCTCATTTTTCAGTTAGGGTGATGATTTGGGGACAAAGGTAGAATCAGTAATAGAATATATAGAAATAGACATTATTACAGTCAAGGTGAAAATAAAATGCAGAGATTAATGTGCTCAGGTCAAGAGGGACTGATTAATCTCCATCGAAGTCTGGAAGGAACTGGCTCATGGACTCTAAAGTCTGGAAGCAAAATCCATCAAAACAGGAGCTGTACCATTGAATTACAGAGTAGCAAATGTACCTATATTTCAGAAGAGGAAATATTGATATCAGCAGCTGACAACCTATTAAATTGAATTAGATACTACTCAAAACCTTAGGACAAATATTGTGGGGAAGATGATCCTTTGGGTAGATATAAAAAAGGATAAAATGTATCATGAGGTTTACCAGCAGCAGTTCCTGCAATACTACATTGAAGGCTTTCTTTGGTAGAAGTGAGATAGACCTGACCTATACAACCTTAGTCAGTATTTGATTCCTTGTCATACGTGTAATTATGTGTTAAATGGCAGAAAGTAGGGAGAGGCAGAAAAACTATAGTGGATGTATGGAGGCAGTTAGAAGGGACGTACTAAGAAGTTACGTTGAGAAGGTAAGCGCAGGGCTGAAGATATTCACTAATGGAGCTCTCTGAGGCTTAGTCTTGGGACAAATCTTGTTTTCATTCATGACTGGCACAAAAAGCAGGAACATGCTGAAGAAATGAGTTAAGATACAGTGTCAATACAGATCCGAATCTAGATATAATAAGGAATGAACTGAATAACCTTAAGAAGTAGAGTAACAGAGATGGATTGAAGCTCAGCAGTACAAAATACAAGGTCACACATTTGGGAACTGATAAAATTTTCTGCTCTAAGCTGAGAAACAAACAAGGAAGAAAAGGCTCAGGATGTACTACTTGGTCAAAGGAAACCAAGTCTCAAGGTGATGCAAAAGATAAATAGGACAAGAAGAAGTATTAATCAAGACATTTCCATTAGAAAGTCAGAAACATTAAAATCAGTTCATGAGACACCTGTGTAACTTAATTTGAATATAACATGAGAATACACTAGTATTATCTCATCTGGTTAAAATAGGCTCATGATTAAAATGGGCTCAAATTGCCTTCTTGAGATAATACAATAATATGTGGAATGAATAGTCTGTGTTCCATAGAGAGGATTAGAGACTCTGTCTTGTTTAGTGTAATAAAATGAAGACTGAAAAGAGTATATGACTGCTGCTTCTAAATACATCAGCAAGAAGCATGAGGAGAAGTAAAAGACCTATTTAAAATGAATGAATATGGTGGCACAAGGACAAATAGATGTATACTGACCATAAATAAATTTAAACTGGAAATTAGGAGAAGGCTGAAGCCTCAAAGTATTGTCTGAAGTTAAAGCCTGCTTGTTTCTAGTTTTAGGACAGGAAATTCAAGACTGATCAGTGCACTAGGGGAACTATAAAATGAGGTTATGTTAGATGATTGAACTCAGTGATGCTGAGATACCTTTGACTGCTCTCTTTTCTGTTCCTACTGCATATACCTAACCAGTGGAACTTGTATGATGACTTTATTCAGATGATATATTTAGTCATGAGGCACTTGTGCAGAGCTGCAAAGTCCCTGATCAGCTTCAGTATATGCTATTTCTGAATATATGAATATGTAATGGGAACAACAATGCTTCTGTTTCAGAAATCAAAACGTAGAATTATAGATACATGCTGGGTGCTGGGAAGCTGCTCTGGCATTTGCAAGTGGAGAAGAGAGTTGTGAAAACAGCAGGCTGCCGTCCTAGTCCATCACCTAGACTGAGAATTTGACCAGCTGTAACAGTTCATAAACATGACATAGGAAACATATGTCATCATGGAGCAGTAGATCAGATGTTTTCCTCAAATAATCTTTGGTCTCAGTGCATGTTTAGCTGTTACAAAGACATAGAAAGAAGTAATATTTAAATGCTTGAAATGTAGGACACTGCAAAGAAACAAAAAGGAAGCACTGTTAAGTTCTCAGTTCTCTTGTACTACAGCTTTTTGGCATAATAATCTGCGTATAATCGTAGTGTTATTTTAATCACATATAGCTTTGTTGGAGTCCCAAGGATGTTGCTAACTTTCTGCTTTGGGGAAGCCTTCTCTGATATAGACTCTTGTAGAGACTGATTCATTGTGTGTCATCTCATATTCATAAACAGTCTGACAAAAGACCTTCATGGTACAGTATTACACTGTCACATAGTATTTATTGAGATGCGCTCATGTTCAGAGATATAACAGATCTTTTATTATTAAAAATGAAAATTGGTTGCAAGTCTGAGTAGTTGACTTGTATATGTCTAAGCAGTAGATTGTCTAATTTACCTAGCCTAAAAACGTGGCTCCTAGAGAATATCAGAAGACACTGCCTATCTGGCAGCTTGCTCTGTCACTGAGGCATGTGTTTATGGTTATGTCTTGTAGGGGCAAAGATCATGGCTTTGAGCCTTAGACAGTAACGTGTGCATCTTTTTATCAATAGATAATACAGTATGTAATCTAGTACACCTCTCTGTATAGTTTTTACAGGTATAGAGCCAGAGTATTTCCAATCAATTTTAGAACTTTTCTTCCTCAGCTTGCATCTTTCTCTTCCTGAATTATAATCGTGTATCTTAGCTTGGCAGTTTTTTAAAAAAACGAGCAAAACAGCAAGCTTATGGATGAAGACAGCCTTGCACTAATAGAGAAATGCTTGCATTTAATACAAGATGTGCAAAGCTTGAGCTGGTAAAAATGACAGAAGAGAGCAACTTGGCAATAGCCTGTTGTTTGTAGCATCTTTCTCTTGGATATCTAATTCAGAGCATGACAGCACGGGAAATGAGGGGAATGCAGGAAAACTGTGGAGGTAGGGACACAAAGTGTACAAAGGGCAACAAGGAGGAAGGCGGATGGGAAAGCAAAGTGGCATAACAGTGCTGCCATCAGAAAGGAAACTGTAACTGAAGAGGCAGGAAAAAGGGAAAAAGAATTAATAAAATAAAGGTATACACACAACCACGGTTATAAGCACTATTTCTTTAGCTCCATTATGTTTATTCGACAACAAAGAGAAGGGAAGCAGTCGGGTTCTTGCAGTTTTGTAGAAGGGAAAATTATGATTGCCCAGGAATTTCATCACATATAAGGCCTATTTTTGTTCTTTTGTGTTTTTAATACATGTAGTAGTTTCACCTCACCCTCCAAAGGAAAATTTCTACAGAAACTTACTCTGGTGTATAGAATTCTGTATGTAAATTTTTACATGACAATGAATGAAGCAATCTCAGGGCCACGGTTTTTCTTCAATTTTTGTAAAGCATTTTATGATCCATTTTGCCTGTTGTGATGGTTTTCCTCGTGTCTGAAATCAATTGCTTGTTGTAGAAGTAGGACATCTGACATGCTAATGCTTTCCAAGGAATCTCTATAGCCAGATTAATTTTGCTGCTTCTGACTCAGTGTACCAGATAAATGTTAGCCATTTAAAAAGGCATACAATTGTATACAAATGCTTGAAACACGTTACATGCTTAGTTGCTTGATGCAGTAAATTACCCTTTGATCCCATCGAAAGTGTTAACAAGAGGAACACAATTTAAGTGTTAATGCTTTTCATGTTTCTGTTAACAAAGGTACTTCTGAATGAGTTCATCCATAATGAGATGTATAAGAGATCAGTTCTGTTTGGTAGCAAGCTAAAAAGAGGTACAGGATGGTTCCCAGAGTTAGTCTAATTGAGTGATGCATCTTTTCCTCTTCATGAACACATTCAGCTGCACTGGGAGTTGTGCATGTGCCTTGAGAAGAGAATATGCCACCTGCTGAGAAAGACTTTGTTTTTACTTAGTTACTCAACCTAGAGAAAATGTTCAAACAAAACTGTTTGCAAGAATGAACTGGAAGTTCTTCATTGACATTAGAGATAGTTGAAATATTTCTTTCAAACTATTTTTCATTTATTCATCAGAACTACATTTCTCCATAGTTTGAATTACTTGTGAAGCAGTTCAAACATATTCTGATTTTTGTTATTCATGTCAGTCAATATCAATTAATAGATTTTAAAGATATATCTGCTATAACTTTTCTTAGTGGCTGTCTTACTGAACACCTCAGTTACATGGGTTTCTTTTACCCAGTGAGACTGGAGTGCATGGGTGAGAAACCATAATGAAAGCTGAAGAAGGATAAATTGCCAAAAATCTGAAAGGCATTGTTTGCCTCAGAGAGAGGAACACTTCAAGAGAGAAATAAAGTAGGCGCGCCTGAGAGGGCCTATATTAACACTTCTGGAGGAAGAATATGCAGATATTCATAGCGCAGTTTGACAATTTTGTGAAAATGGAAAAAATTATTGGGCTGGAGTCACTTTTTCAAGTTTTAGCAAATTCTTGCTATCCTTGTTTTTGGTGCTTCAAGAAAGGAACTACAGTATACTTGCTGTAAAAATCTGTAAAAATTTTCCTGTCATTTGTTAGTGAATTTGCCTTGTCCATGCCCACCTATGATTTTTGTTCATTTTTACCTACTTTTTACTGTCAGAAATGTTAGAAGCATAAGAACATCACATTAGCAACAATTTAGTCGTTTAAGCTCTGCCAGTGCTGGAGTTAGTGTGATTACAGCATAATGTTGGCACACCCCAGCTCACTTGAGTCTAACCAGCTCCTCTATCATTAGCAGTAAAGATGTGGCAACATGCGTTTCAGTGCAAGCTGAGGAAGCGCAGCTGGGACGTTTACATGAGTCTTTGCTGCTGTTCATAGCAATTAGCTCAGGTATACCTGTATGCATTGCAATTACATCTATTACAAGTGCAGAACTTACGTGAATTTGCATGTGCGTGTTTTTAGATGGAAGACCATGCGCATTCATCCAACAGGGGAGAAACACAAGAGCATCAAACCAACCACAATTAAACAATACCTTTCTAGTTTCAAATATTTTTAGTCAGTCCGAAGTGTGTTAAGTATAATCAGTTTGTTGACTTTTCTAGTACACTGATAGATATACTGCAACCAATAAAAAAGCTAAAATTCATTATTCATCGTGAATTTATTCATTCAGCTGCATCTTTTAAGATCTCCTGCTGTAATAACCCACAGAATCTCCTGAACAGAAATTGCTGACTATTTTGTGATGTGGTAATTTTATTATGGAGAATACAGACTGTAACTCACAATTTGAACTCAGTCTTCAGAATTAAAAGGATAGTACTCGAGTTCAACTTTTTTTTTTTTTTAAGTTTTCCTGCAGCCTTCTTAATAGCTAAGGAAAAATCTATTTAAAGAGGTCACTGAAAATCCTTGAGGGAGCACTATTGCTATGGGCTATTGATCTTTGCAATTAAAAAGCACCAGGAAAGTAAAAGTGTGGAAGAGTACAGAATGGAGACCATAATGGAACATTTGTAGTCTAAGCAGTGGAATTGAGACTGTTGAATTTCTTTCTTATGTTTTGACTTTGGGGAGAGAAGGTAGGTTTTAATGGAAATGGCATGCTCCAAAGGAGTTTGTCCAAGTTACTTAGTCCAAGCAAGAATTGCTCTGGGAGTAAGTGTGGCCCCAACTATAAATAAAGTTCCCACTAGATATAAAATGCAGATTGCTTTTAGGACAGGTTATGGGAAAAGAGAAACAAATTTACCAACAATGTTTTGCACGGGTGAATTGTATCAGAAATTGAAATTATTCACATAACCAAAGATAACTATTCTTAAAATGCACCCACAAAGCCTATATTAAAACATCATTAACAATGTGACAGAATATTAAATAATACGCATGCATTTCTGAGCCCCAGGAGATGTCAAGAGAAATAGGAGTAGCTGGAAAGTGAACAGCTAGTCATGCTGTGCAGTACTGTGACCTGTTAAAACTAGAAATAGGTTATATCTTGCCTTGATTGTGTATTCCCTTATTTCTGCATTAGCAACCACTGAATTTATTGTTAATACAACTATGGGGATTCTGCAAACCTTTTAATTCTTGCAAAAATGGAAAAATCTATTCTCCTCAAAAAATGCTATAAAAATGTTATTTAAAAAAGCAATTTTCTAAATAAGTTGAAAACTTAACTTTTATCATATTAAAGTTTGTATTGTATCACATAAAGAAACAACACAGTATTTATCAATGTATATAGAAGGAGAATTTCATCTATTCTGAAATCTTGTCCAATGTGGAGAAAATTTTTGTCATAGTAGGTTTCTTCAAGCTGGGAGTTCATCAGCTTCACTAAATTATTTTCTCCCAGTTTAATGTCGTCATATCAACAAGCAGAACCGCCTAGGCTGCTAGATTATATAATGGCCTCTAAATTTAAGATCTGCTTTTGAGCTCAGCTAGATATGTTGGAGCTGTGCTATTTATACTGTCTGAGGAGTCAGCTCTACATACCAGGATTATGTATGTACTGTGGAAAAAAAGAAGCATCCCTCATCAAATATAAGAAAGCATTTAATTTAGCAGTCACCACTTTTTAATCCTAGAAGGAAGCTGTTCTATTAAATACGGAGTAAACAACAGCTAACTGTGAATTGTAGCATTATATTTCCATAGAGAATTTCTACTAACATCATAGACTGAAGAGCAAAGTTTATAAAAACAATCCATGTATTATTAACTCTGAAGCTACTTTGCAGAAGTTTATGCTTTTGCTTTGATAATTTTTCCTGTACTTCTGCTCTTTTTCCTAGAAGTCTGTCTTCATGCTGCAGCCCAGGACAAAAAGGTGGGATTCTACATAAAAATGCCTTTCGGAGGACTCCTCCCTTACCTCGGGGTAGGTTCAATGGAATTACAGGACCAGCGTATCAACAGCTAGAAGAGTCAAGGATCACAGACCAGGACACAATACCTTGTCAACGGTAAGTAAGAAAATAACCAAAGTAAGCAAATTTGTTAGTGACTGCAAAATAAAAGGTTACGTTAGTTACTATGCTTTGCCATTACAATACTTGCAACATTTTTAGTGAACTGTGGATTCAGGGTTTATAGTACTGAAAGCAGAAGAATGTTTTCAGCATATTGACTCTTTGAAGGTAATATGTTTTTATTTGGCTGGATGCTCTTTCTAGGCTTTCTAAGTCTGTAAAAGGAGTGATCAAAACAAACTGGAAGTGATTGGCCACATGTTACTTTTTATAAATGATGCTTTCTTTAGCAATGCCATGATCTGCAATTCTTGTGACTTCTGCATAGCATTGTTTCTTCCATCAGCACTGTTAATGAAAATTATTCAGAAGATCAACTTTTATGTTTTTAAAATAAACCTAGATTGTCAGGTGTGTTTGCTGTAGACTGAAGACTGACCACTTCACTTGGTTTGTCTTTGCAAGCGCACAAAGAATCAGGTATTTTCCTTTTTAATTCAGCTTAGTAGAATATTGGATGTATGCTCCAGCTAAACATAAGGTCTGAATTTCAGTGTTTCTCACCACCTACAGCTATCTTTGAAGTCCTTTGCAATTGCTGAGCTATTTTGCATAATATTTACATATCCCTATAGATTTCCAAAGACTTTCCAGAATCTGTACATATTCTGTGTAAAACTAAAAGTAGCTGGGATGGAATACAATAACACAGGTTTCATTTAAATGTGCAAGTCACAATTAAGTACAGTGAAGTAAATGAAATTATACTGTGGGAAGACAGCTGTACCTTAAAGAACTATTGGAACTGGCTTTATGAAGTGTAGGATTGGGATCACCAATGTGTGTAATTTTTTTTAGGGAAGAAAGGAGCCACTATCACTATCCACTCAGCCACAAGTGTTGACTAAGAAAAGTGTCTTTGCATAGGTGTGTGTTTGCACAAGTACACAAACACACACACACACACACACACACGCAGACACCCCTGCCCATACTTTCCAACCTGCAGCAGGATTTTGCAGTCTGTGGTATTTTGTGAGAGGGCGAGTTGACTCAATGGATCTTACATAGCTGAATCTGCCTAACCAGCTTGATCACACTAATCAGGAAGGGTGGCTCAAGGGTAGTGCTTACTTGGGACGGGTGAAAGCAAAGCAGCAAATGATTTGGATTTCTGGTGACTTTTTCAAAAAAGTTGTATGTTCCTTACTTCTTTCCTTCTTACTATTTGTTTCTTTGTAGGAGAAACCTGTTTATTACTTCTTTCAGTAAATATTTTGCTTTTTGTTTGTATGATAATGTAGGTTTAATTCCTTAAGAAAGTTGTGAATCAAAATGCAAACCTTATTGTAATGAGCAGGCTAACACAGTTTTCCTTGTTTAATGTCAGTTTTGTGAAGCAGGCTTTTGAAGAATGCTGCAGCCTCCTTCTAGGTTTTGAAAAGTGAGAGAGAAAATACAGCAAAGCTGTAGTCTGGGCAGTTGTATTTAGGAAATAAGTTTTTGGTATTACATGTACATCTCGTATTGACCTATATTATAAATTTGCACTTCTGCAAAATGTTGAACTTTTCACCACCCTTCTGGCCTCAATCCATTAAAGCACTTTATTTGTATTTTTTGCATTTTGTATGTCTCTGTAGACTCTCACAATAGAATCTTTTCTCAGAAATAGTTCTCCGAATGCATCAAAAGGTACGGTTGTGACAGGAAATCACAGCAGTACGTATATATCACAAATATGATCCCATCTTGAGATGAAAGCTTTTGCTGCTTTCTAGAAATACCAAGTCTCATATTTGCAGCAGGATCTGATATTTGCAGGTTGAGTCAAATGCAATTAATACCAGTTGATTAATCAGTACACTACTCAAAGTAGGAGAACAACCTGCTTAAAATGAGGTCCTTAAAGAAAACAAACCATCTCCATGCCACTCACATCCTCAGAGTCTGATTAGAGTCTCTGAGGGTGTCAAGAGTTTATATTCAGTTAAGTGGACAACATTTTCATTGCATGTTTTCAACAGCTGTTTGCATTACATGATATTAACTATTAGTGTGAATGTGTATATATACAGATATAAATGTGTTTATGTATATAAGACCTGTGTCATATGTACAAGTAGAAAATAGTGTGTATATATAGGTATATGAGCTTATAAGATTGAACTAAAGCCTATTAATGCCAGTGGGATGACCCCCATTCATCTCAACGGACTTTGCAGTCAGGTTCATACACTGAACACCTATGAGCACTGGGGTTCACAGCAAAACTATTTGTACCATGCTAAATACAACCCAGTTTGTATTTTAAGTTCTATTCATTTCCTTCTGTCTCTCTTTAATACCTGTTTTAGGAAGGCAGTATAATTAGTATGCTTTGTTCAGTTTCATTCTTTAATTTAGAATCCTGAACATTGTATGGATGAAACAGATAATTACTACTGCATATTTATAAATGTTTGAGTTTCTTTTTGGCTTGGTTTTAGGAAAAGGGTGGAGAGAGAACTGCACTTTGAAACACATGCATGAATGAATTTATTCACACAGAAAGCCACTTTTCAGATGGAAAATAAAAATATCCTTCTTCAAAAAAAAATACTGTTCTGGGAATGTTAGTTTAATTATAGGAGAAGGTAATGATGACTCTGGACTTGCAAGTCTAAGCCTGGTTCTATTGAAAACAGAAACTGTCTGGTGTCACAAGTAGAAGCATGGATCAGTTTGTAATTAACCAAAAGCTGGGTCACACATGGGCTAGATGTAATATCCCTACTCGTTTAATACATTGTCTCTTACACACAGTGTAAGTGCTTTAATCCAACCTTGGTCCTCCTTTAAAAGCTCTGTGAGCACAGGGCAGAAACATGCAGTTCTGACATAAAATTGGTGTGTCGGCCTGAACTTTGAAATAATTTATGGAAATATGCCAATCATTGTGTTATATGTTATGGTTGCTGCAAACTAGTTTTCAGAATAGCAAAACTAATTGAATCCCTGTTACGAAATTGGCAAAAGTTCCTGTTTTCTTACCAAGCCCATTTAGATAATTCAGTCTTTTCTTGGTTTTGCTCGTATATCATCCATGGCATGTGAAATTCTTTAAAATTCACACCCTTTTGTTTTCAGGGTACAGCCCAGAAAATATATTTAGGGTCTGAATTACCAAAAAAAGGGAATAATGTATTTTATGAGATCCCTTCAACCATAGTTGTTTGAACAATTATGTAATAAGCAAATGCAAAGGAAGCGAGATTGGGCACAGACCAGAAGAATCTGCACTGCTGTGTTTTCATTTATTTTTTAAATTGTCCTCCCTGTGGAATAGTTTTCCCGATCAGTATTTCATACCAATCCTTCAAAAACTGATCTTAAAAGGCCTGCTATAAATGGGCCACAAGGGTGTCCAAGCAGACTGTAAGTGTATCTAAGCTGTGTAACACGTACAAGAAGTTCCATCATGTATCCCCAAAGGTGCTTGCTTTATTATTCCTCTGGGTTCCGTTTCCCATAGCAATATCTTTTTCCCTCAGATAACAGGTAAGTTTGCAAAGCCTACTCTGTATCTCAGAGCTCCCTGCTCTGTTTTGTACTCTTTCGTGGATGCCTATGGAGCACTAGTATGGAGGCTGCACAGACCTGCGTGTGTACACGTGCACAGGTTAATGTGTCCAGCAGTTGTACAAACACAGTGCCACCATAGACAAGTTAATTACAGTCAGTAGGACACTACTGAAAATATGCCTAAAGACATCTCCTCCTCTCTTCCCTGTCTGTCTGTCAGCTCACCAGGAGGACGGGGCTGAAGGAGGCCTTGCTGCTTGATCAATACTGCACTCTAATATTGGACTGTGACTGTTTTATGCACTTCACTTTTCTTTTCATTAGTTCTCTTTCTGCTAATGCCAAAAGAAGTGAGGCATGTAAAAATACAAGAATATCCCTAATGAAGTCTAGTGGGTTTAAGTGCCTTTTAGAAAAAATAACCTTAAAATCAGAACTCAGACACCTATTTCTGTACTAGACCTATCTAGATGTTGCTTTCCTTGTCTGTGAGTAAAACATATGAAACTTCACCTTTGCCTTGCTTTGTTAAATAAGTGACGTGATCACAAAGTTAATGAGAAATAAAATATGTTCCAGTACTGAAATGATGTTTATGGTCCTTGGTAATCATAACGAGTAGAAGTACCAACTCTTAGAGCACCAGATTTCTAGCTTCTCAAATGGGAAACCTGCTTTTTTGTTGCTAAGTTTCCTTTATTATAGACTTAGCGTACTTTCTATCTCTGTTTTTATAAATATTTCCTGTAAGTGAAAACATTTCTTCATAACAATAATTAATTTGGCTTTGAAATAAAATGGAAATACTGATGAAATTTCATAAAAGCATCTTCACAGTAAATAAAATCCAACTGCGATATTTGTTAGTGGAGGATAAAGGATTTTCCTTGAAACACAGGAGAATAGTATCAGCAAAACGCAGACACTTTCCAGAGCCCAATGTGTTAACTCTGTCTCCAGATGAGATCTAAAAAACCAAATCAGGCCAACATCAGGAGTATAGGTGACTGAAAAAATGGCATGATTTTTAGAGTTACAATGCCCTTAGAAACTCTACTCGTTTGGTAGGGAGTACAGTCATTTCTGTGTAAATAAAGACTACACAACCATGTTTTGTTTGAAGTTCATTTTTTCTGCACCTTTTGAAGTATTTTACTAATTAGCCATTCGACCCTAAGAGTTCTGCTATTAAAGAAAACATCAATCCATTTCCATGGTTAGGAATGTAGGAATGCAGTTTTAAATTTAACTTGAAGAAATTAGTCATTATAATAAATTAGTCACAGATAGTATAACTCTCAAAAGCTTTTAAAAAGGAATTGTCACTATTCTCATCTACTGGTGGGGAAAATGAGATAGAGAGAAAAGCAGTGGTTTGCCATAGGCAAATCTGGGAATAAAAAACAGGTCTCCAGACTCCAGTGTTTTCCCCAGGGCCACACTATTACTGAGTGCTCCTAGTGTGCAAAAAAAAATGACGTTTGCTGAATCTCATACAGCATTTCTACTGCTGGCTGCATCTGACTGCTTGATATACAACACTTTTTTTATTATTCTTTTCAGGTATTCATCCAGTGGTTTAAAAACTCCTCAGAATACTTCAATAAATATGCAACTGCCTTCAAGAGAGACAACCCCTTATTTTAATAACGTGGATCAGAAGGACTTGGTTGGATATTCATCTTCAAGGGCCAACTCAGTTCCCATCATCCCGTCTGTGGGCTTGGATGAAGCCTGCATGCAAATGCAAAATGTTCCTGAAGTAACAGGCATCAAATGGTGCAAAAACTCCTATTCTGCTGAACTTGTCAATGTGAGTTCCCCAGTCAGTAATTGTCTTATAGCAGAGCAACATGAAGTGAAAATATTGCTAGAAACTGTCCAGGAGCAGATTCGAATTCTGACTGATGCAAGGAGGTCAGAGGACTACGAACTGGCAAGCCTAGAACCAGAGAACAGTGCGAGTGAAAACACAGCATTTCTGCCCATGAGCCCCGTGGCCAAATCAGAACGAGAGGCACAATTTGTCTTAAAAAGTGAAACACAAAGAGACTCAGTATTGACCAAGTGACTTTGTGTGGGGATTGTGGGAAGGGAAATAAGAGACCGGTGCATTTGACGCTTTGCTAAACAGGAAAGGAGGAAATTAAATACAAATTATTTATATGCATTAATTTAAGAGCATCTACTTAGAAGAAACCAAATAGTCAATCGCCCTCATATCATAGTGTTTTTTAACAAAATATTTTTTTAAGGGAAAGAAAAGTTCCAGGAGGGATGAAGCTTACATCAAGTGCTTTCTAGGCAGGATTATACATACAGTTTCAGTTATGGAGCATTTTAAAACTGTCCTGTTTGGCTGTTAGAAGGCTTAGGCTATGCATATTTTTTTCAATAAAGGCCAAGACCATTCTTAGATTCACTACTGGTTTCAGAGTAGTGCTGCAGTCAGCTGCTGACCACGGACCCGTACCCTAGCTAGCCAGGCCCTTCATCCTGGCACGAGCCTGGGCCGCTGTTCACCTCTTCTCTTGGCTCCAGGTTCATAGCGTGAAAACAGACCCACAAAGACCAACTCCTTGCCCAACTTCTGTGGTTTGGCACCAACTGTGGAATGACAATAAATCCCTAATTGAGCCAGATGCTTAACTGTCTGCCTTACTTTAATATGTGAGTAAGCCCAAGAGAGTCCATGTAAACTTGTAGGAGGAGCTTTGGCTTGGGGAAGTGTCCTGTGGGACTGGGGCCTGCTGCGAGGCAGGGGTCAGGAGACGCAGCCGCTCTGTCCTGCTCTGAGCTCTGCTTGTCAGAGCGGGATCAATGGAGAAAGAGAAGGAACGAGAGAAACCGGAAGTGCAAAAGTGTGTATCATGGCAGGTTTGGTTTTGTTTGTTTTTAACAGTGGGAATGTAAACTCCATTGTTCGTTTCAAAACCCTCCATGTTTCTGAATTGTTATACTTTGAAGGCATTTGTAAGCYCCAAGGAGCACTTCTGAGTGTGTGTGTATTTTTTTAACTTATTTTTTATTATGGGTTGTTCAGAGATGAGTCAGGGAGATCCAATATGATCAAAATCCAGCAGAAATGTGTTCATGCCACCCTAATTTGTTCCCACTTTCAGTTCTCCAGTCACTTTAATTAATTATGGCTTAGGCTTGTGAACTTTAAAGCTTCAACCCTGCAGATGGTTCAGTATGGGCAGACCCACAAACCTGCACATATCTGACTCTAATGGGCTATACAAGAGCAGATGGTTTCCACCAAATCGATCCCTGCAGGGGATCAAGGCCTTAGAGAAGAAATGTCATTTCCTGGTTGCAGTATCCCGAGCACATTATAAACATTTTTTTGCATTTTCTTTCTTTTGAGACCCTCTTCACCCCCATACGATTGTAACATAATATGTCAATAATGCAATTAATTGGGTTCCGTGTCACACACATTCCTGTTTTTATTATTATTAAAATACCTGCTTAAATTACTTGTGGGGAAAAAGAAAATGAACTATAGTAAATAATTACCAAATAGCCTTCCCTAGTTAATGTCAGAAGATTGATTAAAGAAGAAAATTACAGTTTATACAGATTGTATAAAAACAATTCCTTTGCAGCAAATTAATTATTGAATTGATTAGATGTGCCCCAAACTTTCCAGTTCACACGTCTCAAGACTTCTCAAAATAGCACAATTGATCACACAGTGCTGTTGTATGTTGAGTCAGAATAAAGCAATATTTTAACCTCTGTCAAGTAAATTTGAAAAAGAAATGCTGAAAGTGTATGTCATTTATTTTGTCCCCAGTTAAGGCATTAAAAAAAAACTATTCACAAGTCTTATTCAGCAAGTCTTATTTGGGGGTTTTTGTTTGATTGATTTTTTTTAAGACAAAGTTGATGAAATTGTCTTGTTTACAGAACTTTCTATGGCTGTAATCTTTGCTGTGTGTTTTCAATAAAAATATATTTGAGGGCAAACTGTGCTTTATGCCCCAGGATGGAGCATGCCTTGGTCTGACTCCCTTCTTCAAAGCTCTGTGCCCTGAGCCTAGATTTTAAGGTGGGATCACTGTGAGGAGTGAGGAGTGCTCTCTCATGACATGCTTCTACAATGTATTGTGGCTGGGCACAGTCTCACTGTCCATGGGCTGAGCTGACTGTGGCTGGTTTGACATCAAGCCCACAGCAAATAAACCCTCTGAAAAGCAAGATATATTAGGTGGAGCTCAGCTTCACATTTGTGCCAATCGCCCGACTTTTGTATCGATGCTGTTTACATCCTGCCAGCTCAGGACATGAGCAAAGTGAGCTTGCATCTGCTTGTGCTAAGCCCCGTGGACACACCTGTAATGTAGAGAACTGCTACTATATAAAGCTCCGATTCTGTAATTTGTGAAGTGTGTTCGCAATTAATTAATTGTATTGAAAGATGGTCTCTCTGCAGTAAAGTGCAAGATACTGGCCTAAACAGATGTTTCAGATTGAAATCTTTCCAATCCAGATGTAAGGCCCACTTGCCCCCAAATCCTACCAAACAGCAAATTCACCTTTGGAAATGTATTGGAAACACACGGCAAGATTTCTGTTGAAGAAAGAACTATATCATGAGCAATGCCTTTATTGAGAGAATGTGTTCACTTAGCACCCCCAAAAGACCCAGAAACAGTCAAAGAGCAATGTATTTAAGACAATTAAGTGTTTGATTGAATCACAGATGAAGATCTGAAATGGTGAGGAATCTTCAGTTTATGTTAGAGATGCGATCTTGTATTCAGCAAAGGATGTGTGACTGTTATATGTTAACTGTTCTATTCAGTTTTCGGCATGTTTGAATAGAGAGATGTTAATATTAACCACATGACAGACTAGTGTATTATTTGTTAAGAGTATCACTTCAGAGCCTATTGAAAATGTCATTGTTTACAGAGGAAAAGAATAAGGTTTTAAAACATCAAAATAGGTAGCCTTGATGTGATTTGTCTGTTTCTCTAATGCAACTATTTTCACCCTGTGGAATCTCCTATTTTACAGTGAATGGAACAACATTTTCTCTGAGGTCTGGCAATTTAATTATGTCAAAGGCATGRAAGATTTCATAAAGTTGTACTTTAACAGCTGAAATGGTAGGCCCGATTTTGCTTTACTTAGGAACCATATGGTCCCATTGAACTCTGTGGACCAGAAGGAATGCAAGTCAGTGCAGAATCTAGTTCATTCTTAAAATTACATCTCTTCCTAGCTTTGAAAACAACCTGTAATCCCCCTAAAAAAACCTCTGAACTCAGTAATTTACTTGTCACATAATTAAAAATTATATTTGACCTATGAAGTTTGAGTGTAGTCTGGTGTGAAAATTCATGCAGTGTTACACTCAAGTAAACTGGGAGAATAGCTAATTAAATAGAATTAAACTGATCAGAAGAAGCCTACAACTCCTCAGCATAATACTGTGGAGCAGAATTATGAAACAGAGATGTTGTGTATCCTGATTTTTTTTTTTTGCTTCTAAAATAGAATTTCTTCAAAAAATCCAAAATGTTCCTAAAGTATTGGTTAGTAGAATGATCCCAGCATTTGAAGTAGGAAATGTGGGTAAGTATGGGCACATTTAATAATATTAACCACTGAAAAACTCTTCAGTACAACCATGAGCTAAAACTGAAATGTTATAATTCTTGAAAAAACACATTTAGATCAATTAACACATTCATGAGGAACGTGCTGTTCAGAATGCTTTTGGTATTTAGCCACCTAGCCAAGCTCTCAGCTGACGTAGTGAATGGAGTAATAATAACTTAATAGAGGATCATGTCCCTGATCTCGTCTACACAACGTCCAATATAGCATCAGCATCTAATTTTGGACATTGCATGAACTTTTAGAAGAAATTATGAAAATGAATACAAAAAAAGGACTCTTTCAGAGTTCTAGCTGCAGTAAATAAAATCAAGCTTGTAGAAGCAGACCTGAAATAAAAGCTGCTTTAAAAACTGGCATATATGTGAATAGCCTTTCAGTAGAACACAATTTCCCCGTAAACTGTTTTTTCCCTTGGGCAGACAGTGAGCTTATATAAACTGACCTGTACTCTGTTACTTTCAGTTTTATTATCTTGGCATGAATTTAAAATG
This sequence comes from Apteryx rowi, assembly GCF_003343035.1. Classification (NCBI taxonomy): domain Eukaryota; kingdom Metazoa; phylum Chordata; class Aves; order Apterygiformes; family Apterygidae; genus Apteryx; species Apteryx rowi. The sequence goes on from NW_020450783.1 coordinate 3,202,351, forward strand.
TTTAATTTCAGAATATAGAAGAAAGTAACTTCAGACACTTCATCTTTAAGCAGCTTGAAAAAAAAAGCAAATGTTTAGTATATATTTTTAAGCTTGTGTGATTTTTTTAATTTAATTTCAGTAACCTGACAGGTCAATGATCACATTATCTACTGTCTGACACACAGTCTTAAAGGCTATTTTTGGTCCCTTACTTGATCCAAATGCCTGATTCTTGGATCAAAATTTTAAAAAAGATAAGTTCATAGAATATTAAATGTAGTTCCTTATCCTATAGTCTTGCTGAGAATATAAAATGATCCTAACTTTGTTTTGATGACTATCCCCTTGAAAACAACTGGCACCCTCAGTTTTCAGGTTCTGGACTTGACACTCCCAAATCACCCGATTAAAGAGGATTTTTTGTATTTTAAATAGCAAAGTTCATCCAAAGAGGTAAATGAAGTAACTGTAACAGCAGTAAACTACTTCTTAATATGATGTTGTTGTTCATTCTGCTTACAATTATTGTATTGGGCCATAGAGAATGATAGTTTCTTGTAAGAAATACAGTCACAAACTGTATTAATGGAAGTGGGAAGCAATTATTGTAGGCTAGAATTGTGGAAATCCACAGCAGATGAGGAAACAATCATCCACACTGTATGCCGCAGAGTGTAAAATTGCTTTTATCTTAAAAGTAAAAAACAATATAGTTGTATATGTATTGAAATTACCAAAAACTTGAAACCACCTGAATTTATTAACRACCAAGTTAGTAATATTTAAGAAAATGAAAAGGTGCAGAAATTCCCAAATTCTTGATACTTCTATTGTGAATTAGAACAAAGGTAATTATGTTTTGATTCTTTATTATTACAGCACCATTTCCAATGTCTACAATAGGGACAGAATGATAACACTACACTGATGGGCTGCACTCTGACACTTATTTTCTTTAAAAGATTTAAGAGTATCCTCTTTGGTTAAGAGTCCTTTATACAAGGAACGATTTCCTAGTACCCCACACTGCTATTCTTGTGAAAACTTTTCTTTTTCCAGATAAATAATAAACTAAAAATATAACAAACACAACCTACACATTTTTTTTTGCTAAAAGGGAACTATTGTATTTTACAGCTATAATGAATATGTTTTTATTGATTACTACAGAATGTAAATAACATATAGGATATAATGTATGTAAGCGGCATGGAAATTCTGTATTTGTACTATAGCCTTTAGTAATATATTCTCTAACTCCCTCAGGAGGAGACCTACATGCAATTTATATTTCTGTTTTCCTTAACACTAACTATAGTCTGTACCACATCACAACAGTGACTGAGCATTAACATAGTCTTATCTTGTCCTTTTTCCTTGCTCTTGCATTGCAAGGCTCACTTCTATGCTGACTTATAACCTCTCCGATTTTACTGACATCACTGAAGTTACAGTGGTTCGGCACCTTTATTCACGTTCAATTATACTCTACCCTCAGAATCGAGAATATAATTTTCAGCCTAACTTTTGGCACAATGGGAATGTCCACAGAGTAAATTTAAGGCCTAAAACCTTCAAGATTTTATATGCTTACATTTCTCTGCTATGAGTAGACCTAATGGAGGAAACCTTTCACTAGAAGTAGGATTTATGTAATCTGTGCTGTAATGTGTTTTCCTACCGTTCTTTCATAACTAGTTTTCTAACATTTAAAATTACGCAGTCAGAAGTTCTCTTCATGTTTTCCTGTCCAACATGTGAATGCTCTGTTAGAATTCAGAGGCTTTGATCTCCCATACATTAAATCCTGTTGCGTATATGCATATTTTATGAAGTATTAATATTTGCATGACCTGAATATTAAAGTGGCTAAAGATCAACATAAAGAACAGCTACAGGTCAGGCATATTTCATTTTCCCAATAAGCAAACTACTGCTAGAAATAGTGCTTGCAAAGTTAGTTACTCATCCCCAAACTGTTTTCTGTATGTTACACTGTATGATGTATACATTTGTGTGAAATAGTCTCAGTATAAACATTTACCTTAAAATAATAAATCCAGGAGGTTGCAGGGTAAAGCATTCTCTGCTAGCGTGCTGGCAAGTCAGRACTGCAGCTTGTTTGAGAGGGCAACCAATGTGCCAGCCAGTTTCCAAGTCTATTGAATATTAACTCCACAATACTGAGGATTTTGCTTCAAGTCTTCTCATGTTTTCTCATAAATTAATGTATTGATCACTTGTATATTGTTGCCTGTGAAGGAATGAATTGTGTGGTAACAGGATTAGTGTTCGGTATTTGTTCTGCAATGATTAACAACGTAAAGTGTTGCTAGTAAGAAAGCCTCTGGCTCTTTCACAGTACCAAAGACAACAATTCATCTGAAGTGTCCTGAGTTATGGCTTCAAAAGTTGCTTTCTGCCTCTTATTGATACTAAAATGTCTCCAAAGGTTAAGATCSCTAACATGCATTACATAAAATTATGTAATACAAATAATGCCAAAGTTTATGAAACAATCAAAAAGTTATATGGCAAATATTATCTTTTAAATGTACCTCTTGCTTTAAAAGAATAGATCTCTCAGTTCTGTAAATATTTGGAAACTAAGAATGCAAATAATATGATTAACATTCAAAACAGTCAAAAATAAAATGATAGTTACATGCTTTTTCTGAAATAAACAGTAGTAAATGAAGGTTATCTAGATGCAGCAGGGGAGTGAAAGAATACTCAGGCCATTTTGTATTTCATGTTATAATTTTAAGACCTCTTGTAAGAAACTCAGGCTTGGCGTTTTCATTACATGTCAATACATTAAGACAATGTTTCTTTCATAATGCAAAGTTTACTCCTGTACAGGACCAAGGTAAGTTTTGCATACCTCAACATAAGCAGGACAGAAATGCAGTATAGGTTGCACTTTGGTTTTCTGAATAAAGTGAAATTCACTTGCTTTAGATTATCTCTAATCTCTTCCAGGAGAGAATAAATGAGTATGCCCCCTAAAGAAAAGAGCTCTGAATACTTCATGACTTTTTTCAAAAATCAACCAATTAATATCAAGATCAGAGCCATCCACTGAATGTGAATGTCCTAGAATAATTCAGATTTTGGATATTTTTGATGGGCAAGCAGCAGCTAATAGAAACATTACCATACCACCACAGAAAGGTGCACACCATGAAGTGTTTTGAGAAGTGCGTAGAGGGCTTCTCCTGGATATCTCACAGGTGAGGAGGAACAGAGCTTGAGTTGTGCCAAGACACAACATCTGAGAAACTTACCTCACTTTCATTGCTTGCTCAGGTCTCTCTTGTGTGAATGAAATTCCGAAAGGTGGTGAGAAATTGCAATCTTCAGCCCTAGTTAAATTTTTGAGTTACTGATTTCAAAATTCTGGAATCTTCTAAATTGTTGAATTTTGGAAGCAAAAAGACCCAGTAAAATTTCTTCTGTGCATTTTTTAAAAACCATCTTTACTTGGCATGTTAGTATTCTGTTAAACTATTGAAAAATCCTTAGATGATATATACCTAAATTATAAATATTTAGATATACATAAAGATAATAGGGTATGAGTGAAATCTGTATTTCATATTGCTGAGAAATGTGTTCAAGTTGGTTCTTTTGTGTATCAAATAGCCCTTAAAATGCGGGAGATTTTTGTGCACATCAATGGCAAGTTTGAGTTTTACATGAAAAGGTAAATAAACCTAAAATATTCACAAAGAAAATATGGACTGCCTAAAACTTCCAGGTCAGACTCTGGTGTTGTACAAGTGGCAGTTGTTTCACTCAAAGCAAAGTTAGTGTGATAGTAAACTGGCTCACACAGGACCRTATGTTGGCTCAGTATCTGAACTGACTTAAATAAGACCCAGATTTTCACGTGTGAGGGGCCAGCCTGCGCTCCTATTTGGTGCTGGCCTCCACAAGTTCCCAGCACATCTGCAGCTCCTCCGTCAGTGACTTTACGGAAATGCAGGTGTCAGAACTGAGCTCTGTGCATACTTCTCTCACTAAACTGTAATGAAATAATCTGAACTGAAAATGTATGGGACTAAGTCTCAGTTGCTGTCAGGTTATAYGGAGTACCACAAGCTGGGCTAATCTACAGTTTCTGAGGACCTGGCTCATAGTTTGAACTGACCTGTTACATCACAACACTTTAAGTTACTCGAACAATCCATGAAGAAATATCTCTATCCACAAGGATAACTTCTGAACAGCATTATAGCAGTTTAGTTCCAACTAATCTCGTTTTTATACTTCATTGCATGTTCTTCTTGATTATTGCATAGGTGAAGCTGCCATCCAAAGTCCTTGTAAAGCTGTCATTGCAGATCTGTCTTTAGCAGAGTAACTGCTCCTGATAATTTAACTTCAATTCTGACTTTTGTATGAGGCATTCCAACTGTCTACATTTTCATCTCAGCTAACTATGCTAGCTTTTTTTCCAAAGGAGCTCAGGATGTTACAAGGAGACTAATTCTTTAAAATTCTGACCACAGAGGAAGAACTGACACCCTGCAAGGTGAGGATTATTCTGAGCAGGTTTTGTGTCTGTGTACACTTATCTAGTCTTTCTTTCTTTCTTTCTAAGAAAGACTTTCTTTCTTCCAAGTGCAAATGTACTTAGAAACACTTAAAACATTATGAATAGTGAAGCAAGGTTAAGGCAAAAGAGATAGGCTCTGCATTCTCTGCACAGGAGGCAGGGGCATAAGTAAGGGCTAATTACCAAAAACCTTTCTAGCTAGTTCCACTAGTGTTACAATCATTAAACAGGTAAATAATGCCAAAATGGTGCTGCATGGTTCTGGTTACATATATTTGCAGAACATGATACATAAACCGGTAGCCTGTTTTCAAATTGGTCAGTGGTTTGTCTCAGATCGGGCTTTCACAGAGCTAAAGATAGCTTTTACCACTCTCCTTAACTTGCATTTCAGTTTCATTTGACTAACAGACATTTCTATTATATAGGTAGCAGTGCCACTCTATTGCTGGAGGTGTGGGCGTCACACAAAGCCCCACATTGCTTTCTGATGATGTATAAACATGGCAAAAGAGTCCTTCCTTAAATCTTGTAGGCACTACTCCATACTGTGAGGCCAAGGTAAGCTGGCATCTTGCAGGCTTGACCAAGGGCAAAAAAAAAGCATCATGTTTCACCGTAGAAGAGCTCTCCTAAGCTAAGAATGCAAATCAGTCCTAGGATGAAGGAAAAAGGGTGACTTGGAATAAAACAGAAATCACAGTCCTTTAAAAAAAAGGCTCCTCTGTAACCCTGTATAGAGTGGCAACAAAGTTTTGGTTTTCATTTCAATTTTTCCACAAAGTGGATTTAGTCTTGCATTTACATTAACTTAAAACTATTCCTAGGTGACTTCAGAAAATAATGAGAACACATCACTGTGCAAACACCAATGCTCTAAGAAGGCCCTGAGTCGCTCACGGGCAACTTTCCATCCCTGTGGGTAGATTGTGGGTTACAGCGCTTTGTCTGTCTTCCTTAATTAGATCACAAAACACCAGAGAGCGCTCTGCGCTGTTTTCTTACTGTCTGCAGATGCAATCCTGAGCAACTGATCATATTAAAAGCATTTAAAAATTGAATGAAGGTAATGGAAACATTGTTTATTCACTGTGAATATCCAGCTCTGGTAGTTGGAAAACTGCAAGGGAAGAATTGCCTTTGCTGATCATGTGCCTGATTTATTAATTAAATAGGTTTTCAGTCCTCACCATTTAATCAACAAAGACATTAAAATGTCCAGAAATGAAAGTGGAATGACTCGTTCCCAGGACTAGTTTTAATAGTCACAAATCAAATGTTTCCGACTTTTTGCTGAGCGCTTAACCAAGTAGAGTCAATCAGGCTTCATTTTAACAGATTATCCTTTAATGTAGAGTTATCCTTGATTTCATAATTTCCTTTATGTATCACTAGATGGTTCCCATATCACATAAAACTACGTTTACTTTAAAACTGATCTGTAGATATGCATGAAAGCACCTAATATGGATATGAAGTCTGACCATTCTTAATGCAAAGGGCGAGTCTTGTGAAATCTCTTTAGCAGCTGAAAGTCTTGAACCATTCCCTGAAGTAAGACAACTAGAACATCCACAAAATCACTTCTGCTGTCAATAAAATCACTGATAAACACTTGAGTTGGATTTGGAGCTTCTGAATAATAGATATGTAAAGCTACATATACAAACGATTTTTTTAGAAGACAAAAACAAATGCTCCTACTTAATTCATTCACATAGCTGGAGAAAGTATCCACTTAAACACGTAGACTAAGCAAATTGCTGAAGGGGATAATACAGTTTATTTTCAACTGTACTTATTATTTTTTCACCAGTAAATAGAGAAATAAGAAGAGATGAAAAATAATTATATTGCCTATGACAAAGATTGTGTTTCAAGGAGTGTGCAATGTGTACTGCTATGCGATTATATTATTTTAACTGGAAATAGAACCCACTTTTAAACTGACTGTGGTTAAAAGGAACTAACCTTAGCAAAACTGCCGCTTGGCATTCCAGGAAACGTTATGATTCCGTATGTTTGACCTCCGTTTTGTGGAGCTGTACATTCCTGTCCATGGTTTTAAAGGATAAAAAAAGAATTGATTTAAGAATCAATCTGTATTTTGACTCGTTTTTATACTTCAATTGCCTAGACTGGTTTATGCAGATATGTAAACAAAGCTGAACAGTATTATTTTTCTACTCAGTTTCACAAATGAGTTTTGTTGCGTGTGTAATTGAATTCAGTCCTTTTTCCTTAAGTGGTGTTCTCACTGTATTATCATTGGTGACCTCTCTTCTTAAAGCAGATCTTTCATTTCTTAACAAGGCCACAAAGAGGGACAAGACTAATCTGTCCAAAGATTAGCGCTGCTGGTGGAAGAATCAGCCAGGCTCGTCTACAGTAAGAGACAGTAATGGTCACAAGGCTCTTGTGTCTCCATATACAGAAGCGTATAGGTGAAAAGCTCAAGTTTTCTGCTGTTGAAGTCAGCCTTTCCAGCCCAGTCTGCAAGCCTCTGTTTTATGCACATTAAATGAGCCATGTAGAAACACTGAAGTGACAAAATTGCGCATTCACAGGGTGAATCAACTGAGGAAAACGGGAGCAAGGCAGCAGTATCTGACTTCCAGAGGCCAAGGAAAGGAAAAGCACAAGTTCTTTACAAAATGTCTTCCCACCTCGGTATAACGAAACGGATCGAGGCACCACCCCCGGTATTTCTGACAGGGTAACGAACAGAGGGAGAACTTTAAAGCAACGCCTATTTAAAAGGCGGACGGCGGAAACGGGCCAGGCCTGCGGGGCAGCAGCACCACCCCACCATGCCTCTCCCGCCAGGGGCCGGCCACTCCGGCCACCTCTGCCTCCAGAGCGACGGAAACCGCCGCACAGGCGCTGCCTGAAATGGCGGCCAACGGCCGCAACTGCCATAACAGCCCCCTGCACGCGCGGGGCGGAGCGGGGCGGCGGCTCTCGGGGGCCGCCCAGCGGCGGCTCCATGTCCGTTACCAGCACTGGGCCGAGCCGCCGCACAGCGGTGGCGGCTCCTGCCGCTGGCTTGGCATGTCCCGGCTGCCTCCGGGCATGCCGCGGAGCYGCAGCTCCCCCCGTCCTGGCGCCCCTGGGCGCGTTTTGCCTGCCCGCAGCCGCGTTGGGGTGCACAGGTGCGTTTGGGCAGGCAGCGCGGTAAGGGAGCATCTCCCTCGCTGTGCCTTCGCCCGGGYGCGAGGGGCGCGTTTCTCGCTCGTCCGCTGCTCTCCAGACTGGAAGTGCCTGGCGCTCGCTTAGGGCGCGTTTGTGCCGCAGTAGGCCGTTCGTGCRGTCAGGCCCTCCGAGGAAACGGTTTACATGCTGAGGAACCTTCACGGGCACAATTTAAAATTAAATAAGAACGTAGCGAGAGTGGCTCATAAAATTCCTGTTACGAGTCATATTTAACACTAAAATCTTGTGTGCTCGTGCAATTCTGTTCGCCAATGTTAAAAACATATTAATTAAGACTGCCTTCTGAAGCAAGACTCCAGCACGTGTTATACAGCTTCAGAAATTTCTTCTGATGATCTGTATCCTAATAGTGCAAACCACTTTTCTCAGGCAGTCATCTGCAGCTTTCCACAAACCATTTAAATCCTGTAATTCATATTCCTCACAGATCCATAGCAAGCTGCTAAAAACGCCACTGATTACCTCTACAAGCTACATTTAAAGTTATATCTTCTGCTAATGGCAAACTGCTATTATTTGCTAGCAAAACGCTCATAGGAATGCTATTGGTATTTTGCAAAATAAGAATATGTCTTACTGTAAGTATCTTTTTTGCCAGGACTTTGGTGAGCACATGCACACGTGGACCACAGTGAAGTGCTTAGTTACGTGAGAAATGTTTCCAAACTAGCACAGCTGAAGAAGCAAAGATAATCATGAAGCTACTTGTTTCAGTGATAGCACTGCTCCTTAAAATGAAGGTATTGTGACTATTTTAATAATATTTAGAATGCCACATTTATGTCTGTGTGCTGGATGCTTTCTTGAGCAGAAGAGTTTCTGTTTCTCATAACCAATTCTTCCTCAGTACAGTAAGATATAAAGTTGTAGGTGATCAGGCTGCAAAAGAGCCACCTCATGAAACTCTGCTTTTACCCTTTTTTGGTGAGTTTGCTGCTGTTTTTTTTTTTCAATTGTTATCATGTTATTCACAAGTACTGTTACAGTAGGATTTGCACAGAAGCAAAGATGGTAGAAAAAGGCTGGCAATTCAGGTGCCCTCTCTGTGTGCAGCAGAGGAGTGAATCAAAGAGGAAGCCTGAGGGAAGTACAGCTCTCACCTAAACTAAAGACAGACCTCAGGAGATCTATGTTCCAGGTTTAATAAGGACTTAAAGAATAAACTCTGAGTGAACCTCCTCCATACTCTGATGGGTATAAGCCAGATGATAGACAGATCAAGGTCAGTAAAGGGGACCTACTCACAAAACTAGATGGGGGAATCTACCCTGAACAGAAGACTTCTTTTTTTCCCCCTCTTAGCCCCTCTTATCCACCAGAAAAAGAGGTGGCTACAAATAAAAATGTTGCTCAACAGAATCACCTGAGTGCAAAAGCAAAGAAGGATTTATAGATAAAGCCTGTGATTGTGGTGCCTGGGTGTTCTRTGCTCACATCTGTGCCTCCTAACCAATCACTTTGACAGCAAATGGTTTGAGCTAGGTGTGGTGGATTAAGTAGATTGACTACTGCATTATAAAGGTGATGTTCTGCAGCAGAGCTGACTTCTTTTAGGACTAAAGGCTAGAAAAAAAATACATTATTATTGCTAGAAAAAAAGCTTTTTGCTTTGAGAAGTTAATTTAGGCTTTCAGTCATTTCTTTTTTTTTCTTGAAATTAGGTTGGAGGAAGTGCTTGGGGTTTAATTTTAAGGTCTAAATTAAGGGAGGTTTTAAGGGTGTTTTTTGGTGTGTGTGGTTTTTTTTTTTTTTCTTTCTTCTTCCTCTTGATTTCCTATAGCCTAGGATGATAGAGGACTGATACTAGGGTCAGCTTGGATATTGTAAGGCTATGCATGCCTGTCTTCCTCCATCCTATGTCTCTCTCATTTATAACTTTTTCTACTATTTCTTTCTTTATTCAGAAGACTCTGCAGGGTAGTGGGAAGAGAGGAAATAAGGCTTCTCTCTGACAGTTGAAACAAAATTCTGGAGTTGCATTATGTCCCCCTGCTTACTTTCAGTATTTTATGTAGAACCTCCATTTAGCCTTCTTAGTATTTCTCATACAGTATCTAGTGCTACCGTTCTTTTTCTCTGTGTTGTACTTGATAGTTTGCTGCTATTCTTCTAAAAATAGTGCTGCCATTCTAGGCTGTGATTTACATTAGTGATAACAGACATGACAGCTGTGCAGAACTTAAAAATGAACGTGGTTCTGGTTTTGGCCAAGCCTCCAGGGAACCCGGAGGGCCCCGGTGTTGGTTCAGGCACCAGGAAAGCAGCCCCYGGCAGAGGTCTCTGTGCTGCGGTGGCCGAAGCGTCACTGGGAGCTCCCTGGAGGACGTCCGGGTGCGGTGACTTGCCTGCTGACTGCATGAATTCACTTATTCAAACTCGAACCGCGGAGATGGTTCCCTGCCAAGCCACTGCTATTYGGAGAGTTGACGTTGTAGCAGTAATTTGCTAAGGAAGAATTTTATGGAAAGCTACAGTTTACGGACATCAGTTTTCCTCTTTGCAGCTGGCAGGGTGAGGAAGGTTGATGCTAATGCAGTGAACAACGCGTGACCGAGGCGGGCCTCTGTGAGGGGGGGAAGAACTGATTGAGATGTCAGGCAAGCCCTGCATGTAGAGGGGAACCTGGGTGAAGGGAGAGCTTGCCTTTCCCCTTTGAGCTGTGCTTTCTCTGTGACCTTTCCAGAGCACTGCAGAGACTAGATGCTTTTTGTTTGCCATTCACTGTTAACAGTCTGTATTGTACTATCAGACATAACAAATTCTGGAGCCAACCTCCATAAGGTACGCTTTGCTTTGGGAGCTTTCTCAGTTTGAACTGAATAGCATTTATAGATTTATGGGTGATAATTCTCACTGTAAATGTGAACCAACACAGTGTGTGTAGATGTAATTTTTTTTTCTTAATTTCAAATCAAATGACCCTTTCATTCCTACCCAGTTAGTTGAGCCAATATAGATGAAATTCTCTAACATACAGCTTTCCCTTCCATGAGTTAAATGGATTCATCGCTCCTAGAAAGCTACTGCTAACTATTGCTATACTGGGCTATTAATTCCTTTCCTCAAGAAGTTTCTATTTTTATGTGGCCACAATAGCCTGAAGTAATTTCAGTCCTGGTACTACTTGAAGCCTTTTGGTTTAGCACTCTGATGCTGAATTTACAGCTTCTACTAATGTCTTACAAACACTGGAAAGAAATAACAATGCAGAGAGGGGAATTTAATAAACCTCATCAGAGCAGTAGTTCAGGATACCCTAATACACTACTATTTCCATTTACCTATATAATCACATCAGGGTAAGGCTTACTTGAGAAGAGGAAGAAAGGGATCATTATAGGTATATTATGGATTTCTTTTAGATGCTAAAAAGATATACCATTTACTTTATCTGGTTGATGATAGAAAAATAAAATGTGCATTAAGTCATCATCTTAAGTCAGAGAGACTGCTTGGAGTCCAAAATTTACAATGCCAAAGGTTGAATTTCTCCTTTTTATATTTTTAGAATTGTAAAATGTTAGGCTGCTATTGTACGCAAGAAGCGGCATTAGCGAAGGATGGAAATTGCAGAAGTATTTGCCCTTTGTCTTATAATTTGTTTTTTAGGCTGACAAAAATCTACCTCATGCAATGTATGAGAGGGAAATAGGAGGAACTGAGATAGGGATTTGTTACCTGAGAGTGTGATGAAAGGTATCTCTCATGAAACCAAACAGGAGAGATTTTCATGATTTATTATGGATTAAATATCACTTTAATCAAGAAGATGCCTTAAGTAGCCAGTTCAATCATTGTCATCAACTCATCAGAGTGATTGAAACCATCATTACTTTAGCAACTGATTATCAAGAGCTGGAGGTGGTCTTGCCACTAATATGGGAGCTGCTCATTAGAAGGGTGTCTGAGGTCCCTGATGGTATCTATGCATAATCTGCCCTGGCATTTTGCTGAGTTTTGCTGGAGTGTGTGTGTGTGTTTTTCTCCCAAGATTAAACTTTGTTCAGTGTAATTCAAATTAATTACTATGTTGTATTGCAAATAACTAAGTATTTATGCATGAAGCTTGTTGATAAAAGCAGAGTGCAGAAAGCTGTTTGATTGCTTCTTGGGCTTTATAATCAGAGGCAAACAAATCATTAACTATTTAAACACAGTTAAAATATATCTTTATTTCACAAACATGAGGTCTGTGTCTCAGGGTGTGCCTCCAGGCTGTGTCAGTCTCGGTTGGCTCGGCCAATACCAAGAGAACTGTAGCAGTGTCAGATAAATAAAAGGAAGTTTGAGATCAGGCAACTTACTGTAACTGTGTTTGTCTTCTTGGGGTACAGCCTCTCATTTCAACTTCCTTTTGTAGCTAAAACAAATCTTGGGTAAGATCTCAGAATGCAATCCAACAATATAGGAGATTGGATTATTTCTGCTGGAAACCTAATTACAGTTTTGCGGGGTTGCTTTTTAACCAAACCAGTCTTTCTGGGCAGTGTGCTACAACAACACTGAACCCAAAAAGCAGTGAGTGGCAGAGTTGAGAAACCTGTGTCTGCTTTCAGGAAGGCTAAGATGCTGGTTAAAACCTGGCAACCAGGAGACATGTCATAAGAAGGGCTTGAAATTTCTGGAGGAAACTAAAAAGCTGCATCTAAACAAAGCAAAACCGCAAGGCAATACATGTGTGAATGGACAGGTTGATGACCTGTGGTCAGACAGGAAAAATAATCTTGGACAAGATCAACAAAACGACAGAGTCAGTTTGGAAGTTAAGATATGAAGTTCTCCATCTGGAATAACAAGATAAATTGGCTGGAAACGTGRATCGTGTGGAGTTTGCTCCTAGGATAATAGGGGCAGATAAAGGGAAATAGGAAAGTTGCTGTTTAGCTGCTTAGAATGGGCTGTGAGGTACCAACAGTGGCAAAGCCTCAAGGCGCTTTAGGAAGTGTAAAAATGAGTCTGAAAAGCAGTTAAAATAACAGTAAACTATACTGCAGGTTACTTGCAGAGATGAGGAATACAGACAGCTAGAGACCTTGGGTAGTGGGTTTTTTATGTAGAACTGACAAAGATATCCAGTTATCCCTGGCTAGGTGAAAAGCTGCCCTCTTTTTCTGTTTTTCAGGTTGTTCCCCCCCACCCCCCCATTTAACAACATGGTCCTAACACAGAATTGGGAAGTTGATCAAATACTAGCAGCCAAATTAGTAATCTGCCAGATTACTATCTCAAATCAGTCAAATCATCCAGATTTGCTAATGGGAGAGGGAATTGTTCTGAACAGCAGCCTTACAGAAGAAGCAGCAAATGCAATTAAGGAAGATGGCACCCAGCAATGCATAGAGAAATGCACGGGATTTTAATCTGGTTGCAGAACGCATGGTGAGGGGAGGAAAATCAGTTTCTTATGTGAAGATAATGAATTTGAAACTAAAGAAAACTTTTTAAAGGAATACTGAACTGAGGAAAAGTGACCTGAAAAGGATACTTTGTGAATGTGAGGGAAGTAAGGATAAAGGATTTGGAAGGGTTTCAAGAAAGCCACTTACTCAGACTGGGGAACAAGAAGTGGCTCCCCTACCTTCTTTCTTATATCAGAAACCATGTGCTTGTTTTGTCTTTTTGAAGCATGTGGGAGACTGYTGGAGACTTCTTTTTAATATGATATGTACTAATTTAGAGCAGTAATCTATTCTCATTTAGGGATAGCAATACTCATGTCAATCCCACGTCACAAGGGGTAGATTCCTAAGATAAGTTTTCTGAGGCTTACACTGCAAACTTTCTGCTTGTCCTTTTTTTTCCCCTGTGAGATTGCCCTGCGCATGCTTGCCCCCTGCCCAAACCACCTCAGGGATAAATAAATCGAGCCTTTCCCTTCAAAATGATTTACTTACTTATTTTTTTGCTATACATGCTTCCTCAGCTGTAATGGTTTCTTCCCAATATAAACGCTTCCAGGGCCTTTCTGGTCCTTTAGTTCAAGCATGGCATATCTGACCCACACATAATCATCGCTGGGGTGTTGTATCTATCAGATGCTGTGGTCTGTCTTGAGTTTCTGTTTTCATTATTACTAGAGTATTTCTCAGAGTATTGGATGCTCCAAGCATTCACCAGTGGCTTCTTGTTGCTTTAGTAAAATATTTCATGGGACTGAATGGAGCTCCTCCAAAAAAAGCAGTATTCTCCACCATCATAGGATACAGAGAAATAATAATTTTGAAGCCAGAGTTGACATATGGGATTTCATCAGGCTTCCCCCACTTGCACAGATGTATTTCTTTGGTTGCGTATAGAGCCGTGCTGTCATTCCACCTTTTTGTTCTACAGACCGAGCAGGACAGCAGCGATGGTGGTGTTTCGCGATGCCTCCTAGCACCCTGCTGCGACTGCGTTGTGTGCACACTGTGTATTTGATCCTAATGTAACCCTGCCTTTACAGCACTCTGTTGGTGCTAGCAGACCTGCTCTCAAGTTATGCTAGTGTGAATCAGGTTTGTTACTGCTCATGTACATAGGAAAGTTCAAGTCAAATTTCCATTCCATGCTTTGGGCAGATAACCTTTAGCACCACAGGAACATTCCTGCTGTGGCTACTTCTTCACAACTTATGCTGAAATTATTTTTATTACTCCTCATTAGCAACAATTTTTCTTTTTTGTGCTTACCTTTGTTTCCTTCTCTGCAGGTAGGCTTTACAATCYTCTTTTCACTGGGGCGTTGCTATTTTGTCTAAAAGGAGAATTTGGTACAATTAGCGGGCTTTTTTATGGTAGTAACATTGTTCTGAGAGGGTATTTTGGAATATCTGTGACCYTGGCAATTGCTGAGGCCAAGCAGCAGCACCTGTGACTTTCAGGAGAGGAGACACCTGCTGTAGACAGCTCATATGGGGAGCTGGAGCCAAGCTTGGCAAGTGCGGGGTGGCAGGCCAGGCTGAGGACACTCACCTAAAACAGGGAGTCCAAGTCCTGCCCCATGCAGGAGGACAGTTAAACCTGCTAAATGTAGCAAATAACCATGGCAGCAGACTGTGAGAGTACCAAAAGTGGTAGCAAAACAAATCTGACTATTTCCAGTGGCTTTTTGGCTGAAGATAATCTTTTGTGTGTGTTAGCAGCCGATCCCAGCTCTGACAGTGAGAGCTGTGCTACCACTCACACACTCAAAGCAGTTTGTTGTAGCCCATGCTGACGGGAACCCGAATCCTCCTTGTGTGTGTGTTGCCAAAACTGTGGCAAATAGCGAGTTACTGTAGGCCCAAGAAGTTCCCCACTCTTTCTTAATTCTCTTTTGATTAGTAATATTGCAGTGTGTTCCCCAGATCAGTGCTTATGGGCAGCACTGAACAGGACAAGTACTGGGCAGATCAGCTAAATTTTTGAAGTGTGACAGACAGCTTTCAAAGCAAAGGGAGAATATGGTGGTGTTGTCTTACCTGTGCCAGAAGAAAGAATTCAATTGATGAAGATGCTACTTCAACTTCTGTGCATCTGCTTTGTTCATATTTTTCCAACCTACCTTCCTTCTAGGGTTTTTTTTATTATCTGTTTTAGTCGATCTAATTTTGTGTTCAAAATGAACAGATGGAAAGGGGCATGCTATTCCCTAACATGTTCTAAGCTACATCAGCCTAGTGACTTTAAGTGTCAATGTAAAGCAATAGCTGAAGTCAGAATCGAAAACAATTGCCATATCTAACACAAATGATGTGTCTCAACCTGTTAATAGAGTAAGTATATATTAACTTCCCACCAACATGGCAAAAATTCAGAAAGTTCACGTATATGCTGTCTTGTTGACCAATTTAAAGAGTAAAAGTGCAGTTAGTTGCTTCTGTAGGTTGGTGCAAAAATAATCAGTGCCTTTGTAACAAGAATATTTTTGTAGAAGGTGTCAAAATTAACAAAACATCTGGAAGCAAATCTACTTTTAATTACAATAGAAATTCTTTTGAAAAAAAAAATTAGTCCCAAACACTTGTAAACAGCATTATGGTAAATTAAATTAGACTTCTTTAAAGACTGTTAAGATTCAGAAGGCTATGGAATGATTTGGGTTGGATCATTTTTAGCATCATTCATACTGTTTTCCATCTTGGATGTACATTTTTAAATAAGTCGTCATCCTTTTCTCTAAGGAAAGACAGCAAGTGTAACTAGATACCAGATAATGCAAGCAAATCTCCGGGTAATGTCTCCAGTAGTTGCAGTAAATAGGGCCGAGAGGGACATCAAGAAACCAAAGTAATGTCAACTCTTCTGTGTCACTTTGGGTGTTTGTCTAACCTCTGCTTTAGAACTTGCAAAATTTCCCTGGGCAACTTCTTATCGTTTCAAATTCTAATCCTGTATTGCATTTGCTGCAACTTAAGCCAATTACTTAATTTGGTTTCTTCATCGTTAATGTGCAGGCTAGGTTATTCTTTTTCATTTTTGTTTGTAGCTCTGTGAGTGTTTGAAGCCCGCGTTATATATCTCATCTCAGTCTTTTCGGCCTTGGGTGCATCAGCCTTCCCAGGGACTGCATTCTGGCGCTGTCTCTCGTTACGACTCTTTCAGACTCTTTGCAATGAGCCCCATCTTCTCTGAAATGTGGTGCCTAAACTGAACCTGGTAGTCCAGCCAAAACCCTACCTCTGCAACGTAGAGCAGAAAAATCACTTCAGGTGCCTGGTAGCTGATACTCTGTCTTTGTACATTCCAGTAATTTTAGCTCTGCCCCCTCCCCCTCTTTTTTTTTTTTGTACCAACATGCTCCTATTCAGCTTGTGATCTTTTCTACCCTCACACTTTTACCTAATATTGGTTTTACTTTTCTATCCCTTCAACAAGTGCAGAATGTTGCCTTTTTTCCTTTTGTCTAGCCACTTCTCCAGTTTACTGAAATCATTTTGAATTCTAATCTCCTACCTATCAGTCTGCTTGCATCTTCTCCCAGCTCTGTAAGGTCACTCAGCTCTTCATCAGCTCCATAAAAATAAGTTAAATAAAAGTACAAGGGCTGAGGAAGACTTCTGCAGAAGCTTAGTACCTCCACCAATTTTGATAATGAAAATTTGGTAATTATTGAGTGCAGTCTTTTACTATCAGTTCTTCCTCCATGTTGGTTTCCTCCATCATGGTTTGATTTAGCTCCCGTTTTCTCTTTGTATTATCTGAAAGGGTACCAAAAGTTTTTATTGTGATCAAGATGCAATTTCTCTTGGGACTTCCCTATCCACAAGGCCCACTATCCTGTCACAGAAGGAAATCAGGCTGGTTTGGTACAGTTTGCTTTTGATAAACCCGCATTTGTTTTAAGTACCTGTGGACTCCTGGAAAACATAATCCAAATGAATTGGATAAGTGAACTCAAAGTGCAAGAATTCTCTTGTTTTCTTCCATGTTCCCCAAAATAGTTTATTTGTGCTGGTATTTTTTAGTGAATGAGATTTGCTGGTTCGCCTAGCTCTCCTTTCTCCCCCTGTCCCTGAGGCACTCTGCTTGATCTTTCCCAGTATTGCCAGACTGGACATGAGCTCTTGAATGTAGTGTAATTAAGTTTGGAGAGCAGAAATTGACTGAAGCCATGTCCTCTAAGACAAATCCCATAAAGCCAAAAAGGAAAGTATTTGCAAAGGCGTGAATTCAGAGGGCTAACATACCCAAACGGTAGCAACTAGTGAGGGTTATGACATGCATGGACGCAGAAACAGGACTATGCAGCAGCCAGTGCCTGGGAGCCCATAGGGAAATATTGCTGATAAAACAGAGGCAGAGTTTGGCTTACTGAAAGGTCACTCTGTTGTATGCTGTAATAAATCATTTAGTTTTATTTATTTTATTTACAGATCAAACTAAATAAAGCAATGCTTTGTCCAACAGATCAGAGCAAATGTTCTGGTAGGAGTGAGCTGTCTACTAAAAGTCAGTGCTAACAACGTTCATGATACCTATTGACTGTTTGTCAGAGAACATTTTTCCAAAATGCTGCTGGGATGGATAATTCTATTGTTACACTTAAACCAGGTGCTGAGACTTGTATGCTTTCTGGCATAAACACGTTTAAACTCTAGACAGTATTGTAAGAAACAAACAGTGTGCTATTGAAGAGAACAATTTAAAGTATGGGTTTCATGGAATTCAAAAACCAGATACACTAAACAATAATGATAGTCCATGCATGTATTTTAGGGTGCAAAGAGCATGTTTGCRTGGGTACCCAACAAAAGTTATTCCAAATTAATTAAAAATGTGAATTCCACATACATTAATGTCCCCTTTGGGGAGGGAGGGGGCTTCCAGTTAAGAAATAAAGTGGTTTTACTTCATTTCTAATGCCTGCTTCTCACAGCAATCACTATTCAACTAGTTCAAGATGACAGATTTGTTAGACATTTAAAATGTTTATATAAGGATTAATGACTAAACACAATCTTAGCCTGAGCTGTGTCTTTCACAGACTTTTCAGCATTGTGATATGATAAAACTAAGTTCCAAGAAATAAATAAATTTTCATGTCTCAGGATAKCTGGTGTGTAGTATGCTTTTGAAAAGGTATAGTAAATGCAAAAATCTAGGTTTTTCACACTAAAGTAGCCTGAGGGGAAAATCAGCAATGGCAATRATAAAAGAATCATACTGTGCATCATCTAAGCACTCTCAAGGTTGACCAGGGAGATGTTATGTGCTTGAGATATTACTATAGAGTTCTGGAACTGGGAAAGAATGAATGCTTGTGTCATGATCATACCTGAATGGACAGGAGTATGATCGCCTCCTTTGCTTCAATCAGTAGGAAATCACTGAGTCACGCTGCTAAAAAATGATCTTATTATTTGGTTAATGGATTCTAGAAAACAGTAATGATGAATATGTCCAGTTGACACAGATTCTTGTGAAACACTGGGACAAACTTTGGGTTATGCCTATTACAGCACCAAGCATTTTTTTTCATCAGATATTTTAGATCTCTCATCATGTGTGTTTGATTTTTATATCACATCCCCTTTTGATACAGTTTGGTTGTATATGTTCCTACTGATTTCCTTTAAACATTTGGAGTAGGCAAAAACCCATGAAAATGTTTTTTCCTGAGAAGAAATACTAACCATCATTAGCTTCCCAAAATATATAGACTTTTCATAGCACTGTGAGGAGAGAGCATACAGTGAAGTACTGCAGCTCAGATATGGATATGAACAGGTTACATCTCAGACTGCAGAGAAAGTCTGCAGAGAAAGACTGATGAAGTTACTGAAACTGCCTGAGATTTACAGCTTCAGTTTTCGCAGCTGAAGTAAGATAATTTTTTGGTTCTTCCCACCTCTCCTTTTAGGAAGCTTTCTATCTAGAGCATAGCACTTAATGCCTGTTGGCAAAATTGCATGAGAGGAGCTCGAATGTCAAGGGAAGCAAAATCAGAGGAGAAAAAAGTGACATGAAAGAAAAAAATACAAAGAACATGCATAGAAAAGTTTATACATAGAAGCCCCCCCAGCATTTATATGTTTTTCTACAATAGTTAAATTATTTCAGCAGTTTGGCAGATGACAATTACCTGTTCTTTCCCTACCAAGGCAAAAATCTTCTGGATTCAAAGTATATGTTTCTTTTCCTAATTTCTCACTTCTGTGAGACTTCTGAGTGGTAGTAATATTTTGATATATTCTTAGTTAAATCTTATTACATTCTATTTCAGTTTCAAATTTTACTGTGTTTAATGGTGATTTGCAATTCACTGTTCATGCTTAAATTGTTGCTTATGCATATAATTTACATGGTCACTATCAAAAGTTAAACTCAGAGACTTGGTAATGTTACTTTGAAAAAAGCCCCAGGAAAGATTTTCTTTTAAAGTTCAAATACTATTTGGTTCACAATGCAAGCTGAAAAGAAACCAGAAACATTAGATGAAATTACAGATCTGTGTTCTTTTCTTGTGATAAAAATGCTATGCATTTTGATCAGCATTTTTCCTTTGGACTGTCAGCTGAAGGAATGGGGAAAGGACTAATACAGATTGTAAAAAAAGAGGCAGAGTCCTCATCTCTGTATGTACACGCTTTCAGTCATTAATTAAACAGTGAAATGTGAGAAAACTTAGCCAGCCCACAGTGGGGTACACGTATCTACATTAGCTGTTTGCAAAGCTGTTGGTGTAAAAGATGGTTAAAAATAGTATTTGGAGAAAAGTTATTTGAGACAACTGAAGTTACTCATAATAGACCAAGAGTAAGGTATATGATCAACATACCTAAACTCTTCTATTTGCAATTGGATTAGCATAGTTGGAACGATCTGCTGTATCTAGGACTAACACAAATGTATTGAGGAAAGAATGAATTGCAATAATGCTCAGATGGCCTCTTGGACAAAACTAGCTCCATCCGACTTTTCTGTCTAATGCGTAATGTTTGACTTCAGTGTGCCTCCATCTGACTTCAAGAATTTTTACAAAAAAATGTAYGTTGTGTTATACCATACAGAAATAAAAATTTCAGGAAATGAGATGGATCTTTACAGTCAGAGCTTTGCATTGCTTTTTAATCTCTGTAGAAAGCTGCAGTTATAGGGGAAAAATGTCATTCCAAGAATTAAATAATTAAACTCCATTCTTTGGAGTTTTCTCCTCTGTGCTTTCTCAAGAAATGCTGAATGCCATTAAGTGCCTACAGTGTAAGGCAGTTCTCCAGGAAGAAGTATTTCTGCTAAACCATTATGAGTATTTTACAGAGCAGTTGACTTCAGTTGTGCGTTCTTTTCCACTGTGCACATTTGCATTTTATGGATTCTGTAGAAATAAGGGAAAGCATTAATTTAAAAGAGAAAGTCCTATTTTATCTTATCTTGAAGACCAGTATTGCCATTTAAATACTATGGTGACAAAAATGCAGCCATTGGGATTTCTGGGTAAAATATGTCCAGCAGAGATGAGCAAAAAAGGTCTATTATCTAAAAAATGCCTGTGAGAATTTTGGGGTCTCCCTACACAAGGCACCTCAACCAGTGTATGTTTTCAGTGGAGTGACATCTTTCTTCTGTGTCACAAGAAGCCGTGAGCACATCTGTCCTTGGTGGGTAAACACAGCTATCCTTAGTGACTTCCAAATCTGTGAATCAGCACTGTGAAGCAGGAAGTTGTCATATATTTGTTCATTGATTTGGATACTGATTATATGTTCCTTACGTTTCAGCTGGCTCAATGCAATTTGACTTCATTATATGGAATGATGTTTTTATATTTATTATAATGGCTTGCTTAAGAAAGTAACTGTACTAGTGCCTCCCAGGGCTGATATTTTTCTGATTTTTATGAAGACAAACTGTGTTGTTTGGTATACATCAACTAAATGCAGAGGAAAAAATCACTTGGGAAAACCTTGTTGGATTTTGGCTAGAGGCCAATTTCAAACATTTTATGGTTGCAAATTTGTTGCCCAGAATCAAAGAAACAGTAGGCAGAACATCCAGAAGCATAATAAATTAACCTCTGTGAAATTCCATCTGGAGAGTCTCTATGTGCAAGGAGAAAGGCAACCTCGGAAAGGTCACTTTCCTTTGAAGCTTCTCTAGAGTACATCTTCAATGCCGTGTAGCTGTGACTTCTTTCTGGACAGTAAAGAAGGCACAGGCTCAATATTTTTAGGGAGAAGAAGATGTAATTAAAATAACATCAGGATGCCACTTGCATTAAGAGGTGTCTGTAAATATTCTACTGAGACATGGATTAAGGCATTACTTGATGTGAGTAATGATAGAGCTAGCATGTGAAAGTGGGGAAGAATGATGGTTATTCTCTGGCTCTTCAAAAATGGAGCAGCTCTGAAAGCGGGAATGTGGACTCCTTCCTTCTGCAACAGGCAGTATGACTGAACAGCAGAACAAAAGCCAGGCTCAAAACATTTGTGCAAATTTATATAAAGAGGCACTTAGGTAAAAATATGCAAGAAAATTGAATAGCTTACTAAAAGCTCCTTTTTTTCCCCCCTTTTAACAAATGTGCTTAGTAATAGGTTGATTTTGACTTCTAAAGGAATTTCTGTCAAATCTAATTACCAGGGAAAACTACAGCTGAGAAGGTATCAAAGGTCTGTTTGCAGAAGTCAGGCTTTAGAGCACTTGTAGATGGAAGATGTTTGCTGAGTTTCTTTGCATGTCATTTCATGTTTCTTTTGTTTGTTTAAAAACAAGAATACTCTAGCAGTTTCTTTTTAAGCAAGTCTATGGCAGGCAGCTTCATTGTATTTATTTGTTTTTGTCTTTTTGGTTGAAAAGATAGGCAGGACAGTGAAACAAAGCAGAGATGAAACTGTCAAAGTGAAAACCTCTTAAATAATAAAATTTATTGACTAGATAATTCTCTTTGATACTTTTGCTTTTCATATATTCAGCTGTTTTCACTTAAGACAGTGCTGCCTAAATACAGGGAAATTATTTGTCTTTATATTGTTAAACTGAAAGAAGCAGTACATTAACAGAAAATCAGGTTTGAAAGCATGTCAAAAATATTTTGAATGCAGTAATGAAAGCAAATGCAGTTATGAAAGCAAATGCATTCCTTGCAAATATCTGAAGACTATCTCATTTTATTAATATTCAAGTTAAAGCTGGGATAGTATCAAAAAATGTATATTGATTGTGAGTTTGGGGGGGGGTTTTGCATGGCGTGTATATCACATGTTGAATGTGTCCTTTCTGTTCATGAGTCTGAGGACTTTGGTATTATTTGTATATGTAGGTCAAATATTGATGGCACTTCAGGGGAGAATCTGTTCTAATGTCTGTGTAAACCATCACAACATTGAGTTCTGGCTGATGAACTGGTCATTATTTTAAGCATAGGGAGAAAAGGAGATGAAATAGATTTATTTCATCTTTTTTGGAATGCTTAGTAGCCCACAATTCAAATATTAACCTCATAGTCAAGGGAGAATTAAATGTCATTGCTTCAATTTAAGAGGAATGACCCACAGAATTCAGATTAATGAGGATGCCTGGATAGCTTCCAGCTCTCCCTGCAGGCTGTAATCATTCCTACTAATGAGCCAAGCATACAGGTACATTGGCTGAGCAGAAAAGGTGGGTAGCATTTGCAGGAAATCAGGTGTTAATTAAGAAAAGGAATTGGTTTCTTGTGTTTGGGAGCCACAACCACAATGTTTCCATCACTGTTGCAGCCATTGAAAGTGCTGTTCAGATGATTGCAGAGAAACCACACCACGTTTGCTTCAAGAGCTGGAAGCAGGAACTTTAATCCATTTCGGTTATGTTTCTAGGTACAGTTCCCCCAGGGAAAATGGCAAGTCACGTTACTATTGTATCCTCACCCAGTTCTCATCCCCTGGCCTTGGCTACGTGCTGTTGGGATGCTCTTAGCACCCCTGAGCACTTCCGTTGGCTCCACTGGGGTCGTCCAGGGCTTTGGACATGCAGAGGAGGGCAACAGGCCCCCTTTGTGCAGGGGCATCTACATGCACTCTGTACCAGTGCAGAGAGCAGAAGGGGTTTCCACCCATCCCATTGTACTGGATTAGTGTCAACTCAAACAGAACAGCTAAAAACCTGCTGTTGTATTCAATAGCTTGTGAATTATAGTCTTTTTCTTTGAGAAAAGGGAAAAAAAAAACATTTAATTCAGCCCCTAAATGTCTGCATGCATCACCTTGCACAGGCATCRCATTCTGTTCTCCTCTGAAACGTAAGTGAGATTTGCTGAGGTTCAAAGTTGCAGTGGGATGACTCATTCGTCTACAAAATACATGGTGGTGTTTTTGCCTGGTAGCGTCAGTACAGTGATGCAGTTGAACAGGATACATGACAGAGCAGGAGGCAGGATCTATTGCTTATACTTCAAGATGTAAATCAGTCAAAGATAACTTCAGGTAAGAAAGAAATTTCCTCTCTGTGTATTTAATGCCTAGCTATAAATTCATGGAGGACTCTTTCCCTTTCACACAGCAATACTGACTAATGTGCCTGTTTCCTCTATACAAGCGTGCATATATGAGTTTGTTTTGCCCACAGGAAGCATGCTCAGAATCTTTTCCCCAGATGAGGCCTCCCTTCTCCTAAGACTTTTTTCCATGTACAGATACATTTTTAAAGATTTCAGAGGGTGATGTTGCTGTTAAAACAGCTCTATTAAATGTTCACCCCAGACTGTCATGAAACAGCATCCTGTAGGATCCAAAGTTTCACGAGATTATTTCATTTAAATATATATATATATATAGGTATATGTATGTGTGTATTGTGGCATCTTCTCCCTTGTCACAGGCCATTAACATGGTAAACACCATGAGAAGGACTGTCTAGTTAGAGCTGAGTTCAGGTCACTTGCTTCATTTCCTAGGTAGTACAGCTCCACACTTAAAACACATCTGTCCTACTTATCTTTTAAGCTTTGAAAGAATTTTATTTTAGGCTCTGTGTAAACATATGCAAAAGCTTGCTGCCCTCTTAAAAGGAACTGTTCTTTTAAGAAGGTGAGAAACATTAGAAGGCTCTAATTACACCAGCACAAATCATCAGTGCTTGTATACTAAACTGTATTAAAATGTATTTTGTGTTGGTTCACTTTCAAAGCAAGATAACAACCCTAGGGGAAAGGGGTTTTTTAATCAATTAATTTAAAATTGATATGTCTCCAGTGCAAACCTCCTTCYAAGGCAGTCTGGATAAGAAGAAATTCATCCTTCTTGCTTCCARACTCTCAGTAAGCAGAGTAAAGGCCAAATATCAGTCATTGATATTCCCTGCTGTTGCTCCTGCAGGCAGCTTGTAAAGAGGCTAGAAAARCTATTTAATTTCAGTGTCCTGTAGCAGCTTTATAATAAGCTATCTGCTTCTGTAATAATTTACTGTTTTAATTTTATTATGTTGTTCAGGATAAAAAGATAAAAAATAAAAATCCTTCAGGTGTATTTTCCATTGCATTTAGTACTTAGTTCTGTTAAAGCTGGGGGACAGGACAGGAGAGAGTTGACACAATACCAAAAAAAACTTACTGAACTTAGTCTTTCTSGCTTGGGACAGTATCTTGGGAGGGGGTGACCCTGTGCAGCTGTTATTCCTGTGCTCCTGGCAGGCCTGTGGAGGATTAGACCAGATGCCAAGGTAAGATAGCTCTGATTTTCTACCCCACCCCTCTGCCCCCACGGACAGTGCTGAAAGTGGGGAGCAATAGGTCCTCTGACCAAGTGAGAGCTTCACAAATTAGTATCCCCTGATACTGAGATGCCTGGTGTCTACCATGCAAACACCAGTTTTGAAGCTTGCACAATTAGTGTGCGATTAATTTATCCACAGCTCCAGAGCAGCAACAAATGCAGACCAAAGAGAGTTAAAAATTTTGGTGACATGCATGGCACTAAAAATAACTTCCTACAGCATGTGAAATATGTGCAGTAGAAGCAAAACCGTGGCGTAAGCTATCATTAGCAGATTCTGGAAAGGGTCTTTATAATTATATAGCGGTAGCTTGGTAAGGTGTAGCGATGCTACTTCAGGTTGCTCAGAGTGAGACAGTAAGAAACAGGATGACATTACGCTAGTGCTTAATGTTCTGGGGCTTTTTCTTGGACCTCTTCCACCATAGTACTGGCCCAGTTTGACTGTGAGGGGAGCTAACAAGTGTACAGCCTGAGGTGATGTGGTTACTGCTAAAAGACTCAATCCCTTCTGGGATGCAGCAGGATTTCGGGATGCTGCTGTAATTGTCATGCTATTTATCCATAAACTGCTACTTCATGATGGGATGTTTATTCACAGGGTAGTAAAGCTGTAAGGAGAAAGTAACAATGGAATGAATTGCTGCTCAGTTCATTAGCATTATAATGTTCAAAAATACTAAGAGGAGGATTCAGCACTGGCTGCAGAATTTAGTTATCAGTGTGTCAGTTCATTCCCAAATGCCTCTTACATCTCTTACGAGTTACTTTTGTCCAGCTGTTTCCTGCATATCCAACTTGAACACCCAGCAATGAAAGCAAAATTCAGTGAATTAGCAGCACGCTCCTGGGACTCACCTCTTTGACTTGTTCATGTAAAGGGTTCTTCTAAAGGCATGCAGATGGGGGAAAAGGCCAAAGTAGGTATGGGAGGATATTGAATGCCTTTTACTAAAGCTGAGAAAATCATTGCTGGTGAGCCACGCAAGACGTTGTTTCCTTTTGTAAATTGGTTTTGGGACACTCAAAGATTATTTATTTGCAGCTGTGCAGTAAGGGCTTTATCATCTGTATCCAGTTATGATATTCAGTGGCAGCTTAACTCTATAGTTGCTAGGACTTCTGAGTTTGTAAAGTTAATTGGGTGCTCATGTACTTGAATGATTTCCCTGCTTTGGAGACTATCCCAGTGTATCTGACCATAGGAATTGTACGTAGGAGCAGAGCTGGGTTTTGTTCATGGTTGGATTAGGAAGCACAGAAGTGTGTGTTATCAAGTCATGGAGCTGCTGAGCATTGCAGTGAGACGTTTGAAAAAGAATGTGGAATTATGAAAAGATAGTGAGATCAGGGTATTTAAAACTTTCAGCCAACCAGGCCTGGTCTCTGAGACTTCTTTGGAAACATGGTGTTTGTCTGTGGTGTTCATGGCTGAAGGGAACAATTGGTGCATGGCTGAGTTGAGACGATTTGGGTACAATATCTCCTTGTGGCGTCCGCCTCTGCACTGACGCTGCTCTTGCCTGCATYGGCCGGAGCTGGGGCGCGCATCTGCGGGTCGCAGCCCCAGCCGCCTCTGCTCCGTCGGGTGTGTTGGCGTTCGTGTCCTTTCCGCCACTCAGCGTTTCTAGCACCTGTATTCAGTAGAGTATCACAGACGGATGAAATCCACGTAAGGATCCAGCGAAACCAGTCCAAAGGTTCCCACTGGCTGCAGGAAGCTTTGGACTGGGCTGTTCATAGCCTGCTGTTTTATTTCTTTTTGTCTTTTTCGCTTCTGTTTTGCTGTTTCTCTGTTTAATGCCCATTTACCATGGGCATGATTAGAACTTGGAGCCCAAATGCTGTAATAAACCTGACACTCTAGGGTGTGTTTTTGTTACAGAGGAAAAACCCACATGCTTACTGTCTTTTGGAGTAACTTTTCTGAGCTTTCAGCAATTAGAGAGAGATTTCTCGTGTCAGGCACAAAAACAAGCCTTGCTTTAAACCACAGTAGACTTGTGCAGAGGAGATGGCTTGTGCAGAGGAGATGGCTGGTCAGCTGGGCCGCAGGCAGGTGCTCATCACCCCGGGTCTACTTGAGGCACGGTGGCAAAGAGCCTCTGAGCCACCGGCCCGCAAGGCTCCTTGTCAGGCTACTACACCAAAATCCCTCTCCTTTCCCAGCCCTCCCCTCCTGCTCGTGCACCCTCACTGCCTTCCTGTGGTGAAAAACACCGCATTTTGCAAGTTTTCAGAGCTCTTTTTTAAATTGGTTGCCAATTTAGCGGAGATACTGCCTTGTGAGCAGAGCTCCATTACTGCAGCCTCATTTGGGACTAAAGTGCGTAGCAGCCGAAAGCCCAGGGTCAGTATATTAAAGCAGAAAGCCATAATGCATTCAGTCACTAGGCTATCTTAATTTCCATATAAATGCAGAGAATTACATTAGACTGTGCACCTTTCAGGCATGTGAAATGTTAACGGTAAAGTAATTTTTATGTTGCTTATTTTATGTTTTTAGTTATTTAATAAATGGAATTCTGTCTGGTCTTCTTGCCTTTTTGTCTTGTTATACCAATGTCAGAACAGGAATAATTTTAATTGGTATTAACAACTATCAATAGTGTTTACACAGATCCTTGAATTTAAGGGCTACTAAGCTGAATGTTGGGAACCTGAATTCCTGAAATCATCAGAGGTGTTTAAAAGGGCCTGTATTGAAACTAATGTTAAACTACAGTTCAGTCTGTTGCTTTATTGTGTAAAGGATCCATGTCTTTTTTCCAGTACCTCCTTAGCTTGGCGCACAGCTGTACCCTGTGTCGCTAGGCCTACTTCTAGCAGGAGGCCTTCTGTTGGTAACGACGTGCTGCCGGAGCCTGCTTTTTTGTTTCAGTCCTTTTCTGGTTCTGTAAATGGCAGGATTTGTTCCTAAATTCCTTTAGTACTTAGAGCTTCATAGTAATCACAGCCGTCATCCTGGCTTTATTTCTAGCAAGGTTTATGATAAAGATAATGGTAGGTTTGAGTTAAATTTGTGTTTTTCCTTTAAACAATTCTTATGTTTGGTCACGTATTATTCACGAGGACAGGGTGACATCCTAGAAGATGGTATATTTACCATATCCTACTGCAGTGTGGACACTTGAGGCTCAGCGCTTGTGTTTGCTTCCTGGTGTTATTTTATTCAGCAGCGCTGAYGTGGCCTTTTGGAGTCCGGCTGTCCCTGGCGAGGGTAGCGGGGACCCGCCAGCAGGGTTAGGACCAGTGGTAACCAAGAGGGGTGGAGGTTGCACGAAAGGCCAGGGCCTGTGCGCGAGTCGCTGTGCGTGTTGCAAATCCCTTGTGTGCCGACAGCCACAAGCRGGGCTCCTCGGTGAGCAGTGCTGCTGGAGCGGAGCAAGGCTTCGAGCTCAGCGTTAAGGCACTTTTGCACTGCAATGTAGATGCAGCCATGCCGAAACTTCATTGTAAGCAGAGACTTGATTTTTTTGAATGTGGTGTCTGTTGTGGTCTGTGTGTGAACTGCGTGTGAGAAGGAGCATCAATGAATGCACAGCTACAACTTGTGCTTAGAAAGCAGTGGGTGATAAGTTGCAGGAAACGTGCGGAAAGGTGTATCTGTCAGTATGAGTGTTATCTCCTGCGCAAAGCGGTGCTTTGCTGGAGCTACTCTGTTGGCAGCACAGGACTGTTAAAGCAGTTCCCGGCTTTAACAAATGATTTCCCGCTAACGGTTCTTATCTAGTATTAGTGGCTTTTATTATCCTGTAAGTGTTTCTCCTCTGTAACAGGAGCAAGCTGACTTTCCGTAGAAAACGCTGATGTGGGTAATGTGTCTACAGGTTCAAAGAGCCCCTGCTCTGAGTGGTGAGCAATATTTCCCTCGCTGGTGGGATGAAAGATGAGGTTTTGCTGGGATGCCACCTTGTGTTTTTTTCACTGTGCAGAAGGGCTGTCAAAAAGCAGGATTTCTAGCTAATGGAAAGTTTTCAAAAAATAAGCTAACATCACCCTTCCCTCAGTCTCCAGAGCATCAGGACTTCAGGAAATGTTCATTTTGGGAATATCAACAAACAGTTTCTAAAACAAAATATGCTCCCAGACCTTCCCAGCCATGAAATTGAGCTTCTTGTCAGCTTCTCTGTCACTACTTTTCAAACTTACTTTTGGTTTCATAAGTCATGGTTCAGCTTCTATTATATAATCCAAAATGGTCATATCAACAGCATGATATCATTTTTTCTTATCACTGAAATTCATTTCCCACTGCCTTTTTCCCAGGAGATACTGCTGCTGTTATGAGCACTAAATACACAGAACAGCTTTAGAATTCAAACATGACTCATGGTATGTTAACTTACTGATACAGTAAACCTGAAAGTAAAGGAAGGGAAGATAATAGTTTGCTTCTTTAATATGATGTTTCCAAATTGTTTGAGGTGAAATAATGCAAATACTACAAAATTATAATTATAGTAAAGCTAACTGACTTTTTAATCAGTAACCTGCCTGTGTCAAGGGAATCTAAGCTTTTCTTTTAACAAACAGAAACAGTTTTTTAGTAAGAGGGTCTTACCATCACCTTTTCTCCATTTCCCTCTCCCCTAATATTTATTATGTAATTTTGTATAATTGGGAAATCTGTAAGAGTGTAACAACTTTAATTGTTTCTAATTTAAACAGAAATTGAGCTTGTTTGGGAAAAATCTTTTTCTTTTGTGAGATTAAAAAATATATTTCTTTTTGTAGAAGAGAATGTGAAAGCATTTCAATTTCTTGTAAAGAATACACAGGGAGACATGGAATGGTGAAAAGCATACACTGAATTTCCAATGAAAGTCAGGGTAGCATGGGTTCCTACTTTTATCTCTGCAACACTGTCACAGATAATGAAATCCTGACTCTAAGCAATGGCAGTAGTTTACTTTCTAGAGTTCAGATTATCTTGTAAAAGGTTACTACAAATGTTAAAAAAGTCTTATAACATGCTCAGTCCTCTGCTCATTACCTGCATGTGCTTTTTGTAGTAACTGGCCACTTGTCTGAATTTTTTTCTAGGGAAGTTTTTAATGTGTGGGTTGTTTTTTTGTWTGTTTCTTTTCACCCTACGGATCAAGGGCCAGAGCTCAAGTTCAGT
The DNA here is from genome assembly GCF_003343035.1 of Apteryx rowi. Taxonomy (NCBI): domain Eukaryota; kingdom Metazoa; phylum Chordata; class Aves; order Apterygiformes; family Apterygidae; genus Apteryx; species Apteryx rowi. Next base: position 3,232,384 of record NW_020450783.1, read on the forward strand.
GGCTTCACTTTCATCATTTCCAACTCCAGAAGGCCCACTAAAAGTGGGTATGAGAATAATTAGAAAGACGATTTAGGGCTATTCAGAGAGCAGGATAAGTCACACTAGAGAGGCTGTTTCCTTTGTACCATTTTCTACTCTGCTATCAATCATCAGCATCCTTCTTTTAATCTGCTTGTTAAGAGAGGCAGGTTTTATCTGGCTTCACTTTACTCCCCTAGCTCACCTTTCCTGATACTTTATTGAATCGCTATTTGCATTGCAAATAGCAGGCTTGCTTGTACGAAAGAGCAGCCCTTCGCAGGAGTGGAAGCCAAGTGTTTGGACTCTTTGGAAGTGGGTCTCTGGCATTTTATATACTTTGGTCTGAAGTTCAGGATGTTCTATTTCTAAATTGAATTTCCAGCTAAAAAATAAATGCTTCTCATTGACTGGTCATCCTTGAAAGTTTATATGCTTTTAGAGTTAAAGATGTGAATGATTAATGCTTCTGCTATACTTGACTATGAATCATCATATGATGCCCTGATTTTTCTTTTTAAATCTCTGTAGTGTAGCAAATAAGGTGTTTAGAGGAAGGAGGGAAGGAGAAAGGGTAGAATATGACCTTCCTATTAGTTCCCCTGCAGATGGAATAATATTCCCCCAAGGACATGCTGCTCTGTGTGTTTCCACCTGCCTTTTAAACTGTGACAAAGTACAGACCTACCTCCTGCAAGTTTCTGTAAATAAGTCCAAAAAAAAATCTTGAAGGTGAAGCAACAGACCAAGCTTTCAGGCAGAAGGAAAGGTTTAATATCATTCTAATTTAAAGTTAGTATTATTTTCTCTTGAATTATATAAAAATTTTTGGGCATCTATACAGAAAAATTGGGTATTCCAGTRGGAAACACCTTTTGTGCCTTTGCGACCTGTGCTGTTTAAAGAGCTTCTGAAGGTCTGTCCAGTTGCTTCTTCGTGGTGCAGAGAGGTGTCTGCAGTGAGGACTTTTTGGCTGCAGTCCATAGACCTGTTCTGCTTCGGCTATTGTTGGGGCGTGTGTTTCCTGAAATCATGGTTGAAAAATGCATACAGCAAATAGCAAGTCCCACGGTCAGTTCAGAGGAGCTTTGTCTTGACAGCCAATGTTGTCTGTCCTGTTTGCATCAAAATCAGTTCAAATTAATGATTTGAAAACAACAGGGTGTGACTCATCCGACTAAATGCAGGTATCTAGGCATCAGACTAAATGCATTTCCCCAAACAGACACCCACGTTGAGCTGTGATTCATCTGTTCCAGTCRTACTTCGCCCCTCGTGCAGCGGAAAGCACCACAGCATCCTCTGCCTGCTGGCAGCACATTTTTGCTCGCTGACCCCTTAATTCAGGTATCTAGAGAAGTGTCGCGGGTCCCAGCAAGGTGAGGTGCTCTCTGTGGGCTGGAAGAATCCTGCCTGCATCCACACTGCTCTTGCAAGCCCAGAGCTGCCCCTTCCCCAGGCCCTGCAGGTGGAGCAGCCCCCGGCTACCCCAGCCTGTGAGCCCCACATCGCCTGGCAGGCGAGGATGTCTGCACCGCCTTACATTCTGGCATTGATCCGGCAGGTCACACCAAAGGCATCACCTGAGAAGGCTGTGTAAGGAGCAGGACATTTTCCTGTGGCAACATCTAGGTGCCTGCTGTCCCACATGTAAATCTGAAACTCTGCTGTTGGCACAAATCACAGCAAACAGGAGGCCCTGGAAGGTGCCACAGGGCTGTGGTGTGTTGGAGCTGGGATGAGGGATTTCAAGTTGCCTGCCCAGATCCCTCCCAGGAGGGCAGGTGCTGCATGCTTGCCTTGCCTGTGTTGCGCTGAACAGAGCACGGTAGCCTAGAAGGCATCGAATTAGTAGCCCTCATGACACTAATAAATTTTGCTTCCCATATTTCTTCAGTGATAGGGCAAGGAAGATTTGCCATTTGTCTTCTTCATCTGGTAGGGGAAAAAGTGCTTCATCTGATGCTGTTTTTGTCATAAATACTGAGATGGATCAGGAGAGCACATTTTAATTAGAAAAACATCATTTTGGACAGTCTTTTCTAAGATTAATCCATTCTTTGCTGAAATTTTTGGAATGAAGCTTTCACACAGAGAAAAACTAAAAATAGTCTGTGAACTGGTGGCTGCCTACAAAAGAAGAATTAGGTAGTAGCTTTCAGGGGCATGAAATTATTCGGTTTTGCTCTGTTAACTTGTTTTTGACTTTGCAGTGATGCAATGTTATAATGTTTTTAATGTGAACACAATGGACAATTTCTCCTGCAAGTATTTTGTGTAGACTTTGCAGAGTAACAGAGATCATGAAAGACTACAGTGCAGTCTCCCAGTAGGCGTATGAGGACCACGTTTTGTGTCTCTAACATACTGTGATTGTGGTTTACTGTTCATTGCCACGCTCATCACGGAGAATGTGAAGTAACAAAATAGAAAGCGTTTGTAACTCTGCACCTTGTTTCTTACTTTCTATACCTTATTTTGCAAGTATTTCATATCCTGATGGACCCTTTCTCTTTGTATAGTAGAGTGTATTTCTTCTAAATAGAGTTCAGTGCATTACAAGAAAGGGAAAATTCTGATTTTACAGAACACTGCCTGAGAAATAAATTTAATTAATATGAGTAATTTCAAAATTCATTTATGCACTTACAGTGAAATGTTTTATGGACAGCCTAGGTAGTAAATTATTGATTAGTTAATCAAATTCTTTTTGTGCTCAATTACTGACTAACTGATAAATCACTGTTCGTTCAATAGCAGATACTCTGAAAATGCATTGTCAAGGATAACAAGCTGCCTCAGCATTCCTTGCTTTTCCTAACAAACTGAGAAATTCTTAGAACAGGTTTTCTCAGTGACTTTTGCCTTTTTCCAGGTTGTATGCATTTCCTTCTCTTTCCCTCTTTTTTGTTTTTGTAGATTAGTCCTAGTTGTACATAAATGTATCTACCTTTATTTAGAGATGTTTTATATGAATGAAGTCTTCAGGGGGGGTTTCAGGGTACACATGCTGTTTCAAAAGGACAGGCATAGGCCATTTATCACTAATATTTTGCTTTGTTTTAAGCTGTTATATGACACTTAACGTACACTTATCTTATTAAACTTGGTGCATTTTTCTCATGGCATTTTCTTCATGTGATTAAAACCCCATGTATACTTCTGCTGAACAGACAGGATCACGTTTTCACAATTTTGTATTGTCCATCTGCATGAAGCAGAGAAGTTTGGCAGTTGCTTTCCTATTTCTTAATTCAGACTTCTTGTTTTTCTTTGTCCGAGATGTCAGTTTGGTCCATGTGAGCTCCTAACGACTTAACCAAAGCAGCTGTTTTTGAAACTCTTGATCTCTTCTTGTGTTAATGAAAAGTGCACACATTCTCTTTCGTGGACTTTTTGGGGCTTGAAAACAGAGATGATAATTCAGAAGATCGCTAATACCTGTGACTGTGATTGCTGTGACCGCACAGGTAATCTGTCATTATTCAGAAGGCATCTACAGTGCCGTTCTTTTTATTAGAGTGTAAAGAAGAAATAGAGAAAAATGTGAACTGAAGTTAGCCAGGCCAAGCTGTGTTCGTAGCTTAGTCTCAACAGTACATGGTGTTTCTCCTCCAAGGGTATGAGTCAGCAACTGGGAAATGTAACGTGCCAGAGTAAATCATCCAGAGCTTATTAAAACTTAAAAAGTTGTAGTTAAGCATTTATATGGCCTAAACATTTATATAGTGCAGTGAAATCATTGCCCTATGAAAGATGCCGCTAGACCAACAGTAATGGCAATAGCAGTGAACCATTAAACTGGTAACTGAAACGGCCAATACTCCACTGATTGCAAGCTATGCTGCTTATTTCTGAGTTATGGTATGTGGCACTCTGTGCCTTTTTTCTTAAACTTAATGAATAAATTCATGGCCAATGCATAAAATCAAAATGTCTTTAGCGTTAAAGAACAAAAGTGAGAAACACATAGAAGTTAATAAGCATGAATTAGATCAATATCACAAAGTTCAAATGTTGATTTGAAATCTTCTGTGTAAAGAAACTAGTACAAATTTCAGCTGATGCAATGGACATCCTAGGAAGAAAATAAGAAGACAGGTTCACTATTGCCTTAGGTCTTATATGATTATATTTTATGACTACCAAAACATTAACTATTCAAATTTCTTCTGTGGCTTAAAGATAAACTATCTTACAGCTATCTGCAGCTTTAAAAGCCCATGCAAGATGGGAAGCCGTATGATGTCACCTTTCATAAAACAAAACAGCCCAATAATGTGCAACTAGAGATCCAAGAGCCCCTGAAAGAGGAGCCTGGCCAAACAAACGGCAAAACGAGGGCGGTGCAACCAGGTGCAGTGCGTGCTTCTGTAGCTGGGATCAGCTGGGAACACAGTCTCTTGCTGGTTTGGGGACTAATTGCACAGAGTAATTACTGAATCCTCAAGCCGCACAATGACTACTTTATAAATAATTCCCTGATTTAAAAGCAGATCRCACATATGCTTCCTTGAACAACTGTGCAGAGCAAATAATTCTCTGAAACGGTCGCTATTTCTGTCATGCGCTGCAGAAAGAAAGTTGCTGGGTTTTGTTCAGCATTAACTGTTCGACAGCAGCGCTAAGCTGGCAGCGGGCAGGGACCAGAGCTGGGTCCACATGCCCTTGCTGGGAGCACCCGCTCGCCTCCGTGCAAGGAGCCTGGGAGGCGATTTGCTGAGGTGAAGGTCCTGATCTCTTTCATTTCATAGCACAAATTGCAGGGCGACTTTCCATGGCAAAATGCTGATGTGAGGAAACCTAAAGGTTGCCGGTAGATGAAGGGGGGAGGCTGGGTTTCCAATAGATGAAAAAGGAGCTAAAGGTACATATGTGTGGCTCCATTAAAAATCCTTGCCTCGGGCTTTTTTTTTCCCTGCTTCAGAAATTTGAATGGATAAGGCAATCTTGCTGTAAAGGGGACTACAGAGGTAACCATATACATGTGACTGAATGAGAATTTAAAATAGCGAATGTCCAATGTTGTGTAAATGGCAGACCACAAGTTGGATTTTGCTAAATATATTAATCTGATAGATGAAGCGGACTGACAGTGTTGTTAAAACCAACAATGGAGCTTTTGTACAGTTCAATCAATAGCTGCTCTTGCCTCAGCTCCCTACGTCAATTGAAGAATATGTTTTAATAGAAATTCAGTGCATGTCTCTGGAGTACAGGAGGTATTTGTATTTCTTAGGGTAACAGATGTACTTTCCTCTTTGAAGGTATATGTAAGCTGAATTTTTGTATCTTCTTAGGAAATGGGAAAGCCTATTGTAATAGCTGAAGCAACAGAAGTGGTGGCAGGGCAGTTACAAGTGAATGAAACATTAACCACATCTGATTAGCTAAGGCGGAGGGGTGTCTCAGGATGACGGCTTGCAAGCCTCAAATACGTATCTGTGTGCGTGTCTGTATGTATGACCTGGAATGGGAGTGAGTTGTAAGGAATAGGTAAAACAGTAATACTTATAACCCGCCCCCTGCCCCCGCCAACACACAATTTACARCTACACAAGGTAAAACAGTTATCAAGATGATTTCTGAAAGCCAGGAGCTCCTGTTTGTAAAAGACTATGTTCTAGAAAATGCTTTTAGTCTGCTCTCAGGATCCTTTTGTGAGAAAAGAAAAAAATCTTTTTCAACATAGAGACTGGAGCCAGGCATTCTTGCTGCTGTGGCTAATGGTGCCTGCGTGAAGTTGCATAGGTGAAAGGAGTACACGGTCTAGTTTTGGTTCTGAGGTTGCCTTTTAAATGAAAAAAATGCATTCTTTCTACTTAATTCTTACACTTCTCAGTGATATAACTCTGACAATGCAGTTGACTTGGTAATACAGGATTGCAGTGATAGCTAAACATTGTCCTGCTGGAGGGTTACGGTAGGCCATAGCAGCCTGTACTCAGGCTATACCTGAGTGTTGTCATCCAACAGGTATTTGTTGGCTTGAGGTTTGTTCATCAGTCAGCCAGTTTTGAAAGCTTTCAGCTCTGTTGCATGGTGTTTGCATGACTTGTCTTTTGGGTAGGTGATGTGGTTTCCTGTGGTCAATCTACTGCTGGTCTGTGAAGTGCTTCCCAGCGCTATTTCTTCTGGTTAGAAGTTTGATGGGAGAAGGAAGCAAGTGAGATAATGGGTTTCCATGCAATTTTGACACTTTTTTTTGTCAGTGATAAGTATGAATCAAGTGGCTTAGGGTTCAAGTCTATTTTTACATGCAGTGTTAGATTGTTCTCACAGCGCTTACATCACTGTTCATCTTACAGTTTTCACGCGACACACAATTTCCATACGCTTACTCATTGGTATGCTGATTTTCCATTTATATTCAAAAAGTTGTTACAATGGCCTAACCACAAAAGAACAGAACCTTTTCCCCCACTCAAAATGTAGCTCAATTTTATTTAGTCTCTAACTTACTTTGGATCTACTGTACTTCTACTTGAAAATACTTTAGGAATGGAAAGGCCAGATTTATTAAGAGAAATGTGTTGATCTGACCATACCAAGCACATGGGAGAAATGATGGCAAATTCCTTCCCCAGACAGAGCAGTGCCATTTACTGCAAGATATGATCTTCAAAAATCAATCAGTTTTTTACTTTTTAGTAAATTTATGTTGCTCCAAAGTAAATTGGAAAAACTGCTTGGCATGAAAATAATTCTTCTAAGTAAATTTCTGCCTAGGTCCCTGCAATAATATCAGTGCAGATTTTGTGAATATGTTTCATTATGAGGATTTTCATTAGAACTGAGTATCAAAATTTGTTAATATGTCAGACTCTGAGGACACCCGTAATTGCATCCAAAGCATTTCTGGATCTATCTTCCCCTCCCCCCCTCTTTCTTTCTCGCTCTCTATGCCTACCTTAATAAACACTTCTAAACTGCCTGTTGGGTAGTAGTCTGGCACTCTTCACAAATTGCAAAAAACAATTATGTTTTCTTCTTGTTTGTTCAATCCTTTAATCTTCGCTTGCCTTACTTTTTAACATATTATACTTCTGCATTTTTTTCAGTAAAGAAGTGGTGAAGACACGAGTCTAATCCCAGATAGTATCTAGATATAGAACCCTGGCCAGACTGATGGGCTCTCCTGTGTTTTTACTGTGGCACACAGCAGTTTTCTGAGCCCTTTTGCCTCTCTATTTTTCATCCCCGTTGCTGATGGTCACCTGGCTGTAGCACGGTCATGACACCCAACCTGAGCTGCAGTATCCACTGCTGCACCAGTTTGTGACACATCTCCAAACCTCACAAACAAAAGCAGGAGCCACAGCAAGTGAATGTGTTCAGACCCTCGCACTAGGACTCCCAAATTGCACGAAAGGCAACTCTGGAGCAAGGGATGATTATGGACCTTTGATGTGGCTGGAGGGCAGATCTACTTAAGATAGGATCTGCCTCATGCTTAATGGGTGTGTAGGCATCATTGTTTTGTGTCTGAGAAGTCGTTGCTTTGTGTTCCTCTGAAGTTTTGCCTGAGGTCTGTTAAACTTTGTATCCTAGTGGCTTGCAGCCACTCTTTTGACCACAAAAAAGGGTGATGTCACTGAGACAGCAAGAGAAATGAAAATGTGAAAACTGTGGAGATTTGAACATTGTTCTCCTGGTGGAGGATGAAATCCAGAGAGAAGCTGGACCTAGGATTAATAAATAGATTTCTTCCTTTAGGCTACTGCTCATCTTAGTCTTTGCCTCAAAAGTGTTCTTTAATAAACCAGAAAACCCTCCAAGAAAAAGTTTAAGTTTTGATTAAAATATTCTCTTTACTGACTAATGAGGTCCTTCTGTGTTTTGCTTTTTCTGAAATTCATGAATTTATTTGCCTGAGATGATCTTGATTAAACTGTTGCCTCTGAAAACATTGCCAGTTTAGCAATCTTTCCAAGAAAGGACAACCACGTACCCTTATATTTTGTCATCATATTCCACATTTAGGAACAAATTGTTCTCATAAATATTCCTGTAAATCCTATAGAAAATAATAATTGAACAGCATTCACAAGAGAGGTAGTTGACACTTCATTATCTGAAAAGTTGTTGATAATAAATTTAATAATTTTCTAAAAGGAAAAGTTATGTTAGAAAATTTTAAGCTTCAGTAATTTGGCTGAAAAGTGGCAGTCAACAATTGGAAATTTTCTTTTTTTCCAACCAATGCAATAAACTTTGGATGAATAAATCAAAAAGGATGACAGTGTAGGGAATTGATTACACAGGATTTTCTAAAGGACATATGCAATGGGTATCATTAAAATGTACATCCTTTTTTTATTGAAATGTGTGTAATATGTCACAATGGGAAAAGTTAAAAACATTAGAGATTATTTGATTTTTGCTGGTTCTAAAATGTCTCTGTATTTTTATTAGGAGATAAGCCTTCCACACACCTATTAGTCAGTTTCTGGGAAATACATATAGAAAAAGCAACAAAAGAAAAAAGCAAATTACAGGAGAAAAAATTGTAACTCAACAAAGAGTTATTTATTGAAAAAAGTGTAATTACAGTTCTTTCATTGTGAGATTCACACATTTCAGTACCTCACGCATCAAGAGGATTGCAAAACAAAAGAACATCAGACTAAAGCAGACTGAAGTTCAGTCTGGAATTGTGTGGTCTGTCATTGCCACAGACTGTCTCATAAAATGTGCATGTGGATTTATTTCTTTGGTGCCAGTGTGTCCTTTTGGGCAGGTTTGCTAAGAGAAATGGTTGCAGCAGAAAATGTTTGTTTCCAGAAGCAGAGAGACAGCAGATAAACATGGAGAAGACCTATTAAATAATCCAATCTAATTCTTCCCTCTTCAGGATACAAAACAAGAGAGATTTATATAAAATTTTACAGCTTTATTGGGTCCTGTTTCCAATGTCTGAAATAATGGAGCTTCAAGCCCTTGCCTTTCAAAGATTTTTTTTTCCTTCAAATCTATCTGTCAGTATTGTTGTGCTGTAGAGGTAACTCTTATTTTAAAATAGCCTCTCACCCTCTTTTTTCTTGTACATTCTCAAGTATTTGAATTTTCAAACACTACCTACAAAAAGCAAGCTTATCTCGGGATCGTATAGCAGTGCTGGGACATGTTGATTACCCAAAAATTACATATAAATGCTCCAAATTTATTTTTAAATTATATCTGTTCTGCAGAATGCTGAATGTCTTCATGATTGTGTTTCAGCTGACAGTAGATAAGGTTTCACCTCTGAAAATGTATGCACCTAGCTTGAAACATTTGAATAACCCACTACAGTTTTATGTGCTCAAACTAGGCAAGTATTTAATTCTGCTGAACTGAAGGCCTAGTTTAAGTGCCTGCGCATAATAATTCAGTAACAGTAATCTTAGTGACATAAGTATTTTGAAGATAGGAACCTTACAAACATTGTCATGACTTTGGAAATTTCTCACAGTATTTGCTCTAGTTTGGTACAATCTATTTCAAGGGGGATAGACAGTTTGATAGTTCTTGTTTTGTTTGTTTGTTTTAAACTTAATGTTGACTCACTAATGATTTAGTGATTAAAAAATAGTAATAAACAGCAGTGTTAAAAGCTAGAGGAAAATACCATGAAATGGTGTCATGTAGTCCAAATAGTTTACACATGAATATGGGAGCAAACATTAGGCTCTCCAGTCTTCTGAATGAAGTCTTTCCAAGAGCCCTTTAAAATTAAGGTCAGATTAAGTTGGTACATGCTGCCATAGCATCCTTGTCAGAGGAACATTAGCGTGTCATGCTGGAGCTTTGCTGGTGTTGCCAAGCCTTGTTAATTTTGGATCTTGCAGCGATCTAACGATGAGGGCGTTGTTCGGCAGTCCAGAGATGCAGAGCTGGCTGTCGAGTGTCTTCAGGGTAAGGGGCAAAGTTAGGCTGCAAAATTTTCATCTTCTGTTTAATAGGTATGGGCTAGGGAAGGTGTAGAATGAATTGTTTAGAAACAATTATTAGTTCTAGAAGGTTTGTTTTTCTTTTGAGGAAAACTTTCATAATATTTGTAAAGTCAATTAATTTTAATAAGTACATGTTTAGAGTTATTTGTGTGCATGTAACAGTTTTTCCTTTGTGATGAAAAGATGAGATATAACAATAAGTCCTTAATTCAGTTTTTGTGGCCTGGATAAGCCAGGCATTCAAATCGTATCTCTAGGAGTGCTAGAATATCTTCACATCTCTTAGAGGGGTTTAGTGCTGCTCTTTTTGCAATGACATTCCTACTAGCAATTTGTTGCAGTTCACAGTCAAACACTTACAAGTTTACTGAAACAACAGATTATGGTTAATTAATATTTAATGTGTGTTCTCTCTGTCACATGTCACGAAAATAAGACTGTATGTATCCAAATGGAATTTTGTAAGTCTGAATTCCAGGATCTGAAAAACAGGGCCTGCAGCCGAGTAGAAATTTCTGTCTAAGAAAAGGAGATATTTTTAAAGTCCCATTTCCTGCCACTTTGAAGAAAGCAAAACATGTACAGGATTTTCTTTAATTGGCTTGATTGACAAAAATGAGTAATATAAGCTCATGAGTCTTGGGTGTCTGAAAACAGACTCTAAGTATCTTCTTAAATTCAAAAATGGAAGAGATGTATTTTCTAACCAGAAAGTTGATCCAGGATATTTTAAGTCACTTGCTCTGTCCTGTTTCAAGAGAGTTCTAAAAAAAGGCAGTTTGGTTACCAGTTCTGACCAAACTTCAAGCTTTGGGAAATTAACTTTCATTTGGGAAATTTTTTTCATTTGTTATAGCTTGTACATGCCACTTAAGATATTTACCACTACTTAATATGTTTTCTTTTTTAGTTAGAAATGCAAATAATCAAGAATTGTCTCGATACCCTTTTGCCTTTGCTTCTGGTTTGTTGTAATTTTTTTTTCTCTAAGAGGAATTCAAATTCATCATTTAATTTTTGATTTCTGAAATGTACTGTGTTTTACTTCTGCAGCGTTTCTATTTTCAGTCCTCATTTTGGTTCAGTTATATTTTGCTTTGAATCTTTTTTGCTTTGACATTTTCTGACAGGAATCGGTGTTTAAGGTCAAGGTATACGTGTGAGACAAAACCAGAATTTTTCCCTTACTTTCTTATGGAAGCTGGAAGGGACTCAGCAGAAAGAAGAAATGGTTGCTGTCTCCAGCTGCCATTCTAGCTGTGAACCATAAAGCTCGCTCAGGTTTGTTTGTTCGTAGTGAAGAGACTGTCCTGCTATCAGGATTCAGTATAATTGAATTGCTGCCCGCTTCTCTCCCTTTATTCCTCTCTCTCTTACCCTTCCTTGTGTGTCAACAGGACTTACAATGTGGCAATTTGCCATGGCTACTTTCTGGATATGTCATCTGGGTTTTTTGTTTCCTTGTGTCATAATGAAATTAAAACACAGTAGAAGTTAAGAATTAACTTCTATTGTAAGCACTAACCCAATTATTTTTTTTTACATTGAGTAGCTAGGGCACAATTATAATTCATGATCTATTCTTGTTCAAGTAAAAATACATTCTCTCATTTGATTTCAGTTCAGCTCTTTGGAAAACCTGAAGATCATAATACATTATGATTTTTAGAAAATATTTCCCTGATAGAAACAATCCATTAATTCTCAAGGCTAAGATGAACTCAGATGAACAGCATTATTGGAGCAGTTTCAGAATTAAGCATGCTGGTGGGGGAAGTTTCCTATCCAGACGGTAGGATAAAGCCTGTTCAATTTACCATACCCAAAAGTAAAGTAGGTGCCTCTTATCAGATGTGGAGACAATCTGTCCTACTTGAAGAATATACGAAGCTGCACAGGCTGTGGATTGTGTCCATGAAAACACGCCTTTGAAGCCTGATCTCTGAGGTCAGGCRCCACAAATGCAGATCAAAATCTTATGTGCACTATGGCTGAAGATCTGCCAGGAGACAGCTTTAGCAGTCCTTTTTCCTCCTCATTTTATCTCCCTATTAAATTGTTGTAAAGTCTTTCTGATGGTCTCAGAAATGGAAAAGACCATTAATAAGGACTGTTTGTAATGGCAGAGTCCATCAAATATATATGAAGAGGTTTCACCTACCTACAAAGGAATATTTAGGACAGTCTCACATCATCTGAATCTAAGTCATCCAATCAAGTTACAGACTTTTTTCTTTTTTCTTTCTGTTTCCAAATACTTTATCCACTGCTGTGCCAATCCTACAAAGAAGGAAGAGAAGGGTTTAGTGCTGTCTGTGGGGAGCACAGTGATGACRGCTTCTGACTGTTGTGTGAATAGAGCATGATCAGGAAATGAACTCAAGTCAGGGCTTGAGGCCTAGGTAAATTTTTATTTTTGCTTGGCACTCTGAAGAATATTATGTCCCTTGTTTTTGAATGCTCGTCCCAATAATTGTAGAGGATCAGAGACTAAACACTGGGCTCAAGTGGTTAACAACTGGGCGTAAGGTTGATTGAGGTATTTTAGGAGGTGGGAGAGAAAGATGGTGGTGTCTTGTAGACGTAATCACTGGTGCAGGAAGTTGGTGGCAGGGTGGTGCAGGAGGAATCCGGGTAGCACAGTGGGAATGATGAGCAGATGCACATCAAAGCCTGATGTGTAATATGGTAGAGTAGATTTTTTTTTCTTTTAAAAAATAAGAAAAGCATTTACTCATAATCCTATGCACTTTAATGGACCTGGCATCAGGCCCCCGCTTGGCCAGCTCCTTTGCGAGCACCTAGTGAAGCAGCGCAGCTGTGCAGAAAAGATTGAGGAAGATATTCCAGGCCCAAAGGGAAGTGGAGATCAAAGCATAACTCACCTCAAGAGTCATAGTAATCCCTACTGGTGGAACACAGAGACCTTGCTGAGACAACGAGAAATAGATTGCCCCCAACCAGTTGTATTTTACAGACACTCAATGCTCATGTTTCAATACCAGATTTATGTAAAATTTATTTCATCCCTAATTATAGTTCATTAAGTCTAGGTAAATTGATAAAGAGCAACAGGTTATTAAGACCATATTCCAAATGGCATTGCTAGGCCAATACAGAAATTTGTGAAGAGAAATTAGCATGCTATAAATTTCCCTGGCAGCAAGAACAGGATTACTTCCTTTCGAATCAGGGGTTTATTTAGCTTTCTAAAAGTTATTTTTACATGGTGATCATTTTCCAAGTGAAAAGCTGATAGCAAAGTAATATAAAAATGAGGACTAAATAAAGAAAAATCTACAAGGAACACCTGAGGAATGCTTAGCATTAGTTATTTTAAAATGCGCCCTATTTTGCTTCTCATAAGAATGTTGTAAGGCTTTTGTTTGGATCAGACTTAGCAACAGTAACAAATTTCAGTGCTACAATATGGCATTTAGGAAGAACAGAAGGTTTACCTACACTTTAATTACACAAAACCATTATAATTAAAAGCATTTCAAACAGTAGGTAAACAATGAAATAAATCCCTCCATATAGTAACATTAAATAAACAGACAATGTTCTTGTCTTTTCTCGTGGCCAGATAACAATGAACCAGTTATTCTTTACTGCTTTCCAAGAGGGTTTCTCATTGTACAGAGAGGCTTAACATCTGGATCAAAGCTTGCACAGTTTTTAATGAAGTCCTTTAGCTCTTGGAAATTATTGAAAAAGCATCTCCTGTGGAAAACAAAGATTAGTTTAGCTGGATACCATGCTGAGCAATGGATGTTTTTCTTGGCTTGCTCTTCACAAAACTGCTTCCATTCTCTGTATCATGTAAGGATCTCCAGGCTTTAGTCCAGTAAACAAAGATTATTTTCTTGTAATTCAGTACACACTGCAGCTTCTTGGTCTTCTTTAAGGATGAGTAAATTGGGCCAAATTGTGGCTGTTAACATTGATTCCTTGCATTGCACCAGTTCTGTGAAAGACTTGAACGGACTGCTGGAGAAATCCCCCTCATGCAGGTGACATGGGGCTGACCGAGAAATCTTATAGCTCTTTCCTGTAAGCCCCTCTGCACTAGGATTTGTCAGCAAAAGTAAGGATTAAGCACGGGGGAAGGCTGTTGGCAAAACACTGAGAATATGTGCTTGAGTGCAAAGAACAGCACTGCCGTAAGGTACCAGCCTGCAGAGGTTTTCCCGCTGACTGAGGTATGTAGTCAGCACAGAAACAAAAAGAGGGGAGAAAAGAGAAGTTTTAAATGTTTGAGATGGTTTTTCATGTGTTTTTCCCTGTCCCCCTTACAGTRTACTCCTGACGGGCAGAATACGAAACCTGCGCTTGCATTCACTGAACAGTGTCAGCGCTTCTTCTCTGATGCAGAGGCTGAGCTCAGGCCTCCCAGCACACAGCCACCTGGAGGACCATGCACAGGAGGGGCCACAGCAGCGTTTGCTGTGAGAATTGATCATGCMGCGATTTTGATATTGCCCCCAGTCTTACTCAAAAAATGTAGGTCTTTTCCAGTATAACTCCAGATAACCCTGTCAGGTGAAGTCACTTCTACACCTGGAAGAGCAACTTCTTGCTCCTCAGTGGAAAGCATCTGAGCAGCCTGAGGAGACTGTGAGCCGATCCTTTCCTTGGATCCCAGATTTTATTCCTGAATCGCTTCACTAGTTTGCTCAAGGCTCTTTGGCAAGTCATTTCAGTTCTCTGTGTTTTCAGCTACGTGGTGGTGGCTTACCACAGACACATCTGTCTACATAAGGGCTTTCTATAGCGCACACACCCATTGCAAACAAGTATTGATAGTGCTTTCTCCAAGAGTGATCAGGCTCAATAAATCTCTGACTGTGAGTAACTTTGATTTTTAGTTGAAGGAATAAATGATATGAGAAAGGCAATCATGGCAATGTATTGTTCTGGTACAATGAATCATTGCACTCTTAAGTGTCCCCTTCTGGGACCTGTGTTTAATGGGATAACCCAGAGTATGCTGCAAGAGCAAAGCAACGAAATCTTTGCTTTTCTTCTGAATATGAGAGTTCTAGGATTAAACGATTTTTTTTTAATGCTTTCTTTTTAAATTAAATCATGGAAGTAGAGACACACTGAAAGAGGGACTTTCCTAGCTTCCTAGCAGTTAGACCCACATTGATGAACAGCATGGCTCTGTGCCTTCCAATGGAGTAACTGGGGAAATGAAATTACATCTGACAGGTTCATTTCTACATTACTCCAATTTTCAGCTAAAGGCAAAATTGATTAAAAAGAAAAGGTTTAGTATGTAAGGAGTTGTATCTGTGTTTCTGTGCTGGACTCCCAGTGTTAATCTAGACTTGACATTGGTTGCAGGAAGGGAAAAGATAATTTTGTAGCTCTTTCCATCTATGTTTATAAATAAAAGCATTGATGTAATAGAATTTTTAACACACGGGGTTTATAAATTCATGTTTTGGGACAAGTGCAGCTGTGAAGCAAAGGAATAAGAATATTTACTAAGAAGCACATGAGAATGGTGCATTTAAGAAGGTAAATTATACAGCCATTCTGGAGAAGAATTATTGGGCTTGTAAAACATTAAAGTGTGATTATTATTTATAGAAACATAAACTTTTTTTCACAGGTAAGTATATAGAGACAGACATACATACAAGGACAAAAGCATCCACCTTGCATAAATGAGCAAATTTACAAGTGTTGGGGGCGGGGGGCACAAGTGATAAATGAAAGATTCCGCTTCATCTTCTGTGCCATTCTTTTTAGTTTCTGTTCAGTGCTTTAAATAAAAGGCACTGAGGATATGACATGGTTATGGTTTTGCTTAATTAGCCAAGCTGACAAAGGGTATTGACCAATTCAGACGTCAGCTGGGATTTGCAGTGCACAGTTTGCATTAGCTATTGTGTAATACTAAACAGAAAGAAGTATTTTCTGGCTTTTCATGTTTGGGGTGTAAATGAAATCAACACAAACCCCTCCCTGTAAGGGAATGTAATAATAAATTAAAAGATTCTGTAAGGAAATAAATTGTTAATGTTTTGAAAAAGGATGCAGCTGCAGAAACAACAGAATGAGGGATCTGTCAGAATTATTAATCCAAATGTTTTGCATCTCTCAACCTGTGAGGCCAGTCAATCTTTTAAATTACCTTTTTTATTTTGTGATGTTAGAGTCCTGTAGCAAGTCTCTCTCAGAAAAGAAAATTAAAAAAACAATCTAAATAAAACTTCGTAATATTTCATGGATTGCACATCTTCTAACCTGGCTTTTATTTCATTTTTATGAAAATTACCCTTCAAAATTAGTTTTCTTCATCCCAGGAAGACCCATATCTTATGCATTATAATTTTTTAATTATCTTGATTTATGTACGTTATGACTAGAGAAAATTCCAGCTTGGATTTCCAAAACAGCTACTGTGACATACATGGCATCTAAATGATGTTCTATATCTCTCACAGAAGACCATTTGGGATGGTCTTTGAAATCTTTTCACACAGTGGCTTGAAGATGACTATTTCAGTTTTGTTTTGTTTTTTGCAAATTAGCTTAATTCTGTAGGAATACTGGTTGCATGCAGTTCAGATATTAATTCCCCTCCCTCAGCCTTTCCTAACCTCTTTCTTAACAGATGGTGTTCTCCCCAGTGAAACAAGTGGAATGGTTTTCTTTTACAGGGAAACTGTAAGTGAGAAATGAGGCATGCAACACTGATTTGTGGTGGGAAGTGGTAGAGATTAAAATATCTTTAATAAGCATTTTTAATTGGTTGTTATCACTACAAGTTTTATCTTTGCAATGTTTTGACATTCAGCAACAGAATAATGCTATGAAGCCCGGCATRGGGTGTTCCAGACCTCACAGCGTTTTCTTTCCATTTGTTTCAACTCTGACCATTTTACGATGAAAATTGTAAAGGAATGGAAAGGCGATAAAGCTTTTCTGATTTTATATTGTTGCAACTGTTATAAGGGAATTGGAGATAGCCATGATGGCTGTGGTATTCTGATAGACCAAGAAACCAGGCAAATATCCAAACTTCAAGCAGGCATTTATTTATCACAGACTACTAGACAATCTAACCGATAACAGTTAAAAAAATCAAGTACTAATAAAACAGATTAGTCAAGTGATGATCGTGTAAGTCTGGTGCTGTGTTTTTGGCTCTGATGGCTGTGATCTTTGGTGTTTCTTAGTGTCCAAGATCAAGATGGTTGGCCTTGAGACCTCTTTGATGAGGAAAGCCAGAACCAAAGTGGGAGTCTTCTCTCTGCCCCAAGCTGCATTGTGCACCACTGGTGCTTATATACCCTTTTCTGTTGGTCAAAAGCAGCCTGGTCTAAGGACTTACTTTCTCTTTTCACAGGTCAGAAATAGTTTGTTCCAGTTTGTCCAGATGGGTGTTATGTCCTGGGTGCTGGTCCACCCTGGCTTGTTCAGATGAGTGTTACCTGCTGGATGCTGGTCTTCTGACTCCTTCTAATAGTTACAGTTTGGATACCAGAATTAAATTGCTTTACTATTTTCATGCAATTATGCCAATCAAGCAGATGTTACAAAGCATTTTGCTTCCTACCCTAAATCAAACAAGCAGCCATGTGGTATGTCTTGGGTGCAGGGCAAGCAGGATACATTTCACTAATAGGCTACCAGTAGTCCTCAAAGCATTTTCTGGCTGGGAATGTCGAAGTAGGCTCCTATTTCTAGTCCAGATTAAGTCCATTGAACATAAAAACATATATGCAAAGAGATTTCTAATTAAATTACAAGAAGGGTGAAGACCAAAGCAAGTGTGAACCGTTGTCCAGATCTGAGGACATCTGAAGTAAGGTGTAGAAGACTGGCACCTGAGAGAAAAGGAAGCAAAAGGGCAGAAACAGCACAGATGAATGCAGGCACTCCAGCACATAGGCTGAGGCACACTCACTAACAACACTAATTGTAGCTGTTTCATTACCTTTTGTCATGTTTCATGCTGTATCTTTTGTCCAAGTACGTTTTTATCTTGGGAAAAGCTTTTTATGCCTCTTTTAGCATGTGTGTAGTATAGTCATTACTAGCTTTATACCTGTTTGATTTAGACAGTACTTTCCCCCAACTGCTTCCACTTCTGCTGGTTCAGTTAGATGCTTCATCTCCTACACAATGGGTCTAAATTGTCTGAATTTTTTGAGTGTGTCCTGGAAACCTTGCAAAATCAGAGGCTTTCAGATCAGACATTCAGTTCAGCCCAGTACCAAGAGAAGCTAGAAATGTTCTATGGGTCTATTTGATGAATTTTGGTATTTTTCTTCTATCAGGAACTTAGAAATACAGAACTCTGTGAAAATGAATGAAAAGTCCCATATTTGTAGGGCTGGGGAAGCTTTGCTGTACATTCAGATCATATTTGGAGCAAAGGTTAACATGAAGATGAGATTTTATTATTCTTCATCTCTTATGCAATTCCCTCTTTCCCAGTAA
Source organism: Apteryx rowi (assembly GCF_003343035.1). Classification (NCBI taxonomy): domain Eukaryota; kingdom Metazoa; phylum Chordata; class Aves; order Apterygiformes; family Apterygidae; genus Apteryx; species Apteryx rowi. The sequence goes on from NW_020450783.1 coordinate 3,250,800, forward strand.
TGGATTTTGATTTATTTGATGATGGGACTAGAATTCTCTTCTCTGTATCATCAGGGATCTCTTCATGTTTTCCACTAAGGAAAGGGAGGGGATGGTAAGATTTGCATTATGTTTGTGATTTTTCTTCCATTGCAACTGAGATTTGAGAATCCCGGGCAAGAATAGCATGGTTTTTTTCTAGATACAGGTCCATAAACCAATGAGACTATATAAATATGCGTATATGTACAGATAAGAATTAATTAATTTAATACATTATGTTACTAGCTGGATCAGAAGTAGCTGGAGGTAAAGCAAATTATTTTCTCTGTGTAAGAATATAAATGAGTTAGGCAAATTTTCCCAGCTGAGAAAGTTTCTACTGTGTATTTTTGTCATTGTGTCATTCTTGTAAAAGAAAAATTGCAGAGAACTCTAACGTACTCTGAATTCATTAGGAGCTGGTAATGAGTCTATGATTCTACAAAATGCCCTCTCAAACAACTGCAATGTCTGTATACATTTGTCTATTTTAATATTCTTTCTATAGCTATCTTAGGTCAAATACGTATTCATCATGCATCTGTCTGTACTTGCTGGCAAGCAAACCTAGTAATATATGCACAAGTTTGTGTTGTACTAAGGTTTAGTTGTGTGTGAGTTTGTACATATAGTTCTCATTAAAAAGGAAAAAAAAAACCCTTAAGCTTACAATAAATCTTTCTATTTAACTTCCTTATTTTTATTCTGCTTCATTTCATTATTATTAGCAACCTTTTATCAGTGTTACCATAGAAATGGAGAATGCCAGTTACTACACCATGCCAAAACTCATTTTCTATCCTACTTGCTTAGTYATCCTATAGCAAACAGTGCTTACTAGGGATCAGTGAATAATTGAGAGCAGCTGAATTATTTGGCTAGGTTTTTTTTTTGTGTGTGTGYGGTATTCTTGCATTTGGACAATATGTTCCATGTATTTTGTGGAAATGATTCTTGAAAATATGCTGAATTTTAAAGGCATCAATGAATTTATAGAAAAAAAAATCCATGAACTTAAAGAGAAAGAAAGATGGGGGCCTTAATTTATCTTTACATTCTGAGTAGGGTTTTTCTCTTTGAAAACAATTTCTGACTAATCCATGGTACATACATGTTTTAATGAAACTCAGTAATCGTTAGGCATAAACCATGTGCTGCAAAACTTTAATGTTATTCCCAAGAGCTCAAATTGTCAGTAGAACTTAAGGCAATGCTATATCAGCCTATAGCCATCTAGAACCTAGCCGAGACATTTTATCATAATATTATAAAAATTTTTTCATTTTGAAATACTAATTAACTGGGAAAATAAGAAGTTCCAGAACCATCTAATAACTACATTTGAAATGCAGAAATTAGTTAGAAAATTAACTCTTCTAAAAAAAATCCCAGTATTCCATAATTAATATATTTAGAGCATTCCACATTGAATCTTACAAGTTTGGAAATAATAATTAAAGAAGCATTCCTACTGTACCAACTGAATCCAGTTAAAAATCAACATGTTGTTTATTCTTCATGCATCATCATCAGCTGCTGCAAATTGCAAATGTCCTAGAATCAGAACTTGCCAGGCAATCTTGTTAATGTAGCAGACGGTGGAAAAGAATACAGTTTAGTCTTCCACAGCAATATTGACTCTGCCTTGCTGACAACCCTGTTCATGCTTTATGGTACTGTATAATTGGAAAGAGACAAACAAATCAAAGATGCACAGCAAAAAAAGGAACATATTTTTATATAGCTGTCCTCTTTATTATTCTCCCCCCAACATTCACATTAGGGCCATGATTAAAAAGAGAGAAAGAGGGAAAGTAAGGAACAAATTGTTACCTAAATGTAGGATTCTGAATCTACATTTCGGCATTTTGAATAAGTGGATTGATTTTATAATGTACACAGCACTTGGTGATTTCCTCAAGGCAGTATTTTCAGATTTGCTTGCCTATTTTATATAATTTTTCTACCTCCTTAAAGAATGTTTTATTCAAAAATGATCTCTATAATGTATAGTCTTTTGACATTTAATAGCCCTTTTGTTTGCTTGTATAGTACGTGTATAGACAGCATCAGTATCTAAGAGTTAAGCCTTAGAGCAATATAGGTAGTAAATAACTGGTGCAGCTTTTACAATGAACTTTTTCACAACTGACAAGTTTCTCCAAGAGATAACTAAATCCTGCATTTTCACATAACCAGAATGTATAACTCAATTTGTAATAGCACCATCTGGAGACGCACTAATGTTACAGTCTCTAAATCTGCACCCACACATTTGAGCATGCAACCAGCATACTTCATTATCCAGCAACATAGATGGTGCATTCAGATTTTTGCATGTATATAGCATATGCAAAAGCAACCTCAATATCTTTTCCCACTTCTACCTCAGAACTCCATAGTTCTATGCATCTCTCAATGTATTAACCTCTTTTAAAGCTATCCACCTCAAAAGAAAAAGACTTGTAGTTAGAGTAGATCTTTAGCTATTATGACTTGGAGTTTTCAGCTCCTTTCAGTTTTTCCATTTGGCGGGTTTTGCCATGTAATACATGGGTGTCTGTCTATGCGTGCAGACTGGGGATGCTCTAGTTTGGTGCTGTAGACCTTTTTCCCAGTGTAAACAGGAAGACTTCAGATAAATATAGAGCAATTGTAGTCCAGCACGAGCAATCTGYGTGGTAACAATGCTTTGGAACTAAACTTCACCTGGGGTAAACAGGTACTGCTTCATTAATCAGGATTTTTTTTAACTACACTTGAAAAGGTTTTGATCAAGAATGCCTATTTAAAAAAAAAATCCCATTGTTCAGTACACATTGGTATCAGATCTTCCTCTTTACGCATGCTATCTGTTCATATGTCCTTATTTAAATAAAATGTTCAGCTCAACCCAAAACATCAAATCAAAGCAAAACCCTTGATGCTGGCAAAACTGCAATGAGATTGTATATTATGGTTTCTTGTGTCCTAGCCATGGTTGTACTATTCACAAAATACTTAGAAAAATGCATATATGATCAATGATTTATCATATGTACCATAGATTTGACTTCTTTATAGTGTTGCTCATAAAATTCTTGCTCACCTGAGCAGAGTGCACCATGGTATTAGCACTGTTCAGTAAACGTGTGTTTATACGTGGTGGAGCTTTAAGCAGAAATCTGATTTCCCCTGGCAGGTTCTGTAACATCTTTGAAAGACAACAGCAGAAAGGGTGGGCTGAAGATTTAGCACCGTTTGCCATGTTTGTCTGTGTGGCGATATCTGGCRTCTGATGCTTGTCTTTGAACTCAGTTTCTAAGAAGAGTGGGATGGACTAAAGATCTCTGTATCACTGACTCTTCTTTGATTGATCTCACTTCCCTGCACCCCTTCTCTGTGTGAATGCCAGTAGCCTTTGTCTACCTAAATGAGCCCATCTTCAGGTTTTTCACTCTTGTGCAGTTTGTAGAAAGTAACTCTGGCTCCTCTTTCTCACTCAGTTTATGTTTATTGTCATTTTTCTCTCCCGCATTTCTACCAAGCTGAGTATTCTCTGACTTAACTGACCTCCTACTACATTCTTGGAAATATAGAGTCTGACTGGTCCACGCAGCCCTATTCTTGTAGAAAATACAAAATTGGTTCTTCTTGGAGAATCCATCCACACTCCTCCAGTAAATGGTAGGAACACAAGTTGTGGGCTCTATAAATGGGTGATAAATTCTGATGCACCTAGAGAGGAGGAAAGTGTTAATTGTTTTATCTACAGAAGTGGACCACAGGGATTTGGACACCTCTGAGTTTTATACCTTTCCACACTGATGCTGGTTTTTAATTTCTGTCTTTAGTGTTGTCTATGAAGTGTTATTCTCTTGAAAGAGTGTGCATTTACTGGAATAATCACACTTTCTCTTCCCCTCTGTCAGCTATTAATAGTGATAAATTTTAATTACATATGTAAATAAAAACACTGTGTACTCATTAGTTTAAATATGTTTTTCATTAGGCAAATGAAGTGCTCATTGGATATGATGCAAAGCTAAAAGCAGAATGTTAACAGCATTGAGCAGTTTGGGAAGTATATTGTCTCTTGTTTTTTTTTTTTCTTTGAAAGAATAAAAATAAACCATTGTTTAAGGGATTATTCTGGGTAATTTTTGCAATATAGGCATCGTGTTTTCAGGACTGGAAAAGCCGAAGTGACGTGACTGACACGTGGGTATAGTGTCAAGGCCAATGCATAATTAAAATTTCTACTAAAATGGAGATAGCATATAAACTTTTGTTACTATTTATAGCCTTGGTTACTTTGGAGATGGTAGCTGCAAGGAGATTAGAGGTTTTTGGTTTCTGTTTGGAAGAATCCTGACATCTCTCCAATTTTGATAACTTGAAATATATTAGCCCCAAATTACATCTCTTCTTAATCATTAACTTTCAAACTCTTGAAACCCAACACTCCAAATACATTTTTGCTATTTTCAGGGGCTGTGCAATTATAGTCAAGATGATATAATTTTTCAGTTCAGTAACCCATACTTTCAAGGTTGGAGTATGTTTATTTACCTACTAGGTCATAATTTGTTTCCTTTCTATCCAGAATTTTATATCAAGTCTACTTGTACATGGTCTTCACCATCTCCTTCCACAGTTCTATTCACTAGGAAATGATAAAAATCTTATTGCAGCCATGATTAGTAAGTCAGTATCGTTTTACCCAAAACTATGGCCTCTTCTTCACACTTTAGTCTTCCTCTTCTTAACGCTTTAGTCTTAGCAAAAGGATGCTCTGTGGGTGTGACTTGGTAAAGTTATGGCTCAGAAGAGATCGTCTCTGGGAAAGAGAGCATTACCTGAGTGGATCTTCTCTGAGGCCGGTTCTTGGTCATTATGATGTAGTTATACATTGTAATACCCAGACACATAATGTTTCCTGATTAATATGAGAATACAAAATATTTTTCCCTTCAAAATTTGCAGCAACAAATACACTTTCTTCTCAATTGCTTTAGTATGAGAGTCAAGATAAAAGTCATTTTTATTTTATAAAGACAAGCTTGAATATCCTAGTCTTGGCTATACTTCCTCAGTTCACATTCTATCAAAATTTTATATCAGAGGAGAGTAAAATATTTATATGCAAGATGGAGTGAAAAAGAAGCAAAGGCTGCCTAGAGGGCAGTCTCTTGGAGTTAACACAAAATGAAAGCTTCAGCAGGAAATCTAAAAAAAAGTAATATGTCAGTCTTCCAGATTCTTCATTCACCAAACTTAATTGTAGCTTGGGGGATCCATTACCAAAAGAATAAAAGCAAATAGAGATTCCATTTTGTACTAAGAGCTATTGCACTTTACGTGGTTGAAAAGAGATTCATAGATTTTAATGCCCAAATGACTACTATGATATCAAATCAGACTTTCTATGTAACAGACCAGAGGATTTCAGCTGCTAATGCCCTCATGGAGTTCATAGATTCTGGCTGAGTTGGAGCATAGCTTTTAGGATTGCATTCAATCTGGTCTTGGTTGAAAGAGTTGAAGAAACAGAGAATCTCTTGCATGCTTAGCATCTTGCAACAAATGATTAACTACTCTCCCATTTAAAAAAAGAGTACTGTATGTTTGATTTCTACTTGTCTGGCCCAATCTTCTCATCACTGCATCATGTTATATTTTATCCTGCCAGTGGACCATCTGAGGAGAATGTAAATTACAAAGTTGGTGGGAAAAGATATAGGATGTGTCAAACAGGACTGTTTAGTTTGGTACTTTGTTTTGAGAGATTAAAGGAAGCTGTGATTTAATACATGATGATATCCTGTAATATAAAATAGGTTGCGGTCTTGCTTTTGCCCTCGCTGCCCTCAAAATTCTGTTTTTCCAGTGTGCTATATTAAAAATGGTATACAGTATAAAACTAATGTTCACCGGGTGTTCATACTTACATCTTAAATACAGCAACAATGACCTACCAAAATGTTAGCTGAGTCTGGATCCACATACTAATGGACCTGTGGACTCTTTTTCAAAGAATTTGATCGTAACAGCCCCACATGCCCATTTGTTTATGGACTTAGGTGAGTTAGAAAGCAGTCAAGTCTTGACCTTCATTTTTGCTGTAAATATTGTCTTTACTATTCAGAACACAAGTTCTCGTTCATCTATAATCCATGTAGCGTTCCTCCAAAGCTGTCAGTATTCACAGAAAGTGGTTAGCTTTTATAAGTGATTGCTCTGAGCTCCAGACTGACTCCTTTGATTCTCATCCATCATCAGATCCTCTTTAGTGATTTCTCATGAGGTTCTCCCTCCCTCTTGCCACAAAATTTCTCTAGGCAGGAGAGGATGTACTTCAAAGATACATTAAATCTTGTACATAGGTATCTGCACATGCTGACACACTCACTATGGCATTTGACAGTTCCTTCTTTGGGTTCCTCAAGAAGCTTATGGCAGAGGTGAGAAATCTGAGGCTATATAGTTCTTAAATCAGTAGTAAGATCTCAAGTATTTGAATTGTAGATTCCTTCAGACTGAATGTTTTTAATGGTAAAATGTAACACGTTACAGAGGTAGATGAGGAAACAATTTCAGTATAACTCATTTCAAGCTAGCATGTCAAATTTTATCCACATTCAAATTTGTTATCTGAAATTTGCCTCAGTGGGAAATGGCAACATGTCCAGGAGCCAGTTAATATCATCTTGCTCTTTTATTTATTTGTTTCTATGCTTTCATGGGAGCTATTTCCAGTCCTGCTATTACTCAGAGTGGAAAGTATTGACTGACTTATGGCATAGTTATGGTTTGCTGATATCTTGACTACAACTGGGATTTCTGAATTTGAATGAGATATGAAACTCCCCACAGTAAAAAACTAATTCACAATCCTTAGTAAGGATCTGCATGGCTACTTCTTTCTCTAATTTGGATTACTTTATGCAAACTGCAAATCTTTCTAAACCTAAACATTATAGAATGGTCCATTTTGTACAGTCATCCATTTTGTACAGTGTACAACATCAGGAATGTGCTTTTGAAGTACAGTCAGCTTTCCAAAATTAAATTTACAATGAGGAAACTGGAGTGTATTGTAATAGGGAGAGTTTGGAACATAATTATATGCTGCGGTAGACACTAAGGAATACAAATAAGAGGAGGGGGAAGAAAGAGGTGTGTGATCCGTACATTTACGTATTAAGTTAACTATCAGTTATAAAAAAAAGAAGCCACTGGCACCAAGAGTACATCTAACTATGTTATTTTACCTTATTTCCCCCAGCTGGCAACCATAATGACTCGCAAAGCAATACCAGAAAGGAGTGGCCATGAAGTGGTTCTGAGGTGAGCAATGCAAAATGTAAACTACATGAATTTTGAAAATGAATTTCTTTTTAGCAAAACCACCAGAGACTCTCTGCTTTGTGTGTTTGTTCCCCCCCTCCAGGAAGATTCCCGGTTACAATATACGTATCTCACACGGGTGCTGAGCTGGAGAAGATTTTTGCCTCTGTTGTTCCAGGATTAATCAAATATTTTCAAGATAATTGGCCAGCCTCCATTTTGTCTTCAAGTAAGTGATCATCTATCATGCAACTGTTAGTAGAAATTTCAAGTTAGGAAGGGTCATTCACCAATGAATATAAACAGCTGTGAGAGGTGAAGTGGGGGAAAAAAGAAGTAGGTTTCTGTCTGCAAGCTGTTCCCTTAATGCATTCCAAGACAAGCAACTAAAGATATGATGTGATTTAGATCTGTTTTGTGATATGTAGTTAAAAAAGCTATCTTACTACTGTATTTGTTCCTACTGACTTGTATCACTTTTGACTTGCTGTTTATCTGTAGTTCAAGCAGCAGCAGTTGTAGTTCAAGTCTCAGTATCCTCAGTCCCACTGTGAAGCATTTACAATCTATGAGTAACTAAGGAGCATGAAAATTAGAAGAACTTTTGAACCAAGTTGAAGTTGGTAGCACCATAGAGATAGCAACATACAGGACAATTATAAAAAAAAAAATCCATCATGGATCAGTTTTCATTCGTCTTGCTGTGTTTCTCCCCTGCTTTTATAACAGATGGAGGGATTTGCCATGCAAAGAAGTATGTAAGATAGGATTCTCCAGGGAGAGAATCAACATCTTTTTGAGGTGAATATCCCTAGCATTTTGGGAGCTATTGTTGCTTTGGAGGAAGGCCATACATAAAAACATAAACATGCTCTCCTGGGTGAGCCCAGTGATCTRTCTAGCCCAATATTGTATGATCCCTGGGGATGTGAATAAAAATCTATGTCTATGAGAATACAAAGAACAAGAAATTACTAAGCAACTTGCACAAGCCGCATTAGATCAGTTGTCAGTTTTATGAACTTCAGAACCCCGTCTGGTGTAAGCCCAGAAGATGTACATAAGCCCTGATTCAAAGCATATGGAAAATGACATGTTGATCATTATAATTAACTTTGGAACAAACTCTCTATGCTGTGCCTAACTGTGAGTGTGTTGTAGTGCTGGTGAAGTCACTGACAAACCACTTAAGTGCTTTGCTGTGCCCTGTATTCAGGCCTTGGCAAGTGCAAGTGCAGTGGCACTGATAGCCTTCTTCAGTGCTGTTGAAATGCAGATTCATGCAAAAAGAAGTGCTGTGCAAAAAACTCCCCACAACTGTTGAACGGTTGCAATTCTTCATGTTAAAAGCCTCTCATTGCCTGTAGATATTTTCACTTTAGAGGAGTTCCCCAAAGCACCTACAGACAGTAGGCAAAAATAATAATGCAAGCAGACAGCAAAACAAAAATATCTCGCCACAGCTACAGAGTACAAGTGAGATATGAGGTGGTACAAACAGAGTAAGTATCACATGGAGGGGAACTCACTTGACTCCTTCATAGCTAGCTCTGCTCATTAACTCACCACCTGTGTTATTAGCACAACACGATAATATACTTTGATTGGTGCTGCCTTCGGAATTGAAGGCATGTTATGGGAACAGGCATGTATACAGCATGTAATTTTCAGTACATTTGGTTATAAGCTCTGCTATAAGGCAATGAATCTCAATTCGCAGAATGGCAGTTGAAATACTGAAATTCCTGAGCACCCAGAGGTAAACTACAAAGTGGCCTTTTAAGATTTACAGTAAGTATACAGTTTCATTTACCGTAACAGCCAGGGAGCCCTATTTAAAAGACCATCTCCAAACAGACAGACTGCTGCGAGAGCAAACTTCCTCTGCATCACGGCTCTGTCAGTGCCATGATTTCCTTGGATTCAGCAAAACTCTTAAGCACCTGGTTATACTTATTCCTAGTCATAAGTGTTTAATACATGGTGATGCTTTGATTTCTGTGAGACCCATGATTAATTTTAAGCTGGTGCTTAAACAGTTGATTAGTAAGATCCTGCTCCAAAGGCTGTGGACCTTAGTAGGAAGAGTTGCCCATGTCTTTGAATGGTCCTAGACTACATGTATCACATTAAATGATAGTTGGGCTTTTCTATTTGACAAAGTTATAGTTTGCAGCCCCATACTTCCAGAGAATGTATTSCTAATTAGGAAAGCATTTAAGCACGTTTTTAAGTCCTATTGAATTTGAGGGCTTTGGAACATATCTTTGAAGTGAAATGCATTTTGAATAGGGAGGGATATACAGTACGGCTCTGATAAATGTCATTCTGAGACTGTGCCCAGAGCATTTCATGAATCATGAATGCTTCTGTTCCCTCTGGATGCTTCATTCGCTACATAGGTTGCAAGATCACAAAAAAAAGAAACTCACTGGTAAGCCTAGTATATATTAGCCATTCATAATCATACTTACCATGCAGAAAAACTTTGCACTGCAGACACAGAGCATCCATTGATGGATAATGAAGTATGAAGACTACTGCAATAAGGCCCTGGCTATTTCCTTGGTTCCTTTGCAGTGGGCTTGGGAATGCTATTATTATGTTAACTCTGTGTGTGTGTGTGTGTGTGTGTGTATAGAATTATAAAAACTTAAATATCTTTTGTAATAATTACATAACTTTCGAAACTGGTCATCTGGTTTCTATAAACCCACAACATTATATAGTCAAGGAGGTACCTTTCCATATAGTACACTGAACAATAAATATTGAAACAAAAATTCTGCTTATCTATGCTTTCTTGAACCAGCTTGCTTGCTTTTTGTTACCAAACTTCTAACTTAAACTGTCCTAAACATAATTGTTTCAGGTGAAATACTTAAAGACTTGTCCTTGAAGCTACAGAATAAGAAATGAGTGTGAGCTTTTATCCTAACCAGTGGCATTTTATGACATCTTCTACATCAAATTACTTCATGTCCTTAGATAGCTTCTGTCTCAAAATCCTCTGAAAGCTGATGAACAGAAGCTTTTAACAATGACCTTTACACTAATTAATGCACAACAAACCTGTCTTCGATTCCTTTTTATTAAACAGTGCAAATAATCTCGGTGTTGCATGATTTTATCTGCTGTTATAGCTGTTCAGTAGGTATCTGCAGAGAATTGCTGCCTTTGAGAATGATACCGTTTCCTTTTCTAAGTTTCTCAGATAGGGGCATCCTGTTGAAAAACCCTTATAATGGAGTTTTATTCCTTGCACATTTGTATGCTCAATTCCTAATAAAACAGTAAAAATTAGAGTTTCAAAAGTACAAAACTAAGTTAACAAAACGTGACCCTAGAATTGCTGTCCATCTAGCTTTATCAGTCTTTTCTTTCTTCTTCTGAATTACTGTGGAATATAATGCAAATAAAATGTCTGCTATGGCACCTGCTGACATGTAATTAAATTATTTTAAAGAAGTAGTTTTATTAATTTGTAAATTATCTGCTAAGGATGCAGCTGAAGACTAAAGCTTGGATTCAAGCATGAAGGATAGCTGAAGTCTAGTTGGCTGAAGGTCAGAGATCTAGATGGGAATGCAAAAAAGCCAACTGAAGGTAAAATTTAAAAAGCTTAATAAGACCAAGCTTGTTGAGGCCAGGGGAACTACATTTTGATCTTACTAACAGAATGATACACCTCCATGAATATTGGCCAAAGGAAAGTTGGTCAATGAAAGTAAGTGAAGTATCTTAGCAACAAGAAAAGTGAAAGCACTTTTAATGGATAAAAGATTTTACTAGGAGTTTTTAAGAAGTTAATCTGCATTTTATCTTCCCCCCCCCCAAAAAAAAAATCTAACATTACTATAAGGAAGAACTGATTAGTGATTAGTGTACTGAGGGGTAAAGAGTGAGTGTATGATTTCTATTTAATTACTTAGGGAAATGTTTTACCGCTTTTTATGTTTTTCAAACCTTCAGAATTTTATAAAAAAATGGTGATTTCTGTTTGTATAGTAAAAAGTTGTGGATTTTTTTAGAGTATGGATTTCTATTTTTGACTTTTTAAGATTTACCTATCTAATAAATGTATCTGAAGTTCTTGTAGAGATTTCAGGGTTGAAAATTTGATCTTCTAGAATTTGTCACCGTAGCAGTGTGACATGACTCAGGAGTCAGCCTGCATTAGTGTGTTTCAAGTTTCAGTTTTCAAGGGTGTCTTAGACTTTGTAGGAAGCAGCCTCTATCTATACAAGAATAGTATTTATGATTGTAAGCCTTTGGAAGAAGTATGCTCCTCTGTTCCTGTGATTGGGACAGAAAATACAGTAGGAAAGCTAAACGTATGCTTGACTGATCATACAGTATAAAATGAAGTTAGGCAGAGGGCTTTGGGCATGTACTTAGCTTCATTGGAGTATTTATCTTTCACTATTGGTTTCTCTTTAAAGTGCCACCCAGCCTCCTCTTAAGACTTCATCAAATTTAGTGGAGAGGTAGTATTTGCTATTAGATCAACAGCTATAGGTAAAAAAACAAACAAGCTTTTGGGCTCAGTGTCCCTTACTGACCTCTTTTATTTTCCTTATATCCTTAGACTGTCACAGCTATGAAAACAGAACACCTACCACATGAAGTGATTTTTTTTTATCAGATACTTTCTGCCCATATAAGTTACATTATCAAATCAGAAGGTAAAACTGTGTTCCATCAAAAAGGTGAACCAGTACGCAGACTTAAAGAGGAAGTTTTTTCAAATAGCCTTGCCGGGCCAGCGTTGATACACAAGTGTACGTATGTTAAGGGAACAGAACTTGAAATCTGGCAGAACAACTGCTTCTAATGCAAATATGCCTAAGATGGGTGTTGGCTGAACGGTGAATCTGAGTCTCTGAAGAAAAGCATGGTCATGCAGATTTGAGGCATGTGACAACTATAAGCATTGTAATATTCCAGTGTATTGCCTTGTGCCTGTTTTATATATGGCATTTCAGTGGTCAGCATATAGTGGAGGACAAATCCAAAATAAATAGTGGGAGTCAGTAAAACAAAACAATTAGGTCAATCTTATCAGAAAAGAACAAAAGCTTTAAAAAGACATTGTATTGAAAATAGAAGGAACATCTCATAATATAAGAAGTCAGTATATACAGTATTTTGATTCTTTCTTTCCATGTGATTTTTTTCTTTTTCCACGTGTTTTTCTTTCCCTGTGATAGGAACACTGGATCTTATAAGTTAAACCACACATCAAAAATGAAGACATCATTAAAACTATCATGAAAAATCACCCACCTTTATATGTGATATTGAATGCTACCAATATCAGTATGTGGTTATGTGTAATGAGAAGTGAATTTTCAGCCGAAACCAAAAATGATTGCAAAGATTTGTTAATTACTAAATATTACTTGAGGATTTGAGCACCGCAGAAGTTAAAAAATAAAAAAGAACGCGAGAGAGGGAACCCCCCATACTTCAGTGATCACAACCACCATTTTAAATGTTTGACAGTGAATCATTCACTTACTGCATCTTTAATGTCTAATAACTATAAAAGCTTTTCCTTGGTACAAAGCAAATATGCTTTCACAAATATCACAAGAAAACGCCTGCAGTTTCCCAGAGGTGACACACGGTCTATCACACAGAGCTCTTACACACCCGTGCCCTGACTGCCCTATTCAGTTCTTCTCATTCCTTTTCCAGCTTCAGGCTGAACAGTGTTACTAGGAAGTTGCTGCTTCTTTTAACCATGCACCCTCTCTGTCCAGCCAGCCTTTGGAAAAGAAGTGTTCCCTTCTGTAATTATGAAATTGTAGTACATCCATAGGGGAAGAGAGAAGAYAAACTAAACTACTCCCAATTTTCCTTCTAGTTCCTCAGCAGTCTTCTCACCCCTCTCAGTGATGAGTACTTGGCTTTCACTAGGACCATTTCATCACAGAGAAAGTGTGGAATAACTCTTCAGAAATGAATTGTTGAAAATGTGATCTTCATTTTCTTACACTGTGGATGTCTAGCATCACCCTGCATTAAAAAATCCTATGAACTGCATTTGTTTAAATTTGGCAGTTAGAATTGAAGACACACAAATTAAGTTTTAACTGAGAGTTTTGTCTTAGGGCAATAAGCTCCAGCCATAGGACACTCGGACCCAAAAAGCCAGTTTTGTTTGTAACTATCTCCGTTAAYGCTTTTGAAAGAGCACCCTTTTTTCTGCTTGCTACAGAAAAAGCACAGCACATCTCTGCAAGAAATCAAAGGTATAGCTTTTTCTCCTTAGGTTCAGAGTGTAATTCATAGAGGTTTAAGATGTCTCCTCTCCAGACTGAAGCAATGAGTATACAAGATCATTTCATTTCTGAACATCATACACCTCAAGTTTTAATCCTTCTCTCTCTCTCTCGCCTCTATTTCTCTGCCACTCAGGTCACCCAAGAAACAAAGATGTATGCCAAGAAGACATTGTAACTATCTTTGCTAACATCTGTTACATGGCAATTTCAGTGCTATCGCTACTTCCCTTCTCATTCTGTATGTATGAGCTGGTATTAATATCTCCAAGGGAAGTAAACGCATGAATCAATGTGTCTGAACTAAACAGGGCTGAACGAATGAAGCATGTGTATGAAAAAAACGTATGTTGTGTTTGTACGTGCAGGTGTTGTGGCTGAGCATCAGGGGAGCCATGGGACACTGTGGGAAGACTGCGTCCAGCATGGCAGGGAAAAGGCAGACCGTCTAGAGGGAGAGACGGGGAGCCCCTTCGCGCCAGGTGCTGCCTGTAAAGGGGGGCAGAGCCCTGAGGCTGCTCCACCTGTGCCTACGCTGCTGCCACTAGKTAAGAGGGACTCCAGATCCTGAGGAAAGGAGTGGGAAACAGCCACCCTCGCGAGGCAGAGCGACTCAGTGCATTGCTGGGGGCGAGAGGGGGGCTATGTACTTTCTGAAGCCCTTTCTGAAAATTGAAGCTTAATAGATATATGTTGCAACTGCCTATTTAGCTGTTCAATTTTTCTTGCAAGCAGCCCTTGCACAAGCCGCATTCAGAAGTGATGTTTTTTCCATTACTTTAGAAAGTGGGTGGGCAGTTACTCACCTGATGTTTGACTTGTGGTCGGCTTGCTCAGAGATGCCATAGCTCAGCGTTTGGCTCTGGTATGTGTGCAACCGCTGCGGTGACAACGCTCTCACTTGGCAGCCCTCCCACCCTGGGTCACCCCTTTGTCAATAAAGCCGCCCGCTGAGAGTCAGTGAGTAATAATCACTGTCAGCGCAGTATTGACGCTTTCTCCGGCCCCAGTGGCTCTGTCCCCTCTGCTCATCCATCTTCGCTGTAATGGAAGGCAGGCATTTTACAGTCAGCCGCCTCCAGCTGTCCGGTCCTAACAGGCACAGTCCTGGGAATTTTTACGAAAGAATCGGGGGAAATAGAAACCAATAGCTGGCTTGTAAGGGAAAAAATCTGGTTTGGCTGGAATATGTGTGGATAATAGATACCTGTTTGTATTGCTCAGATTTGCACCTTGCATTATAGGGAGTACAGTGGTGGCTGAAAGCTGTTTCTGTTCATTCTTACTGTTCTGTCCTGTGCTCAGTGCAAAAAGTGTATGGTCCAGGAGCTGGGTCTACTTCATTTTACAGAATGTTCTGCAGAGTGGTGTCACTGATATTTTGTTTTATGTGGTAGCAGTGGGCATTTTTGCAAGAGAAAAATACGTACAAGAAGCTCTCCAAGGTCAATAAAACAATGTAAATAGCCAGATGCTATTTCCATGTGAATTACAAGGTTGAGCAGCCAAACGTCTCTTAGTCATGTAATTTATGAAAATTCTCAGAACTGTGGTGGAGACAAGAAATCTATGGCTGCTGAATCATTTTCTCTGGTTCAGAAATGACCATACCTTATCCTTTTGTTCCAGATTTTATTTGCATTGAATGATTGTGTTTCTTCCTGTCAGATATAGGGATGGAACTAAGATCTTTGCTTTAGGATATTGTTCTTCTATTATCAAAAAAGGCATTCAGCAGACTTACAGAGATTCTTTTTAAGATGTGGAGAAAATAATATAAAAACAGTATTGAGCTATTTCTCTTAAACTATCTGCAGTTAAAGTGATTATTAAACCCCAGGACAGGTTTAAGGGTAATCCAGATGAATATTGTTTTCATCAAAGCAATAGGTCTTTGGTGAAGTCATCTGTTTTTTCCCTGTTGCCTTAGGACTGACTTTAGAAAGGCATACCATCAAGTGAAATTGCAATTATTTTGTTCCAGTTGCCCTAAAGTTCAATTTTTATGTGTTACTGCTTGTAGGTATCTGATGTAAGTAAGACTACTTGCTTTCTGAACAGTGCCACTGATAATAGTTTTTTCCCTCTTTCACTTGGAAGCTTAGAAATATAATGTCTTTGTAGTGAAAATAACAGCAATGCACTGCTTCTTCCAATACAATAAATATATGAGCCACATACAAAGCAACAGTGTGATCGATTTGAAAGATGGGTGAGGAGACTGAAGTCTTTTCTAAGTAGTATGGATGTGTTCCTCTTTTGTGGCTACTTCTGGCCATCACTGACAGTTGAATGCAGCTGTCCAGGTGCTAACTCTGATCCTCAAAGACCTTAGAGGGAAAGCAAACTGCAGATTGCTCAGACACAGGAGTGAGACACTAAAGAAGGAATATACTTTGCTGGCTGTGTTTCTTAAACTCCTTCTCAAAGCTGCTGGCCACTCCTGGAGGCATGATGCTGGCCCTGCATAGCCATTTCTGATGATATGTAGTAGAAGTTGACAGTAGAGGCAGCATGACTCTGCTCCTTGAGAAGGACTGGTAAGATTGAGACAGCTACCTGGAGAATCCTCCAGAGGAAAATTAAGCTTTGGGGCTATTACAATTATTGGGGCACCTCATTTTCTCTTCTTTGCCTGGGCAAGGAGAACAAGCAGCCAAGTTACTGAGAACGGCTGTCCTTCCTGCTCTTCATGAACCACAGAGGTAATCGCTGGGATTCAGGCCCCCTGCCCAAGAGAGGTAATTTAGCATCTCATTTCTCTGCTGGAGCCAGTAGGAAACTACCAGGCACCTACAGCTATGACTGAAACCGAGAAGAATCTACACAAATAATTGAAAAGATGAGCAGAAATCTGCAAGTGTGCAAAGAAAAAACGATTAGCACCAGTACCCAGAAGTTGTATGTGCAGGGTAGGGGTATTGTGTATGGAACATTACCCCACAGTCTGCCCCCAGAAAAACATGAAGTCTCAAAAGGAGCCAATACATTGGTGTGGTTCTTTCAAACTTTTCCAGTCCAAGGATAATCCCCACACATCGAATTAGGTGCCACCATGGGCAGTTGCCACAGCTCAGATTGATGCATCTCAAGGATTAGAGCTAATCAGTAGGAAGAATACTAGAAATGGTGACCCAGGCATGACTGAAGCTTTGAGAATGTGACAATTATTTTTAATTACGTCAGGAGCACTATTACTTCAGAAGCCCTGTTTCATCAAATATAAAGTCAAATGACAACAGAGAAAGGGGCAGAGAGAAATATAGGGCATAACATTTCATGAAAAAGCTTTTATAAAATCAGGATTGTTCATGTCAGGACAAAGTTAGTAGACAATGCAACTAAATTAGGATAATCAGAGTTAATATGTCCTTTGCATTGGCATGAATAATTATATAATTTGCAGGTCAGACTCAGTCTCCTTGGGTTCCTCTGGTACGTTTATGTTTAATAGCACATAAAAGCGTAATAGCAGAAACAAACAGTGCTGCATCTGGAGGAGGTCTCTTGCTCATATGAACTTAATCATTTAACCTAATTCTATCCCTTTCACTGTTCACTGTTTATTGTTACTTCAGCTTGGTGCCTAGTACATTGATCAGCCTAGCTGCTTTCCTAGTGGAGAAAGCATTCCTATTTTTTATACTTTTTCTGTTAATCATCTTTCTGTCTTACATGGCTTTTCTCAGTGATGCTGTCAGCAAGATGATGTCTAGCCCCAATTAGAAATTCAATCAATATTCACATAATGAGGGTTCTAGCAAAACCATGTCATTTAGTTCAAAGACACGGATATATTACTGTAGCTATTCAGGATTCAAGTAATTTAGGGCACCTCAGTGAAAAAAAGATAAAATAAAACTGAAAGGCTTGGAGGTAGTTAATTGTTACTATGGCAACTTCCTAAATAAGCTTTAGATGCTAGTTGTTATTCAGTTTATTTGGAGGCAGAACAGAATCATTAAAGATAAAAATTAGTTAAGGCTCAAACAGTTCTGGGAGCTTACAGTTTCATGCTGGTCCTTATAGAGTTACTTAAAGTTTGTCCATATTTCAGCTTTGAACTGTGTCCAAGAGCTAGATGCAGCCTGCATAGATTAAAAAATGGCAGCATGTTACATAGCAACGATCTAATTTTAATAACTTAGGCAATTGCGTTTTCACATTTTTATATCCCAGTAGAACCCTTTTAAATGTATTGTGTGGGAAAGGAGCAGTCCTCAGTGAATACTGCTCTCATCTGTCCATAAAATGAAGCGATTAGGATATGATTTTCAAAAATGGGCTTTGACAGTGAGCATGCTTTTGTCACCTCCCAACATAAGGTGCAGTCACCTCAAAACCTTTTGGGAACTCAGCCAGTTTCAAATGCTGACTCTCAACATCACCGTCATATGCTAAAATTCATATCTGGATCTATGGAGAGCATGGTGCCGTTGAGCTAATCCCAGAGTTCTTCCTTCCGCCAAACAGCCACGTGCAGAAGAGCGGGGATACATTTTAGCTTAGTCCCTAGCCAGTACTGTAACAAATGTGGTAAGTACGAGCCTGGAGTTGTTTCCATGTCCATTTATATTCCAAATGTGAATATAAGTGAACATGTTCAGCCCATGGAGCTGGTCACTTGTGTAGGTTTAAACAGCCTCAGTCCTACAGGCGGAGATGGAGACGGCCAATTCTCTGTACAGAGACAACTCAGTTGGATAACTCTCAGCCACTAAATGTGAATTAGCTGAAGATCCAAATCAACCTCAACCTTCTCAATTTTCTCCAAAGCTATAGCTCCCTCCTTGAACTAGCCGGTAGTACACGCTAAGTCTGCAGAGGCCATGAAATAAAATTGTGTCTCAGCAGGGGACACTCCAAGGCATCTCACAGAAGTAACTTCATAGCTCAGACTTGTTTCCCCTCTACGTATGCTGCAAAGCTCTGTAGTCACTGAGTCATAACTAAAATGTTGTGAGGGAAAAATGCTTTAAATATGAGGATAGCTGGTACCCCCTGAGGTGAATGCAGAGCTGCACAGATTGAGATAACATGAGTTTTTCCCAAGCAGCAGGATGTCAGCTAGCCGTGAGCTCGGGGCTGCTATGGGGGAATGGCTGCTGGCATGTCGGCATCTTTAAGACTCCCTCAGGGAGCTTAGCCGTGATGGGCAGGAAAAACTGCAATATATAGCTGTCTCTGAACATGGGGGTAAAAGAAGACCAGAAGAGTGATAGGCTGTTTCGTATGTGGCCAGGAGTTCATTTAGCATGGTCATAAAATAATCCCCTTCCCTCCCACCAGCAAGCCTGTCTAATGTTCTTCTTTTATGAGTTAATGATCTTGGAGATGGGGAATCACGCAGCACAGGGCACGTCTCACTTTGTGCGACAGCCTCTGAATGACAGAGACTTCCCCCGGAGTCAGTGTGAAGAAACTGCAAGGACATGATTCATTCACCCCTTTGTAGATATCTGAAAGAAAACATGGGAACTGGCCTGTTTATCTTTCCAGATCCTGAAGCATGAAACAGAAGAGTTTTAAAAGAATCAGTGTCTTATTTTTATTTTTTTTCCAAATGAAGTAGTTCTGTTCTCTTTTTCCAAATGGCTTTGTTTTGAAATATAAGTTGAAAATCAAAAATTGCTGATATAAAATAGTCATAAAGGACATAAACTGGTTCAAGATACTTCAGTAGACTTAATTCTGTTGATCTTTTTCCTTCTTTCTTTTTTTTTTTTATCCTCAGAAAACTCATCCAGACTATGTCTTTTTTTCTGATTTAGAAGAGTAAAAATATTTTTTAAAATTTCAGCTATTCACATGGTGGAAAAGGAGTGTGCATCAAAATGCAATAAAAACTGATTTTTTTCTTCCATCTGAAAAGGCTGTACAATGTGCTGGAATTCTGCATTGCCTAATACTTGGACCATTCCTTTTTTAATTCCTGTCTCCAGAGTTATAATTCAGGGAACTATTGTGAGGACTAAATTTGCTTAATTTATTAAAAAAAAAAAAAGTCCTGCTGAGGAGAAACCCAAAGGAGAATATGGTCTGATCCTAAATGGTGCTGTTAAATCAGTATAAGCATTATTTATTGTACTTTATTTTCTTCACTGTTATAAAACCACTGCACCCTTCTGTTTGTTGAGTAGTAGGGGTGGTATTTTCAAGGTTAGCACAGGAGTAATCAAACACTCAATGATGGTATGAATATTCATATCCAGACACATTATGAGAAAGTAGATAGACGGAAATGTGCAGTTTAAATATAGACTACAGCAGGAAATGGGACATGAAACAGTGATTAGATAGTGAAAATTACATGGTATTTACATAGGTAAATACACTGCGGGGTAACACATGTGATCTTTTCTGTTAGCATTTGTTTGTGATTTAATCCTGATTTAAAAAGAGGGTGGTTTCTTAAAGATAAAAATGGGAAAAGAGGAACAATTTCTTAGTACTAGAAAATCTGCACTGCATGCAGGATTACTGATTTGGGTTATAAACCAGGTTTCACGGCTAATCTGGATCAGAATAGGCAGGTACTGCAGAAACCAGTGGTGTCGATTCCCCAGCAGACAGACTTTCTCCCCAGCATTGCTTGGGCAGGGCACTCCGATTTGGACTGCTGGAAGCCTGCAAGTGTCAGCAATGAATGCCTGAGCTCCTCTTGCCCAGACTGTGTGGAGATTGTGGTATATCTTTTAATTTCTTGTGGGAAGAGCAACTAAAGGGTGCAAAAGCCTTGTTTTACCTTGTTAGGGGAATATGCAGAGCTAGCTTAAGTTTCCTGCTCTTGCTTTGAAAAACAGAAATGTGGCTCTAGCCTAGTTAGACCAGTACTAGGGTGCATCATGAGTCTCCATGACCATAATATCAAAGGCTGTGCTACCCATTTTTAATTCTGCTCTGATCCACCAAGTCTTGCTGTGATTCCCTTCCTCACTGTCACGTCACTTGTGCCCTTCTCCTTTAGCTCAGAAGAATGGGAGGGAAAAGGGTTGGCTAATGCACCTCTTTTCCTCCCTTCAGCCAGTGGTCCTCTCCACTTTCCCCAACCCGCTGCTGTGAACATAGAATTAGTTGGTAGTCTGGGATTCCTAGAGAAAGTGGAGAGCAGGAAATTAATGAAGGGAAGAGGGATGGAAACAGATGCCCCCCCACCCAAAGGCTTATTAATTCCTTCATCTTCCTTTCTAGGTCACTTTTGGCTGAGCTTGAGGAGTCTGCAAGGAGAATCATAACTTAGGAATACATAACTTATTTATTGGTTAATACATGCAGTGGATAGCTAAGATTACCATGCTACAGGGCTATGTGAATATTTGCATGACTCCAAATGAGTCTCTGCTGAACAAGCAATCGTCTGATAGAGGAGGAAGGGTTAGCCTCTTGCTCCTTGGGACAGGCTGATCCTTGATGTTGCTGATTTGCTGTCTTCTGATTCTTTGCCTTTTCCCTAGGACCTTATATCTTTTCATGTCAGCATTTTTCTTGTGAATCTCCCTGAGCTTTGTCTAACCCCATCTCGACAAATACACTTGAGCCTATGGTTTTGCTTTTTTTACCCTGCATGGTGTTAGCTCATGGACCTTAACAACAATTTTTTTCTGTAAAACTGAGCCAACGTCACGCAATTGTGCTGTGTGAAACCAGGCTGGGGCATGTAGATAGCTGAAACCCTCAGCCGAGGATTACAAAGTATAATGTCGTTACATCCTACAACCCTATTCACATTAGCTGATTCAATGGCATAAAGCATTGCAACATAAAACTCAGAAAAAAATTCTGGACAAGTAAATGACACTGCAATATGGTATTTCCAGGAAATTTCTGTGCATGTAAGCTTCTGAACTGGCACTTACCAAATGCCTAGGATCATGTGAGAAGGTACTGCACTGCTGGAGCCACTGTGCTTCATAAGAGATAGAAAACTAAGACTTTTGATAGCAACTGGGTGGTTTCCCAAAGGGTAAATCTCTCAAACAATCACTCTCTGCCTAGTTTTAAAGCTCATCTGACATTGCAATAATGCAATTTTTAAAATCCAATTAAGACTTCAGTTTAGAAGTCAGGATAGTGTGACTTCTGTTTCTTTTGGTTCACATTTACTTTTCATCAGTAGGCAGGTGCTTGTGGATATAAGGGAAAAGTCAAAGATCTCTTCCCATCTTTTACACATGCTTTAATGTGCAAAGAGTGTGTGTGTGTGTGTGTGTGTGTTTATCTGTCCTCTGCAGAATAGTTGTGCACTTCTAAGGATTTGCCACTTCTCCTTGTGGAAGTGGCAGCATATTGGTCCTTATCCTTTACAGAAAGTTTATTACTTTTTGTGAAGTACCTTGAGACTTTGTGGAATGAAGGAATGCATTGAGATAAAGATTATTTATTATTCAGCACTCCAAATACATTTGTTCATACATTTTAAAGCTGGGAACACTGTGTGATAAGAGACAGCTGCATAGCTAAGACACTTACAGCAAGCATGCAAATTATTTTTCAGATCTAAAAAAAGGTGGTGAGCCCAAGCGCATCTTCTTTTTGTAACCATATCAGATGGACTAATAAAAGCTATTACTTCCCCCCATAAAACATAACATAGTGAGACCCCAAAAATGAACTAAATCTGTTGATACTGATCACACCGCATATATAACACAAGCACACAAAAATGGAAGTAAAAATGTCACAGAAATCAGCTAGTCTCTGATTTGAATCTTTTATAGAAGGAAGACGCCCCTTGAAAAGAGCAATGTTTATACTGCAAACAGAGCCACCGTAAGTAGCCGTTATCTCTGCGTGCCCAACTTCTCAGACGGATATCACTTAAGGCAGCAAGAGGCAATTCAGCAGAAGAAATGAAAGCAAGACTAGTCTTCTTGCAGAAACTAGACATTTTGTAAAAACAAATGGAGCAGATAGAAGACTGGATGTCCGTGACTGAAACGACTGTGACAAGA
This sequence comes from Apteryx rowi, assembly GCF_003343035.1. Lineage (NCBI taxonomy): Eukaryota > Metazoa > Chordata > Aves > Apterygiformes > Apterygidae > Apteryx > Apteryx rowi. The sequence continues at coordinate 3,273,388 of NW_020450783.1, forward strand.
CAATCTCTCAGTATGTCAGATGGGTAAAATAACAATGGGCTTCTCTGTGGAAATCTGATTGAAACACACTCATATGAGGCGTCTGGATTTTTCTCAGAGAATGGAAATTAAGATTGCAGTAACTTTTCTACACCTGTTCAAATACATTCCAGTCCTCCATTTTTTTCCACGTAAGGAGACAGAGAGGCCTGGACACGTCCTTTTGCTTTCAGATCCAGTTCTGAATTGCTGAATATTTCACATGAGGCAATTTTTCTGGTGATAATGCCTCTAACTTGAGCTGAAATTGTATCAGTGCCTGTGGCATTTCAGAATCAGAGAAGGCCAGAGTGCCACACAGCAAGCTATATTTACTGCAGTCACCAGACAGCGGAACAAAAATCTTTTATTCCACCCTATTGTTTGGCAGTAAATAGCAGCCTCTGGGGAAGGGAAGAGGTAGGTTTTTTTCCTGCTAATGGATTTTCCTCTGAAATAATCAATTCAGTTTTGGATGAATCCCAAAGGATTATTTTTCTGCCTTTTCCAAGAATCTGAATCTTCATTCAGGATGTGGAAGTGTTGTAACTGTGGACTTATTTTTATAAAAAGGATAACTACAGATTTCATCAATGGCTTGTCTCTGAGAACTGCAGGTGACTTTTTGAATCATAGACATAAACAATACAAAAAAGAACTGTTCTGTATGCTGTTCTGCTCAGCAACGTACGGTAGTTTGGTGGAGTCCATTTTCAATGAATGACGCTTAGGAAAGAAACAAAACCTGAAGTGTCATGTGAAGAAATGATGAACTTGTGGATAAAACACAAAGCTAAATCTCAGGTGCTTTTGAATTCAGGGGCAGACACCGTCCTATACATTGTGTGTGACTGTGAATTCCTCCTCAAATGACAGTAAACAACCCTTGTCAGGGTAAACAGGCATCAAATCAGATTTCCAGAGCTACCTCCTGCCTCACACTATTCAAATCTAGGCATTTGAAATAGCTGTTGACAGCCAACTTCATCTTTAAGCTCCCAGGCACCTTTCAAAAAATATCCCCTTCAGTCCTTCTCTGATTCAATTCTCCCATCCTTCATGTTCCTTTGTATTAAAATCTAGGCCTGTCTCTTTTAAAGTATTTGTATGGAGTAGGGCATGGGGGCAGGGGGTGTCTAATCTCAGTTTCGGAATTTAAGTACTATTGTACTTAAAGTACTATTCATTATTTCTCATCTCATTTTCACTCCCTTAAGATATTCCGCTTCCGTTCTCTACTGATTTTTAGTTCTCAAGAGGGATGACTATTTTTTATAGAATTAAGTAGCTTGTTTCCCAGCTTAGATTGTCTAAATGCACAGGCTTCCACTTTGTAAACCAGTCTCAGACAGCAATTATTCTGGCATAGCAATATGAGATCCTTGATGTGGGCAATTGATTTCTCCATTTCTCTGCATGTTGCCCAAGATAGGGGCAGCGACTGTCTGTGACTCCAGAATGTTGTTTCAAATGACTAATTCATGCCTCACACTCAAGAACACACAAAATATCATGATGAACTTTTGCATACAGGAAAACAATATCTCTAGGTATTTGTGTTGAAGATTTGATTTATATAAATGACATTTTGCATGTAAATATACAGCCAGCCATTTCACTGCCTGCCAGGAGGCATTTGAGCTAAAAACAATGAAGCTCCACTTAATCCAAAATGTCATGTTCTCATGTGCACCTAGCACAAAGGTTATCAAACACATCAGGAAGTAAACAAACTTAAATTATTTGGCAATGAATTAGTGCCTTTTTCTTCCTGTGGTTGAAATAACTTTTATCAAGGAATATGACTCCCAAGTAAGCATCCATTAGTTTGTGTGCCTGATTTGAGATGATTTGAAAAAACTTCTCTCCTATTCACCCCAAGAAGAGTTGAACCCCAGCTCCAGTGGGAGTCAATAGACATATGCTGAGAATGCCAGTCCCAGGATTGCCAAATCTGCCATGGGCTTCTGCCCTTTTTAGCTTCCTTGGGGTTTTATGAACAACTGAGGGCCTCATGTTCCCATCTTTGTTGAATCTAGACTTGCACTGGAGCCATGCAAAGGTAAATCATTTGCAACAGGAGATCACTCTGAATGTGTGTTGAGGTCTGGATTTCTTCAGAAAAGTCTGAGTGGAAAACATTATAGAGTTCCTCTGCTTTTTTCCTCAGGAGGCCAAAAGGTTTTCAGGCTTCTGACCTACTACTGGAAGATTGGATCTGCTATTTCAACATGTATCTACTTTGATGTCTCCATTGTCCACTCTCCAACCACTCTCTAACTGCTGCATACCTCTCCCAGGCCCCAGGATGAGTACTGAGACTGGAGAGGTAGTACCTCAGGCATCCCTGACTATATTAATTGGCTACATCTGCCTATTGATTTGACATGTTATAGGTAGGTCTGGGGAGAATACAAATCCTCAACTCTGAAGGAGAAAATGGAGTCACAATGATTGCATGAGCCTCATCCTCCTTTTGCAGAAGGCTACAGTCACAGCTTCTGTTGCTGGGCAAACTTCTCTCCTGTTGTGCATCAGATGTATAGATGCAGACAATTCTCCAAATTTCAGTCAGCTTTTTTACTTTTTTTTTCTCCTTTTTTTTAAGTAATCAAAGTCTGAGTTGTTGATTTCTCCTCTAGCTAAGAAGTCCTGCAGTCTGTATTTTCTCACAGGTGTAGATATGCCACTGTCATGCAACAGTTTTTCTACAAAGTGACATTGAAGCCTATAGAGTTTGCTATTGTTCAAACAGCGTTACTTTATTTTTCTATTGAGATGGCTACGCATCGCTCTTCTGCTGTCCTTTCTGAGTCCTGGCTGTGAGCTAAGTATCAACAACATACTTATTTTCCCTCAGATATTTCTCACTAAGGCAAGCCCCCAAGGCTATTGGAAGCAGTCTGTTTGAGTAAGAGCTAATTGAAAACAGTCTTAAGTTTTGAGTCTACAGGAATGTAAACGCTAGTCTAACTGCTGAAATGGCTGTAGGCTTGCTCTTGAGCATGGATCCAAACCTCACATGAGTGCAAGGACCCCTGTACATGGCCAGCAGGGTGCCCAGCAGGGTCTGAGAAGCACAGAAGGCTTCTGCATGATGTATATGACATAGGCAAAGAAGAGTGGCAGGTTGCAAACTACAGGGAATCAGCTATTTTAACCTGAAGGACTATCCTGGCTTCCCACCTATGACGGATGCTGATGAGGCTGTCAGCTCTCACATGTGGTGGCCCTTCCCAGTAGCAACAGCAGCAGAAGTCCTCTGGTTTTCTGGGCCAACCCAACTTCTTTCCCTCCTCTTGTGGAAGGAGACCCAGAAGACTGGCTTCAACTCTCCTTCTTCCCCTTCCTGGCAGCAAAGAGACACTTGACAATGAGGTAAGAAATGCTGCAAACAGAAGGGAGTGGTTGTTTGGGGTGGGAAGGGAGAGAAGGGATGGTGGTCTGTAACAAAGGGTGAGTCAAATGTTAAGGCAGAGGAGGAACTGTAGTTAGCTGACTATGCCACTCTTTTCTATCCTTTAACGAAAGCCCTATTTGAAATCTAAAATTTTCTCCTTTCCTGCCCTTACTTCCTTTCTCTCTCATTCTACCACCACTACAAAACTTAGTTTTACTTATAGAACTGAGAAGTTTGGAGCTGACTCTGCCTTGTGTCTGTGCCTATAGGTTAGAGTGAGTCTGCAGGCCTGAAACAGGAGGAAGAGTGGAGTGCAAAACTTCAATAGCTGCTGCTGCTGGCCTGCATTTGCAAGTTAATGCTGCCCTTTTTCAAGGGTTGCGGAAGTATTGCTTATTGTGCACCTACCAGCATCCTGGGCATTTGGTTCAGACTGAGCTAAATAGCCCCTTATGCTTATTAGTTACCCTATGCATGGTGTAACCTCTGGCTTAAAACCGAGTTTGCGTCACTTGACTGTAGAAGGGAGGATGGGCTAAATTCTTTCCTGACTGGTAGCTGTAAATAAATATTAGAGCTGATCAAACAAAACCCAAGACTCTGAAGTAACAGCAAAAACAGCAATTAGTTTAAATTTGCCATTGTAAACATGGTCTCTTTTGGCTTTCAGCAAAACACTGTAACTCTGAACTATTTTCAGCTTCCAAAAGAATTATGTAAGCTCTCTTCCAGAACCCAGCAAGGGAAAAGAGGATAAAATGGAGGAGACCCCAGATCCAGCATCTTGTGCATTTGCACCCCAGGGCTGTGGTTTTGTTCTGGTCCCATACCCCACCACAACAGCCACAGCACACAAGCTGCTGACTGACCTGGCCCAAAAGCCCCTGTGAGAGGCTGTGGTGCTATACAGGCACCAAACAGGAGTCAAACCCAAATGGGCCCTCTTGGTAGCTTCAGCTTTATGCTATGGTCCCTGCCCTACCACGAGAACTGGGAACAGGAAGCAGGACTGCACTCACAGGCCAGACGTTTTGGCCACCACCACTAGAAGAACAGGGATGTCTTTTTCCTCTCAAAATGCTGCATTAAGTGAGACTTTAAAATGTCTGTCCATACATGACAAAATCACTGGATGCTCTCTGATGCATACAGGCAGTGTCCTTTGGAGCCCATCTATCTTTTAAGCTCTCATCTGAGATGTGAACTAAAATTAACATTCGTAGGTGTTATTGAGACCATTTACCTGAACGTGACACTCCTGTGCCAAAATTTACATGTTTGGTTTTATGCACTTTCAGGAGTGTCACATGCTTGTAAGGCAGGGCCCAGGACTGGGTTTTAAGTGCAGACACTTTAAATTGCTACCTGGTGCCAGGTATGCTGAGCTGGTGCTTTCCAGTTTGTTTTTTGGATTTGTAACTTTCCCAAAATTGTTCAGGAGAGATTCAGATTACCTGACAGTGTTCTGCCTTTTCTTTTAAGGACCTCTAAACAGTTATCTACCTGTCCCCAAGGGAATGTAAATGCAAACCGACTACCTGTCAGTGCTTTGTGAGTCACCCTAGACCTTGAAATTAAAGGAGGTACGTAATATTCAGTTATATTGCATTAAGTAACATACACAGAATACATTTTCTTAAACGAAACATGAGAGATTATCAGCTTTAAAGAATTATTCTCTGAAAATTATCTAGTGAGTTGAACTACCTTTCATTTTAACAGCATAGTTAGTGGTTTTCACCACTAGTGTTTAGGTGTGAAATCATTACCATGAATAATTCACCTGGTTTTTTTAGCTTGTTTTTTCCATTCACATTCCCCACTAACAAAGAAAACCTAGTGATTGGAGAGCTGCTCGAACACTGAATTCATGAGTTCATGAAATAAAATATATATGCTGAAGCATTTCTAAGAGGGATTTATTATTCCTGAAGTATAATAGAATTACAGCATTTGTTGATTCTAACTTTGTTATTACATTTTCCTTGAATTATTTGTTAAAAACTACTTGCATAAAATGTGTTTCTTGTACAAAGCAAATATGTGGAACTCTAGATAGAGAATAGCACTACTAACATTAATAAGATATAGCAAGAAAAAATAAAAAATGAGCTTGTTAATATCTTTGTTTTATATCTATTACATATATGACTATGTAGGGTAAAGCACTGACAGGCTAGGGAATGTCAATATTATCATTGTACACGCTTAATTCACCATTTAAGTCCATTTGCTTTGTTTTTTGACCAGATTTCTGCCTCATTCCATGCTCTTTGCTCATGACCTCCTTTCTCACATCCTGTACTCGCTATTTAATATTTGTTTTTATCTTTATCATTCACTGCATGACCTCAATGCCTTATTTACTGCACCACTCAGACTCTGTGGATGGAAGATTTACTAGTGCCCTCAGAGGCTTTGTTTGCTTTTTTTTAACTACAGAATCTAAGCACTTAATATACGCTGACGACTTTATCTTTGCAACACCTCTGTGAGGTAAAATGGTGTTCTTCTTCCCATTTTACATACGAAGAATTGAAGGACAAGATAGATAATGGCAAAACACTAAAAAAGTGCAGAGTATTTTTGATATCCAATTTCTGAGGCATTAGCTAACCATTTATATTAATGTATATATTCAGTGAAGAGTTCTGATGAGCTCTGTTTCTTTTTCAAGTAGCCCTTCTGCAAATCAAGCCCAAATACCTCTTACTCAAAGAATGAAGTGCACTTTAATGGACACCTCTGGAAAGCATTGGTTTTCACTAGTTGCCTAACAACACACATGAGTTTCTTTGCCAGGGCTAAAATCCCATTTTTTAGAGCAGCTTCTATGCTCTGAAACCCTAAGACCGTCCTCTCTTTTCTGCAGCTCCTGGTTTCACTTTAAATGCTATCAACTTCTGCAAGAAATGCAACATTAATCGTACAGGTGACATTACACCACTCTGACCACAGTCCACAGCTCATATGAACAAAATATGAGTAGGCAATGAAATACTATCTTGTGAAAGCACATACCAGAAAAAGACAGAAACTGAGGTGATATTAGTCTCATTTTTCTGTGAAAACAGCTCTGCAGTCCCACAATAGCTTCTTCCTAAGTTTTTAAGTCCATTTTCCAGACCACATTAGGTATTAGAATTTCCCAGTTAAACAGTTTTAAGGTGTTTCTATTAAGATTAACATAAAAGCTTTTCCCCCCAATGTCTTTCTAGTAAATGGCAGAAGACTTTTTCCCAATATTTTAAGCTTATGGGAAATTTCAATCTATAATCTGGCAAGGCCATGAACCACTGATAATGGCCTCTCATAATGGAGAGAACACCAGAAACCTGCTGATTTTGAAGGTTTAAGTAAAGCAATAACTTCCAGTTAGGAAAAGCTATCCTTGGCATAGGTAATTTCCTATATTCTTAGGATTATGATCCTTGCATCTACCTTGGAAATAGCCTTCTAGGATATGATAGATGATTTGAAGGCCAGCTAATTTAATCCAAAAGTCCAATCTCTTTATTCCTGTGAGTTAGTCTACAGGAATTTTGATCTTGTATATTCTTCTGTGGGAAAGCTTGACAATTATATTTAAGTGAACTTGGAAGTTAAACCTTGCTCATGATTTCATGCTGATTTTTAAAAAGCTACAGCTGGGCTTTTCCTTTCTTAAATATGATTATCAGCTGACTTTTGGGTTAAAAGTGAGAAAAAAATCCCCATTATTTGTTTAGCTCATTTCATTGAGTTGCAAAATACCAGTTAGCATATTTTGAAAAGATAACTGTGAAGCCAATATTACAGTAATGGTAGTTGGTGCAAAGTAATTAACAATCCTAATTTTCCATTTAATTAATGGGAGTAGCTGCTTATTGGAAAAAAGGACATTCAGATGTAGATCAAAAAACATCATTATAAAATCTTGATAAAATCTAGTGAGCTGCCAAGCCTTCTCTTTTTGGATGGCTAAGTGTGTGTGAGCTGGGCATCAACAGAGGTAAGGGCAGCTGTTTTGTTCTTTAAAAAAAATAGAAAGTTGACTTACCAGTAAGTTTTTCCTATCAGGTTATGATCTTATATGGGTCTCTGTTGTTTCATTACTGTTGGCCTTAAAATATTCAAGGCATGGGGTCCATACACAGCCAGTCATTTACCCAGTTGGCCTAGGGTGCAGTTTATTTTGTTTCATGGACACTTTGCACCAGCCTATTGTATATTATTTGTTTAATTGTTTCAACAAATGAAGGATTTTTACAGTTGTTTCATCATCATGCTGGGAAGGAATATGTCTGGTCTATTTTTAACAGCTTTGTGTCAGAGAAGGAGGTATCTTCTTTTCAAGGCTTTTCAAAGTAGAGAGACCTTAAAAATGTACTCAGTTTATATCAGCTCAAAGTGCTCACGCAAACAGAAATGAGACAGGAAAGAACATGAAGGTCAAACTTGCATAAACACGCTGTTGCCCATGTTAACTGCTAGGAGAAAGAGCAACATACATTTGAACTGAATTGCATTATGCAGAGAAGACAGAAGATGCTATTCTGGCAAAGTCACATTTCTTTCATGCAAGCTCCCGTGATAAAACTCAGAGGTACTATTTCCTTTCAGTAAATTAAGAAGCATAAACTAAAATGGATTATTATGACTCCGCCATGATTTTTTTTAACAACAAAGGAAGAAGGAGCTTTATAGTTCTGTTTTTGTTTTACTTTAAAATTTAGAGACATCAAACATTTTTTTTTTGCTTCTATCAGCAAATAATTAAATTTCCTAGCACTGTCATTCTAATAAAGCACAACTTCTTTTCAAGAATTCCACTCCCTGCTACAGAAAGAAATCCACCAGAAGTTGACCTCCTCATCTTGAATATCTTACGTAGTGGGTATCTAAATCTGACATCAAATGACTTCAGAATGAAAATTCAAAGTGAAACCATTGTCTTTGAAAAAGCTATTCAAAACCTTTGGAGGACAGACATTTTTAATGGGGCAAATATATAATTGTAAAGACACCCCCTCCCCCAAGAGAATGAAATTCTTTTCAAGAAATCTAGCATTTATTATGCATGGACGATCTCTTCCTCTTTTACAAGACCTAGACACTTTGGACAACTTTCTGGTTACAGATCCATCATTCATTTTGCTGCTTCTTATATCAGCACTCCCTTGTTCTGCTCATGCCATTCACTCAAATGTGTTTCTACTTTCAAGAAAATGCCCCTTTGTTTATTCAGATTAAGATGAGGACTGCTGCACCTGTGGGATAATTGCCTGGGTTTTCCTGTGGCCCAGGGAAGCAGCGCCCTGCAGCCCCATCGTAGGCCGCCCCAGCAGCGTGCAATCTCTTCTTTGCTCCTCAGACACCTCCCTCTCTCCACTGACAGTACGCAAGGACTGGGGGAGAAGTTATGCTGTCTGGCACTATCTCTTTGAAAGTGTTTGCATTTGTAATGCAAAGAAGACATGATTTTAGAACCTGGTCCTTTGACATCAAACGCTGAAGAAGAAGATTGGAAATGCTTAGGTTTGCAGTTTATTAAAAAAGTGTTTTACCCTGTAAAATAATTGGTTTTCCTACATTATTTGCCTTTCTTTTCTCTTGAATGCATATTTCCATTTGTGACTTAGTGCATTTTGGTAGTTCTATGTACTGTGTACCTTTTTTTCAATTAGTCCCTCTGGGACTCTTCTATTAAAGTCTTTTGGGCATTTTGAATATGTAGATTCTATCATTAATCAGATTAAAGTGTAGGTACAAGTGTATAATATGAAATTGTGATAAAGCAGTGTAATGTATAAATAATAATAAAATTATTTTCATTACAGATACAATGAAATTTTCAGTTGTTTCTCACTTAAGCTTTTTAATTTTTCCCCCACCTCTAAGACAAATAGGTTTTTCATTAGCTGTGATCTACTGTTGTGAAAGGGAGTTTTCTGTTTCTTTATGAGTAATAAGGCATTGAGGAATGAGGTGGAAAGATAATTACTGGCAGAGGGATACATGCCTTTCATCTCTCTCTGTGACTGGTCTGAACTCAAACAGATGAAGACAGCTCCGTAACTATAGCTGTTCGTTCTCCTATGGGAATGAGGCACTGGGGTCTCAGTTTATTTTCTAGTGGACAATGGTTTTAGTGCAGGATCATAGTCTTGTAGGTAGTGTCAGGAAAAAAAGCCACGAAATAACATTTCATCTCTAGAAGTGTCCCAGGATTGATTTTAAAGACCCACTCCATTCTCCTTCACTGCCAGGCTACCGCCAATGACAGTTTTATGTTCTGGCAGGATTCATGTAATACCTACGCTACCATGGCTCCTGCATCTGGGCATGATTGGCAAAGAAATAATGTGATGCCATAAAAATTACAAAGTGAAGATGATGATGAAGAAGTGATGAAGAAAGGTTTTGTTTTGAGAGGAAAAAATTAAGCTCCTGGGATTTTACACAGACTCATAGTACAGTACAGTTCTCTAGAGCAGCTATTGTGTGTTGAACTAAAATTGGGCTGTATCTGACCCCACTTTTTCTCTTCTTGTCCACTCTAAGGGAGTGATCATGGAGAAACTGTGAACTGGTGGAGACAGAATGGAAGAGAAATGCTGGCTTTGAAGCCCACTAGTCCACAAGAGTTCCCACAACCACACTGTGGCTGGGACTAATATGTAGAAAATGCTTTTTCTGAGTTTTCCATGTTGCTTCCCAGTCAGCACTGACCTGAACTAATTCAAGCAGATACTTCCAGACCTAGATCCCTCCGGGTAGTAATTCACAAGGTTGAACATGTTGATGTAAATTAAGGAAGACTTAATTCACAAGGCTAGTATTTGTGCAGTGACTCATACCTACCTAATCCAGGGATTACTTGATCCCTCTGTTAGATCAGTGGGACTGGAAAATAGACTTCTGATCTTCCTTCTAACACTGTCTCAGTACAATGTGTGTGGTGGGGTCACTTTATTCCTTTGTATTTGGTGTGTTCATCTATTAAATGAGTCTATGATAATAATTTGGATTTTTAGAAGGCTCCACATATTTCTGTTTGCGTTTGCATGTGTGCATGCTTCTTTGTCTTGCTCTGTGAAAGTGCTTTCCAATTGCATGAGGCTACAACAGCAGTTAGTGAAAATGGGGACTGCCTATCAGTGGAAATTAGGGTGAATTGAGCATTGAGCATAAAGCTGTACAAGACCTGTATTTTCCTCCTAGATTTGATCTTCTCAGTGTAAAGGAACAAGAAATACTTGTACAGGCTCTATTTAGTCTCTCCTGATGGGAAGCAAGTGAATGAAAAATCCGAGTCTCTGTTAATCTGTATGACACCTTAAAGAAGCACACAGGAAATAATTCTGTCTGTCAGCCACAATTAATGGTTGCAAAGCTACCCTCAAATCTCAGTGAAGAAAACCCAGTATGTGGCTGCCATTCAAAAAAACTCAACCCTACAGGCTACCCAGTTGAAAGGCTGAGATATGACACAGCATTAGAGAAGCAGTGCGGAAGAAGATAGCAAACAAGATCTGCAGGTGATGGCTAACAGATATTTCTTTGCTGAACAAGTAGCAAAAAGCAATTAAGTAGTAAAACATCTGACCATACACAATACCGGAATAATGTGCAGYTCGGACACACAGGAGTCCCAAGACAGCATTCAGAGCTTTGCATGTTGGCTGGATAAAACCTCAGAGCCTGGTTTTGTGATATTTTGAAGGGCAAAGATTATGAAAAATTGTATTAATTTCTCTTCTGCCTAGGAAGCAACTGTGACTGAACCCTTCTGTGCAAGGCACTGATCCCAGAATAGGTGGCAAGACCTACAACTGCATCTTGAGAAGACTTGAGTCAGTGCAGCACTGGGTGCTGTAACCCGCTTTTCTGGCGTGCAGGATAGTCCCTGGTGTCTGCTCCTGCACGGATTCCTCTGAGCTCTGCCAGTGCTGTGGCCCTTGGCTCTCCCATTCTGGGCAGAAGGAGCAGCTGGGAAGATTCAAACATACTTTCTGAGCCTGGGAGCCCCTTTAACTTGTCCTGAGTATTACATAATGTGTGTGGAGTTGCCATGGATATAACACATCTGGAGTGAATTATGAGATACTGGTAAGTAGTTYCATAACTTGATAGGTGGAAGGTGTCTAATTAGGAAGAAAAATACAAAACAGAAGAATGAAGAGATAACAATAATGAGGAGGCAGGAGAGAAAAAAAGAAGCAGATGTTCAGTGACTCCCATGAAGAATAGAAACAGTTATGAAGGCAACTATTGAGGAACAGTAAAACTCTAATTGTGTCTTTTTTTCAGTGCCACTAACCTATTGTAAACAGCTGAAGGGAAGGCTTTCTGAAAGAAACAAGCATGGATTACAAGAGAATAGCAAGCAATATTCATGAAGCATTTAATGATAAAAAATAATCCACAGGCTTCCTAATGCGAGACCTTATCCCAAATATTAGAAATGCTTTGAAGTCTGATGGCTGTTSTCTCTCTTCTTCCTCTCCAAAAATGTGGTTGTCTAAAGATAGCACCTTATCCAAAAGGACCATGCTTCAAAAATTTTCAAATGTTGACAGAAAAAAACAGAAGAAGCAACAAAGAGTTTGTTTCCTTTTGGGTTATGTAAATCAGTTCTACTGTTGTAATTCTATTAAAAGGGGTCCAGAGGTCCAAAATCATGTATTAAGAGATTTTGTTGTGGTGCATACCATGGAGTCCCTCAGATACAGAAGAATAAGGAACAGAAATTACATGAGCTAGCATAGGATATCAGTTATTCTTTATGAATACCAGAGAATTACAAGCAAGTGATCTCTGGACTAACAGTTGTTCCAATAAAACATCTACTGAGCAATCTCAAATAACACACCAGTTCTTCAAAATTTCAGTCTCATGGCCATTCCTTATTAATAAAAGGTGTAGTAGCTGAATGTCTTTGTTCTGAATAGTTTGACCAAATCTAAGCTCAGCACATTGTAGTTTGAACACAAACCTTTTGGAAGAAGCTACTATTTCTAGCTAATAAACAAATTCTCAGCACCTTTAGCACAAGTGCTGATAAACTTCATATATATTGTTTAGGAATATTTTGAAAGTTCCTGAAACAGCAGCCCTTCTTTCTAGCTGAAAAGGTATTCCAAATAATACATCTATTATGAAAAATTGGTCACCCTAGGCATTCAAGGCTAACTCCTTGGATGCTTTCCTAAGCTCTGGTCAACCAAAACAGCCTAAAAGCAAAAGCTTTGGTTAGGAACACTGTTAATGTTTGGTGAAGTTCATAAGACTGGTGCTTCTGTGAGGTAGCCAAGCACTGGGATGTGAGACTGGRATTGCTTTTGGTCTGCACAGTCTGGCTCCATGGCTGTTACTGCGTGCTTGGCACATGGCTGCAAAATCTGAGTATAGGCCATTCCCCCTTACCTGTCCTATCTGCATAACAAGGTGCAAGGAGGCTGGCAGGAACGTGAAGCCAGTTGGGTCCCTCTCCTTTGCACTGATGCATACAGCAGATGCATACAATTAAAGTTACTTAATTTAAAAGATACAGAGTTTGTTCAAATTAGAGGTGTGGCAAAGATAGTAGAAAGGAAGTGGGGTTATTAGTTTTTCTCACAAATGTTGCCCTGTTTGAGAAAATCTTTGTTACTTTAGTTCATCCTAGTAATCTCTAGGTTTCTGCTGTACTGGCATATCTACAGAACGATGGAAGAAATCTAAATCACACAGTTTCCTTGCACTGCATTTATACTGAATTAATCTCAGGCCTCCAGGTTTCTTCTGAGGTACTGGTGGGAGACCAGGAAAAAGTTTTTGATCCTGATACAGTGTTTGGCTTGGGGGTGCTGTTTCTACTGTGCTCTGCAGCGCTGGGGTTTGGGTCCAGCTACAGGTAATATTTTGGTGAAGTACACAGGGTAATCTGCACTTGATGCATTGTCTTTTTCATACAAGGGAAAAACTGGATTCTGCGGAGAACATGTGGTAGTAAGCTGACAGAGCAAAGAGCATGAAATTCAGAGGCGTTTGGTTGGTGTTTTGCTAAGCCACTTAGCATAAAACCAAGCACAGATACGGGGCTAGAAGGGGATTTTCTCTGCATCAGATCACAAGAGGGTATTAGGGTTTGTTTTCCACCTTCCTCTGTAGAGTGAGTCATGATCTTTCACTAGGGTCCCCTGGGAGTGTCATTTAGGAAGGTCCTTGTTATAGGGATGTTATTAGCCTCACTACTACGTTATTACCCCTCTGTGCATGTGTCATTACAGCACATTTGAGTAGGCCGTCTTAATGGGCACATGGGGGTATCATGTCTCCTCAGCTGTGTGATGGTGCTTGGGTCTGACTGCAACAGGCATCTCTGGCGCTTTCAGAAAACGGTTTTACATCCGGTCCCTGCGGCCAAGAAACGCCTTTCTGTGCTGTGCTCCTGTGCTAGCGCTGTCTGCCTACCTCCACACCTGATCTGCAGGTGGAAAGGCAGGCAAAAGCTTGCTTTATGAGCATTGGCAGAGCCGTTAAACCTAAACGAGACACTAAGCAGACCTACACCATCACAGCTTTGATGGCTGAGCATGGCRTACAGCAGCAAATCTTGAGATCCTGTGGGATTTTACTTGTGGAAACGTAAGCATCAACGAGGATAGGTAGGGGTTTTTGTGATAGAGTAATGCCTAAACATTGGGAAAAGGCCATAAAGGGGAGTCAGTTGCCTAAAGTGCCTTCTGCACACAGCCCTATGTGAGATGCTGCAGAATGCCACTTGCTTTCATTGTGAGTGTTTTTTTCCCTTAGTTCAAGAGAAACAGCAAAGCAAAAAAGAATAGAAAACTAAACCGCAGTGAGCAAGACACCACAATGAGAGACCACTGTGTCAGTGCCTTGGCTTTCAAGTGCAGCCCCACAAAACAGGAGCAGCCTGGCRGGAGGCCGCTGCTTTGAAGTGGAGGGCTGCAACGCGGGGAAAAGGCAGCCACCGGCTTCAGTCAGAGATCCTGAGAGGCAAGCTCTGTGCTCTGCTGTTGCCTGTTTTACAACATAAAGTTTAATGGGTGAAAGTATCAGCCTTTATGCTGACATGCTTATTTTTCATAGCAATTTCAGCTACTTTTTAATCTCAATTTATTTTTTTTAGGTTAGGTTTGTCAGTGAGAACTTTTTCGATGCCAGAAAATTTTCAATAGAGCAGATCCAGTTGCTCTTCTTTTTTTTTGTGCTATTTTTGTTGGCATTTTGTTGGCCTTTTGCACACGCTTTACCTTGCAACACAGTACTGTCACAAGGCACTGGCACAGCTTTTAAATGCATTCAAATACAGTAAGGTTTATCTTGTTTGCACGACCCTTGAGCAAGCATGCCATAATCCACCCTTGAAATATATTGTTTCATCACATAACACGGTAAAAATTGGAACTGTGCTGAGAACGCAGTTGACAAAGGTCAAAGAGTTGTATTTCTAACCAGCACCAAAAACAGGAGAGGGGAAAAAAAAGAAGAAGAAAGAAAAAAAAGGGGGGAAGGCGTGGGTGTGGCTGTGTGTGTCAGCTTAGAACTCGCGGAAGCGCCTCACCCTCCCGCGGCGCGCGCAAGCGCCGGTTAACGGCTGCGCGGAGTATACGGTCGCGCCGGTCACGTGACCGCCCGGCGGGACGTTTAAACGCGGCGGCGCCGCGCGCGCCCGCCCTGCGCTGGGAGGAGCCGCAGCAGCCCGGGAGCCGCCGCCGCCAGCACGAGGTACTTCTTTTTTTATTTTAAACGTTAGGCGAAGGGAGGGGGCTGCGACGGTAGCTTGTGTTGGCGGTATGCCGAGCCGCTGTGAGAGCGGCAGCGTGGGCTCTCCGGCTCGGCCTGCTGCCCACAGTGAGCACACCCGTGGTCTGTGAGAGAGAAACCTTTTAGCAGATGTCATGCCATCTGACTGCGCACTAAGTGGTTCTTAAAAATCTTGTGCCTTAATTAAACAGAACAGCAGGTTTAATTAGAGGCAACAGGAATAAATGATCTTTTAAGTAAGACTAAATATGCAAGTGTTCACCCCAGATAGAGTGTATTGGTTTTGTGGATATTTGGATTTGAGGAGGTGTTTTGCCTTTGATTGGAGTAAGGGTGCTCATCACAAAATGGAGATGGGGCTGCTGTGGCTATTTTTGGCTTTGTAATCAGTGAAAGAGTGTAATATCTTTGTAGTATTTGAGGTGTTGTGTGGGACTTGTCCTGTTTATGTGATATGAATTAAAAACATTTTACTCTTTCTGTTTTTTTCTGCATGATGTCTTTGGGAGCTGTAAAAGAATTGTTGGTTGGGTGTGGTTTTTTTTCCCTCTTCTTTTCTGGATTATGTCAGAATTTTCTAGCAGTTTCCTTAAGCATATTCCCTGCAGTTGCAATGGCCAAAAYGCTGGTAAAGCCCATGAATTTGCCTGCTTTTTTTTTTTTTTTCCCCTTCATCTGGCATGTTATAATTATGGCTTGTGGCCTTCTCTTTGGGTGCATTTTGTGGGCATTGTATTTAATAGCATGTGAAGAAAAGGCTGGCTGACCCTTTTGAGGTGGACATGCATGAAGGCTGGTAATGGAAGAGAAGAGGAATTGAGTACACAGGTGGTCTCTTTCAATCCTGCTTTTCCCATGTAGCTGTCTGTGCTACTGACAATGACAGTCTTTAGATACTCTAGCTAACAAGATGCCTCCATACTGTATAATTTCATTGTAAATGTTGCCAAGCACAGTTCCCAAATATGGGCTTTTTTGATTTTGTCAGGTGGTGGAAGGGTTTTTTCTTTCTTTCTCTTTTTTTTTTGTGTGTTTTTTTCCCTAGTGTGCTGCTACTTGAACAAAGTCTTCAAATTCTGAATATGAAAGTAACATCTGGTTTGGTTTCAATAATGTTGCAGGCAGCAAATGCAAATAGAGTTTTTTCGTTTCAACAAAAGACTCTTGGATTGTCATTCTAATGAAAGTTGATGTGTACATCCCAATTATCCTAATGTCAGGGATTTGCTGGATCTTGCTTTGGCTGAGAAGGAAACAAATTTGCTAAACACTCCAGTCCAAAACTTATCCCTCAGGATGACTTTCACTTTTAATAGCAGTAGCTAATCTTCAACTTGCAGTTTCTTCCACTTACCATATTTTAAAGTCTCCAGGCAATGTACAAAATCTCTTTATAGGCCTCCTGTATAGATTGTATCAGGCATGGGCTATTACTGATAAGCTGACACACAGCTCTTCACACATATGCAAGACTGAATGCTCTGAGAAAAAGTGGTATGAAAAGGAAATGTTGACCTAGAAGTGTTATAACTATCTTAGTTTCATTGATGTGCATATGTGACAGGGAGAGTGGTTGTTTGAGGCTTGCACAATGAATATTCTCACAGGACAATTATACTTGTACCAGCAATTCTTGTTGGCTTTGCTGCTTGGATTTAATTTGTATGCCTGCTATGTTGTCTGTTTTCATGGGGAGGGAAGGGAAGGGGTCTGTTTTTTATCAGCTTTTTAAAAACTTTTAATTGTTTATTTTGTATCAGCTATTTGGTGTATAGTTTGCTTAATGACCTCAGATAACTTATGAAATGCTTCCCAGACTATGCTTTGTGATATTGTGCCTGTTTCCATGTGGGTGACAAAACAAAGACTAAATCATTATGGGAGTTTCTTTTTGTTAATGTACTTTTATTACAACTTTGCAAATAATAAAAAGGTATCAATAGATTTGTATTGTCCCTTTATTTTTGTCCTTCATGTTAAGCAGTAGTATCTCATCTGAAAATACTTGCTGAAATCACTTGAGTGTAGCTTTGAAACTGCTATCTAGAAATTAGTCCTGGAAAACTAGATTGGTGGAAACAGGTGCTGTTTTCTGAAGTGGATATAGAACTTCACAGAAGAGATTTACTTAACTGTGTTCCATCATGCACAGATATTTTCAGTTTATTTTAGACTTTTATTAAAAAAAGTTTAACCTTAAATGTTAAAAAACTCATAGAAAGGATAAGATCTGTTTCACATCTGGAAAACATAATACAAAATGTCTGTATTCTGAATGGGGAATTTGAAAAGCAAAACATAATAGAATGTGATAACAGGTCCAAAGAAAGCTCCTGCTTTAAAATTTGGGAGGAAATGTGCAATTTGGTTAGAAGACCTGTTCAGAACTTCATTTTTAAAGATTTTTATCAGTGTCTACATTATCAGGCAGACTATCTGATAGAAAGAAAAAACCCAAACCTGCTCTCACTGTAAAATCTTGCGTGCATTCTTGTGTGCATAGGCGCTCACATATCAACATACATATGTGAAAAGTTTCCTTTTTCCTTTGTAAAGARAAAGGATTTGGTTCTTCAGTGATCAAGTAATTTACTCGGTTGCTTTTTAAAAACAGGTGAAGGGATGTTCTTCTAGTATTTAATGAGAGTAATATGTAAATGACTTAAATCCTTACATAGAAGGTTAGGATTTAAAAGAATACTTACAATAGTGCAAGTTAAATACACATTTTTAGATGGAAATGCATAGGAATTCCTGTGTCACAAAGAGTGCAAATCTTAGTGCTGGCAAAAAGTTGAACGTTTTTCCCTCTTACTGCTTGCAATTCTAGCAACATTAAGAAGTTACTGACTTTACTTGTGTTTTGGTATATGGAGTGAGGTTGTAGGAATTTGGCATTGTTTAGATAAGAGAATCAATTTACGAAAGGACTGGGGGCCAGATTGACTGTCTTTGACTGCCCCTCACTTATTTGCATTTTGAATCCTCTTGAGAAGAATGGCAAGATAAGAGGTGAGGAGGGCAATGGAATTGCCATAAACCAGATCTGATTAAACTCCTGGTTTTCCAATGTGTGGTGACATTGCAGTATTGCTTTAACAGGTTTCAGGGAAAGAAATGTGATGACAGTAAGTGTTGCAGTACTTGGGGGTGGTGTTATACATGTGCTGCCATTGGCTTAGTGTTCCTGCTCAATGATCGCCTACCTGATGTGGTCTYGTTTTTCTTCCCTTAACGAATGATTCTCCAAATGCACCCAGAAAGAACTGTGAAAAGTGGCTCCACTGAGGAAAAACTTGTAGGGAAGTATTCATGGGGTTGTGATTAGTAAATAAGCAGGGAGATGATCAATTTAATGCAGTGTTGCTTAATGCTTTCCTGCTTTCTCTGTCCATGTTATGTGCTGCTTGCTGACAAAAGACTGATTAGTATTTCGCTTCTGTATCAGTTTCCCCTTTGCAGATCAAGTTTAATGTGATATGGCCATTGAACTGGAGCACAATCAACTGTTTAAATAATGAAGAGCTTTCCAGATCAGTACAGAAACCAAAATCAAAATCCTGGCACTTTATAGCTGTTGTTGAACCTAATTATCAGTTGGTACCCAGTCCTGTCATTTGTGACCTACTTCCATTCCATTTTGCTATTCTATGCTTAAGATATTTTAGGCAGATTCAGTGCAGCTGTCATTTAGCTGACAGAAAAATGTTCTGATAATCATTAATAAAACCATATCCACCTCACTGTGTGATGCTCATACTTGACCCTATCTGGTATTGGCCTATTTTATCCATTTTAATTCTCAAGCCTGTTTTGCTTGCTTTGCTAATTAGAAACAAGGATCATCTCCCCAATCCTCCAAAGTGTCCTCTAGTGTGCAACATGTTTATTCAGGAACTAAGTTTTACAGGGTGGGCATATTTGAATTTCTACAGCTGCATTTCTATTTGTAAATTAGGATTTTTTTTTAAACAGTCCTTTTATGAATTGTGATTTCTGTGTAGCATCACTGATCTTCATTGCATTGGTGTGAACATTAGTATTGCAGTTGTTCTAAAGCTCCCCCAAAGTTTCTGCATATAATCTTATCACTTAAACCTTGCTAAGGTATGGTTTATTTCTCTCTAGAGAGGGCACAGCTAGTGCTGTTGTGTAAAATTTATGCTGATCTTTGTGCCTCTAATCTTACTGCTGTGGGTACCAATATATAGTTCTTTGGGGTATGTGTTATAAAAAGCTTTGAGGTGCATCTTGTACTCATTTGTCACTTGTTTTCTATTGCATCACTAAGCTTTTGCTGATCGTGATACACTGCAATACCATGGGGAATACATTATGGGTTTTGGCTGATTATATCTGAATAAATGGAGTTTGTTTTGAATTTTGGGAGTTGACTTGCATTTAGAACAGGAGTAAGCTGCTTGGAAAAATTTTATTTGAAAGAAAACCAAACATGTAAACTGTTAGAAATGAAGATGGCTAAACTATTTCTTGTGTCTCCTTCACCTCACAAACTTCAAGYAGCATATATTTTCCCTGGAAAAAGCAAGCTTTTTTCAGGAAACTTCTCTCACTACCAGGAAGGATTAGAAACTGTAAGCTTACTGAAGTGAGGTTGTAGAGAGTTCTCTGTGTGTTGTAAGGGCGCCCTGTGCACCGTTTGCTGTGTTATAGACTAACTGCTCTGGGATCCTGCTGGCAGTCCCTGGGCACTGTGGAGGCCCTGACACAGTGCTCGCAGTCCTGTTTCTGCTGGATAATTCTGTAAGTCCTTTGGACACGGAACCTGCCTGGGGGCTCCTGTGAAACTAGAGYGAGAGAAAGGAAATCTCCTAATGCTTGGGAGTAACATCAAGGGTGAGCGCTCTTCTGGGAGCTCTGGCAAGGGGAGGCTCAGTTACTCTTTTATTCCTTTTCTGAATCTGCTGTTGCGCCCACCATTGCCCACTGTTCCCTCTCACTATGACCACACTGGCAATTTAGGTTTCTTACCTATCTGAAATGCTTGTGACAGAAGTTACTTTACTTTTTACAGCTCTGAGGGTTCTGGTTGATAGTTGTGATTGAAGCTTATGAAAATGGTGCTCTCCTTACATGGTCCTGACTGCTCTCCAGTCTGAGAGAATGGATTGCATCTAGTTGTGCACAAGAAAGGTCTTTGAACAGCCTGCCTGCCTATTTGCACAGTTAGAGTTAGAGTAAGCTTCTTTCACTCATTCCTTAATCGTTCTGTACATAAATGCTATTTACTGTTTCTTCCCCATGATATCCCCAGACAAGCTGGGCTGCAGAATTTTAACTTCCCACTCTGAGTGACTGTGATTGTCTGCATCCATCTGATTCTCATACAGATTGTGACACTTGCCTAATTGTGAATGAYGAGAGCAATCAAAGTAAATATCCTCTGAGCTAAATTTCTGTTACAGGGTCCTTCCAGTCACATGCATCTAAAATGTGAATATAAATGTACTGAAGCATTTAGAACTGGCCACTGCTGGGGCAAGATACAGGACCAGATGAGTGCTCCCTATAGTATGTTTCATCCATATTTTTTTTGTTGTTGTAGTCAAATTCCAGGTCTGTTTGATTTTGAGCAGAATGCTTGTGCTTTTAAGAAAAAAATTTACCAAAGAGTTGTTTTTCTTGCAGAAGTACAAGGTGAGGCTGGATTGCTCTCTGAAGATGCTAGTTCCTCAGCTTCCTGCTTGTAAAGTCCTGCAGAGAGATCCAAATGAAAATCTGTGTGGGAAAACAATAAAATATTTTTACACATTCAAAAAACTAACGGCATGCCCATTAATGGTGGTTGCCACCAGAAGTCAGCATAATAAAGCTTGCTGATTAAAAAGTTTATTGTTCCAAAGATTTGAGAATTGTTCTCAGCCTCTGCTGCAAGTGATGTGGCCATTTCAGCCAGAGACTTCAAGCTGAAGAATAAGAGTCATAGACCTACCCTTGTGCCTAAAGTTTCACAAAGACTTTGAAGAAAGCTATTTTCAGTACAATCTTAGTTTCTTCCCTCTGCACAGCTGATTTAAAGTATCTTTATAGACAAAGGCAGTCAAAAGCCTGTCCAGTAGCAATCTTAAATGTATGACTTATCTATTGCTAATTTAGCTGAAACTGTTGTCTTTTAACAATGTGCCAGCTAAAGTGGTAGAAAACTTGACCAAAACAGTACAGAGCTGTGGTTGCATTCTTCTGTAATGAACCAACCAAACAATACAGCTTATTTCTGTTTCAAGAGGACTTCTCTGCAGAAATGCCCAACATTGCTAACAGATATTTGATGGAAATTTGTGCTAAATGTCTTTTTTTTCTAGCGCTTTCCTAGTGCTGTTGGAATAGGCAGTAGTGTTCTTAATATTTTAAGGATGAAGTAAAACTATTTGGAAACCTGTTTATTTTTCTGTATGTCAAAGGATAATGTTGCAGTGAGATAGGCAGCCTTCTTTTTTGCTGAATAATCAGGAAAGTGGTTGCCACTGCTTCTGAATACTGCAAGAATCAGATTTGGAAATGGACAGAGTAGCACCATCAAATACTCATCTACTGCACTTTTCATTTCTTTCTCAATACTTGATTCCTGCATATGCTGTTTTTTCCATATTAAGAACARTCCTGTATCTGTTGAATGCCTCTTTCCAGAAGTTCTAACCTGTGGGGTTGTACTCAGATATGTATGGCTGGAGACAAGGGAGTAGGAAGGATAATAGTTAATGGAGCATATCTCTGTCAGCTGTGGCAGGTTTAAGTTTGGATGAGAGCAAGCTACTTCAAAGCTCTTTGAAAACACTGACAAATGTTTCACAGGGTGTAGATGTTCAGAGTGAGGACAAAACTGACAAACAGCCAGATGTATCATCTAAAATCTGAAGCTGCTTTTCTGCTACCAAATGTCATTGTTCTATGTAATTCATGGCCATAAACTGAACTTTTTGCTGGAGGAGAATAGCCTCTATAGTTGCACAGCAAAATCGATAAACTGGAATTGGCAGGCAGCATCAAAACAAGGATGCTGTGCTCTTACTGAAAGCAAACAAGTTGTGTTGCTGACATTTGAAGGACACACGTGGAATTTCAGGTATGGAGTGGAATGACAGATGTCAAGGGAGATTTTTTCCTTTAAAACAAATTATACCATTATCACCTGGATAGTGGTCTCCAGAGATTTAGTCTCCAAAGGCTCTGGATTGATTTAGCCTTTGTGTGCTCACAGAGCAAGCTGAACAGGTTTGAAAGAAATACTTAGGAAGTGGTGAAAAACTGTCAGAATTTGGCTTCCACTCAGTCTAACTTTATGCCTCAGATTGTTCTGTGCATGCTTGATTCTGTCTCCTGAACTGTCCTGTTAGCTTTTCTCCTTTTGTTCAACAGTTGCAGCCTAATGGCAACACATTTCATCAGGAATGAGCATTATTTTTGTTTAGCCACCTAACTTAATGTGGTCTCTTCTTTGTTATGGTAAATAGCTTACATCTGAGAGCARTCTCTGAGCCCTTTACTTGGCCTCTCATTTACTAATGTACACTGAGCTGTCTGTCTTAGCAAGATCCATTGTCTTTAACATATCAGTATGAGTCTCCTTTGATGTATGGCATACATTCTCCATGTCTTTTTTGTAATTCCATTTACTTCTACACACAATAAGATTTTGCAATCTGCCCAAGAGATGCTCCTTAAGAACACAAAAATCCCTTAAAGTCTTCGAAAAGCAACTATTAATTAAGATTTGTAGGTTAGATTCTGCATGCTACTGATGAGCCAGATTTGTCTGTTTCAGTTTTTGTTTTGTCCCTTCAAACTGATTTGAATTTGTCCTCAAATACCAGTGTCTATGTCCTCAGCTACTTTCTGTTCCTGTGAGCAATAAAGATTGAAGTCCTAATCTTCTGTTACAGGAATACTAAAGAAGAGAAAAGCAAGATAGTCATGATCACAGCTGGTAACAGATTCCTGGATTCAGCAGTTATGTAAATCTGCTATGTGACAGAAGTATCAAGCTCAAAGTCACTGTCCTCCTTTTTGGWGATTTGAGATATGCAAAGTGTAGAGCTCAGCTTTAAAGCATGTTTTGTAACAGTAATCAAGTTAAAAATACATCGTAGGTTGTAAACCCTTGGCTTGGTTGATCTGACTGTGGAGCTCCATCTGCAAATAAAGCAGGTGAGGAAATGGCAACCCTGAATCAGGAAACCTGGCAGCAAGCTGATCATTTTTGCATGGTAAAGACGCAAAAAATATAGCTAACACCAGCTGCTTGCCTCCTGTAAATAGAGGTGAAAGATGAGTTCGAAATTGGCCATCAATTCTAGTAAAGAAATATTGAAGCATCTGTCAAATATCTGACACTTGTGAAACCGAACTTTATTCACTCTGGCACTGCTGGAAGAACATCTGGTAAGAGCAGGACCTGGAACAACTTCAAACAGTCTTGCTCCTAGAAGGGTATTGCTATGGCAACTAAGTCATCTTAGCCTCACTCAGATCGATGTTCCTCTTTCCATTGGACTAGCCAAAAAAACCTGTCATAATTTCCTGAAGTTAATACAAATTCACAGAACAAGTTTAGTGCTCATAATAGTAAAGATATTTCAGTATTCTTTTTCCAGGTGGGTTACAAATAATAATCTTAGAAATTAGGTCTCTAACACAGAATGACTAAGGAGAATAATTGAAAAAAATAAGGCAGTGTGGCAGTTTCTGTGGAAGTTGATGTCACTTTTGGGAGAGAGTGTTGTAATGAATACTTGGGAAATCATGGTGGTTGTTAATTTCTGCTGTGTGAAAGGCCCAAACATAGCCCAGGGTTTCTACTGTGATGTGAAAGGGTAGAATCTTGAGCCTTAAAATTTGTTCATTGTCTTTGTTTCTTGAAAATTATACTGTTTTCAGAATAGTCACATTGTAAATCTTCCTTGAAAGTTTTATGTCATATTGGGAGAAGATGAAAGCAGGAGTACAGCTCTCATGATTTGCTGAGCTCTAATCTTTTAACAATGCTGTTTCTTGGGAGTATCATTTAGCTTCTCTGCTACAGCTCTRTTCTTTAAAATGGAGTTATAATTTGTTTGTCCCATAAAGTTGTTTTGAAAATTAATTGCTTAATGTGGTACGTATGCACTGCTTTGAAAATTATGGCATACAGGCGATGAACACTATTATTAAGTAATTATTATTAATATACTGAGTTCTAATTGAAGCAACTATATGGAGATGAAAAATGTGGGGTCTGATTTGCCAAGTTAATGTCAAGAATGCTACAAGGTCATAAACCTTGTTATAATGTGGTAAAGCAGCCCTGGGAATCACTGTTATTTTTATGGAATTTTTCATCACTATAACCTAACTCTAAAAGGAGTAAATTTTAGCATTTACTCTATGGGAGATATAGCAGAAACTAGAGACAGAAAGGCAGGGTTTAGCATAAATGGAAACTAAGTAAGCTTCCTACACATATTTGGACAGGTGATTAGTGATTTTGGGCAGCATCTTGAGTTCAGTCTTCTGTGAACACAGAGCTAAATGATGCTGAATTGTGTAGTGGGTTTTTGTCACAATTAAACGCTTAGCATGTATTAATCTAGGGGAAATTACTAAAAAAGAAATATCCCAGCAATTGTATATATGAATGTGAAAAGGTCATTGTGTTAGGGTTAGGAGGTTCTCTGAGTGCAAATCACATTCAGAGTTAATATCCAAGCTGGAAAAGGCTGTGATTTATGGAATTGAATACTGTAACTCTTTCTATGTCATCTGAAAAGTTCTCTGTRCTTACCCTCTCAAAACTAGGATATTGGAATTGCTCAAGCTGGGCACAAAAATGTGTGGCTGTTGAAATCTAGGCTAAAACATCTATCTGCTTTCCTCAAACCCTTCCAGTGAGTTTTCATTTGCTGAAGACTTAGTCTTGAGTAAGTATGATAGACTGCAAATAAACTGAGCATCTTTCCTATTATGTACCTACCACCAGTAACTGCTAAAGAGAATTTGGTCAAGCAATCTGTGTTTTTGGGGGAATGTACTCAAAGCCAAACCCCAAGAGATGGAGGATTTGGGGACCTGATCTGTTAAGCTTTGTAATTCACATCCAAAGCCACCTTATTATAATACATTGAAAGTTGTCAGAATAATGAAAGTGAGTGMTTAATTGCTTATTTCCACTTCATGTTATACAGAAATCTGCAACTAAAAAGTTATTATTAAACAGTCTCAGAAGAGTTGAATGTGTGACACCTGTGTCTTGCTGCTGCGGAAAAGGATTGGGAAATACTGTCCCATGTTTCAAGATAGCTCTAATCGTTCATTGATGCGTCATTATTTTGATGGTAAGTTTGTTGGACTTTAATTCCAAGATCTGAAATATATTCTGTAATGAATATCATTAAATGTTAATTTATTACGCTAATTCTTGAATGATCTCTTAAGTGATCACATAAACCTAACAAAGTCATTAGATTCCTTTGGTAGGTTTGTGTGTTAGCTAGCCAATTTATTTTGAAGCATAAAGCTTCATAAAGGAGCTCATTTAACATGCAAGTTATTATATTTCATCACTTGATACACACTAGTTTTTCTTCAAAGAGCAGTTATGTTCTTTCATCATGCAGCTGTTTATAAAGGTCTAACATTAAGCACAATATTTGCAAAATTATTCTTTAGGATAACATTTACATGAAATTTATTCATATAGCTAAGCTATTTCTGCTGATTTACATCTGGATCATTATCATACAAGTCACTTTTCTGTGCTCACTAGCAAATTTTTTTCTAATGGAAGCATTTCAATTCAGTTTAATTTAATTTTCTTTTTTTATTAGACATCTGCAGTGCTTACTTTCTTGCCAGTGCATTCTTAGACTGTAGGCAGTAAACTGTATATGAGCCTAGACAGCAAGCTAAGAAATCTGGGGCATGTTGGATATCAGTTACCAAAAATTTGTCCTGTATTTTGAGAATGTTTTGCTTTAGGTAGCAGGTTAAAAATGGTTTGGAGAGCCCTAGTATTCATTCAGGTTTTGATTTACTTTTCTCTTTTTAGCTTCCAGTGTCAAGGATTTAGCTGGTTTATGGAATAGACTGCATATACAAGCTGGGTCTACAAATGGTAGCTTGATAAGAATGACTATAAAGCAATCCTTGGCCTTACTGAGATCTATCATGTGCCTTATCTCTTCTATCTTATTGTTCTGTCAGACTGTGATAACATTTGGAGTATAGCCATATCTCAGAAGGGCAATGGTTCTAAAACTCCTTCTTTATATAGTTCAGTATAGCACAAGTATTGACGAAGATCTATATTTTCCCCTTTTTTAATGCTGACTGTGGGAGGATGCTAGCAATATATCTTATTATATGAGGTATATTCTGAAGCTAAGGCAGAGTTTGGAGAGTCAGGTGACAGCAGTCCTGGTTAAACTGTCTGATCATTGCACCTGAAGGCAGATGCAGAAAAATCTGACAAAATGGTAGCTAGCTAACTTTTGCTCTATTTTGCTAAGCTGTAGCAGGCCTAAAGTAGGCTTTAAAACACAAATATAACAGACTAATAGMGCAGTTTTTTCTTGAGTTCTCAATGTATTTTCTAGAGATCCAGTTTGATAACAGATTTCAATCAAAAACAGACACTGGGGAAATAAAAAGGGATTATCCAGCCTTGGCATTTCTGAATGTTTTTGTTACATATCATTTAGTATAGTTGCTAATAAATCCTTGAAGGAGGATTTGACTCTGAAGCTTGCTGATGTTTGAAGATTCATTTCATACTGATCTTCTCTGCATAGATCTGTGCTCTTTTACCCTTCCTGCATGTGTCCTTTCCACACTGTTATATACCTTTTTTTTTACTACATGCAAACTTCAAAGAAAAAGAAGGTACTGTATAATCCTTTGACTCTAGAGTGTGTTTTTAGGAAAGAAACAAAAAATGCCATGTAGATTGGATACAAAAGGCAATATAAGCTCTCTTACAGTGGCCTGCATGGGTCCCAAACCAAGAGATGGAGTCTCATTCTGGCAAGTTGTTTAAATAGGATCTGGTGCATAATGAACTACTAATCTAAAAAGACAATATGACAGTATGTGCAATGAAGGGGAAAGCTGTTAACACATATTGGTTGGTGGACAGAATAACAACCAGTAGAGGATGAATAACATTATAGTAGAACTTCACTCCCTTCCTATGGCACTGCCTTGTATTGAATCACAGAGGAAACAAAAAAGAATATGAAAAAATGTCTTCCAACTGTCAAAGACTTTTCCAAACTTAGAACAAAATGGTCATTTTCTATTCTATTGAGAGGTGATTGTGGAATTGCAGGTAATTGGGTATCTATTTCATAGGTATGACTTCATAGTCAGCTATGTCCCAAAAGAAATTTGGTATATCTTCTCATGGCTAAGATCTATGAAATCTTTCTATGTATTCCTTTCCATGTCTCATAGGTTAAAAAACAAGACAATGCACAGTGTCTAAATGGTTTGCTGAAGATCCCACATACCTAAAAACAAATTGTGGAGAAAGTGGTAACAGGACCCAGACCTAGTTTCAGTTTAGACACTTTTGACCAGGACAGAATCCCTTCATGGGCAGTTTACTCTGATAGTAGCTCAGAAAAATGGGGGCACTGTGAAAGTTCTATCARGAAAAGAAATATGATGTTTTAAATAAGCTACTTCATTTTCTTATGTTTTTGGTGCAAGTTAGGCTATGAGAACTCTATTACTGTTGAACAAAATGAAAGACATCCAATCGGTTGCCCCTCTGCAGAACACACAGCTAGAAATAATTCTAATTTGGTTTTGGTTGTGTCAGTCATCAACAAAGCTGACACCTGCAACTGAGTGTTAAATCATAAAGTATTTAGGGGAGAGAGAGAGAGGACAGATTTATCATGAACATCATGCAGGTTGTAGGACATAAATTTTACTGATTCACTGGTTCTATTTTTGATGGCAAATTGCCCAAAGCCAAAAATGTACTAATAAAGTTTCCCTCTGTAATTTACTGGAAAATCAACAGCCTGAGGACATGCTGATTTATACTGTATGCTTCTGTTCCTGTTTAGTGCCATCTGCCAATATGGCCTCCTGTCTGTTACACATGTAACATATAATGCTGGGCTCTAAAGAAGATCTCATAATTTTGCAAAACTGTATGGCAAACTGGGCATATAATTCAAAAAAAGTTATGATTATTCTGCTTTTAGGGTATGTTTTAGTTAAACACCAAATTTTTATAAATAGTTACATGCTATAAAGTTGTAGGGTGCCCTCCAAGGGATATTTTACTTTCAATTATGCACTTGCTGAAGGTAACTCAAAATTACTTGCTAATAGCRTCATACTCTCATATCTTACTTTCATCCTAGATAGTTATACCTATGCCAATACTACATTACAGCACAAAGTTGACAGGACAGTATTGATACCTTGTACTGACTCCCCTATACAAAAGGGCCCTATTACATGGTAAATGTGCTAATTCTAAGTGAATCATTCAGGTTAACATGAACAATAGCTTGCCTATTCTCACAAAGTACTTTTTGTGGGATTCACTTAACTCCATGAGTTTTGGTTATTGTATAATAAATGTTTGTTAAAAAGGTTGTCTCAAGCTACAAATTGTTAAATATGTTAGTACAGCATATCTTCAAATAGGAAAAATATAAAGTTCAGCACCCTGAGTGGCAGTACAATGGTGGTCCAGATGCACCAAAGTGCAGTGGGGAGGTATAAYTATTACTTAGTCACCCAGTCTCTCTGGGTTGTTCTTCAGAAAAAATATTGTTATGTAAACCTTCTTGACAAGAACTCCTGTAAACTGATTAAAAATCAACATTGCGGCTCCTTAGTTTGCGTAAATCAGAGCTGCCTGCAGTATTATGTGGAACGGGTATTTCCTGATTTTTTTTTTTTTTGATTTAACTGAGCTCATCTAAAATCCTCTCACCTACTGCTTTGTAACAGCTGAATTACAATCTTCCTTCTCATAGAGGCCATGACTTTTTTGTAGGTCCTCCACTGCAGCAGTCYAATATAGCTAAGCTTTTCAAAGTTCAGTGATTCCTTCTCCACAGCATTTCTAGAAATGTAAAAAGTAGAAGTTCTGGACTTCTGGATTTTTCCTTTCTCCTGCAAACTGGTTGTTGTATTCTCCTCACTCCTCTTCCTGATGGGCATACAACTCTGTTATCCCTCTCACAGGTCTCAGCTGCTTTCTTTTCACTCTCACCCTTACCATTTCAATAATAAGCTGTCTCCCACATCTGAGCTGTAAAATCCTTTTTTTATTCCATCTCTTCTGCATTTCATTTGCTATGATGCCTGGACAGATTCTTCCAAATACTGATGTTCTATTTGCGTAGCTGTTGGAGACATCTACTACTTCTTCTAAAAGTAAAGAAGTGGTCCTTTCTCCTCACCAAAAGAGACCAATTCCCCCCACACTGCTGTTCTTTGTTGTCTTAGGTTCTCATCTTGATCTTAAGATGATGAATTGGAGCTGTGCCTGCATGGCATGGTATCAAACAGATAGCAGTTCAGGTGGGATTAGTCACAGGTTCACTTGCTCTTTACTGTAATATACATGTAGTACTTAGGTCACAGCTTTTATTTTATGATTGGTACCTGATACTTGATAAGGAGTCTGGGTGCTAAGAGTCCAAATGTTGACTGGTGATTACAAATACACGTATTCATTGGAATACACTTATTTCTGTAGAGTTATGCATGGCGGGGAAAAAAGTCTCAATCTTTGGGTATACTAGATAGGCTTAATAGTTGACACAGTAGATTTCTAATGGTTTCATGTGCTTTCCAGACTAATATTTAGGGGAAATACTTTCAAGTGCTACACAATTCAAGAACAGTTCAAGGACTCCTAGCACTTTGGGGCAATGAATCCTCTTATTCGTCACAAGCTTTCTGCTACAATACCAATACATTATCTCTCAGGAAAAATGAGATGGGTCTCAAATATTAACTTTACTTCAACTTGCTGAACAGTTTTTTAAAGGACTGAAAAGCAGATAGAAAAAATTTCGCATTGTATAGCCTGGGTGTTATAATTAAAAAGTTTGGGCACCTTTACTTGTCTTGGTGGTGTTTTGTTTTTGTTTTTTTTGAAGTGGCTTTGTCCATTAATTGTGTGTCTTTCTGAAGGTGAGGGTAGAGGAAAGGTGACTAGTGAAGGATAATCAACTAGGAACATTATCTGTAAATCGTGTTTCTCTTCTGTTGGAATTGTTCTTGCCTGCACAACATCTGTCTTTACCAGCAAGAAAAACTGTTTTAGATGCAGAAGATGCTTTACAGTCTGGAAGAAGTCTATTATGTTATTCCTGGACAATTCTTTTGACTGGTTACTTGTCAAGAGAATACATCAAAGTAGATCCTCTTTGCACTTGATGGAAACCCTAAATATAGTTGATAGTATAGTGTTTGATAMTGCATGAGAAATAATGCTCAAAAGAAATCATGAAGGAAAGGAATTAACAAAACAAATGCAAAACTTTTCACTTCTTGTTCCCTTAATCCATTCCAGATAGCAAAATGATATTGTTTTCAAAACCAGACTTTGCTTATCTTTAAGATCTCTGAACATTGGGCTTGGAAAACTCATCTCCTACCCACCGTAGTCTATGCAGATGTATTGTGAGGGGGAAAATGGTATGAAAACAAGAAGCACAGCTTATTTGTTGTATTTGGATGATCCAAATACATCTCATGTTACTTAGATTTCTTCAGTCAAATCAATTTYTTCAATACTTATATTGTAAACAGCCTTCTTGCTTAAATTACAGACAAAATTTAAAATTAGAAGTTGCCCTGGGGAAAAATAAGACTAATCACAGCATTAGATACTGTTAGATTCAAATTTGTCTGAGGTTTTGTAGAACTTGATAATGTTCTTGATCTCATCTCAGCTGCTGGATATTCCCCTAAGAAGCCCCAGTGAGGATACAGGGCTGGGTAAAAATGCAAGATATTCTTTGCACTGGGCTGGACTGGCACCTGGCATGCTCCAGAGGACACTGAGAAAGAAGGATCCCCATTCTAGATTTTGTGCTTTGRTCTAAAGTTACTAATGTATATAAAATTCAATAAAATGCACAAAAAGGACTATAGGAAGATTGACAAAAACCATAAACAAGACTATATTTTTAAGGGAAATCTTGCTGCTGTCTGGAAGAATATATGCTTTAAATATTCATGTTATTTCTTAAATTTTGACAAAGAGGTTTACATTAATCTTTCACTATCCTTTTCTGGGTGGCTGTCAATGCCACTTGTACCACTGGCTTCTGTGCTCTGAAAGAGCTATTGCTTTAAACGACCTCTCCTTGCATTGCTTCTTGTAAGTCAGGTTGGGGCAAGAAAATCCTGAAAAGTGAGAGTGCTTTTGTGTTCTGAGTCTCTTAATGTAAGTATTCATAATAAGAATCCAATCACCAAGATGGGACTTAGTGTTAACAGAGTTTTAATGAAGTCTGTACTAGATAGCTCATTTTACCRGGAACTAGGAGGCAATGCATAATTCATTTCCTGTTCTCTTCACTAAAATGCCATGTTTCACAAGTAACTGTGAATGGAGAGTAATATGTAGGTGTTCCAGCTTGAGGGAAGATACTGTTATCAGAAAGAGGGCCTTGAAACTGATCAGTGACAGGCTGTATATGCTGACTCGGAGGATTTTACTGACAGCTTCACTGTTAGCCTGTATAGCACTGTCTTCCCAAACTGTATTTGTGTGGATAGCACTGCAAATGGTCACTGCCCTGTAGAAACAAAAATGCCCTTTTTTTGTGCTTTTTTTTATCCACCAGTGAAAGCTTTCCAAAGCCACCTCTCTAGAAGCTGTTTTTCAAAAAGGCACAGTATATCAATTTTAGTCTTTGACCTCTGGAATGTGAAAGTACTTCTACACAAAAAGTATGTCTTAAAAGATAGCTACAGAGGCAATAAATTAGAATATCTTTGGTAATACAACAGTTCCTGTAGGGTCATACCAAATACATTATTCTGTTTCTTTGTGGGCTTATATTTGAGAAAATAAGTTTTTTCTGGTTTTGATAAGAAATATTTGCAGGAAACTTTAAGAGCYATTAATCTGGGTGAATTGAATTATTTTTTGTCATGAATTCCCTGGAAGCAAGACTGACTTTTAGAAACATACTGGCAATTTAATATCTTTTGAGAGAGAGATGCTCTTTAGAATACCATTATATATTACTATCCATCATGATTAGAACACTGATATTTGGATTTCACTATTTGAATAGTGAAATCGCATAAAATAACTTTAGTTTATTTTTACTCTTAACCAGAAATAGAGTACACAGAAATAATTGGGTCTAACCTAGCTGCAGAGGACTGCTTTAGGAAAAAAGAATAACAGTGGGTGTTTTATTCAAAGCTTTCTAAACAGAAGCAACTCTTCATGTGGTAAAATATCAAAAATGACTTGAAATACAGTCCATAAAAGCTATAAAGCCACATAGAACACAGTCCTGAGGACAAGCTTACAGATTTCTTGTTCATATCAGTCCTTTAATGTAACTTAAAACATACTCAACAATAAATGCAGGAACAATACTTGGTTTCATAATGTGCTCTTTCATATTGTACATGACCTAGAAGTTATTGCAAGATAATGTGCAAACACTTTTCTGATTGGTATGCAACAGTAATACTGTGCAGTTTCAGAATGAAAGACATCAGGACCCAAATCAAAGTCAGTCTCTGGATGTTAGCTTCAGAACACTGACATGCTTGTAAATGCATTTGATCTGTTGAAACTTAAGTAGGAACAAGTAAAAGGTTTTGTTACAACATCTCTCATGAATGCAGAGAATAAATTCTACCATTGCTGTTTTATCCTTCAAAACAAAAGAAATATTTCCCCAAATTCTGTATTACCTTGAACTTTTGTGTGTCAAAATATTAAGAAATAATTTATATATAAAAGTTTGTACCAATAGCCTAATGCCCTTTCTTGATGTAGTTTCCATATTTGTCACTTTTATGCTTCCTAGACAAATTACAACTAGGTAAAACTGTTTTAGGTTGTCAATATCCTCAAAGACAGAGCTGGTCATGGTCACTCATACATGCCTGCCCCAACACAACACTGCCCTGGAGAAAGGGGTAGGTGGCAGAGCTAGCATCCTTCCCTGTCAGGTTCTCCCCTCTCAATGTTGCTTGCGGATAAAGGGTGYGCACCAAACTCTGAACTGGGTGGTAAGGTCAGCTACATACAGAGACAGAGTTYTCAGGTAATTATTTTTACCTGAGATAAGTAAATTAAGTGTTATATTCTTCCCTCTGTCTGTTATTTGAATCTTTAATAGTTTCACTTATTTCTATGATTCTGTAATTATTTTATTTGTTTTTCTATTAACTTGGCTCAGGCTAAAGGGTAGTTCAGAGGGTTGCTTGCAAATACCAAAGTTCTGTTCCCATGGATATGGCCAGCCTGAAAGCCAGGATAGTGAAGCATTTTAGCAGTGCCCGCAATTCCAGGGCAATTCTTTGGCCATCTGAAGAGTGTTCAGTGCCTTTCTATTTAGCTATACAGCCTAGCTTGGGRATTTGCAATGCAGTGGTGCTGTGGAAGAAGAGATTTCTGGTGGTCAGCTCCTGGCCACCTTGTAGGGTAACAGGTTGAGGACCTGAATTCCAGATATCCTTAAGCAGTTTGTTACAAAGATATATGGAATTATTAGCTACAAAGTGGGAGAAAAAACAGGATTAGAAGGTCCACTTCTATTGAGAGAGGGCATTATTGGCAAAATCTTTATGCCTTCTCAAAAGTTTTGATTTTGCTTTCAATAAAAGCTCATACTAAAAACAGTGTAGAACACAATAGCTGCTGCTTCTGCGTTAGCATGCTAAAAACAAAATGTCTCAATAAGTATGGTAGAAGAGAAGCAAAGCTTACAAATATCCACATATAATTAAGGTCACCATAGCACTGTCATCATGCTTATTATTTTAGAAGTTAGTATACATAGTATAGTGTCATTGCTTTTTCTTTCTAACAGAACCTATTATGTATGCTCTTGTAATGTGTCTTCCATTTAGCACTGGAATTAGACTTTGCTGGTCAGCAAAGGTACTGTACGCCACTCAGTGTATTGGTGCCTTATCATGTGGTAGGAGATGATAAACCAGGAAATCAAAAAATAATTTTTGTGGTGTTTTGTTTTTTGCYGTTTTTCTCCAGTAGTTTTATAGGGAGCATTAACTTTGACCAGAGCCAGCTATCCTTGGCAGACACTTAGTTTTCTTTTGCTCACACTTCAAAGAGTGAATTCTACTGCTAGAATATCCCAAAGATTTGCTGGTAGAGTTTGTAGGTCTTTCAGTAGGATCACTAGCAAGGTATCTTGAAACAAGTGTCAGATAAAGCAGCATCTGCTCAAGAGACTGATTTCATGAAGTTATGGTTATCCTTAAATAACCACATGTACCATTTTCAAACATTTCTAACTTATTTGCATTTCAGTAAGCCTAAGGCCTTTACAGCTTCACAGTTGGAGCTCAGTTGTCCTGGGGTAGTTAATCCAGTTTATTTGATACCATCTCAGTAGCACAATCTTATTAATTATGCCTAGCTTTTGGTAGTCTGCTCCATTTAATGTGTGATTGTTTTAAGAATTGCCTGGAAACAGAAAGACTTCCTGATAGCTCTTTTAGTTTTCCTTGCTTGTCAAAACTTCTGAAAATGTCTGATTATATCCACATATGCTCATTCTACTGAGTTCTATCCTCAGAGATGGTTGGGCTGTTCACTTAACAGTAAGAAAATATCTTCATGAGATGTATTTCTAATAACAAAGTCCTCTGAGGAAACTATGAAAAGGAATGACTTATTTCTGTTGCATCTGTTCAGCTGGAAGGAATGGGTTAGCTATCAATATATCCCAACTGAAAAATGTGAGTCAGTATTATGCAACTTTATTTTTCTTAGAGAAGGACCTTAGTCATGAGGTGTAGACCTTTCACTGAATCTACTGAATTCAGAGTGAGGAAAAAAGTGAGGCGATTGGAAAAAGGCCTGGTCTGCAATGTTTGGATACAGATCCAAACCCATCTATGGTTTAGATRTGGTGACCTTTGCACTACCTGTCCAGAAAGCTTTGCAGTGAACTGCACCTAAAAGTTTGTGTAATGCATCTGTACAGTTGCTTTCTGGCAGAAGAATGAAATAATTTGGAAGATGGAGAGGTTAAAAGCAAAGGTCCCTAATATGTGATGATAATAGAAATATACAGGATAGTATTCAAGCACATCAGGTAAACTGTTAAATAGAAAAACAAGCCCGTGTGGGAATGGGGAGAAGATGGTGGTAATAGTGAAATACTTTGGGGTATTTTTAAAAAAGTCAAAATTTCATTCCCTAGTAAGCACCTCAATGTTTAGTTGACTTTACTCCTTAGGGATTTAGTTTTCCCAGGCTCAGGTCTGTTGGTGGCCTCAGAGTTGTCTTTCCATAGGTCTTCATTTAAATAATGTGTACACTTTAGATACCCTAATGTGTATCTTTAATTATCTGGATTGCTCAAGCTGAGTAGTAGTAGATGGGAATTTTATTGGTCTCTACGAAGTGATTATCAGTGAAGACTGAAAAGCTAGTTAAAGCCTTGAATTTAATTTGGTTCGATTTGCAAATCCCTTTTTGACTAGAGAAATGGAGAAAAACTTTGGACAAAATGTTTTAGTTTGACATTAATGAAATGTTTAATTTTTGTGGGTTTTTGAAAACAAAGATGTCTCTCTTTTTCCTCTCTGGAGCAGCGTTTTTCATTTCAAAATCTGCCCTACATCTTTAGAGGTTGTACCAGTTCCAGCAGTAGGATTAACCTGTATCAGTTTTTATTCTGATTGTATGACATGGCCCTCATGCTCAGTTGTTGCCTCTGCAATCACCGTTGTCTAATGGGTCAAGCACTARTTAACTGATACTAGTAATGATTAATATTGCTTAGTCAGAAGATGAATAGTAAGATTAATTGAATATACAGCGAAGTGCCCTTTTGGTTATATTTCTGAGTGCCTGAGGAGTCTGCTCAGACTACATACTCCCAGGTTACTTAGCAGCAGCTGGTAAATATGGCACTTGCCTACAGGAGACGTGCTTTTCTGAAGCTCCTGGATGTGAGGCAGGGTTCTATAGGGCATGTAAGATGGACCTAGATCATGTTTAGGCAACTGAATTGAGTTCTTTGGGTCTAACTTAGTCATCTGCCTTTAATGGCATGCAAATAAGTTCATTAACAGATTGCCATCTAGCAGCCTTTATTACCATGCTACTGGAAAATGTTGACATTACATTCGCATCCTTGCTCAAAGCCTTGCAGATGAGGCAAGAGACAGTTGTACAGACCAAACTACTCAATATGTCTCCCCCGGAATGTTTATAGAAAATTTTGTGTTATCAGTAGCAGTACAAGAAAGACTGTTTACTAAATCAAAAGAACAATTTTCTAGGTGCCTTTCAGAAGTAGCAAATTATATTCTAATAGTTCATAGCACAGTCAGTACTACCAAAGCATTATGGCAGTGTGGTCACCATGATGGGGAAGGTAATCTGTTTTTCTGCTGTCTGTTGCTTTCTAATTTTGATACCATTCAGATCATCTGTAACTTTCACCTATGTGGCAAAAAGAGAAAAGGATGTGTACATAACTTGGTGATACTGTAACAGAGAGGTTGAATTTTAGAAGAATAAGAGATCCCTCAAATTGACAAAGGAAGAACTTGCTGTGGAGAACATTGATAGTGCCCTAGTAAATTACGCCAATGCTTTTTGTCCATCCAGTTTATTTTAAATGACTGAGACTGACTTACTTGCAAAGTAGGGGAAATATTTCTGTTTTGGTGCCTATTACAAAACAGATTTTTAACCCTTTATTGTTACTATCTTTGCTATGCATTCAGATGCTTGCAAAACTACATTTTTTTTCTAGAACAGGGTCTTTGTTTTCTCTTGTCTTGTTTTAATTAGTATGCTGCTTGGTATTTCCCAATGGGTTCCTTTCACAAGATCTGGAAAATGTGGATTTTTGAAAGATAAGTGTCTTATTTTCTGAATATGTTGTCCTCAACTTAATTTGAAAAGGTAGCATGTGTCTCTAAGGGACTAATTATGAGCTTTGCCCTTTACAAAACTGAATACTRACACAGAGGGAGGGAGGCATTAGGCAGGTGGGGCAATGGCATTTCTCTCCCTTGTAGTTTTGCATTTGAGTTCCTTTGACCTTTAGTTGGAGGGCAGATGGTTCTTGCAGGTGCCATTGTGTGCAACAGTGCACACTGTGGCTGTTGCCCATTATGTACTGCACAGTGAATGGTATATTTATTTTATAGAGGGAGGACTGCATTCTGGAATAAAACTAAAACAAAACAGGGAAGTATTTGTCCAACTATGTTTTATATTCCCTTTGCTGTTTGTTTGCCAAAATATTTTTTTAAAAAAGAGTGCATGGATTCAGTGTGAAATGGAAGATACCCTGTGCTACTTCAGCCTGAAAGGAAGGTTTWGATAAGGCATAGTCAGAATAGACAAACAGGGTTCTCCTCCTTCCCATATTCTTTCCTGAAGGAATCTGTGTCTCAAATTCATATGGAGGAATGTTTTGGATACAGCTGAAGTCATTACTGGAGAGCAATTAAATGTTATGGAAATGAGGATGGTATGTGAACCGGTATAGCCACAAAAGTTGTAACCACACCTAAAYTGAAATAGAGAAGAGAAGGAGACTGAGCTATCCCTCTTTGTCTTAAGGTTTGTGTTTAAATACTGTGGTATATAGACTGTGCAGGAATCCTTTAGGGATGGAATAGGGGATAAAATGCAGACAGGTGACTTTTTTTTTGTGAGGCTGCATCATGTGAGACTGTAAATTTGGGGAAGCAAGAAATTATTTGCTGTGAAAACTTACAGTAGTACTGCCCTGCCTGGGCTTGGCAGAAGTATTACTGTGAGGACCCTGTATGGAGTTCAGGGTCCCTCACTGTGTAGTCTGGGTCTAGCACAGTGCTRGGTGATGGAGCATGAGACATTGCTCAGAATGGGGTACCCAGCCATGAATATAATTAAAAGCTGGATAGGTATTGGAAACTAAGTGTTTCGGAGTATTTGATATATGAAGCCTGGATGCTGTAGAAAAGTGAAATTTTCTGAAGCATTAATATAGATTTCAGAATAAAATGGGTCCTAATGACCTGGTGTTGATGTACATTCTAACTCGGGTGCTGAAGACTTATGGAGCTGCTGTACAGGAACAACATGGAATACATTTGTATTTCCCCTGAGAATTTCCCACATCGGGCTGTTTGTTTGCAAGAAGACCCTGTAACTTGTGCTGTATACACTTTTTCTAGTTTGCCCTTAATGCTGTGTGTGTTCATCAGGTGTATATATTTCACTGAGCTCTTAGGAAGTCTGTGAATGACAGAGTAGCATTTAGCAAGGATTGTTTGCTGGGCTCATGACTTAAACCCTCTATAAATTGCAGTTTTGTTTGGGGGATGAGGGAAGGAATGGTGCTGAAATGTCAGCTGCTCAGCATGAAACTCCTGGGAGAGAGGATTTACAATCCTGACCTGAATGCATGCAAACTCTGTAGATTCTAGACTGCCGAAGTGCTGTGTTGTCAGTATAAAATAGCACTGTGATATCAGTATGCCAGCAGCAATAAAGATGTACTGCATGTGTCTCAGGAATACCAAATTCTTATGTAAAGTTCAGATAGAAGCAGTTTCTCATGCATCAAGTCGTGTTTGCTGCTCTTGTAGCTTATCTCCTGGTTGCATATGTAAACATTTCAAAATATGTTTCTAATGCTCAAACTGTATGAAAGAAATTAATGTCAGAGACAAAAGCTTTTACACAAGTTAATGTGATGTTCAGTGCAAACTCCATTACTGATTGATCCCAGATGACATAGCTTGAAGATGCAATAATTAAAGACCAACTTCGCTATTTTATTCTGAATTACTCTTGTATTGCTCTCTAACTCTTGTCCCTCAGTAAACTCAAAAGCCATTTAAGATGGCAGAATTGATAGGTGATACTAGTGGATTTACTGGTTACGTCTGTACAGATAAATGTGCCCTGGACCATTCTCAGGCAGTAAGGCTAACTAGCATGCAAAAAAATCAATGTGCAGTTTGAAACTGCTTTACCCTCTAGCACAAGGGGGAGGAATGGGTCACATTCAAGCTGTCATATTCTTAGTGGGAATGGTCCTTGTTATCYGCAGTCTCCTGAACCAGTGAATTGTTTGGGAGAGTGTGAGTTGCCACAAGCCAAACTGTTTGAGACTTTTTTTTTTAAGTCAAGTCTGCATGGGTAAGTTTCAATGCCTTTGCAGTGCAGTTTCTGTGTTTTCTGGCACTGCTTAATTTGCTAGTATAGATGTACCTTTGGATAGGGCTTGCTTCACCTTACTCTAGTTATCTAAAAGTTAGGAATCTAATCTAAGATGTTGGATTACAGCTCATGGAGGTAGAGAGGAATTATCACAAGATTAATCCTTCCTATCCTAACCTCATTTTGTTCTGAATTACTCCATAAATGTATAAACATGTATAAGGCAGATCTGTGGACAAGTAGATGACATTGACCTTTTAATTACCTATGAGGAGRTACCTGTATGGGAAAGTTAAATATTAGGTTGAAGAAGAAATGTCAGAAGTAGAGTAATAAAACTGAGTTGTGGGTTTAGAGACAGTTGTGGAAACTGTATGAATGTGAGGTCAGGTAGAGAAAAGTACAAAGGTAAAACAAAACAAGGAGTATAATTGTGTTGATATTGGAAGAGAGTGAGACTCTAATGATAAGAAAGGCTAAGGGCATGACTAGAGATTCTCATGGAGAAACAGCAATGAGAAAACAAAACAGGATGTTCTAATGAATGGTGTTAAAGGAAGTCTAAAGTAAATGGAAGTGAACAGACCAAAGTTTTAAACAAGCAGAAAATTGGAGTAATCTGAGGGCTGTTTTAGTGAAATTTAACCATTCAAAAAGGAGATGAATCCCCCCAAGTTTAAAAATTCTGTATATGGAGTGCTTTTGAAAAGATATTCTCACATGAGTCTCAACTATGTAGCAAGTACTTCACAATAAATTCTAGTCTGTTGGATTCATATTCTGACAGGGATATCAGAATCCTTCTCTGATCACATAATTAAACAATAAAATGGAAATGTTGCTTTCTAACGGGTACATAAACCAATAAGGATATTTTAAAATTCCTGTCAAATCACTTAATGTAAATTATCTAATCAAATACCATAGCTACATAATGTAATGCTAAAAMCAGCAGAATTACACCATTACAGAATCAGCTAGTCCCCTTCCAAATTACAGGGTGAAAAATTAGAATGTTTTACTGTCAACCCACTAGACTATTGCATACCTTTGGAATTGCTATGGACATTTATTTCTGGATGTTTTTATCCTTCTAAAAGTGTGGATTTAATCTTATTCTTAGAAATCCTGTGTGTGTGTGCAYGTGTGCGCACGCGCACGGATGCTGGTGTGTGGGATCAGCCAACTAGTGTAATGGCAAAACAGAGGCTCTGCAGAGCATTGTTTGCTCAGAAAAACAGAGTAGCCTCCTGCTCCATCACCACTATATACCTGACTGTAAATCCACAATGAAAGACTGATGCAAGTCCATCCTGAAAGGGGGACCATGACAACCTGAATGTTGGGAGCCAGCCTGTTCGTCTTAAAAATGCCCTGAGGCTTTGAGCTAAGCTATTGCTATGTAAAAATGCAGTGATTTTGCATGGCACTCAAGGAAATGAGATTAAATGTAGTACTTACCAGCAAGTTTCTCTTTAAATATTTGGGGATTTGGTAAACCCCCACTGATGCGTCCTTTGTCAGCCTTCATTCAGAGTGGTGTGGCTAATTTAACAGGTTCACATACTTTCTCAGATGGAAGGCTCTATGCTATTTGAAGGAAATCAGCCAAGTTTGTTCTTGATCTATAGTTTTTTCTTCTGTGTTCAGTTTTGTTATAATCCTTTTAACAATACAAGCCTCTTTCTACATGTCTGTCATATGATTTTTCTGTACATAAAATACACAACAAAACTGAAGTGATTCTGTTCATGATTTTAATTAAGGTAGAGAGGTTAAAAAAAAAAAAACCCCCCCCCCCCCACTCCCAAATCCTGTTTGGCTGCAATACAATGATTCAGGTGAAATCTAGCAGAAGGGCTGATAATTTTAACACGTAGCAACTTAAATTTATTTTTATTCAGACTCAGCTTATATGAACTGCAAAAGCAAGAACACAGGTTGATTGGCTACACTGAGTTTTGGCTTTAGTAATAGTAGTATGAAGCAAGAAACCTGATTTAGTAATTAAGATCCTAGGGTTAGACTCTTCCACAGGCTACCTGATTTATTCAGTTACCTGAGTGATGGTCTGGTGTGGTGTTTTTTCCTTTCCCCTATTTGATTTGTAAGCTGTGGTGCAAAGCCAGTGTAATAGAACTTATGGCCTGTTAGTGATGGGCAGAGCCTAAATCAGAGATTCACCCCAAGGTGAATTTTAGGAGGGGCCATCTACCTGGGTGTGAGAAAATATTCATAAGTGAAGAAACCTTTCCCCCAGATTATAGGCAAGGCACTCCTGCCTACTGGCTTAGCTGGGTTGGTCTTTTTGCAGACACATTCACTGAAATGTCTGATGCTTTTAGTGCTGGGCTGGCAGGAAGTCAGTCCAGTCAGCATCTATCTCTATCACTTTCATATGAAGGCCTAATACTGGAGCATCAGTTAAAAGCTAGGCCTCTATTTGTTGCTGTATCATCTTACTATTCTTTTTTCCCCTCTAGATTTCCTCTACAGAAGTAAAAATAAGTGAGGCCAAATCCTGCAATTTCAATCATTTCAAGAGTTACTTGAGTAGACTTCAGAGCAGTGTTTGACCCTTTCACTATTTGTGCTGATTTTCAGAATAYTTTGGTGATATATATATAAAGGAATTTTTGGCTGGGGTGAAAGCATTTAAAGCATTTATTGGAACACTTGCACAAAAACTGCTTTTAATCTAGCAGAATTAATGTTAGCATAATGGATGTTTCTGGTTTGAYAGTGGTGGGATTTGTTTTTTTTTCCCTCCCTTCTTGCTGTAATGTCTTATCTTCTGTGGAGGCTAATGTAGTACCTGAAAAATCTTGTTACATTTTTGGCCCAAAGACTTTGGCAATCCTGAAGATTGAAGGTGACTGAAGTGATAAGTGTCTAAGAAGCCATAAAGTCATGTAACGGACTTTTGGGATTAAGAAAATGGGT
The DNA here is from genome assembly GCF_003343035.1 of Apteryx rowi. NCBI lineage: Eukaryota > Metazoa > Chordata > Aves > Apterygiformes > Apterygidae > Apteryx > Apteryx rowi. The sequence goes on from NW_020450783.1 coordinate 3,315,885, forward strand.
TGAAGGCAAGTTCGTAGGCTTTATTCCTGCGTAGCTCTACAATTCCCMCTCTTCTGTTTTATACTCCTGTTAAATAGGAACTGCTCCCAGTAACAAAACTGACTACCCAGATAAACCAAAGATAAGGGCTGCTCTTCTGCTCCCTCTGGTCTCCAGCATACATTTGCTGTGTTCACTACCAACCTTCATCCCCTCTGCCTAAAGAGCTGTTACAGCTGGCATAAACCAGTTAATATTGACAAGAGAAGTCAAATAAGGCAAATGAAGTGCTGATCAARAAAGGACTAACACAGAGATGACTTGCTCAATTTCCAGCTAATTGGTTCAAGTCTTCTGCTGTTTAATTTCTCACCACTCTTTAAAGTTCATTCCCAATCAAGAGCAGAACCTGGATTTTTTTTTTTTAAGCCATGTAAGAAAACCATTCTGTTACTGTGTCACCTAAAAAAGATGATCCTGAGATAGGAAGAGAACCTGGAAGAAAGTATCAGTGAAAGCTGGCAGAAAAGCTATGAGCCGGGTTCATTGGTGATGTGAGTATAACACTTATCCAGACTGACAAAGTAGTTGAGCACTAAAATAAATATGGCCTCTTCTGTGGAAAGTGCCAGGGGTGGAAAGGATGCCTAGCTTACAGACAGGAGCTGAATCTGTTTGCAAAAAGAATAGAAAAGGGCAATGTAAGTCACATTTTGCRTGTTCCTCATCTGAAGGGGACCTGGGAAAGAGTATGATGGTGCTTGTATGCAGGGACCAGCCTGAATAAGGCTGGCTGAAAAATGTTTAATGAGAATTTTTTCATGGGAATATAGGAAAGGACCACCTCARAGTCATTCCGTTGAAGTAGCAAATCACTGTGCAGCTCTGTTGGAACTTGCTGGTTTGCTGAAACTGAAACATTTTGGGCAGAACACTTTCATTGCAGCGAAACCGAGGTAGGGCTCTGACAGATTCCTGCTGAGCTTCTAGCTGGCTTTCCTGCCTCTGCCTTTGGCAAGCTGCCTGGCAGGTTGACAAGCAATAGAGAGCCTGACAAGCTAGGGATTTCTGGCACCTGTGCTCATCACTCTTTGGTAGGTCAAGCTTGCAAGCTTTTTAAGACTCATGATTCCAAGGCAGCTTTGATAAGTGGACTGCCCCAGAGTGAGGACTTGCTTTTCTTTTTGAATTGCGGTCTAAGAATACAACTAGCACTGCTGATCAGATTACCGGTTTTTAAATAGCTTTGTAGAAAGGCAAGTAGGAAAAACTTAAGTCTGAAGTCTTCATAAAGTATGTGAAGGGAAAAGTATGTCAACCTGTCATAAAACATGAAAAGGCTTTGGCTGTGTTTTTGGTTGGAGAGGACAATAAGTGTATACTATTTTTATTAAGTTACAATATTTGAGTTGGCATTGCTGTTGCTTAATAGCAGAGTCCAAATTTAAAATTGCGATTTGACATTACAACAGTAATAATAAGGGCTGCTGTATGTCTTTGTCAATAACTGAAAATTAGATATTCTAAATCTTGTTATCAAATATGAATTGGGAAATTCATATGTGAAGTAAATCAAATGAGATGCAGAAGGTTTGCTCTTTGGTGCTTTGTGTCTGAGAGTTTTTATCACCAGGCTGTCCTGTTTTGGCTGAATGTGTTGTAGGGGAAAAAGGAACAAGCTGGAGGCTTGCAAACTGCTCAGAAATAAAAGAATGTTAACCTCACCTCTGAAGTAAAACTGACATCCTAGAAATAATTTCAGTGTCATTGGTCAGATATGAACCTAGGAGAAGTGACAAATRTTAATTAGGCTCTGCTAATTGGGCTGTACCACCCCCTAGTCTGATGATGAATACTTATACTTCTGGCATCCAAGTTAGTAAATTCAGAATTAGTTTTGGTCCTTTTACAGAGGGGATACATCTCAGCTTTAAAAACAACTGCACACCACCACTACCACCTTACTTCCACCATGCACATAAAATAGCATTATTCTGTGGCTGTACGCAAGTCTTCACCACTGGCATTTCCGGTGGCTGAGTACCACCAACCCCCTGCCAAATATTGACAGAAAACAGTCAGCATGTGAATTGTTTTGTCACTTTTTTCAGTATTAGAAACTCCCTGTAACTCTTTCCTTTCTTGAGTTACACTGATGTGAAAAAGCCTTATGAGCTTTTTTCTAGAAAGGATTTTAATCAGACAGATCTCACTTTTATATATTCCTGAAATATTTGCTTTAAGGGAATGAAACAAATTTGCAGTGCCATCTCGTAAATGTCTTCAACCCATGTTAGCTTTCATCACATTTTGATCAGCTGCCTATTTTGTGAAGCACATGATTTCTGTTCATTTCTTAATGTCAAGCAGAAAGTGGCTATGAACATGGTCTTACAATATTGCAGGAAAAATGTTTCCTTTCAGTGTCATTCTGCAATTTTTTATTCCATTCAGGATGTAGCTCATACAAATCCTTCTTGCTCACTGTTCTAACTTTTTTTTCCTTTGTTTCCTCTCCCAAAGATTTCCAAGTCTGGCTTCTTATCTTCCCCTGCAGCTCTGCTGTAATTTCCCATAATATTTCCAACTGTATATCTTTCACTGCAGTACAAATTGGCTGTGCTGCTGTGGTCAGCATGCATATCTCTCTTCTTTCTTCTGCCCTGGGCTGCTACTCCTGCCGGAGTGCATGTCTACACCCTTTCCCATCTATTGGAATCCATCCTCTCTGTAGGCTTTTTGTTCTRGAAGTTAAATAGTTCTGCCATTTTTTCCTGATTAGACAAGGTCTCTCAGACTTCAATTTACTTCACATTTCTTTTTAAGTTCACTTACTTGAATTCCTCCTTTCTTGTTTAATGTTTCTTGCATTTATAGAGAACAGAATGGCCTCACATGATGTCACTGTCTCCTAAATGATCATTCTCAATCCCATCTTTTTTCACTTGCTACCTGGGGCCTCCTTATATTTTTTTCTGGTTCAATAACACACTTAACCATCAGTGGCTTTTTCCTGGAGTTCTGTAGGCCTCTTTTTTTATCCTTTTAAATCCTGTTTTACTTCAGATTCCATGTGTACATTATTTACTGTGAATAGCTAGTATATCTGATCTTTTTTTGTTGAGGTGAAACTTTCTTTCCTTTTAACTAAGTATTTCAACGTAGAAAGTAAAAAAAACAAAACCCAAAAAACTTGCTGCATCATTGCCCTTTCCCTTAGCTGATATCTGTAATTAATATTATTCTTTCTTACTCTACTAGGCACACTTTCCTCTAATAAAATGGCATATTTTATAAATATATACTTTAATTGCTAATTTCTACCTCCCAGAATATTAGTAATATTTCTCTAATGCTGCTACAGAGAAACAAAGAATTTTCTCAATTCTTTGTTCTATTGGATCATTAAAAAGGTTTGAAATGAGGCAAGATTTAAGGGAGAATTTAGGTTTACCTTGATCAAAGGCAGGGGAAAAAAATCATTAAAATCCACATACATGGTCAGAAACAACAGCTAACAAAGTCAGTCTCCCTCTGCTAAATTAAGCTTTTCCTCTGAAGTATGTCACATGCTAACTATACTTCAGTGACCCTATGGGAATATTGCACTTTAGGGTAACCACAGACAAAAATCTGGTGGATATATTTGTACTCTAGGAACGGGGTGGAATGTGTTACTTAAGTATGTTCCTGTAAGGATCTGATTGAAATAGTGAATTAAGGGCCTCAAGCATCATAGCTAAAGACTATTTCTCTTACCTGCCATGACAGTCCATAAACCAAGGGCTGTTTCAGCTCTGCCCCAACAGGGATTTCAGTTGTTTCCACCATAGCCCAGAGATCAGCATGAAGACTAGGATCAATCCCTTTTCTGTACTGTATTGTCCTTGGGTTGGTTACTGCTCCACACTTTCTCAATTCCCTTTGGAAATGCTTCCTAGTAGTAATGGCTTGTTATAATTCTCCTGAAGACCATGGGATCTACAGGATAGTTGTCKGGATCAATTGTACGTTTCACTTGTTGTTTCTGGACAGGCATTGCCATCTTTTTTCATTGTATTTCCCCTGTCTTCAGTGTTCCCTGTCATGCACAGAGTCCAGCCTAGGGCATATCCAGTAGTCATCTACTCTGATTCCTAGCATATGTTCTATATGAGGCTCTCATGGGGGAGTAGGAGATCAAGGTTTATGATGACAGGGTAGTGTAGCAAACGGCGGCTTCTGCAGTCTGTGTCACTCCACTGAAAGAAGGATACCTGTCTCTTTTCTAAACTGTCTTTTTGAGCTCCTGCTTCCATCCCTGTCCAGAAACAGGGAGAAATCTTGCCCCCCCCCCCCCCAAATCACACCCATCCTATCTGTGAAGCAAAGAGCATACAAGAGAGCAGTGAGCTTGGGAAGTTCTCCTTGACGCACAGCTGTAGGACATATGCTATCATATATCTAAAATCATGAAGAGTCTGAACTTCTGCTATTTTTTAGCCATGATAGATGTGTGTTTAATAAAGTAGTGTTTTAAATGATAATCTGAGTATTAGCGTGCTCTGTGGCAACTGCAACAGGAATCTCCCTTGGCTCTCTAAGTTGTTTTCTGCTGAAATGTTAGATAAAAGCATAATTGCATAATCCRTATAATTACATGTTGCTCTCATATGCATTCAGATCTGATTAAAATAATCTCTTCTGCCATCCTATTTATATATTTATAAAGGTCAAATGTGTTATTAGTCTTGACTATTCAGCTGCAGGATATAGAGGACTTTTTACAGCAACTGTAATGTGATGCACAGAATGCCTTTCTGTTTGCAAAATGACACCTGCTGGTCTCAAGGGTCAAAGGCGCACTTTTTCTTACCTATGTGATTGAAAGTCATGGTGCTCATTCTAGTGAAGAGAGAATAAAGTATGAACTTGATTGGGAAGCTAGGGTGTTGCCTTGATGTTGCTTATTATTGAAATGCTGTTAGTTTTGAGGGTCAATTATCTTTTTAATCCTTACTTGTGTTGCATTCAGAAAGTTTACTGCTGATTATTCATGGAGAAATATACATAGCCCTCTTTTCCCTTTCTTTGCTGAACAAGTAGAACGCACAATGCATTAAGCCTTATTTTCATGACACTTTGCGTGTAGGTGATATCGGAGGGCACAGTGTATTTGAATGCTGTAGCTATTTTGTCTGGGCCTGTGCCCCAGCTACAACTAACTAGTATCCTGCTAGGATAGCCCTTGGACATGTGCACTTGCCAATATTCACAGAAATTGCGGAACACTGTGCATGACTTGCATTTGATAATTTTGAAGAGTACCTTCTATGTTGTGGAGAGATCAGAAGGGCACACTTTATTTTGGGRAAATTGTGGTGATGTAACAATATATTCTGTGTATTTTATGTGAAGTTATACATCTAGACGCAAAAGAACTGTACTGACTGTGACCTACCAATACCAAATAAGGTATTAAGATTCTTACTCTGTAAGCTGTCCCCATGTTTTAATATGGGAACTACAGGAATTAGGAAATGGACAGGCCTGCAAGGTACCAAACATGTGAAGAAAGAGATTTCAGTTTTGAGCTGGGCCTGAGGAGATCTGAATTTCATTCCCAGATCAGTAACAGATTCCCTTACATGATCTTAAAGAATTTTGTCATTAGGTGCCAAAGTTCTCTAATATGAAGACGGAAAAATTATTACAGTCTTCCTCTGTTGCTTGTGATGCTTTGCAGTCTCCTCTGGCATCAGTTCTTGCTTTCCTCTTAAATCAGAAGATTCTTCGGCTGTTCCTTTCACCTCCTGAAAGGTCTTCCCAAATTCAGCCATGGCAGATTATTACTTTTGAAGGGATATGAAATGCTTAAGCAAGTCCATTGACTTTTTTCAGTGAAGGTGAACTTCTATGGGACTCTTCAGTAGCATAAATCCTAGGGGGGCTCTTTAGGATTTGTCCTCAGTAGCTCGTTTTTTCGACTCTGCATAACCAGAATTGATTATCATCTAACAGCAACTGGATAGTGTGTGTGAAATGAGTTGGTGTTTTCATCCTGTTTTCTATCTCACAGCTCCCTCTTTCCCTTGTAATCAATAATGTTGAGGTTATTAGCAATCTCTGGAAAGGCCAAGAATACAACAATATTAAATATATAGGTGAGGTGATAGAGGCTGAATGATGGATTACACAGGTATGAGAAATTTAAGTGAATAGCTTCCTATTTTATTGTCTAGCTTCCTATTTTATTGTCTAGCTTCCTATTTTATTGTCTAGCTTCCTGAGCAAGCTTTGATTGGCTTGTAACCTGCAACTGCTTTCCTTTAGTTATCCTATGACTGAATATGTACAATATATGCATACTGTCCTATTGTGTGTGTATACACACTACATATGCTATACTTTATATGTAATGTATGGACTGAATTATATATATAAATATATCTACGAAAGCTTTTAAGAATTTTGATCTCAGTTACATCAAAGATTAATTCAGACCACCTGTTCTTTTTTAATATGATATAAAAGAAAGATCAGATCCTTTCCATTTCTTGCTGCTGTATCCCCTTTTAGTCAAAATCCTTTGGTCCTCTGGGGAAAAGAGTTTAGCCAGTGTGAAATAAACTTGATCTGGCAGTCTCTTTCCTACCTTCACATCCAAAACTCATTAGAACAGAATTCTTCCAACTGAAATAAACTTTCCTACTTGGACAATGATTTGGATACATTCCTGTCTTAATACAGCACCTTTTACATCCTGCAGCTGTTACGTCTTGGTGTTTTAAAAAGGAATGAATGAGGAAACTGAGTGGGTTTCCATTCTTTACCTCTGTTGGCAGAAAACTTCTTGTATGGCTGTGCCAGTGACAACCCAGAAGCTTGTGCTCCCCCCTTTACAAGCCTRTGAGTCCCACATGAAGATATTTGATGTCTGAACATACACACACGTGCATTTGTGTCACAGTTATGGTTCCAGTGCATGAAACGGATAAACATCTTTGTTAGAAATCACCTGCCTTGCATGGAAAATAAAATAGACTGGTCTTCAGTGACATCTGAACAATATATATTCTTGAATGCCACCTGCTGGTATTACAGGTGTTAACTACCTAGCTGTGACTATACAGAGATACCACTTAGTGTTCTTGAATCGAGGTGTCCTGTGCAGGTGCTTTGTTATTAAAATAAGTTAAAGCTTTTTCCTGTTTCTGCTTTCCTTCTCCTTTTTAACACCATCTACTAGTGTTTTCTCTTTTATCTAAAATTCTGGCTTGTATAGACTTGAATCTGATTCAGCAGGGCAATTGCAGTTGGTCAGTGCACTGGTATTATGTAGGTGGAAGTGCTCTCTTTAATCTCATTAAACYAGTAGTCACAAGATGAAATAGTGGAGGGCAGGCAGACCGGAATGCTGATGGGAGGCTGTAGACACTTCTGCACTAAACAGTTGATGTCTACCCACAACAGGATGTTAGGATCCAGTGCAATGGTTCTTTCTCTTAAAGGAAGAGATGACCTATTTTTGTTTTGCATGGCCTCATCAATCATAAATAGCCTCTCCAATTTTGAAGAATATTTCAAACTATCTCTGCAAAAAATTCAAACCCTTTCCTTATGTAAGAGAGAGTCCTTGGAAATTCACCATCCATCTATTCCAGAAACCTCCTCATACTGTGAAAGGAATATCCTGCCATGATGACTGCTCCTTTGATTTTTCCATTGCTCAGCACAGGGACTGTCCAGGCACTTGACAAACTGTCAGTCATCAATCATCAACTTTATGGGATTTGATCTTAGTACCTCAAACCATGTAAACAAACACATTAAATGATCAACCTCCAGTTCCTAAAAGCTAGTGGGTTGCGTTGCTTCAGTGGTTTTTGAGAAATTATCATGGTCTCTTTTGAAGCTTTCTCTGTGGATTCATTTCTTTTTCTCTTGCACATGCTCTTTTTTCCTTCTTCCTTCTTTGCATGGTGTTTGGACCATGGAAGGAATACAGTACTTGAGCTATCCTGAAGAACTGATCTTTCCCTCTGCTGTTCTGCTATGTGGGAGCAGCAGATGCATGTTCAGTGTACAAAACTGGGGCAGAAGTTAAAAGAGCAGTGGCTAATCTTACTTGTAGTCTGATGACCCTTCAAGATGTTTCTTCACCCTACTTAGCAGTTGGGTAATGGAAAAGCTATCTCTGTTTCAGTAACACTTTCTCTCACCCCTCAGATTCTTTGACAAATAACTGATGGGGTTTCTTCTTGTTTTTGAAAGAAAATTCTGTCTAGTATTCTAGCTCTTTGACTTCTGTATAAGAAGACAGTGTAGTAAGAAATTTTCAGCCAAGGGCTTTTGTAACTTTTCCTGAATACGCAAGGTTGAAAGCAATGGAGAATTGATATATGAAAATTTCAGCCCTTCTACAGAGATAAGTAATAGTCCATAGAACAGATTGTTTTGGTTTTGCATAATAATTTTCATGAAAACTCAGATATTTCATGAGAAGATATTTCAGGAGTAGGTATTTGCATGAAAAATATTAAGCAGAACATAGAAATCCAAAGGTGGCATTATATATAATGAAAAAAGGTAGAAGGAGAGAGAACAAATTCTAARGACAAATCCCAGTGCCTGCAGGTGTGGTGCAGCAGTTTAGGTTTGTGCATCCGTGGTGCAACCACTGATGTATAGCACAAGCTTCCCATTAGCGAGGGGAAAAAAGGAAATGGATCACTGTTTTGAAAACATTTGAACCTTTCATGCAAGAACTAGACTGATTTTCTTCTCATTAATGTAGATTTTGAGCCCATAACTTAATGGTCCTCAGTTACTGTTATACTGTGTTAATCTAGTGGCAGTTTAAGGCAGAGCAGTAAAAATTAGTGAGAATTATTATTATTATTTTTTAAAAGCCCTTAGAATACATGGTCAGGCTTTTAACAAACCTGTGTTCCAAGATGCTGACCTGTTACTAATTGAAAGCRCAAAACTGACTCAGAAATGTTCATGGGAACAAGAGGTGATCATTAAAATGGCAAGGTTGTGACAGAATCCCTTGGCAAGAGTCTCTAGCCATTTTGTTCTCAGATATTCTTAAGTGGGAGAAATCTGATGTTTAACAGTTGATCAAACTGCATATTCAGTCTCTGAACAAGATTCTGCCATTTCTGTAGGAGATACTGTTTCCAGAAGTTGTTCCTAGAATAGCAGCGGCCATTCCCAGATGGAAAGATAAGCCTGTGTCATGCAATACGGTGTGTGCCTTCCCTGAAAGAAGTGAAATATATTAAGAGCCCAAGTGGTATTTATCAGACTATAGAAACATCTCCCTTTTCAGTTAACAAAAATACCTTGTAAGCTGTTGACAATGTTTTTCAGAAATGCAAACAAGGTGTTTTGAACTCTTTTATATTTATGACTGTATTACTCTGAGGCTGTTGGGAGTTTTAATTTTGTGGTTACCCCACCTGCTGTTTTGTTATTATAACCTTAGGTCTGATTAATCAGAAATGCATTCTGGAGTCAGATCACAAATTCTATAAAATTTGTATGCATGAATATACTGTGGAAGTTGTGCATGACTGAATTATTTTTTTAAAAAAATTCCTGATATGTGTGTTTAACAGTCTTATGGGAAGACAGTATGGCAAATGTGAATGTTGTGTGTGGAGTCCAAACATGTGCTGCTGTTCAGAACTTCCTTTAATATTACACACACCCTGTGCGCAAAGGCAGAATTCGTACAACAAGGTATTTTTAACACTTAAAGATGTAGTACGCTAAAAGCGTAYGGCTGACAAAGTGCCAAAATATCTTCTGTCAGGAAAATGTTGGCAAGTTCAACTGCCTAAGTCATGTGGTTTCATGCATCTTTAGGGGAAAATGTCATTGGATCACACTTTTTTTACATGTATAATGTATGAGAAGGGTATTAATAAATCTTCATACTTCACCTAACTGAATTTAGATGTAAAGAGGTTTSATCTTTCACTGGCTCCCTGTTTTGCTGAAAGTTGTTCTGTCTCTCACAATGGAAGGTATGATGAAAACACTCTCTTGCAGCTAGTGTTTTCATTAAGGTCTTGGTCTGATACCTGAATAGCAAAGCCTTCAGTCTTTCATGTAGCCTAGAGATAACTGCATTCCTCAGTCCATTCATAACTTTTGCTGTGGAAATTAGTTTTCTTCCCTGCCTTATCTGTGTAGAGTCTAGCACCAGGATGTTGCTGTGTATCTGGACACTACTGCACTTGTTTATAGCTTGGACAGGAGCTCAGGCTGGTAAGTTCTGCTGGGCTTATCTGCTTTGCCACACTGGTGCTGTCAGATCAAGCTGATGTGGTGAGGAAGAGGTGGCAGCAGCTTTGCAAAGGAAGCTTGAGGAGGTAAGTCTAAAGAGTGGGGACAGGCAGTGGCAGAGGTGTCTGGGAGTGACTGAGGAGAAGGAATGTAGCTGCAAAGCCAGCTGGGAATGGGAGGTTGAAGAGAGCAGTGTCACAGTTGGTGGGGGACAGAAGGCAGCAACAGTGAGGCTTGTGCCAAAATAGTTAGGACACACTACTGTAGTACTTGTGCAATACAAATAATAGCAGTAATGGCGTGGGTGGGTAAATGCTTGAGTCATGGTTTCAGTGCAGCTGAACACTAAATCATAGCTTTCCCTAATCCTTTGGACTCTAGACAAGCTGCTTTCATTCTGTCCTATGTCTGAAGCAACTCAGAAACAGTTAATATTCATGAGGAATACTTTGAGGCCTGTTAAGATTAAATTTACATAGCATAATTTCCAATTGGATGAAGAGTGCCTTTTAAAGAAATAAAATGGACTGTCTTTTGGCAGGCCAGTCTYTAGCTGACCTTTCTGGTTGCAAAGCAATTGGTTCCATGTACAATTCTTTGACAGTATAAAAGGCACTGTGGAATGGCAAAATGTTCAAAAGGAAGAAAAAGAACTAGTAAAAATAGAAGTGCACCTCACAAGATCCTACCCAAGTTACATGAAACTAACTTCATTGTGAAGCAGGTGAAAAGGATCTGGGTATATGTATGTCTGAAAGTTCTTCCTTATCACTGCAGGCTATATAACATGATCATTTTAACCATCTGCACATGTGCTTAGCTTTCCTTCTCTTAGTCTGATTGCTTTTGCTGACTATCACTGGCCTTCTCATATTCATGTTTTTGTACTAAGAACTAGAGATGTAGCTGTATTTGGAGCTTACCAGGCTTGTTGCTGCTGCTTCCTGGGAAGTGAGAATATTTTGATACTTAATTACCTGCTGCGTGATCTGAAAGGCTTGGTCAGATCAGTCAGGGAGCCCTAAGAGTGGGCTGCTTGGCAAAGAAAGGTGAGCCAGGAGTTGAGGCTCACCTAGCAAGCTAGGCAGAGGCAACCGTACCTGAACAAGAAGAGCAGCAGGTCTCATGGCAGTAATCRGAGTCAGCCAGAGTCCAGTAAGCATCAGATGAGCCTGTAGTGATGAGGCAGGTTTGAGGTCAAGCCAGGAAATCRAATTAGCAAGGCAAGTCTGGGATCAGAAAGGTACAAAGCTGGGCACAGTCATACCTACAACACAGCATGGGCAAGCACCAAGGGCAAGGGGCTGAGCTTAAGTGCGGCTTCTGAGCCAAGGACTATTTCTCACACAGCTTTCTCAGAGCTTAGTTGTTTTTACAGCAGTCTGATTTCAAGGTTACGCAGCTGGTGCCATAGCAGAGCTGACCTTGAACAGAGGTAGCTAAACCCCTCTGAGACAAGTTGCAGTGCCTGTTGGTGCCCTGAGGTTGCTGACACGTGCTAGCAGCTGGATTGTTCCTCCATAAGGACAGGAGGATGCATGAACCCATATTGATGCAGCTTTTAAGACTTGCCTTGTACTTTACATAGGGAAACTGGCTGTGTAAAAGTTGGACAACTGAGGGGTGCTTGGTCTGAACAAGACCCCTTACTTCTCCCCCTGCCCTGCCATTCTGGCCCTGTAAYCACTTTCATTTATGTGCTCCTTAGTTCAAAGACAGAGACATTTTCTAAACATATTTGTTGATTATTTAGCCACTTAGAGACTAATACCAAACTCTGGAACAAATCATCCAGCTTCAGATGGTTGACCACATGTTCTGAGGGTAGTATCATATGCAGGAGATACAGTGTGACAAAGCTTCTGGGCTCTGACCACTTCTCATGTTCCAGTGCTACCTTTGGCAGAAAATGTGGCTAGCTGGAACTTACTCAGCATTTGGCTTCTGATACCTAAGGTATCAGCAACATCCCATTCGGCATTTTAGGAGGAGACTGAAATGAATATTAAGCTCCTTGAATTTTGTTGCGAGTATCAATCRGTTATATAATGTGCTTCTCATGCTGTCTGCCTTTTTCTCCCTTGCCCTCATAAGATGGACAGCTTCTCTAGAGAAATCTTACTGGAGGAAAATTGATTATAGCCTATTTCAGACTTTGAAACTCAAATTCAGCCTCCTCTTACACCCTGTGAATGCGATGATTAAAAAAGATTGAATCTGAAGCTTGTAGTAATAAGCTACTATGAGGCACTTTAGAGGTCACCTTTGATCTTTTAAATTGCATTTCAAAAAAAAAATTCGAAGTTGTGTAGAGGTAGAACAGATTGTTTTCGGGGAAACATGTCGCAATGCACGTTGTGCTTGGTCTGTGCAGAAAAAGGGGATGTTCCAGTCTACTGTGGWAACCTGCTCCTGTTGAAACCAAAAGAACTGTGGTTTGACCTTGGGCTGTTCATCTGCCTGCAAAAATTAGCTGTGAGAGCAAGAATGAGACATGCTTTTCAGACTTCTGTTTTGTTACCTCATGTGGTGTTTAAGGTGTTTAGCTTTGCTTGAGCAACTCTGCATCAGAACAGGCTTTATTAGCAAAAGGTTGCCTTCATTTAAACTCTCTTCAGGAAGATCATATGGAAACTTTGCTATTCATGGTGATGAGTAGGGTTTTTCAGTTACAGAGACTGTAGACATAAGTAGCAACAAAACTTCACCAGACACTGCTATCATCCTTCTAAAGCTCTCAAAAAATAAGCAAGGTTATTCTAGCACTTRGCTAGCTTGAAGGATTAAAAACCTATTTGTGCTCATATTGTTCTAAAAATAAAAGGTGGTTTAAAATAAATATGTAAAAAAATTATCTGGAGAATGTTTTGCTAATTTCTCTTCAGAGCCGTAGAGAACTTTGTACTCACAGACATGTTAAGCATTAGAGCTTTCAATCGGAGACTCCCAACTAGACTGTGAGTGGTTCTGTGCTTRTGCCTGCCCCTTGCCCTCTTTCCCCCACTTTACTTTGGAAAAAGCACTAAAAAGATGCAAAATTATAGAAGTCCTGGTTGAAGGGACCACTGGAGGATCTCTAGTACAACCTCMCACTGGAAGTGGGACTATTGCTTACACTAGRTCAGGGCAGCTGTGGCTTTGTCTAGTTGAATTTTGAATTCTCCAAGGATGGAGTTTCCATGACCTCTCTGGGCAACTTCTTCCAATGCTGCTTTGCCCTCCTAGTTTAAAAAAAAAAAGCCTTTCCAAATGCTCAGTCTGAACCTTCCACACCCCAGCACACATCAGCATAGGTGGCTAGTGCCATTTGGAGTACCCTAGTATATTTAAGATATCCAAGTGGGGAGAGTAAGTGTGATTTAGGACCTACTGGAAACTTAAGTCCTTCTGAAACGATGGAAGGCTGGGCAGGATACCCCTAAGGAATTTTAAATGATATATGCCTAGGCAGCTGAATCAAGCTCTACATTTTCCAATGGTTRGTTAGTTATTTCCCTTGAACAGCTTTTTTATTCCTATTAAAAAACCAAAAAAACCAAAAACCCCAAACCCCCAAAACATCACAAGTGTCCTGTCAGAAAGCAGAGATATCCTTCTCTTTGATTAAATAATTCTGGCTAAATACAGCCTCTTGAATTTGGAYTCCCATGAAATACACCTCTTTAAAAGACAAATAAAAAGCTGCTCTGGGAAATGTGTTTTAAAGGGCCAGCCTGATTGCTAAGGCTCTTGGGGGGAGGGGATGGGCTTTCCTGTGATTTCTTCTGAGACCTGCTCACTTGGCAATGGTGCTTTAGATCCTGTCTGAGGTAGTGGGCAAAGGAAAAGGAATGGAAGGATGAGTTAACTCTTAATTTCAAAATCTAAGTGGGTATTCATGTCAAGAAGATAATAGGCTACCTTTACTGTGGAGTTAATCAAAACCCCATCTACTGAAGACAGAATGGGAACAGAATGAGTAAGATTCAAATCAAATTGTGCTGCCTTATCCCTCTTCATTTAGCCCTCAACAGTCACTTCCTATACTTGGAACTGGAGTAGATATTCATGCCTTCTAACTTTAACTGTCTTAATTTCCAAAAAAAATTGGAAATYGAATGAGACAAGTGTCTAATTTATAGTACTGTCCATTGTCTTTTGGAAGCCCCATAAATATTTTAGGCAAGTTAGTCTTCATCTTTCAACAGTGTGGGCACACATCTTTGAAGTCACTGAAAAGCAGCCTTATCTCTTTGGCCCTGAAATGCTTCAGAATTGTATACTGCAGAAAGGATATGTTCAGTTACCTTTGTGAAGGAAATGAATGAATATGTCTTGGTCATATAGTAGAATCATCTTCATAACTCCAAATGAAAATGAGCTCTGTAGAAAACCCTCACATCATCTGATTGTCTGGCAAAAACATCTTCCAGTGGCTAGAGTTTTTGTTTTCTTCATAATAATTAAAGCAAGATGAGATAAAACAGAAGTTTATCTGCACTGAAAATCAGACAGGCATTTTGACCTCCAGTTCTTCACTAGTAAGATGAACTTCATCTTCTCTCTGAAGGAGACCTATACTGCATATTTTACAAGATCTTTGTTATGACCTGGAAATTATCACTTGGTAGTTTCAGGCTTATCTGTGTATTGAGGCTTTTTTGGAAGTAATACTGCACAAGGGAAGAATACTTCATAAAGGAAGTAATACTTTACATGGAGTTGAATAGATTTCAGTCAGCTGGTCCCAGAGCCTCATTTCTCTCTGTAAGCTGTGAAAATCAAAGTATCACCAATGATTTCTGTTTTGATAGACAGTATAAAACAAATGTGGTAGGATAATCAGAACCACAGCAGTATTGCTCAGGAAAAAAAATGGTGTGATAGTGAGCAGAAAATCTGCCAAGAAGTAACGAGAAAATTGCACGGCCTTTAGGAACACAGGGTGTAAAGTGTTCCTTTCCTTTTTTCTTTTTGCCTGTCTTGTATAACATCTCTACTCTAACAACTTGGATTAAATATAAAAATCTGGGGAAAAAATCAGTATTGATTAAAGGGCAGAGAATTACAGAATTGGAGTAGTTGATGTTGGAAGGGACCTCTGGAGATCGTCTAGTCCAACCCCCCTGCTCAAAGCAGGGCGAAATTAATAACTGAGAAAAGAATATGAGGTTAATTATATTTCTTCCACTTCAAATTCAAGTCATTGCATTTACTTCTGGCTAAAACACTACGTATTAAGCAAGATTTGATTTAAGAACTAAAAATGCATTTCTTATTAATACATATGAAATTTTCCCTAGCTTACCAATTACTGCCTGATTCTCATCTATGTTAAGGAGTTGCACTGCTGRTAGTGCAGAGAGACTTCAAAAGGAGCATGAATTTGCACATCTTTCCAGTATCAGAACATTCCCAGTGACTGTGGTGTATGTCGTGGTCAGTAATTTTTAAGTTGATGAGGATTCACACTTTGTATGTTTCTGTTTGAGACTCAACTCTGTCTTAGGAAGTAAAGATTAAAAAAATTTTTTTTCTCATTTCCTTACCACTGTATTGAAGTGGTAAGGGAAGTTGTAAGGTTCATYGAGTGTCCAGGTATGCTTTCTCTGTGTTTGGGTTCCATAACACAAGTGTCTGCCACCGCAACTTTGAGTATTAAGTATTGCAGTGCAAAAAAAAAATYGTTTTATCAGATCTCTTGAGTAATGAGAGTAAAAATCTCTCACAAAACAGTGTGATGGGACATGACTGCTTCCTTATGCAAAGTCAGTATCATYGTTTCTACTTGTTCTTTGTAGCAAAGGGGCAACAGTTCTGTTCTTCAAAACTGTGGAAGATGCTGTTCCAATAATGACTTTTTGTTTTCAGCTATACCATGTACTGGGTTCCTTTTGGTAAAATTCCCTGTTTYCTTTAGAAAACAATTCTCATCCAAAAGCAAGTTGCACATACATTTAAGATCAAATTATGTCTGAACTGATTTTTCTGAACTTTGTTTAATATGTATCTCAAGTAGTTCAGAAATGCAGATAATACTATAACTGGAAGTCAGACAATTCCTGGCCTCAGATTTCATTATCTGGGGTAAATTTTTGGAGTAAAATAGATGTATTTCAAATTTCATTTTTTAAGTATATTTTGGTTAGAAGTTAGATATGCAGAGTATCATTCATAAGAATTAATGTTCTTTGCATGCAAAATCTTGAGGAATAACTGGTGGTCCTCTATTCTGCGTGAAGATCACATCTATTTCATTAAAATGTGGGCAAAGGTCATGTCCATTTAATCAGCTTCATGCTGGCAAAATTTTAGTATTCAAAATGCAGTAATATCTCAGTGGGTTAGGAATAGACACAATGTCGTAAGAAGTTGGACTGGGTTCAGATCCTGCAGTGCTACGTGGGATCAGTGGGTTCTGCTTTGTGTCTTCTGCTCCATGTACTCCCTGGGGATATCTCACTGTGAGAGACATTGCAGCCTTGGAGAGGGACCTCATCTGGCCRTGCAGCAGAGTACTCAACTCCTCAGCTTGAGGAATCTAAGCAGAATTCAGGGAATCTCTGCTTTAAGCCTCTAGGAAACCACTTCAGGCTTTATCTTAGCACTAGATAAAGCACTTACTCTGAACAGCTAAGCCCCTGAAACTAGTGCCACTTTTTCAAGTTTCCTTGGGAGAGGCTGCACACTTTTAAAGGAATCTGGAAGGTTACAGTTCTGCTCTTATTTGCCTCTTTGTATGAATAATCAAGTCCCAGCCATACAAGCTTTGCCTGGCGATTTCTGTATGTACAATCACCTCTCTAATAACATAGCAAAGTACAAAGAAAAAAAAACCTACCTTCATTTACGCAAAGGGCAATGTGTTGGTCAGTCTTAAAGCTTGCCAGAACTTTTTAATGGGCTTAAAATTCATCAGAACTCCAAAGGGATCCCAGAGGACTCCTGGGTCCTTGTCAGAACAGGACAGAGGGGTGAGTGGGACTCAGTAGGTGTGTGTTCAGGTCTGTCTTCACCTGTCATGAAAATGTTTCTTGTTTTTTTCCCTCCACTTCTTCCTGAAGAGTCTAGAAGAATAGTTTGTAACTGAACCTGTCATGGAATAACTTGACAGTTTATCTTCCAGTGTGGAATGACCCCATCTTTAAAACCACGGATATTTCTAGTGAAAATGAACTGTCATTTCCTATTGACTTCTACTCAACCCTTTGGGGGGCCTGAGACACTTTCCTATGCAGCCTTGTTTTCTTGCTTTGGTAGGTGAAAGAGCTACCAAGGGCAACTTGTCTGCAGTTTTTGTCCTTTGTCCTGTATCACTCCTGGTCCAATTTCAAAGATCTTTTCARCTTAATCACCTTTGTTCTTTATTTTCCATCAGCTCCTTTTGAGGATTCAAGGCATATTTCAATATTAAGTTTKCTTTGGTAGTAAAGTGAGTGTAAGAATTGCCTACTTTCCACCAGCCAGGGGTTTCATTCCACTCCTGCACCACTGTTCAGTGCTCCTTCAACCGTGCCAGTGCAGCTGCTTGTTTTTCATTTTGTCAGTCACATCCCTGAAATCATCCAAGTTAAAACAAATCCAAAAGCAGAAGTGGTTTGGGGAGGGGGAATGAGTTAGCTGGGATAAGGGGAGTGGGCTATTCTTAAGCCATTCCTACTGCCAAGAGAAAGATGCCTTAAAGTGTTTCCTTAGTCCCAGGTGAAGGCAAAAATGTGATAAAGAAATCACAGGATACAATGGACTTTGATAGTTATAGTGTATCACTGCAGGAGATCTCTCCGTTTTGCTGTCAGTCACAGACTGAATGTGCCATATACAGCTTAATATACAGTATTTGATTCCTTGTTTAACCCTGTAACTGCAGCTGTATAAAAAAAATGCAGGCTCAGTCTGGTATTCCTCGAATGAGAGATTACAGCCTGGAAGACAGATGCAAATACATGGTTACAAGCAGCAGGCAGGTAGAACAGATGCAATAAGAAATGCTTGAATCTTCCTTCCTCTCCTAACAATTTTTCTTTTGACTGGATGTTTTTTGATATTGCAAACCTGACCCAAATGTATCTCAATGTCATAGGTTCCTGCATGACATTACAAGTGTTTGATGTAGTCCTTATAGCCCAGATGTAGGCAAAAGGAGTTAGGCAAGATGGACAGTAGCCTGAAACTGGAAGAACTTGGTGTTTACTTGCACAGTCTGGTCAGCAATTTCTTCCRTGTGCGCTTGGCCCAGACCAGAAATTAAAGAGCAAGAGGAAATCCAGTGAAGTGACCCAAAAAAGTCCTGGCTGTGATTAGTAAGTCTTGGAACAAATGGGAGGAACAACAGAAAGCTGCTGGTGGCAAGCCTGACATGAAGTGAAGAGAGCAGGGAGGGAGATTCCCTACTGTACTGCAGGATGTGATGCAGTCAGGAAACAAGGGAGATCTTGACAATTGAGGCACAGAGGAAGAGAAGGGAGAGCGCGCTGTTAGGACACTTGGCAGTGTGTATTTCCAGAGAGGGGACACAGCATGGTTAATATGGATGTAGAAGAAAGCAAGAAACAGAACTGAGGGGCATTCCAGACTGCAGAGTATACTGTCTGCTCTGTGCATGGTCTTTGTTTTTGTTTTAAYCAGCCAAAACTGTCTACATGTTGTGTGTCTAATGCTATTAAAATGTGCAAGCATTTGTAAATGAAAGGTCCGTTCCAATGGAGAACAATTATTGTTTTCTTGGGAACCTTGTTTTGGTAACAATGCTTTCCCTTCTGTAAAAGAGAAAACAAAATCCCACCAAAACAACATGTCTTGCATCTTATTCTGAACAGCTTAAAAAGAGCAAGAGGAAACCTCAAGCTTGGGCTGGAGCTAGAAACTGAGAGTAAACACCAGTGGTAAGAATTTAGCAGAGATGAGGACATTTTGTTCAAGAGTAATCATTTACAGTCTTTGGAATTGTGACATTTTACATCTGCTGAAGATGTGCCTCGGAGAAAATAGTCACCTACACTGTGTGATTTCCTTGGGATGACATATTTTGAAAAGCATGGGATATTCTAACACAAAGAAGAGGAAAGAACTGGAACAAGGTGGATGAGACATTTCAAAGTGATAACCTAAAACCCTACTAATTGAAATTAGTATGAATAACACAAGAAGACCTGATGGCTATTTTAGTTTTTACTTTTTATGTTGCTTGTGTGTCTCTAATTATCTTCTGATACCATGAAGGACTGCTGCAGAGCATGCTTCACTAACAGCTGCTGATCAGCCATTCTTACTGTAAAATTTAAGTCCAGGTTTTTAACTGGTATAAAATGATATAGGTTTATTTCAGTGGCATTAAGTGTATTTATACTATCTGAGGATCTCTACCCTTTAATAATAGGCATAGATTATTASATTTAAAGCCATGCACTAGAGCCCTTAAATATTTCACTAATGGAAAATAAGTTGATGGTAGATGGTATCAGAATGAATTGTTACATTTCTATACAAATTATTATCAATTCTTTAAATGCATTAGCATGTTTGTAACCATTGAGGGCTTTGGGATTCTAGAAAAAAATCTTCTAAAGAGAGATTCTTGTTAAAGAGAAATATCTGTCAAGAAAAAGGAGAGGAAAAATACAATACAAAATACAAATACTATAAAGTCAATAAAACTGTTATCAGGTTTCCTTGTCTCTAAGGGAAGAGAATTCTGAAACAGAATGAAAATAAATACAAACTGAATCAAATACTACTGGAGAGGAAAGGGCTGAATCCATACTTTGAGAACAAAGATTGATTGAAATGGTAGAAATATTAGTGAGTGTGTTAACGGCAATAGAATGATCCAGAGTGGCATTGAGCACACAAAGAGAAAGAAGGGAGGTTTCACAGCTCCCTCAGAGTAAGGCAGGAGCAGTAGTGRCCTACAGAAACCCTTTCAAGCATGATTCTAAGGAGAAGAGGAAAAAAAAAGTTGAACACTTTCAGTTAAAAGATGGAAATACTCCAGTTAATATAAGCAAATAACTAGGGACTAGCCATGCATTCCTGTGAAGTCAAGGGCAATAAATGTAGTATATTTGGAGAAATACTGGCTGACTGGATGGCATGGACTTTCAGTTTGATCCTTTAGTACAAGTTCAGCAGAGAAGAGGAGGTTATAGGAGGTAGGAGTCACTACCACACAGGGGTGGTCTTCTGGTT
Organism: Apteryx rowi; assembly: GCF_003343035.1. Classification (NCBI taxonomy): domain Eukaryota; kingdom Metazoa; phylum Chordata; class Aves; order Apterygiformes; family Apterygidae; genus Apteryx; species Apteryx rowi. The sequence continues at coordinate 3,336,306 of NW_020450783.1, forward strand.
TAGTTGCTAGTATGGCTAGTTGCTGTTCACATGTTGTCGTTGCTGACAATGTTCATCATTATTATTTACTACCACCRTGCCAGAAATCCCTGTTGTGCCTGGCACAGTACCAAGCGTAACAGAGATGGTGTCTGTCCTGGGAAGGCTTACAATCTGCATAGCCAGAGGAGGTAAATAGGTGCTCTTAAGATGTGCCTTCTCATCCTGAAGTCCTTAATGAATCATACTGAGAAAGCCTTTCTCTCCATTAATCATGAAGGGAGTCTGKAGTGCTGAGCTCTACCATAGGATCTACAGTGCTCTGAGTTAAATGAGATGGGTGTCCCCCCATATGTTACAGTGATAGGAAGTGTTGTGGCTCAGCAGGGCTGAAACTTTTGACAGCCTTCTATTGTGCTGGATGTACATGTGTTTGCGGGAAGAGGGTTGCAGGCAATATGGCAGAGAGAGGTTGGAAGAAGAATAATAAAGATATTTATTCATCTGAAAATATAGCAAGGGGGTCAGTGTACAGTGTCYAGGCTTTCCCTGACTGAGGAACTCGAGCACTGAGATGAGCTCTAGGCAGGCTGTGTCAGCCTTCCTTGCACAGTGTTGATCTTGGCTGTGTTATAGCAGACCAGATACATTTTATAGGTGCTGTGTTTTTTGTTTTTTTTCTGGCAAAGGAAAGGTCTTGGCAGGAGAAGTTCTCTGATGCAGTTAATATATATAGCAATACTGAGAGATGAGACTTGTATGTTCCTCAGGGCCGTTGGGGAACAGATGACATCTGTTATTGGCAGGAAAAGATTTCCTTTCAATCATGGAGAAGTGGATGAATTATCCCTCAAAGCAAGAGGAGAAGGCTTGCCAGTGTCAGCAAATGGAGGCCCTTATATGGCCTGACCCCTGCTAAGGCAAGGAAAAGTAGGTAGAGCCAGTGCAAAGGAGAAAAGAGGTCTAATCAGATGTGGACCAGAGTGAGTACCTTCTCTAATTCTAAGCTCAGCTAAATACTGCACGTTCTTCCTGATTTACTGCTCTACTCATGAAGAGTGGCTATGGGTTTTATTATTAGAAATAAAAACAAAAAAACAGAAGTTGAAAAGAAAAATCCCTGGTATTCTTAAGATTAAATCTTTCAAATTCTGGTTCTTAATGAAGCTTTTGAGCTCACTCATACTGGTACTAGAATAATAGAGGAAAAACTCCTTATAAAAGGCGGAAAGGATGGCATTCAGCATTACCTCCCTCAAAGCACAGTCTAAAAATAAATCACTCTTGCCCTGGAAGTTTTCAAAATTTATTTTAGTTCCTGATAGTCACAATGATACTTGCAGTAAAATGAACTTAAGGATCTCTAGAAAAAGGTTTTCTTAAGCCTATATGAAGCCAGTACAATGATACTTTGGTCTATCTGGTGCCCAGCAACACTGACAAAAATGCGGGATCAAGAATAAAGTAACTGAGCCCCCAATTTGTCAGTCAAACCAGCAAGGCAGAATTGGGATAATTAACCAGCTTATCCAGGTAGAAGAATACAAGTATTAAAGAAATAGTCTGCACAGTATTGAACAAGATCTGGTTTGTTTCACTCTTCTCTTTAAGGATGTACATTATTAAATATTGATGAAATCAGCAATGTGATTTCAGAGTTAGAGCTTTCATATTTGTCTTAGCTGTTCTAGAATTATTAACTTTAAACATAAGTGACAAGGATAATTAGGATTGGTTTTTCTCAGGGGCTGCATGCTCAGTTAAAGGGGGGTGGGTGGGAGAATAAGTTAGAAAATATTGCTGGCAAGTACCTTCAAGAGCAGAAAAGCACATTCTAGCTCAAAACCTTCGGAGATAGTAATTGAGTTGACATTCAGCTTGCATGATTCGTCTGGAAAGCTCCAAGTAACACATAATATTTGTTGAATAAGAGCCAGTTACAGAAATGGGTTTCCTGCAAGAGTTTCAAGACTATAGAATTAGTTCTTATGCAGCTTTTGATTTTTCACACACATTTGGTGCAATTATTCCTAATTTTCGACCACTACAGTTGGATAAAAGATACAGGAAATGCACAAAATACTGTGATTCTCAAGGCCAAGAAGAATAAGATAACCAACCAAATAAAAATACTTGTCCTATTTGTCACAGAAGGCAGAATAATATAGAAGAAATTTATGTTAATGAAGGTTCAGGATAGGCATGAGAATTATTCAGACACCAAAGGACTTGATAATAGACCAACATAAACAGAAGCATCTGTCTTTCTGAAGTGCTGGCTGATTAAGAAAATGACTGCAAATGTTTAACTAAGCTTTTATACTAACCTTAGGTTAGTGGTGAGGATTAGAGGCTTTGTATTTTTTGATAGAGAATTTTTAATTTCATCTTTGTAGAAAGGCGCTTAAACACTTCCATTTATATTACATGTTGGGCTTGAATAAGATTGAATATGACCTGGAAGCTGAAATGTGTAAAYAGCTGAAACTAACAGGGAGAAATGATGGCACAAGAGCTATTGGAGGGTGGCTTTGCCACCTGGTGATCCACCTGCACAGGGAAGACTCTGAGCACCTAATTCATTGAGTTTTAAGGTCACTTGGTGTGAGTGGGGCAGCCATTGCATGGGGAAGGAGACAATTTTTTTCTGATGATAAACTCCCTTTCAGTGGCAGCTGCTGTTTTCAGCAGCAAATACAAGTGTTTGGCAACTTCTCTGAAAGTGAATGAAGTCACTACGTGGTTATAAACTGTGCATCACCACAATAAGGCATAGATTTTTTTCTTTTAGAAGCAAATGTGGCATGTGAGTTCTGGCAAATAACGACTGCTCTCATATTACATAGACACTAAAATTCCTTCTGGGACTGGACTGGGCAAAGTGTTGTGAGGSTCTAAAACAGATAGTCCCTATCCCAAAATCCAATTGCAAAGACTGCATTRTAACATACATATATAAAGAAGTTATGCATCATGTGCAATATTATTGCTGAGAAACAGCAGTCAAGTGTTTACCAGTGTAACACTTGCTCTGGGAAATGCATTGTTTGCTTCACCTGTGCTGCAGCATAGCATCCAAGAGGGAGTAGCCCTAGCAAGCCCAGCAGGCTGCTGCCATACAGCAAACTGAAGGAATGCCACTCTTCTGTTGTCGCTGTAGTCCAGCAACTAGCAGAGCAGGAAACAGATTGAGCAAATTCTAAATTTAAGCAAGGTRCTCCTCTGCCATGGAGGTCTCTTGGGGGGGGGGCGGTGGGTGGCAGGGAACAAAACAAAAACCTGCGAAGAAACAGAAGGGWTTGCCATTGACCCTTCAAGAAACTAATTCATAGAAAAGACCCTTTGAGTAATGTGAGCCTTCTCACTAATATCCTTCCATTCATTTCCTGCATCTTTGGGATGAGAAAAGACAGCAGATCCCTGTAGGGGGTTATCCTTTTAATGTAAACAAATGTAATTGAATGGCCAGGAAGTAGTAGAGGCTCTGGTATATGCATTGAGTTGGAGTACTTTAGCATAACCAGACACTGCATTTCAGGCATGCCATCAGGTTCTTCCTGCCTGTACCTCAATTTGTTTCCCACAGAACAATACAGTTCCTAAAATGAGAAAGCTTACTTCTCAAAAACTGGATTGGGCAAGCTCATCTTACTGAGAAATTCCTTTACATGAGTTTTAGAGAGCTTGCAAACTGTGGCTTTTCTCTCCTGTGCATTATGTTGAATAGATAGAGATCCATTTTCCAGAAACCAAGTGCATCTTCAGTACTGAACATCATTCCTCTCTTCTGTCAGGGTTTTATTTGCAAGCAGAACAATTGAAATCCAAAGGCAACTAAATCCAGGGAGAGATCCTTCCTAGGCCAATGTTCAAGAAACAAAGTTGCTGTCAATTCTGGAAGCTTGCTAGAAGTCTTAAAGAATTTTCTCTTCCTCATTGTTCTCCTTTATAATGATGGCTATTTTCTTTGACAATAGTATTTTCTGTGGATCAATTCAACAGGCACTGAAGTAAATGCGATGGTTTGGAAGAACTCTGTATTATCACCTCTTTAGCTGTTCAATGAACCAGACTCTTCCCTCCTGCAAGTTTAATGGATTATTTTACAGCAAAATGAAAATCATCCACAAATAGCAGTAGATAGGGCAATTATTGATAATTTCATCAAATAAATGGATTTCAGCTTTTGTCAATCTAGTGAGATGTGTATGAAGTTAGAGACATTTGTTATGGTTTATTTTAGAGAGATCTATTACTCATTTAGGTTTTGTTTTTACAAATGTGCCTTCCCAGATAATAGATATACTTAATCTGTTCATTTCAGGGCAAGGCTTATTCAATAACCTTTTGAGTTAAGTAAGGGGCAGTAGTCAACCCTGTTATTCCAAAGGAGGTCCAAGAGAAGGAGCACCAAGGGAATTTCTTGATTTCAACAATATTAACAATTCCTTTAAGGGACCAGAGTTTTCTGAAATCTTGAAAGAGGTGCAGCTTTCTACTCAGATAAAAAGTATTATCACAGCAGCCTTTTCAGAGGTACTTCATTACTTCYAGTTCCAGGAATCATTTAATTATGGATTTATATTAATTTTAAGTAGTTAAGTGTGTGTTGTTTAAAGCAGTAGTAACAACTCTCACAAGCCAAAAATCACTTCCCCATACCTTGAGATCCAATTTTATATCATTCATTTTGCCTCTCTGGAACTCTGTTGAAAACTTAGTTGTACCTACTGCCCAAACAATGTATGACATGTTGATTGAATGGTATCTTACTTCCTATGGTAAAACAGAGGAGAACACAGAACCCTAGCTGCTGGTTAAGAAATAAAGAAGCATACAAGATTTGGTGAGGAAAAAAACTTTTGGTTTGGGTTCTTTTACAAGTTTGCGGTATATTAAGAAAATTTTCACAGAAGGATTGAGGTTGGAAGGCACCTCTGGAGACTGTCTAGTGCAAACCYCCTGCTCAAGCAGGATCACCTAGAGCAGGTTGTCCAGGATTGGGTCCAAAAGGTTGGTGATTATCTCCAAGGATGGGGACTCCATAACCTCTCTGGGCAACCATGCTCAGTCACCCTCACAGTAGAAATGTGTTTTTATGTTCAGATGGACCTTCCAGTGTTTCAGTTTGTGCCTGCTGCCTCTCATCCTGTCACTGGGCACCACTGAGAAGAGTCTGGCCCCATCCTCTTTACATCCTCCCTTCAGATGTTAAGACATTGAGATCCCCCCYTCAGTCTTCTCTTCTCCAGGCTGAACAGTCCCAGCTCTCTCAGCCTTTTCTCAATGAGAGATGCTCCAGTCCCTTCATCTTTGTGACCCTTTGCTGGACTTGCTCTAGTACCTTCATATCCAGCACTGGACGTAGTACTAAGGAGGTCACTTCAATTTTTATGTATATTGATACTTGCTCCTTTCTGTTCTATATGTGGTAGAAACAGTTTATATATTTTAATTATAAATTAACTGGGCTGGCAATGGATCAAGGACTCTTGTTTTCTGTTACCAAGACACTTGGTAATTGATCAAGATGCTGTTTGTGAGGCACTGTTTTTAGTTTGTATGCTCTGTAGCCCAAATTAAATGATTGCGGGGCTTGGCTAATTGCTTATATGGTGAGAATCTAATTTTACTTAATTCTGTGTACTGTAGCTTAGGACTGACCATACAGGAATCAAAGCCATTATAGCYATGTGGGACTGAAATAAAGTGGTGTGTGTGTGTATATATCTTTTACTTACTTACATACATACACATATGTCAACATAGTTATGGTCTCAGGTCTCGTATATCTTTCCCTCTTGATTTTGTGTCCTTGAACTAGGTAGGAAAGTGGAAAATTATGATTACTGCTAATAGTCTATACAAGTCTATCATTTATTTTAACCTGCTTTTCTCATGTTCACTGTTAGTTTGTTGAATCTTTCTTTGTAAAATACAGGATTGTTGAGGATCAGAAAGTATTACTTGCTTTTGGGAGCCCAACCTGACTCATGATTTTAGATATTACTACTCAAAAAGTGCTACACTGTGAGGCACTGTATGCTATGTGCAATTATGAAGATTGCATAGACAGTAAAGCTGTGGCATACTCTTTCACCCTCTAAGGAATGTCCACTCTCTAAGGAATGTCTAATGACTATCCACAGTCATCCAAAGAGATAATTTCCTTACCAAGATAATGGCTCCTGTAGGGACTATGTGGGGAGATAAAGGAAGATTATTTCCCTTGCTGTGTCTCAACCTGTTTCCACCTTTGTAAAAGGCTCTTTAATTTTTCTTGCTCCTTTTTCTTAATCTCATGTGACATACTGTACCTGAGCACTTTTGGCAATTCTTGAGCAAGCTTTTCCTGTTGGCAGAGTGTCTGTTTTGGCTCATTCTAATTCTACAGTGCAGCTGGGCATGCAAGATTGAATTTTTCTGCTTTATACTTGCCCAGCTGCCAGACCTTAATCTCTTTCTAAAACCAAGAATTATCAGACTCCTCAACTTTTTCCTCTCATTACCATAGCTGAGGCCCATATGGCAGATTTACATAGGAAGACAAAACAAAGCAATTCTGCAATTATCCTCAAAGCAAAGGCTTGTTGAGTCAGACAGTCCTGCTGAACAGATTTTGGTGGAGCAGTCTCATGTGACTTTCTGATAAACTGGTAGACTAAATTGGGCACTGACTGAGAACACTGAATTTTAATCCAGATTTTGACATTGACTGCCTGTGGCTATTAACTTCACCTTGTTCAGTTTAGAGTGCAAGGCCTCCAGAACAAAGACTGTCTTTTGCTGTCTTGCTATGTTTTGTACAGTCTTTCTACAGTAGGCTCTCTAAACAGTAAGCATTACTGCATCAGAAGTGTGCTTCATTCACTGGCATCATATTCACCTTCTAGAAACAGTATTAGCTGCATTTCTATATTAGAGGACCTCACAAACATTTCCAGCTCAGCTTCTGAGCTTTCATTCACTTGTTTTTGCTTTGGAAAGATTAGGGACAAGGAAGTCTTCACGCTGAAGCTATAAAGTGACTACTGTACTGTTCCTTTTAGAAGGACATCATATCCTTGATTTGAGGTAAGACTGCAGCAAACCACCTTTCTCCATTTACTTCTGAAAAATGAGAGTTGACAGATACTGCTTTAAATGCATGTATGGTAGACTGAGTTAAGGTAGCAAAGGTGACGAGGATAGAATGGTTGAATTCTAATCCTTGATTTTGGGGGAACATTTTAATTATAAAACTGCATTACTTGCCAGTTCCTTAACAGTATATACATTTTGGTTTGAGGATGGCTTCTGCAGCATCAAGAAATCAGATATATGAAGGCATAACTGATTCAGCACCATTAGTGCTAATCTGATGTCCAAAAGTATTTTTCCCACCAGCTGTCTGTCTGAAAAACTCTGGCTAAATTGTTTTAATACTTTGACCTAATCAATTAATATAAGGGGTAAGATTTTCCCATGGATCCTTCTCAGTATCACTGTAAATCYGAACTTTACATGAGTCATATAGACACTACTGATGGAAGAGCCAGCAGAAAAGAATCGTCTTAGTGAAGCATGTATTTTGCCATCCGTGTCAAACATTGTCAGCAGGCACATCAGAAGAAAAAATTGGGTGAACTAAAAGTGAAATACACCTACAACATATTGCTTTTCTTCTGATGCTTTCTACTTTCTTACTTTACTGTGGCATATGACTTTGCTTGCTTGCTCACTGAAGTGCTTCATCACTGAATTATATCTCAACATTTATCTTTCAGAATCAGGAAYGCAGGCTACTGATCTTTAATCTTAAACAGGATTGTTTCCTGTATTATGTCTGGCTGATTTTGTTTGTTACTTCTGTTGATACTAAGCAACACATTAAGCAAGGTATTGACACACACACCCTCATGAATTTGGGGGTATCCTCTTCCTGTTGTTTCTGCTCTGTAATTCTACCTTGGAGGCCATTTGACAGGTCTTCCCAAGTGCTCAGTTGGTCATRCAAGGTAGATAAAGGAAAATACTGTAACTAAATGATAGAATACTACTTGGTGTTGAAATTGTGAAGTGATTTATATGGCTATCATTTTGGGAAAGCTGCCATTGTTTCAGCAGTCAGCTGGATCCCAAAATGGCTCTGGGCACGTGTATTACATTAGTGATGTGCAGTAACTTTGTACCTGCTGCGAGATCACTTTGTGGGCCTTTGTTTCAAGTAGACAAACCGCCTTATTATTGCAGTGGCACAYAGCACATTTTGCAATTTGCGGTGCCTTGCACCCCAGGCAGCTGTGATCTCAAAGCTGCTCAGTTTAAACCAGTGTCCCTCCCAACTCCCACCCCCCTTAAAGTAACCCAGAAACAAAACCTTAAGAATTGGTATTGAGAGCGGGGGGGAACCCACATGCTATTTCCAGTATTTTAGTATTTGAACTGAGGAGCTAAGAGGATGACTTTAGGTCCTCATGCACTTGCCAGTGGCACAAAATACATGGGAAGATAGTGCTGCTTTAGATTTTGGGAAATCTTTGAGTACTGTTTTAGGCTTCCAGTCTCTAGTGCTGTGCATTAGAGGAAAAGTGGTCAAAGCATCTATATAAGCTGGGGGCATAAATTTGCAGAGCCATGAAGTTAACAGCAAAGTATCAGAAATGATGGTGTTGGAGGGTGGAGAGTTGTACTCTTTTATCTGGCCATAATTTCCAAGTTAGGTGAGTTCTGCTGATGTAGACTGACTATCCAGTGGGTGCTTTCACTCACATAGTTTATTCAATAATATGGCTAAGGATCTGAAGAAAAGACCATTAATTGCAGTGGGCTCAAGGACTGGAGCAGGAAGGCCTAAAAGGTAGGGACAGAAGAAGAAGAAAAGGAAAAAATAATATAAATGAGAAATGATAATGTCATGGAAAAAGTGGATTTTTCAGAATACAGTGAGAAGAAAAGTCCTCTTACTCAACCATTTCCTTGTCTAAATAAGAAGGGCAAAAATAATAACTTTTAGTGCCTTTTCACATGTGCATTCAGGGAGAGAGGCAATTCTGTCAGTATGGAAAGCTAGACAAGATGGAGAGCAGGCATTCTGTGATGTACAGTTCCAGTGGTTCCAAGTAAACATTTTCTTCCCTGTAAACCTAGTTCTCTAACTTCCCAAAGTGTATTCATTGAGCTAGAATTACTGTGTTCCAAATAATGGTATTCCCATGCACTTAAATATTCTTAATCTCAATAGTTATCAAAATAAAAGCAGTATTAAAACAGTACTAAAACAATGATTGCTCTCTTCATTACTGTAAGTGAAAAGCCAATTGTAATGAGATTGAAAATGGAATGAAACTCTTCCTCTGCTTAAATTTTATAGCCTCAAGTTGTGAGGTGAGAGATTTTGGGGCAATTTAAGAATTTCTGAAGGGTACCTTTAAGGTTGAATTTTTTCACAGTCTCCTTATGGATTACAAGCCTTTATCAAAAGAATTGACAGATGATAGCAAGAATCATGGCAGAAAAGATGATAACTTTAAATAAAACCCTTGTATTAACTCATATGCAGAAGGCACCCTGAATTCCCATGTGCCATGATCACCTCAGTGTCCCCAAGTCCATCCAGCACCTCATACCAGATGCACAAGCCATACTGTTTCATGTTTGTTTGAAAGTCTGGATCATATCTCTGAAAGTATTCTTTTTCCTGATGCTTCCCTGAGTAAATTGAGAAGAAATAGTGCATGGGATTCTGTAGGCTAAACTAATTCTCTAATTTTCTGTTAAATATTCCTTCTTCCTATCTGCTCTTTCCTAATTTAGTGCTTTATGGTGACTCCCTGACTTTATAGATATTTTATCCTGTAGGGTGGTTGTTATTACTGTTAAAGATTATCATCACTTTAAAATGTTACATTTATGAAATCAAAAACAAATTCTCATCATTCAAGTGACTGTTGCTTTTTAAGAGGTAAACAAAGAGCGATGCTACTTAGAACTTAAAATGATGATGTGTCTTTGATAGAGAAATGGAGCAAGTAATAGGGAGGAACTAGATTGCGAGAGAGGGAGTGAGACTTCTTTCCCAGTCAGGTTGCTCAGGAGATAACAAATGGCCCAGACAGAATATCCTAGGAGCTGCTGCCTTTCAGTCCAAGCCACTGAAAGGGTCTGTCCTGATTACAGACTGCAGAAGGAGCTGCCACCCAGAGCCTCCAGCACTTCTTGGTTTCCCAGTTTGCTCAAGTGTATAGGACATCATGCTTGTGCAGCCTCAGGCTGCACTGACATCAGTGTTTTGTTCCAGAGCAGTAACGTAGTTTTGAAACAAATTCCCTGCTAGYGGTCTGCCTGTCAGTTCAGCTCAAAGAGAGGTTTTGGTGTGTGCCMACTACGTTCCTCTGGAGAAACCAAAGTTAGAAGCCGCTGTCCAGGTGTGCAGTACAAGCACCCAGTGCCCACTGGGGTCAGAAAGGCCTGAACCAGGGAGTGTCGCATCAGAGTCCTCCAGCACCTAACAAGCGTTTGCAGGCTGGTAGCATGTGCTAGGGCTGTCAGCAGTGCCTGTAGCATCCTAAAGAGCTGCTTGTGCTACACAAACAGCAGAATACTTGAATGTACCTTCATATTTGCTATCAGCCACCAGCCCTCAGTTCTTAGCTATTCAGCTGCTTTTCCTCACCTCCTCTGGTTGTGTATATTTTGTCTATTTAATACTGAGATAGGAATATCTGGCTTTATTACTTGCTGAGGCAAACTTTTCAAAATTAATGACTGACTTAAAAAAAAAAAAAAATTAAAATCTATGCTGTTTTCCCCCTTTGGGCTTTTTGGCTGCACTTTGGTCATACTTTCAATTTTTTTTCTTCTGGTCCTGTTTTTTCCTCTTTTTCCAATAAAAGCTGAGATGCCTATCTCTACTTACAGGACTCAAGCTAACTGTTTTAAGAAAAAGCAGGTTGTCATGACAGCYTCTATAAAATCCTTTACGCTGGTAATGCAATGACTTTAATTTTGGTGCTTGGTCTTTTTGCATGTGCATTTAGAAATAAGTTTTCAAAAGTATTGCATGCATTAGTAATGTCTCATTGCTTCACCTCATTTCAAACTGACCTTCAATTTATGTGAARCAGCAGGCACTGCCCTTGCTTGCAGGTTATACAAGTTTTATGTGGGCTGTACCAYGAGCTCTCTAGCTAATAAAATATATATTTAAAAATAGACAGAAAAATTGAGAAGGAGCTTCAGAATGGTGATACTGTTTGACATTACATTTCCCTTTTTTCCCCAGTTCTTGTTCCTGYTCATCTGGTTGATATATCATCTCTATGTTGCTAGCTTCCTTAGTATGAAAAGGCTGAGTTGTACCTGCMGCTAAGGAATAGTTTTATTTTTCTTATGATCCTGTCTTAGGAATCCTCAAAGTCTCTTCTATCCTCATATTTTTATTATTCTGTGAAATGTTGGGTAGAATAATGTTCTCTAGGACCTCAGGAGGAAAGTGAGCTCTTGCGGTCTCTGGCAAGCAGCAGTCACAGTGCCAGGCTGCTCCCACTGTCCAGCCACTGTGGACAAAGGAGAAATGCAGGTTTAAATGGCTGGGCTGCTGCCTCTCTTCTTCCAGTGGATCACCTGGTGGATGCAGCCTGGCAGGGAACTTAAGCCAACTTGCTCTGTTTCTTAAGCAAGATCTAAAATGGATTGTTACTCAGTTTAACATATGCCTGTAGGGAACTTGGAAGGCCAAAGTGGGAGACATATAGCAAGTTTTAGACATGTAGAGAATTAAGCAAGAGTAGAGCAGGTATTCTTTCAGTGTAGAATTTTGCAACTAATAACCCCAAAATTTTTCTGTCAAGGTTGGTTGTGGCTCATGACTGTTGCTTGCTGGCGTGTATACTGGGAAAGGTCATCTCTAAATGAGCACACATCCTTTAAGACAAATCAAAGGAATCGGTGAGGTGGTCCTGAGGTGGTGCAGAGTGGATGAACAGGAGATAATATCTACTCAAGGTATGCTCCTGAATACCTGCTGTCTTGGCCAGTGTTTATTGCTAGCTTTATACTTAACTCTTAGCAGCTCATCTGGCTGAGTTATGACAATAGTAAGCAGGAATGTGTTTTCTTAATTTCAGGGTGTTGAAGTGCTCTCTAAAAAAGGTTTTGACATTAAAAAAAAATTACTGCAGCAGTCTAGATGAAGTTCAGTACAATACCTAAAAGTGTTYGACTTCTATTGCTTGTAAACACTGTATCAATAACATTATTTAATCCATTAAGGAGGTTGGACTTATTTTTTGGTGGTTATGTTGGCTGACTTTATGACTAATGGCTAGTATTCGTACAGAGTGATAAACTGTGATCTGTCTGACTGCTCCTTCACTGCTCAGAAAACCCCCCTGACAGATAGCAACAAAATGGCATCAGATGCCAAACAAGAACAGACATCACTTTAATAAGCTGAGGGAGAGATCCRTAATTCACATCCAAGGTCTTATCACAGCTTGCCTCTTTCTCTGACAAGGTTCAGGAGTCTGGCTACCACTCCTGAATATCAAATAGAGCRAGGCAGGGAGAAGCTCTTCTCCTTTGCTGGTGTTGGGCTAGAGACTACTCTTCCTCTCCCAGATAAATTTGCATGTAATGCCCTAAGGGCAATACAGAATTACCTACTTGATGGCAAACGCTGTGCATCTGGAGACAAACAGGCATACCCATTTTCAGGAAAGAAACATCATCTCAACATAAACTGTTGTACTTGAAATGCAGTTCCAGCCTAAATTGCTTCATTGGCCTGTGTGTCAGCAAGCTCATGGAGAAGTCATATGGATATAAAAAGTAAAAAAAATAAACAGGGCTCCAGGCTGATTGCACTAAAGAGTCTGTGGAATCGCATGGAGACACGCTCCCCCACTGTCAGGTTGAGAGACTGATACAAAAAAATCTGCAAAAGAGATGGTGTCTCTAGCACTGGTTAGGAGTTTTCTATAAGGCAGCAGTTATTAGGGTGCTGCCTTGGCACAGAAGGAGTAACATATGACTCTAGCAGTGATGRTAAACTGATTTTTTGAAGAGAGATTTTTAGTAATGTATTATCTTTGAATAAAAACAACAAGGATTTTTATTAACCTTTGTATTAAAGGGTGATGAAATATCCTAACTGCAGTTGTTCAGGTAATATGAATTTGGGAGAACATACTCCAATATGGAAGACAATGTAGTAGAGCAACCAGTATGCTAAGAGGCATACAAATAAATGTAGYATAAATGTAAATATAAACAAGTTTGTGAAAGTATCTGAAATAATTTATATGCATTTGTCTTTCATGCTTCAGGAGTCTTTTTCTGTCTAGATTGAGTGGTGTGTATTTTAGAACCTAGGTTTGTTTTTATATTTGTGTGTATTTGCACATATACTGTTTTACCTAAACTCAGATTTGTCATCTTGCTACACTGTAGTATTATATTTAAATATAATGGCGCTGTAAGTGTCATGCGCATATCTGTTGGACCATCGTCTAATTTGGAGTGGCAGCTACTTTGGGTGCCTTGTAGTCCAGTTTCCATTAAAGAAGAAATCAGTATCATACCTGGTTTACGAAATCAGTTTTGCTTGTTTGTGGCTGTTCATCTATCGGAGGTTTTTTCCTTCCAGTTGACTGAATTTAATCTCTGCTTACAGGTGATCTCCCAGAGCTTTTTGAAAAGTCTCTGTTCTAGTTCCTTTTAAGGCAGTTGTGCCCCTTTGTGCCATGTTCTAGGTCCTCCTATAATTTCTCTGAGCTTTTCATGTCCCTTGGGTGGCTTAGGACTTTTCTTCTGTTTGTTCCATCTCAGTTTGCAGGAGCGTGCCAGCTTAAAACTTGTCTCCTTAGTGATGCCACCCTTCTTCCAATGCAAACATCAGTGCCCTTCCAAGTAGAAGATTTCAAGACTTTGCAGGTCAGCAGGCAGTTGGAGAGCTCAGTTAAAGCATTAACTTTACTGAGCTAAAAAGTAGATAAAAACAGTCTGTTTGCAACAGCTTTTTCAGAGAAATTTTCAACAAATGAACAATGGTAAATCTTTCTTTTTAGGCAGAACATACTAAGTAGCAGGCTCATAAGCCTGTACCTAAGACTATCCAGTGACTCCTGGCATGATGATATTTGTTCTGTGATGCAGTTAGAGTTCATTTAATRACTTTGCCCACTTTCGTAAAAACAAAAATCTGTTCCATGCTTTCATTCAGAAGAGAGGATATAACTGTCCCTCATCAAAGGGCACAGTGTGAAGTTGTATTGATGTGCTAACCTGGCTTATGGGACTACAATAACTCAGGGCTACCAGTGTTCTTATAAACTGTTTATTTCCCTTGTGGGTTCTATCTTTAAGTAAATCTGTTGGTGCTGTGATGAAACTTAGCATGCTGATCTCAGAACGCGAGTGCCAGGATTACCCCCGACCTCGTGTATGGGGCTGTGTTGTGCCTATGGTCAGGTTTATATTTCTACACATTACATTGCTTTCCAAAGATATTTTACATTCTTTGATCTGACTTCCTTTATTTCCCTCTCTTTTCATTTGCTCCTCTTTCATCATCTTCATTCCAAGGACATCAGACCTTTTGTTTGGCTCAGCCACTCTGGTTTTACATGTTAATTGTCCTGTCTAGAAGTGTCAGGCTGAATCCAGCTCATTTTCTGCTTTTAAAGAAGGAGACATGATATTTCTATAAGCTTTCTCTGTTTTATTTCTCCTCTGTGCCAAATATGATTTTACTGATTGGTCAAAAGGCTATTTTAAGCACACAGAATACACATAATAGATGTTTGTACCGGAGGTTATTCTCACTGCTGCTGAGGTCATGGGCACAAGAAGAAGCAGAGCACGGTTATGACTCTGTGGGGCTTTTGTGCATTTGATTCAATGTATAGATTATAATGACCCAAAGGAGATGAACAAAGGGTTGAAAGTTAAAACCAAGGTCTCCCAACCAGCAGAACCTTGATGTGCAGTTAGGCTGAGCACCAGGCAAACAACCGTTTCCCATACCTTGCAAAATGTCAGTCATTAGAACAAATATACAGGATTAAGGGCAATAATAACGAGGCCTACGCATATGTACACTTATGCCTGTGCTTTGAGTAGCTTGAGTGTGCTACCTTCCCATCAGCAGTGCTCAAGCTTTCTGCACAGAAAATCTTCTCTAAACTGAAGAAGAAATATGGAGAGTTAAGACTGGCATAGACTGCCCATATACAGATTTATCAATTAAAATGAAAAAGCTGGAACACCAGACCTGCCTGCAGATACAAGSACAATGCTATTAATTTGGTCTCAAAATCAAGAGGAGTTGCACAGAGCAGCTAGTCTGAAATTACTTCCACCCTGCAGAAAGTACTGTGACCTGGAAAGCTATCAGCATGGTCGAGGTGGAAGGGGAGGGTCTTATCAGGCTTCGAGGGTATGCAAGCATGCCTGAATAATTTAGCAAGGTGTAGCCTTGTGGAGTGCATATATATATGTGTGTAGGAGTGAATATGAACACTCTCCCCTCACTGCGAGGGTGCTGAAAGACAATGCTGCCAAGAAGCTCCTGGGTCACTTTTCTTATTTCAGYCAGAATATTTTTTCAAATAGGCAAAGTGATGAGGAGGTGGGACATGGACTGCAATATTTCTATGYGTCTGTTGCTGAGGGGCAGACTTGCCAAAATTGGATTGTCTCAAATTTAAATAATCTTTAGAGATCATGATGTAATTTTAATTTTTGTTTTAATCAAAGCAATATCTCTCAGAGAAGAGCTTTCAGTTTCATGGTCAGAGGAAGAGTAGTTGGATGCAGTTTGTTAAACCATTTTCTTTTTTTTCCTTTCTACCAGCTAACTAGAAATATTCTAAATGGCATTTAGATATTGTTAATACACTGACAGTTTTAAATCAATGGATCACATTTTTTATATTCATTTAGAAGATTATATAATTTGTCATTTAGTGTCTTTTTATAAATGGATTTTGACATTTCTACTTACTGGAGATGGCTCAATTTGTACCAGATTTTTCTTTAAAGTAGTGGGCAAAATGGAATATATGGCAAACATTTCTTTAAGCTGGCATATATTAAGCAGAGGATGCCAAGGTACAACAACGCGGACTTACTGATGCTGCTCCTTGGACACACTTTGTATCCAGCCATTCATTCTGCTTCTTGTACAGCCGTTTACTGACTCTGATTGCCAGAAGCCACTTGAACCTTTTCCTTGCAGAGCAAGGAAGGATGCATGCACAGACAACTAAAGCAAGACTGCGCCCAGAATTTTACTTCCAGCATCAGCTGTTAAGATGTTCTTGAGTGAATAAAAACAGTGAATGACAGTATAGTGCGATAGGTAGTCGAAACATGACTTTGAGACTTTCCTGAGATGATGTCAGTGGCAAAAGTTCACATTCAAGGTATCTGAGAAATCTTGTTTTCACTAGCTATGTTTTTTGTCTCCTGAAACTGCAACTCAGTGATGAGTTAATATTCAAATTATTATTGGAATTTAATTATATATAGGTTTCTTTCGTAATAGCCAATTATGAATTAATAATCATTATGTCTTTATATACTTATATGACATAGTCCAAGGTAACAATTTTGGTGGTGACAAGACCATCAGTAGAGTAGGCTGGTGAATTTTCTCCACCATAAAGTTACAGCAGTGGCRCAATGCCAGGCACCCGATTATTTGATCTGTAGCATAATCCTTTGCAGAAGATACAAACAACAAATTACCCGCTGCTAGTGCTGGTATTCAAAAGCAAGCAATTACCTTGGAATCTGATTGTCCATCTTTGCTTAAGGTGTTATATATTTGAAAAACAAGTAATTTAACAACTAGATTTTCAGGTGATACTGAAGGACAGATTTGCAGAGTGACCTCTTCGCTTGGTGTAAATTTTCACTGATTGCAAGAAATTTGAGCAGTTTATTTTCCCACAAATGCTGAAAAGGCAAATGCTTCAATACCACAGCGACCCAAGTTTAAATGTTTTTGGTTAATGTGCTATTAATTTTGCTTTTAGTGCTGTTAAAGGAAAAGCTTAGGTGCCATGATCTTGATATCAAAATAAATTTGAAATGTTTTCTGTTAGCCAAAATGCCTTGCCAATTTATTTCTCCTCAAATTTTGGAAGTGAGCCATTTTAAAGTTCTGTTTTGATGCTCTTTGTGATCTGGCCCTTTCTCCAGTAAGATCAAGACTAAGATTTTCTTTACTAAGGATTGTCGTCAGATAATGAGTTTCAGTCACAACTCCTTAGAAATGAAAGACTTGCCATCCAGTTTCTTAGTACTGAGTGAATGAGTTTGCTGTGAGACCTGTTGTTTCTTTTTCTTCCTAGACTTTAACTGGTACTATAGCTAAAGGYGTGTAGTGTCTGCACTTTCTATGATGCCAGTTCCTTTACTCCAAAGATTTCATGTAGTTATGCTTTAAACAGATGTAATGTTTTTACAAGTTTATGCTGCTTTTGTTTGTGCTAGTAAACTCCTCTGTATGCCACAATGAAAATTAAGCTCCTTTGAGACAAAATGAAAAGTTAATATCTTCCTCTAGGCATTCTTTAAATTTGAGTTGCCAAAACCTCCCCTCACTGAATCTCAATTAACCTCTACTCAGCCTTTTATTAGATTTGTCTTTGTGCATTTAAGACAGCTGTTAAATTTGCAGTTAAATGGGTTCACTTAGGTGATATGCTCAGTCAAATGTTGTGTCTTAATGTCATTTCTGTTCCTCTGCAAAATAGCAGTTTTTTTCTGTGACAGGTTCACAAAGAACCACCTCAGTACAGGAAACTTTTTTTGGTAGTGACAGTTGTGAAATGCTTCTGTCTCAGAGCATATTGCAATCTTGCAGCTTCTGTGACTTAACTGCCTGGTCATAGCTCTTACTACAGAGTTTGCCTTGGCTTCTCAGGAAATTGAATACTAGATTTAGGTGCAGATCATTATGCTTATTTCTGACATTTGTCCTAGCTTGAGATACCTTAGTAAAGGCATTGGAAAAATCTGAGTGAATCCAAGCAGTGGAGTCCCCTCTTTAATGAGGCTGAAGCTCATTGGGCCCCCTGCTTTTGGGGCCTGTCTGCTAGCACGAGCTCCACTGCAGATGAGCAAAGGGCCCTCTCTGACCTTGCCTGCTGGGAAGCGTTCTGCCTTCCTCACCACTTGTTCGCTCTTCTGTCAGGGTTTCCTCTTGGCATGTTGTTGCATTGAATAGATGTGCGGCTTTAACACAAAAAAGCATGAGCTTTCCAGGTGACATTTTTCCATTGCTTTCTGAGGACAAATAGGAATGGGAATAGAATCTATTGCAACTGTTTTACAACCGTCCTTCCTTTTCAGGTCTATTTATTTTAGATTAACACTTCTAGGCTGTAAACTTAAGTAGCCTGGAATCTTAGGAATTAGGTTCATGTGACAAATTCAGGATGTAGACCTCTCCCATTGATTCTGGTCGGTTATAATCTCTTACCTCACTAAGCTTTTTCCTAACTGATTCTGTGATTTAAAATCTTTGTGGTAAAAGGCCTACAAATGCTTAGACTGTATGCCAGAAAAGTGTTCCATGGATAATTAAATATGTCAGCTTAACACAGTAGTAGTGACTTAAAGATGTTAAAACACTGGAAAATCATTGAGGCCGCCTACTGCACAGGAAAGAAATGCAAACAAATATTTCTTATGGCCCATTAAAATTGTTCAGAACTGTTATTTCTGATTTGCAGTAAAATCTTTAAATTTGAAAATCCTTGTTCTTCTGTCCAATGTGTCTTCTATCCTGTTTTTGCTATGTTGGCAATCCTTGAGATCACTAGCAAGGTGCTGTTTTGTTCYGACCAGAAGATTTTCAAGGCTTGCTGCTGCTCTGTTTCTGTGAGTGATTTCATTCTCATTATACAATGGAGGACACATCTGAACTTGAYGAATTTTACAGAAACATGGGTTCATGCTAAAAATGTGACCACATGCTGCTGTGATGCAARTGATGCTTCCTGGCCTTCTCCTTAGAAAAATGAGTGTAGCAAATGCACATGGTCCAAAGTAGACCCAACATGACATAATGTATAATTTCCTTAAGGTAGGAAAACACCACTATAGATCACATAATGGAAAAGCAAAGCAAATAAAAAGAAGCCATTGTTTCTAGAATAAAAGTTGCTACTAAACTCCTGCTTTGATAGTAGCAYTGATGTAGCACTTTGGGAATGAGTTTCAGCTCAGTATCCTGCTCTGTATCTGTATTTTGGCCTCGCATCTCAGTGCGCAAATAGGATTTGTGCTCAATGAGATGCAAACACTGAAATTCATAGTCACAGAATCATGTGGTTTGGAAGGGGTCTCCAGAGATCTGTAATCCAAGCTCCTGCTCAAAGCAGGTCCAGTTAGAGCACGTTGCTCAGAACTTTTGTCCAGTCATGTTTGGACTRTCTCCAAGGGTTTTGTGTAGGTCATCTTGTTTTCTTCAGTATGGTTAGTGGGAGAAYTTCTCTGAACAACTAAACCTGCAGTGGGGAGAGATACAGCTCCATAGTTGKTGCCTATGCTAGGTCTGCCCAAACTTAACATGTTAGGAAAATAGTTTCTCTTAGAAATGAGACTGCTCTTACACTTCTAGGCTTCAGCTTGGAATCCAGGGCTCAGCAACCAAAAGTTGTTATGCCTGGATGCTTTTTTGGTGATCAAGGAAAAGGCGTTTGGACCCATATATATTTACTAAGGTACTATGACAGGTATCACCACCTTTTCAGCAAGCCCAGCAGGAGGGTCCAGGCCAGACCAAACAGCGAGGCTCAGCTGTCCTCTGGGCCCTCCCTGTCTGCCTCTCCCCATCCACTTTTTAATCCTTGGATGAAAGCTAACTTCCCTGAATACCCTGGTTGTGCCTGGGTGTTTCACACTCTACCATTACTGGTTTTGCACCTTTTATTGTAGTCACACTATCAAATACCACAATTTAGGTGACAAAAAAAAATCCTATATTATGGCACACTTAATTGATGATATAACAAATATTTGATTTAAACTGACAAAATTGGTTGTCTTTTTTCCTAGTTTTGCAGGTGCATGGATACATGATTATAGCTTCTTTAAAGTTTGTCTCAGCCTGCCTCTGATTCTCACCTCTTGAACCTGTATTGCTTTCTATTTGTGACATCAAAATTAGTTGCCATGGAAATGATTGCAGCATTAGAAACAGAGGGTTAGGCAGCAGCAGCAAGAACAGAGGATCCCTCAAGTAGAGGGAGAAAATATCACGTATGTATGCAGATGGACTTAGTAAGCAGTAAGCAAGGAAAAAAATTGCCCAAAATCTCAAGGGTAAGGAGCAGGGTTGTTTAGAAAAGTCTGTCTACATTTTCAGTAGTACATCAGCATCTTTTTAAAACCTTTCATGATTTCCCRTAGGACTCTATGCATGTAGCTGTTTTCCTGGCATCCAAATTTCTATGGAGACATGTGTGTCCCATAGCATCTGTAGGACTGACTACCAGCTTTAGTGAGACACGTGGTAAAATGAGTTGCAGCAGGTGAGACAAGGCCCCTGTGTGAAACAGACGAAAGGTTCAGAGTTTTCCTTTACTGGTCAAAAAATTACACAGCCCATATGCCCCAAGCGCAATGCAATGACCACATCTGCCTGAGTGCAGTGACAACAGCCACCTACTGGAGGGCTGGTTTTGCTTAGCTATCCTTTGATCACAAACTGACCTCAGGAATGACCAAAGAAGTTCACCACCTTATGTTTAAAAAAAAAAAAGGGGGGGGGGTGGAAAGGAGCACAAAACTTTATTTTCTTGGCCCAAGAAGGGTCTGACGAGATATTTTAAGGCCAGTTCTTCCGATTTAGATAAGAATAGAGTGAAAACTGTAGTGGGATTGTCAGGCTTAGATTGAGGTGGCTTTCTGTCACAGCGTTGACACAAGCATTCTCCTAGATCCCTTACAGAAATGCCATTTTCCTTACGGGCAAGTGTGGTGGTCTTTCTGTCTTGATATCTATATCTGTAGTGATGGGAAGCGGATTGTCTCTTGGTCCATGATGTTAGGGAGAATGCTCAATAGATTCATCTCCAATATGATTGATGGTGATGGAGTTTCAGTGTGAAGTAAGCTAAATTTCACAGAATGTAGGAGACCGTATTCAGGTCTKCAATTCTTGCTTTTTCATAGACATACTCTAAGTCTGGAAATTTAACAGGATATTTATGGATGTCCATTTTGTTTCTCACTATATTAAAAGTAATAAATTGGAGCTCTAATAAAAGTCATGGAAATATTGAAGGGTAAAGGAGGAAATATTTTGGTAGGTCTAACCTGATTTCCTCTTATTCATGTCTCTCAAAAATTAAACAGTTCTAATAGTTGCAATATACTTTGTTTAGGCTGTACTGGAAAAAGGGAATATGATTTGATTTTTTTTTTGATATCTTTAAATGGTCACATACAAGCTAACTTCCATCACACAAACCTTAAYGTCTGCTGATGTAAGCTACAAAGTTTGCCTCTGGAGTTTGCATGCTTCTTGGCAGACCACCATGCAAGAAAGACAGACAGGGAAAATAGAGAACAGACCATTTTAATTCTGTCTTTTACAATGAGGAGAATACTTACAAAATGTGGGCTTGAACATCATTCAGATTAAGAAAATCTCTGGAAGTCTCTTTGCCAAGATTTTGACCTTAAAGAGCATATACTGGTTTATCTAAACTTTTGCTATGTAGTAGTTGCAGCAGGAAATCAGATTAAATATTTTGTTCTTGCTAAAAACATTGTAGGATTACATCAATACATTAATATGAATGGAAACTGATTACGGGTTGAAAGCAGACAGCAACAGCAAGAAAGTCAACTTAGTTGCTGTATCATATTTGAAAAGGGCTCATCCCYTTTAAGGGATGGAGGGCAGCATTGTGGATTTTTGTACAGTGATGAACACAGGAAAACACAAATTGTTGGACTGAATGGTTGATGTTGAGGCTGTAGCTAGATAAAACCTGGCTGTAAAAAAAGTTGGTTATTTGAACCAGATGATGTACAGAGCCTATTCTTTGCCATAAATAAAAATAGGACAAAGCTAAATCGTTTAGGATTTTATCTTCCATGGGCCATATAAGCAATAGCTAATGAAACTTCATGTTTCATTGAAAAAATTTTCAAGGATGACTAAAGGGCTGGAATTTGCTGGCTTCTGCCTAAACAGTTGCATTGATAATTGTGACTATATTTGCATGTGTACTTCTACTTATTGAGATTATTTCTTTGAGTTTGTTTCCTCCCATCAGAGTAGTTCTTTGGAGTAGTTACGACATAACAGGAGATTATTGGCTCCCCTTCTCTTAGAAAACCAGTTCCTCAAAGCAACCATTTTTGCCAGTTCCCTGAGTGATCATTTATGACAAACTTCACTGTATATCTGTAGGTTACATTCAGTAGGGCAAACCTGGGCAGCTGAGAGGGCCTGGAAAGACCAATGTTATTTGAGATGAGTCACAGCGTTAATTGAGGTCACATTTGTGTCGAGTGGTTTGGGAAGAGCCTTGGATGAAAGCAATTTCTGAGCCAGAAATTTGAAAACATACTCAACCTCTTGTTTTGATTTTGCCCTCCAGATACAAAGATTTAGTGTATGCTATATTGCTAAAAGTCTTCCTGAAAGTGGTGGTACTTGAACTGCTACTACAAGAATCACAGGCACAGAAGAGACAGCCCAGGCTAAAACAATTGTTCTATGACACTCTGTAGACTCATGAAGTTTAAGAAACTTTACTATTATTCATGGTACAGTTTGGACCTAATCATGATCAGCTTTGTGAATGTACAGTTGTCCTTAAGGATATTTTAAGATGTACCTTAGGCATAGTAATCAAAAGATCATCTCTAGAAATATCTATTCTACATATTTTAAACTCCTCTTGTGTGATTATTTAGGTCCTAGTTATATAAGAAAGGTAGCTGGCAGTGCGTTGTAGTAAGGATTATCCTAAAAGATAGGTTTTGCTTGTGCTCCTTTTCTAAATATGTACTCTGTCCAAAAGGTAAGAAATCTGTCATCTGCAAAAATCTAGTTCTGTTCAGAGAGGAGAGAGAGGCCATATAAAGACATACCTCTCCATTAGAGCTTTCTTTTTAGTAAGCCGYAGTTTTGATTTTCTACTTCCGCGGCTTTTACATGGTAAGAATGGGTATGGACGTTGGAAGCCAGCAGATGCTTTGGAGGTAAAGAAAGTAAGTCATTTTCCTGATAACTGTCTTAAGCATACTTGAAGATGTGGAAAACATTGCCTTTTTTGCAAAGCAAATTTTCTCTGGTTGAGGTTGAACCTAATATTCGTATGTATACTAGTAGAATGCCTGTTGTGCCTTTTAAAAATCTTGCACCRTGCATGTCTGAAAATATTGATGCTGGATGCAAGAAATTAGCTGGCTTGAAGCCATTAGTTCTGAGGCAGAACACTTTTTGTTTGCTTTCCATGAATTTTTCAGTGTATAAAAAAAGTCTGTACACACCATGAATTTATGTAAACATAGGAAAATATTTGTCAAAATTTCATTATGAATTTATAAAGATGAGTATTTAATCAGCAGACCGAAATTTAAGGGTCATGCATCTATTTAAAAAAAAAAAAAAAAAGCAAAGCAAAAATTCAAGCTAAATGACTGCTTGAATTTTGCTTTAGGTACTCCACCTGAAGGGCTCATCAATAACCTCATGATGAGAGATTATTTGTAGAAATGATTTGGCAAATAAATTATGAAATGCCACAAAATTGTAAACTGCTCAAGACCAACACTGAATAGAAAAAATAACGTYGTATAAATGTTTTGCTGCAGTTGGGAACTTGCACAGTGATGGTCAATGTCATCAGAGTTAGTGGTCATCTATTCCTTTGTAGCTGTYGCTGGAAGTTTGCAGTGAACTTCCACCCATCTGCCACATTCTGCAACCCTCTTGCTATAGCTCTGCAGTAACTTTTATGGTTTTATTTGGGATACTCTCCTTTGTTTATTTTTTAAATAATTTTTTTCTGTCAGCACAACTGATTAATTCAAAACTCAAATCTCAGTCTTCAGCAGGGCTCTGTCATGCATAGACTGAATGTTTATTTTCATTTCAACAAGGAGTTCTGTTAGCTTTGTGCTTCTTCGTGTGTTTGGGATCTTTGAGGGGGCAGAGGGTGTCTGGGTTTTTTGTGCTCTTTTGTAAGGTGCTGGGAAGAGAAACTAATGAGAAGGGCATCTAGCAATACCAACAAGGAAGACGGATAGGATTGTAATAGTTAGTGATGGGAAAAAAWTTATTAGATCTCAACATGTCTTCTGGGCAAAAGAAAGTCCTTAATGAAGATTAAACTCTTGTCAGGGATTAGACTGGTGTAGTCTGAACTGTTTCATATGATGAAAATGAATAAGCGGTGCACTATTAGGTAAAATAATGCCCTGCAAGGCCTATGTATATTGTTCAAATTTTGATTTTTCCCACCCATGCTGTAATTTATCTTTAGTGTTGCTAGGGGTGTGTTTTGTTTAAAGCTTCAGTGGATTCAGTTCTCCAAATCTGCCCTCAAAGATATTCTACGCCATACAATCTGTACAAAAAAAGTATATTTTGTAATCTAGAAGGTGCAAAACCTGCTTAAATAAGAATGAAGCCATTGATAGCTCAAGTGAGGATATAACATATTTTTCTTTTCATGAATGGTCTCTTCTCAAGGTTGTTCCAGTGCTTCTTTCGATATGATTTAAGTGTGATTGTTTGTATTTAATTCCCAGTCTTTTTTAATTCARTTTTTAAAGGGAAGATAATACATCGTTATTTTCCTCAAAGACTTGCAAAAAAACCCCAAAGCAACGAGACAATCAATCATGTGCTACTGAGTTTATCATGCTGACCAGATCAGGGATGGTTTGATATATTCTTTATTTTGAAGTGTCCTTGAACATTTAAAATTGTTTAAGGTTATTTTCTTAAAGGCTCATTCTTACCCTTTCTAATCAGTCAAATATGCTAGGAGCACTTCTAGTCTATTGTAGTGAAATCTTTTGAAACAGTTTAAAATATTTTTGGCCAGGATTTGTAATTGCCTACCTTCTTAAGTTTATTATATGTAGCCTATGGAAAGTATTTTCTTTCAGTGCAAGGTGGCTGACTTTTATTGTTTGTTTTAAGCATTTTGACTGTTTATTATTGTCCAAACAATTATTATAATTCATGAATCTGTACTGTTTAAATATCTTGCAGTCAAAGCTTGAATAACCAATTTATTTTTTTCTTTTTTATAGAAACTGTTTATATTTGATTTCTCAAAAGTAGTATCTAAGTGTGAAATTTTTCTGTTATTTTTCAACCTATAGCTGACACTTTTCGTGCACAATTAAAAGCAGTCCTTAAAGGGAAAGCTTCCATATGCTTCTGTGTTTAACTATACAATTMCAATATCCCAGAAATCTCTATTTTTRTGATTTCATTGTTTTAACTTATACWCCTTCTAATTCTGCTCTGTGAACTGTTACGGGCTGGTTTTCTACCTTGGGCTGTACCAAACAGTCAAGTCTCCAGTGGTGTTTTTGCATATCATCAAGTAAACATCTGAATCCCTCTAATCCTGGTTTTACATTTTAGCATCAAAGTTTAACATGAGCTGTAGGATTGTACAGTGGGAATCGGGCTTGTGGCGCTACTGCAAGATCACGTGCTTTCCTGGGTGGTTAACTGCCACGGTGTTACAGAACGGTGCACCACAGCTTTTGCTGCCAGAAACAAATGCAGCCTACTGATTTTGACATGCAAAACATCATCCGCCTGTGAGACAAAGTTGAGATGAATGTGCAGTGCCCTGCAGAATGGAGTATTAAATGCTTCCTAGCACTCAGCTGTGACTGGGGTTTCTAATTTAGTGGAGGAGAAATCCAGATGTTTCAGTTTTGGTAAAGGAAAGAAAGATTCCCATCCTGGAAAACACTGTTTCGTATCTTCGCTACTTCAGTCTTGGTGAAATTTCAGATGAATGTGGACTACCCTGAGGCAGGGCTAAAAAGGCAGAGCRAAATCTCAACATCCACAAACAGGATCTCACTCTAAATGTGGGAGGTTTTTTGAAACAATCATGGACAACATGGTTATCGCAGTATGTAGTGTATTTTCTTACTCATCTGTTATTTTCTGGTATGTAAATAACACAGTACCCTAACCAAAAAGGAYCACATTATTAGACAGCCTTTCTTCAGGGAAAGCGTTTTGCAAACTAAACTGGACATCTCTGCTGACTGACATGAGACTGTTTTGTTTCACTTTATTTCGTGCAGTATCTAGTTTTCATGTTTGTCGTCTTGTTCACAGAAAATGTTCCCTTCCCTCTTTGTTAGAGAGCACCTAAAAGCATGGCCATGAGCTTTTCTGTGTTCTTTCTGGCTTGAGTGGTCGGCTGGCATTTCCACTACAAAGCCCTGCTAGAAAGGGTTTCTGGCTTGACCTTTTTCATTTGTATCTGGGCTCCCTGACAAACTAAATCTGAGCACTGTAAGCTTTAGCTTTTTATTTTTATCCTTAAATAAATTTGACTTAAATTATTCAAGGCATTTTTCTGTGATTGCTTAGCTTTMAAATCATGATTTCTACCAGGGGGATACCTTCCTATTTCCAGGACTTCCCTAGGTTGAAATGAGCTTCATTTTCTTTTGGGAAATGGCTCTGGCTAACTGTGCCCTGCAGTACTTTAGCTATATAGGTTAGATAAATCTGGCATAGGAGGATCTGTTCACAGCAGCTGGCTCTAAATGTGCACTGTAGATATATTTGGAGGCTAAGGTACCAATGAAGCAGAAATTTCTTCCTCTGAAGAGGTTTTTAAGGATCATAACTTCTGCCTATGTATAAGAAGCATGGAAACATATTTCCTATGGAAAATTTCTGTGGTTTTTCTAGATGCCCAAGCAAGCAAGATGTGGTGATATTCAGCTAGAAATCTGCTCATGCCTCTTGCTTGGGAGATGGACAATTCCTACCTTCTTAGTAAAGGTCTTTGCATAATTTTTGCRGCACTGGTTCTTCCATATTATCAGTTGTATTCTGGAAAGTGATGATGAAGGGGATTGCTATCTGGCACTATTGGCACAACAGGGTTTTGCCCAGCCTGAGTCCTAAGTGGAACTAGGAAGAAGATCAGAAGTTAATTCAGAGAAAAAAGTGTGATAGCTGGATGAAGAGGAGGACAGGCTACCATTTAAATGATTCCTGTGTGGTATACCACCAAACACTTGTTGCTAATATAGCTGGACTCCCTTCCACAGACTACTGCTATCAGAGATAAGCTTCCAATTTGCCATGAAAAATTCCATGCTAGCTGAACAATTTCCCCTTTTAGCTTCTTACATTTAGTAGGGTTTATTCCTTTCTCTGTTAAGCTTTCAAAGTGTTCAGCACATCTTGCATGCTACCTTGCACAAACTTGCCTAATTGTCCCCGGGTGGTTTAGCTGCCCTGTTGGTCTTTGCCCTGGAACAGAGCAGAAGTATTTGGTGTCTGAGCAGCTCGGAGGCAGCCTGAGAGGTTGTTTCTGCTGTTTTCTGCTGTGAGTTGCTGTTTCTGGGCTGAATACCTATGCCTGATTATGCACTAGCTTGGACCCAATTTCAAACAATAATGATGTTTGCCAGGCCGAAGGACTGGACTTGGGGGCTAAACATGTTTTAGGATCACTGCTTGAATGAGAAGCAATAATGTTACTGAACTAAATAAACCCAGGTCCCTTGCAAACATAATGTAAACCTGACAGACATCATGAAAATCAAAGCTGACGCATGARACTTTTTCAAGGGCATGTGTTGGAGTGAGTTTGCATGTTTAAAACTTCTGTCTTTTCTCAGTTTGAGAAAGAAAACAACTTTTTTTGTCTATATGAGTACATTTGGTGGTATTGAGAAAGCACTTTGGTTACAAAGCCATGTTAATGGCTTCACGTTTGAGTTTTAAAAGTTACCTGAGGGAAAACCCCAAAGCTGAAGAGCTCAACAGAAAGTAGTCAACTYCCAGTATTTAAGCTGTGTTATATTCCTAAGCGTTAAAAGAGAGATTCACTAAACCACTAAGGCCTAGCTCCATTCTCACATAGCAAATACAGAAAGTAGAACTGTATTAAAAGATATTTCAGAGCCTACAATTACGTGATATATCTCTGATATGGTGCATTTCAAAAAAAAAAAAAAAAAAGTAGACTTAAAATCCCAAGAATTTTAACTTTCAGGATCCAGAAATAAGTAGCAGCTTACTATTAACCATCTGGGGAGCCCAGGTAGTGGTATGTTAATTTAAAATGGTTTTGACAAGGCAAAAATATAGATGGCTGCTGTTGATACAAACCTATTGAAAATATTAGGTGTTAAGTTTTTTATGGTTCATAAGTCTGCATGACTTTCAGTGAGACTTAGGTATCAGGCTCCTAAATCACAAAGTTGTTCTAAAAGTATTACTTGAAAAAAAGCCTAAATATAGCTGTGCTTTGACTATTTAAAACCTTGTGTCTGAATATTTCAATCCTGCACACTGAACTGTGTGTGCAGTCTGCTCTGAGATCTAGGGGCATCTATCCTGCTTTTGGACATGGTGGGGTCGGAAGGGGCATCAGCAAGGTTGATGGGGCTGGACATGTGCTCACGGTCTCAGTTTAGAACAATGTGCYGTTTAAACGATGAACAACAAATAATAAAAACGTGAAGGTCAACAGAACGCTCCATCCCTAAGATTTTATGGTGTATGAAAATAAAGGTCTGGAAATTAAACTGCCCAGTTTGCCACTGATAAAGTGGAGGGGAAGGTAGGGGGAAGGGAGGACTGGCAAGCTGGCAGCAGGAACCAAGACTAAGCACAGTGCATGGGGTGAGATGCCGGCTTTGCTTTGAATCAAGGCAGGGGCTCCCTTGGCCGCTGAAGCGCTGTAGGATGCAGGGGCTGCTGCCCCAGTTGTGTGAGATAACGGCGTACACTGAATTCCTGTGGGAAATCCTGTTGAGTGCAGCTGCTTATGTAAAAAGTGGTTTGTATACCTATATGGCGCTGCTCCCAATTCCTGTTTTGCTGTGTAATAAGACATAAACAAGCCTGGTATTTTTTTGTGAGGGGAGGAAAAGCATTCAGGCTGTTTTTCTCTGCTTGTCTTGTGCATCTGTGCCATTTCAGTCATCACAGTGGCCTTGGTGACTCTGGCCCTCAGTTCACTCATGTGAGAAATGCTGGGATTGTACTGCTTACTGTGTCAGCCTGTCTCTCCCTCGCCCTGTGACCATMTACCTGCAGGCCTGAGAAAACAGTTCCTGTTCTGCACCTATTCTGACTGATCAAAGCTCTTGACAAGATGTCAGTGCCTCCCCTGAGAACAGTTTTTAATCTAGTTGTGATTTGAATATCTCACTAGGAGTAGAGCCCTGGGCTGCTTGTTGGGCTTGCAACTTCACACAGATGCTGAAARAGCCTTGAGATTTTAAGACCAATCAGTAAACTATGTTGTCTTTGAAATAACGTCCCTTTTTGTTTCCTCTAGTCAACACAAACTGTGGTGTCCTTGCCTCTCTGCCGCTGTTCAGCTTTATTG
Organism: Apteryx rowi; assembly: GCF_003343035.1. NCBI lineage: Eukaryota > Metazoa > Chordata > Aves > Apterygiformes > Apterygidae > Apteryx > Apteryx rowi. The sequence continues at coordinate 3,365,870 of NW_020450783.1, forward strand.
TAAAATTGCTTCAGTGCTCTCAAAGGGCAGAGAAAGCCGTAGCTCTGCCTGTGACAGCACTGAATTCCTTGTTTGTTCAGTCACTTGCTTCCAGGAACACCTTCATTTCTTTGAGGTTCATGAACTATATTCTCTTTGCTGTTTGCATCATCCGTAATAGTAAAGATGGTGTAGTCAAAAGTTAGCTAAATAATTCATGAGTCAGAATCCAGCTTGATGTTCCAAACTTGTACAGACTTTGCATTTGTTGCAGGATAAAAGGCACATGTGTTCATGAAGTCCAGCAGCAAGATGTCAAAGGCATGATGTATTTACTGCTTCCTATGATTTTTATAGAAACAAACCAAAAAATATTCGTCCTTCAGTATACTATTTTTTTGCTGAGCAAGCTGCTGAAGAGCTGGAGAGTACAATGATACATTGTCTATGCCATGCAGAAGAGGAGTTGCTAGATTTCTGCTCTGATAGCATGCATGTTCATCAATATGCTCATTTAAAACAGCCCTTTGAGCTTCTTCCACTCTACTCCTACAGGAGTGCTGTAGTGAAACATAACATTTTGAACTCTCATCAGATACCAGTGGCTCCAGTGGGGTTTCATCATTTCTGCAGTAGTCAGTCACCAGGGAATAAGAAATCTTTGGCCAAATACCTGCTCTGATATTCTAGGATGAAGGCTGTGTAATAGTCATAAGGAGGCCTTCTCTCTCATTAAGTAATTCCTTCCTCTGTTTTATGAGCTGAGGAGCTACAAAGGTCTCAAAATTAATATAGCTAGTTCATGCTTTAAACTTTACAACCATTCTAGAAAAGTCCAAGAATGATGTACAGTTGGGAGACACTTATGTTTGTAGCAATTTTTAAAAGAATTACTATAATGTCATGGACCACTTACTATATCTGATGTCTCTTGATACAAGATCAGGAACACTTTCTCAAAGTATCTTAAGCTGAAGTATGATCTATAGCCTCTAATGCTTTGTTATGTTAACATAATGTTTGTTTTGGGATATGACAGTAGACAGTGTATTTCCTATATTCTTAAATGTAGCTGTGTAGGCCTTATTGAGGATACTACTTTCAACAGCCTCAGCTCCTGCTATCCCACAGTTGGGTTCTACTGTGCTGTTGAGCCAGAATGCACTGTGAATTACGRGGATAAAAGGGAAGAATCATTTTGTTTCTTTATTAGGAGATAAGACCACACAAAAATGGCCCTCAGGGAAAGATGACTTTTTCCCAAACAATCACTTTTCTGAGCATAATCTCATGAAGGTGACTCTTAAAATTTTCCGTCATTTAGTGAAACATGATATCTGTAGGGCCTGTTGGTAGTGTCTATTAAAAGCAGAAACATTTCTTTCCTTTGTTAGACTTAGACACTCCAATGAATTCAGTTCTGCAGGCAGAAATGTCTTTTACTCTAAATATTTTTTGGTTCCAAGTTTAAACGTATTATGCAAATAAATCACTTTTTCATAAAAACATAACAAATGTCTTTGCAGATTTTCYTTTTAAACAGCCCCAAACATGATAGTTCAGGAAGTTAGTGTAATTTTAAGAGCTTAGGAAGAAGCAGCTACAGTATAATGGGATCTGGGTTTTATGCAAATAAAACCATTATGCCCATTACTAGAGCATAGCAAAGTAGAAAGACCTCTGCACTTATGGTAATATGACAAGTACTTTATTATAACTCTTTGAATTTGCTCCTAGCATTTTACATGCAGTATCATGCGGTCTCCAAAAGGCAGAGTTATACTGCTGAGAAGAGTTCTCAATGTATTAATAAAATGCTGAACAAATTACTGGTATAAAAAAAGAATATTCTTCTGAGACTCTTGTTTGTTTTGTTGCCTTTTAGCTCTCTGGCAGTTCAATTTAGTCTTGACATTTTAAAGGATTGCACTTCAGTGATATATGGATGATATAACATAAATGTGTAAGATAGGAAATTTCTTTGGCTTCATGATCAAACTAATCTTAAACTTTACAAGCACAGTATGTCTAGAGTCAAACTAAAAATGCCTTGCTGGGGTCAAACTGTGGAGTCCCCCATTCACTCTCCTAGTGTGCTGGGCAGTGAAGTGTATGGACTTTCTAAAGGTCTTGCTCCCTAAACTTCTAAACTGTCAGAACCGGGCCTGAGGAGGAGAGTGTATTTACATCTCTAGCATCTTTATTTACATGCCCTGACTACCTGAGCACYTCAGTCTTCAAGTATATTTGTGTTATCAGCAATCAGGTATTTACATTCTGCAGCCAGAGGCCTAAGGCATGGAAAAGCTGCATGATTTCCTCAGTCTACAGAAGAGCAGCTATGACCATAGTGCCCCTTAAAGCTAAGGGAATACCCTGACTGTTCTATTGCCTTTCTTTCCTAGGAAGTCTGGCTTGTCACATTACAGGTGTTCAGTAATGCCATACTTTTAATGATTCGGTTCCTTCCAGTTACACTAAGGAAAATGCCAARTACTTGCAGGCTAAGGTCTGCCTGAAGTTTATCCACAAAGGGCTGCATCAAAGAGTCTAAGGATCAGATTTTGCAATCAGATTTGTAGAGGGGTATCCCTAAATGCATCCCTAGGCCCACTCATTTAATTTGGCCTTTTGGATTGGCTGCAAAATCAGAGTAACACCCAGCATTCACATGGATAGATTTTTGGGGTTCCCATTTCTCTGCCCTAACTTTCATTCATGTTCTGTTTTAAACCAAATGTTTTTCTTAATTTGGTAATTAGTGGTTTGGCGAGGCATCCTAACAGACAGAATAGCTTTGATTTGCATGAATAATGGGAATTTCAGATTAAAATTAAAGAGTGGATCTTCCTTATTATCRCAATAGTGTGTTCTTACCAGTAAAGATGTACAAAGTCCAATTCAAAAGCTTTTTGAAAGCACCATCTCAGAAGAGTTAAACCTCCGAAACAGTACTTTTACCTGTCTGTAAAAATAACCAGTTGATAGGCTCCTTACCATGGCCAGACTTGACTGATATATAATTGTACTCTGCTAATTGTATCTTTGTTCTTTGAGCTTGAATATATGTGTGTGTGTGTATATATATATATAGAGAGAGAGATAAATTTGATCTCAGTCCTACATTGCTGCTATACTGTTTTGTTTTGATAGGCATGAATTTCACTACATTGGCACTGCAATGACCAGTGAGTGGTTTCTTTTGTTTCCCTGCAGCATTTAAACTGTGCCGCAAAAATCATTATTAACCTCTTGTGTAAAGAGAAAAGTCCATCCACCTCAGTTGCTGRAAGCTTAGTCCACATAGTGAGAGTCACTATAGAAGGTATTTTATTTTGTGGTGGTGCTATTGTTGCTTTTGTCAAAAGATAAGGGATATAAAACAGAATTTTAGGGGAATGTACACTATAGCTTGGCCACTTTTGTTAACCATATTAGTTGCTGTAATAGCAATTCTTCTAGGCAAACCTTGTTTCTTTTATTTTCCRCTCTTGCTGGATAAGTCCCACTCACCACAAGCAAGAGCAGTAGGAGAGACAGAAAATTGTGAAATGTTCTAGCAGAAAAAGAACAGACAATATGTTCCTATACATTTGCAGGCTATTTTGATATAACAAAATATTTCCTTACAAAAAAGGAAAAATCCAAATGTGCCCATGTCAACCCCAGAGATTATCAGAGTATACATATGTTTGAACTCGTCATGGTCGCTTCTATTATGAATCTAATTCATCCCCTCTTAGTTCAATCAATACAAGCCAAAGCTTATTCTCCTCTCCATTTACAGGTTAGTGTGGGGGTTGCTATACCAGCTGTTGACCCTTAAATGGGGATATTTGCAAGAGAAGACAAGCATGTTTTTCAAAATTGGAAGTGATTCTTGGGACCATGATGTTATAGCCCTAAGTACCTGTTGGGTGCAGCTTTCGCATGTGGAATAACCTCATTAACATCTTCCAGTGGTTAAGATTGTAATACAATTTGCTTCAGCTTTTGTGTGTAGTACGTAAAAATGTGAAGCTGGCTTTTTGAAGTTATTGTGCAGCAAGAACTGACCTGAATTCTGTCCCCTTGTCCTTGTTTGCCAGTGGGAGGAATTTGTCAGTTGTGCCTTCATAAACAGCTTGGAAACCCCAAATCTCTCATGATTTTATTTATTGATGCTGACCTAAATATACAGCAATTGTAGAAATTTATGGACGAAGCATTTTAAAGGATGTCAGCAAACCACCATCCTTTGTGTATGGTGTGACATTCAATAACCAATGGGTCTCATCAAGCATCTTCGTGCAAAGATATGAACACCACTAAATGGCCCTTGTGAGCTCGGTATAAAGAGTTCCCTTGTTGAAAAATACTCTAAGCAGTAGTACTTAGATTTACCTTATTACTGCAGTAAGCAGAAAATCCAGATATTGCGTGTAATTAAATGTAAATAGCTAGGTTAGGGAAATACAAAGATTGTGCTAGCAAATATTCAGGACATGTAAGGTAGGTTCTGTTATTCCATGTGTCCTGATAGGCCATAGYAAACAAGTCTGGCTTCATAGAGCAGGTTATGAAAAAGAAAAAAGTGCATATTTACAATCACATTTTTACAAATTTGCTTCTGGAACTATCAGCTTTTGAGACTAATGCTAGTTTTCCAAACAACTCAAGGTACTTGCACCTAGGAAACTCAATCCAGAGCTCCTGAGTCTGCTAAATATTTGTAGAGTTCTTTTTTATATCTTTCAGTAACTTGGTTTAACATTTCATTGACTTGCATCTCAAAAAAGATTTGCTTCCCAGAGTCTTGTCATTGAAAGAACTTTCTTGCAGAGTGAACTGTGAGAGGGAATTTGCCTTTTAAGTAACCCATTCATGTAGAAGGTAACATGTGATTGTCACCCAGAGGCTGTTTGACCTTTGTGAATTAAGTTGTGCTCTTCTAGATTAGAAAACTCTGTCACAAATAGCAGTGACAGCTAAGAGCTACGTATACTGTAGAGAGAATGATCCATCTTTTCTTCCCTGTTTACTGAGTTGCTCTTGCAGGAAGGATAAGTCCTGCTGCTGCCCAAGGTGAACCTGTGCTACAGCTAGAAGGGATTTCTCCATCTCTGCATTTCTAATCTCAGCCCTAGCTTTCAAAGTAGTAATCTTGGCAGATGTGGGACCAAACCTAGGGAACGGTGAAAAGAATGTTAACAATTCTTAAAGAATCAACTGATGAAGCGTCTGATCCACTTTGATTACACATACTTGTTTTTACGGACCTAAGAATGCTACTTGTTCTGTAAATTAAGATTGTTAAGACCAGTTTGGACCAGTGTGTTGTGTTTAATTTGTTTTTAAAAATATAGCACAAGGAATTTATTAAATCTAATACTGTTATGCTCAGAACATCACCCAACCAATATATTGAACATGCATTCTGGGAAAAGATACAGCAATTGCCTTGGCTAATCAGCTTGAGTTATTTCYGGAGTCATTTTTCTAAACCAAGAATTTCATGTGTATTGGGAAAAAATTTTTGAGCTGTAAGAGGCAGACTAAAATGCTGACTGGAAAAGGGTGATGGACAGATGGCTGATAGTAAGCGGAATCTTAAAAAGATAAAGGAACTACAGAATCACAAGAATTATTTCAGTGATTGAGGGTTGTAGGCCTGAGACTGAATTTAGTTATTTAAATTTGCATATGCAGAACCAGAATAGCTGTATTAGCTCAAATGAGTGATACACTGAATTTGTGTATGCAGTACTGTGATAGGATTAAAATAACCTGTCAATAGAAATGTATCTAACTATGGGCTTCGGAAGTGGAAGGGTTTTGACTTCTTGCAGGACTGTCTTCTGGCTCTTATCAACAAACTGTGAAGATATATATTAGATGGAGAAAGGGGATTAATATTTCAGAAGTCTGAAAGGTGGGACGGGAAGGTAATTGAATATTATAAATTGGAAATTTTTATAGCCCAGGATTTCAGAGAATGAAAAGTGAAAGGGTGAATTTCTGTTTAATTTTTCTTATTGTCTCTTATCCAGATAGTTGTAAATATATGAAGACATCCTCTGTTCCTGCTTGTTATGAAAATACAATCTAAGTTTACTTTATTGAACTGTAATAACTTTCTCTAGGGAAATCTAATATAAGCCAGCACATAAATGCCTCCTCACAATGAAAAATACTATAGTTTACTGGATAGAAAATGTAATTGTTAATATAGATTATCAATGTAGATCTAGTTTTGTGATTAAATTTCTCAAAACTATGAGGAGAAATAGGAATTAAATTTAAAACAGCCTCTGACATTATTTTTGCTGAGAGATTATACTCTTAACTAGTCTGGCCTGGGATTTAGTGCTCTGCTGTCTTGGTTGCTGAATCTGCTAATGCTGTTGCCTAAAACTGAAGGATCAGCTTTGACAAAATATGAATTTTCTGTTGCCTACAATCCCTAGAGCTGGTTGCGAGTGACTGACACTCCTGCAGTGTTTCTTTACACTAGATGTTTATAAGCAAACCTGGTAGAATCCCCTGGTACTTGCTCTTCTCAGCTAATTCCTCTTACGAGATGCTGGTTTGAGTTGTTGTAGATGTTCAGTGTACATGTTGAGAACTTCCACGTTAGGCATCTTCCTCAGCCTAAATTTCTGGGTTAATTTCAATAAAAATGATTATGCTGTATTGCATAAATAAGGTAGGGCAAAGTATGTGGTTGTGCTATATTATTTCTTACAAGCATTTAATTGAGAATCACTCATGTTTTGGAACAGAGACTAAAAATTTGGCAGGAGGCTAATCTAATATCATGGCTATGCCTGCATTTGGCCTGACTACAAGTCTGAGAAACGTTTCCTGTGTACTCCACAGAGGCTTGTCACAATTTGCTAAATTCTCTGAGGGTGCTTGTTTGCAGGGGGCTGCCGGGGCTTGTAAACGTGTCCTGGGCGCGCTGCTGCTATCAGGCAGGGCCACGGCGGAGCGCAGGGGCCGGCCCTGGTCCCGGCAGTGGCGGCAGCCCTGCGCATTGGGCAGCACGGCCTCCCCTGGCTATGGCRAGAGCAGAAAGTGGTGCGCCTCGACTGGCAGCGGGGCACAGGCAGAGGGAAGCTGCTGTTGGGAGAGCTACAGGGATCTTTCTGCAGCCTTTCTCTCAACTGTTGTTCTGCGTGGAGAATGCATACCTGCCACTGCTGTAAACTGCCCTGTTAGCTAAAGGCATGTGCTCTTGAGCTAAGAATAGCATCACAGAGATGACCAATATGTATCTGAGCATAGTTCCACCTGGTGAAGTWGTTTTTCTCCTGTTTGCTTGGGAAACAATAATCCAGGTAAATTAAACTCTCTTTTGGGGATTATGCATGTGCGGTTTTCTTTACTTTTATCATTGTCTAGTATTCTTTTCATGGGAATATACTTTCATTGCAATTGTCCTTTGAATTCCCATTACACTGACAAAATTGTTACTACTGTGAACTGGCAATGAAAACAGCTTTTTATTTTTATTGTGACATATGGGAAAGAGCAGCTGAAAAAGTAGCCAGTAGTTTTGTTGTTTGCCTAAGGCAGCACAGGAGCAATGCAAGACTGATGATATGTAAATAACGGTCTTAAAGAAGAGCAATTACTTGTGCAAGAATAGCTTTTACTCTCTCTCCTCTGAACAGACCTAATGTTATGTCTGTAATTAGGAGTTTCTTGATATGGCAGTGTATCTTTTGCAATAAACACGCATTAATCAACCCAGCAGAATGGTTCTGTGGGGGAGAAATTGGTCAGACTACCTGGCTTTTTGCAAGGCTCTAACTGGGAGGTGGTCTGGTAAATGGTGTCCAGATGCTTTAACAGGACCTTGGAAAGACTTTGCTACAAGGTTTCAGTGTCTGTAAGGAGAACTCTCCAGCTCTTTGAGCAGTGTTACACGCATGTGGGCATCCACCTGAAATGTTAGCTTTTCACCTTATGCAACTGGATACAAAAGGCCTGGAATGTTTGTTTCCCCTGAGATCCTATTTGGTTTACTCAGTCAGAGCCTTATAGAAACAGTGGATCTGAAAGAAAAAGGTGAACTGTTTGAGACAGGTCAGGGCATTTGGATTTGGGTTTTGGTCTGATTCAGTCTCCAGCTYGGGAAATTTGGAGAGAGCATTGTTGGCTGCTGGCTCACCGCACAAAATACTGTGCCAGAGAGGCTGTTCCAGTTCACCACCCTGAATTGCTTCAGCTCTTTTTTTCTATTTCTCGTACAGCAGTGAGATATGCATGTATGTGTGTAAGTTCACAAATGACTTGGGAAATTTCTGTTCCAAACCTGTTCAGACAAGTTATTTACTCTGTTCTGTTTTGCTGGTGTTTTCCAGAGCATCCATTTCATGCTATTCCTCCTGACATGAACTCAGCAGTACCTGTTGCCCAGCAGATAAGTACTATCTATTAAATCAGCATTAGTACTTTCACCCTCAGAGCCCCTAGGGAGAATGTGTCAGGAGGAGACTGAACAACCGGATGGTCTGTATCAGCTGAGTCTTCTCCTCCTCTTTATTTCCACTTTGCTGCTTCTCTACCTTCCCAGCCTCACCAGCATAGCTGTCACTGCAATAGCTCCAATCTACTTGTTCAAGAGTGTACGAAAAACCTTGCCTTAATCTTAATTGCTGACAGTGCACCRTGACTATCTAAAGGGAGAGAATATCACTGGAATATAACTGAGCTTTGATTAAAACTGAGTTTGTTAAATTAAAGCATATACTTTTTTTTGATACTTGGTATCCCTTTCGGATAAAAATCTTGGCTTCTTACATATCATTTTTTGTGGAGATACTTGGGCCAAACGCCCAGACTGAGTCCATGTGCCATGACCAAGTCATTTGCTTAAACATGACAAGCCTGACTTGGTTTAATGCTGTCARCATTCCTCATGCTGATACTCCTCATGTAACCAGTCAAACCCTTAGAAGGTCCTTTGATTTATCTGTGTGTGTTCAGGCAGGATAGCATCAGAAGTAGGTAACCTCATAGGTATATGATAATCTGCAGTAAGATCTAAACATGCCGTGGCTCTGGATAGAAGAGAGAAGATAAATGCCATTCCTTAAAGAAGCATCATAGACTCCAAGTGTCCCTGCAGCCTCYGATAGGGGTGAGTGGTGCCCAGTAATTAAAGAGATTCCCCACAGCGGCAAACACTGAGGTTCTATCTGCCTTTGCTCTGTTATAATAGTGTAATTTGTTTTGTCTTTGACACAACACATCTTGGGATTTTGAAGGGGGTGTTATTACCATCATGCATGTGAGCTCTACCCATTTCCTTTGCTGCCTGAAAAGAAGTTGTGCTGCATGAAAAAGAGCCTAGAGTTTCAAATGATGTATGAACTGACAGATCCTTATATTCTGCTGTGCTTTTATTTGTGATACAATATTCAGTTCATATGCAGCCATCAAAACCACATGAAGGTCAGACAAAAAAAATACTATAAAGAATTTAATTTTTTTMTTTGGTAGTCTGTCCTTATCCCCACAAATCCTAAAAGCTATCTAATTATGCTATTTGAGAGGAAAATAATTAATGACATAATTCCTGCCACCAAAAATAGGGAGGGTTATCTTAAAATAACACCTTCACAGAACCATTATTTATCTAAAAATCTTGCCTCTGTTGCACCCTTGATTTCAAAATTGACATTTTTGTCTGAAAACCATTACAGGTGAATGACAAGCATTTGGGCAAAGAAATGTCCTTGATCAAAACTAAGGAGTAAAGCACTGGCACTGCCTAGGAGTGCCTGGGGCATTTACTGTCTAGCTATTCCACGTGATTACAGATGTGAAATACTCTAGGTTTTCAAGCCTACCCTGAGATACTTTGAAGGGACCTGTACATAGTTTGTTTCTCTGTTCCAGTAACAAAGTGCCTTTTAAAAGTGTCTTCAGGAGAGCCCTRAAAAATCACACCAGCTCTTAGAATTTCCTGTGCCTGTGATCACAATAATTCAAATAATGTTAAACTTCTGTTAGAACTGTGTATTAGCATCAAACTTGTACTAAACAGCAGCCAAAACTATATTCCCCCCTCTGAACAGATTAGTTTATAAGGACAGATTCTGGTAACCCTACTCATGTTAGGGAGATCCACTCTCCTTAAAGTTATGAAAAGGGAGAGTAGATGGTATGCTCTATGTTCATTTCTAGGTCAAACTCTACCTAAATCTCCCTTGTCTTTGTTCTCCACAGTATGAGGCTTCTATGTAAAAAATATTACTGTTCAGATTATGATGCATCAAGATTGCGTTGAGACTATGATTACACTTTAAGCTACTATATATTGTAACAACACTTCCAGTGAAGATGAACAAACCTGTGGGAGAAATAATGCTGATCCCAGTGTAAAATTCTGATCCTTCATAAACCTCCATATGTGAGTTTCCTATAATCTTCATTCCTCTAAACCAGTTTTAATTCTAATGCTGCTTTTCTCATGCAGTGTGAAATTTGTGTTGCTCAAATCAAATGACTTGGCTCCTGATAAATTGAATAGCTTAGGAGATGGTGTGCACCACTGATGCCACCTATGTTCCCAGATAAGCTTTTCAAGCTCTGAGTGCAATTTCTTTTAATAGACTGATTTCAATTAAAAAGGAGCATGCTATTTTCCTAGCTTTGGTATGATTGGAACAACTGTGAGACTTCAGTGTAGCTGCAAAGGTTTGATAAGCAAAACATTCATAATTTAACAAGTGCTGTGGGTTGTTTTAGATGTGTTTCTTCAAGCTTTGTTTTAGCTTGGGGGGGAAAATAGCCCTGGAAAAGTGGTGGAGAGTGGAAGAGTTAAACTTATAGTTCATGGGAAATGATGTAGATCGTTGGGATTAGCCTGCTGGTACGTACATGTGAAGCTTTAAAGTTAAGGTTCAAATTGACTAGTCAAGTTACATACAGCTAAGTAGCATCGAACCACCGCAGTGAAGATGTCACATTGAAACTCTTCTCTTACTGTCAGTGAAGTTGTAGAGGAATTGCAATTGTAAGGTAATGAAGTTGCAATTAATTTGTAATTTAATAAAGTCTGAGATTCAAGAATTCCTGATTACCGTTTTGACAAGATTTCATGTGGTAAATGAGAAAGAGGTTTCCATTCTTTGGATGAAGATTCCCCCACAGAACTCTCAAGTGCAGCACTTGGACTACTTCAGGAAGGCAAGTATTTGTTGCAAAAGATAAGTGTAGTGAGGTTCTGTGTGGCTTGGAGTCAAGTTACAGAATTTTCTGATCAGAGATATATCTTGGCAAGAAAGAGGACTGCTTTTTTACTGAAGTCCTACTTCAGTAGGAGTACAGGAGTACAGCCTCCAAGGAAATGTATCTTCTGGGAAACTTCCACGCATGTTGATGGCGTTACTCTAGGTGGAGTTTTTAGTATGAACRTGGAATTAAGAATTTATCATAAAAGTGACAAGTGTAACTGGTGAGAATGTCATTTCTGGCATCAGTTTATGTCTAAGAGTTCTGACTTTACAGTGTAGCATTCTATTAATTATTTCTTTGCAATTGCAAGTACATATTTAGATGACATGAATAAAATGATTGGGAAGCACTATTACCATACTAACTTCTAGCGGGGGGGGGTTAAATTTTTTTTATGCTGTTCAATAAAGGATGGTAATTCCCAGCAAAAAGACAGCATTACAGAAAGCTGAACATCAGCAAGTTCTTCTAAACCAAGGGGAACTGTCCTTCTGTAGATCTTGAAATGTAGAAACGCAGTGCTTTTCTCCTTGAAAAGTAATACTTTGGAGCTTTCAATCTTTGGCAAATAAGCCTTATAAGACAGTGCTACAGCTTATTTTAGATGATATCAGTGTTTCATACAAACACTAATAATCATTTAGAGTATCTTCCCTTGAGCTGCTAATACAAATGTGGATTCTACCGACTGTCATTGTGCTGAGTATGCCTGCTGAACATGCTTTTGTTCTTTGAGTCACAGTATTACCTATACCAGTAGGGGTATCTTTATTTTACTTGTGTAAAGAGGATCTTAACTTTTTTTTTTTACACTGTTTTACTAGACCCGAGCTTTATTGGTTTACTTCTTCCTTCCCCGGGTTCCTTCCCCCGGGTTCCTAAATGTTAATTTGGATAGACCTTCATACAGAACATACATTTAAGAAGTGAGATGATCAATAGCAGTATTTCACAGCTGGAGAGGCTGTCCTGGCTACACCCAGAGATTTCTCATTTTTATGCCAATAGAAACCTTGTGAATTAACTTTATTCTCCCTCCAGGAACATATGTTAGTTTAACTGAGATCTATAAAATCTCAGTTCCTGCTGACCCAGCAAATTTAAACTATATATCACTGGCTGTGGCTTTTATTTTTCCATAATGGTGCTCATGCAGTATTGCAGAACGCTCCATGTGTTAACTGAGGACTCAGCAATGGCCCCTGTATACATTTGTATAATGTGGTTCTAGAAATACGCAGTTGCTATACTCCATCATGGTGTAAAGTACCCTTGTTATCTTTAAATAAAGACAAGTCAATTCCCTGAGAGAGAGTGTATTAATGTTTAACTCTGGTCTTTTTCCAGTTGCCTGTAATGTTGGGCATTCCCAGTCTCATGATGATTTGTAAAGAGAATATAGTGCTTTTAACTGACAATAAACTGAGCCTTGGAGAAATTCTGTTTGTATCGATGAACTGAGTAGCAAGATCTTCTCCACACAGTGTTGTCAAGGTGTGCCAAACCTGTTCTGGAAGGACACTTTTTGGAGGAATGTTTTATTTATAGTTTTAGTAATCTGCATTTGCTACAGTCCTGATTCTCTATTCTCATTTGCTGCATTCATACATTGACACTTCATTTTCATCCTTTCTCAAATTCAAAGCCTGGAAAAGTTTTTCCTAGCTCTTTTTCATCTTAAATACACAGTCACATCTGCACTTTTTCCTCCCCTTGCCATTGATATTTCTCAAGTCCATTTCTGTATCATCTTTGTTTCATTTGTGCTTTCTGTCTGCATTTCATGGTCCCATGCTCCATGTGTGAAGTAACTTCCATATGATGCATACTGCGGTCTGCTGTAACCAATATCTAAAGCCTTTCTTATTCCATCAAATTGTCAACCTACAGTGTCCATATCCCACACTGCTTTTTTGGTCTTGTGCTTTCATGTTTTTAATCTAAGACATGCAGTGACATAGTAAGTGCTGCTATCTTTTTCAGTACTTACTGCTTATAGGACAGACATAGTGAATGCTTGCAATACTACAGCAAAGAGTTTGAGTCCCTTTGCTGAAATAGTCAAAGATGTGGATCTTTTATCAGTTTTAACATGGATATTGTTCCATGGGGAATTGGATTTAGGTAGTCAATCTGCCTGTTTTTCATTTCTTCTAAGTTATATGTGGGCACAAAGACTCTGAAAATCTCTTGGGTACATATTTTAGTGYCATGAAATTCTTTAGTGGAGGTGAGCTCTTGGGAGGGTAAGCAACAGGCAATTAATTTGCGACCTTAAGAGGTGGTATGTCTGGGAAAACTACAGACTAATTGAGCTAAGCCATCACTTTACTGTTTATTTTCATAAGCTAATTGTTCGTTTCACAATGGCTGTAGGCAATGTGATTAATAAAAGCTGTGAGAGCAATCAAGCTGAAAGATGGTAATGGACTACATGAGGGTATTCTTCTCCATCCACCTGTTTTGCAGGGCTTGTCAACTGAGCTGTGGAATGTGCTGCAGTTGTCTGGTATACCTGCTGGCTACCAAGGTCAATTCATCAACAGGCATATTGCCATTGCTGGTATTTAAAGCAATAAAATGCCTAAATACATTTTGATTTTTGTTTGTTCTTTGCTTGTTTTCCTCTGTATCATTCTGTGCTATCTTCAGGCCTAAACAAAGTACAAATGCTCAGTTGCCACTTGCAGGTCAGGTCTCATTCTTCTGATGGGGAGATTCCTTCCCAAAAGTCTCTTTCTCTCTTGCTTATTATTTCAGCTTTGTAATATTTCAGCCACACCATTCAAGATCCATTACTGCTTCATTTCCCCCTTTTCAAAAGGCATAAAAGCCCTTTGTCATTGGCCTTATTTCCTGCATCTTTTTAAAGCAATGTGATGCTTTTCTGTATATGAACAAGGTGAGGCTGATTGAATGAGAAATTCTTTCATGTACTTGCCTGTATTAGACTTTTAAATTGCAGGGCAGAATTAAACTAGATATGCAGTGATGCTCTTATAAGATATTTAAAGTCCAGTTCTGCTGGCAGCTGGCCTAGATAGTCACACTATTAGATTGCTTCAGCAAACTGGAAAAGCATGACCTTGACATCTTTGCTTCTGTTAGTTTGAAATAAAGGTGGTACCAGTCACTTTTAAGTGGAAGAAATACATTACAAGGCTACAGGGGATTAACTCAGTAAATTTCGGAGCCTAGATCTGCTTGTATCGGAGCAGCTGAACTTAAGATCTCCAGAGGCAAAGGCATTTTCTTTGGTTCAAGTTTCCTATTTGTGAGCGTTGTATGCTAAGCAACTTTGCTTACAATCAGCTAAAAGACACTTCATGCATTTGATTTATTTTTTAATTATATTCTTCCTAAAAATAAGCCAAAGACTGCATAAGTATATTTAGTATATACTGCTCAAAATATAAAACTTATAGCACAGCAATAAAACTAGGCTTGCACACATTAAGATAAACAGTTCCCATGCAGAAGGAAGCTGTATTGTCATTAACTATTTTATTCACACTTGCATTGTGACTGAGGGGTCTCACTCTGGTAAATTACTACAAACCAACATACAGATGTGTCTTCACCACAATGAATAAATCCATGAGGGTGTCTGAAGCCCTTCCTTCCTTTTAAAGCATTTTTACTTACAACTCAGCTCTGCCAAGAAGGACCTGGGAGTGCTGGTGGACAGGAAGTTAACCATGAGGCAGCAATGTGCCCTTGTGGCCAAGAAGGCCAATGGTATCCTGGGGTGCATCAGGAAGAGTGTTGCCAGCAGGTCGAGGTAGGTGATTCTCCCCCTCTACTCAGCCCTGGTGAGGCCACATCTGGAGTACTGCGTCCAGTTCTGGGCTCCTCAGCACAAGAGGGATGTGGCACTGCTGGAGCAAGTCCAGCGAAGGGCYGCAAAGATGATTAGGGGACTGGAGCATCTCTCTTATGAGGAAAGGCTGAGAGAGCTGGGCCTGTTTAGCCTGGAGAAGAGAAGGCTGAGAGGAGATCTTATCAACGTGTACAAGTATCTGAAGGGAGGGTGTYGAGAGGATGGGACCAGACTCTTTTCAGTGGTGCCGAGCGACAGGACGCRAGGCAACGGGCACAAACTGAAACACAGACAGTTCCATCTGAACATGAGGAAAAACTTTTTCACTGTGAGGGTGACAGAGCACTGGAACAGGTTGCCCAGAGAGGTTGTGGAGTCTCCTTCTCTGGAGATATTCAAAACGYGCCTGGACGTGATCCTGTGCAACGTGCTCTAGGTGACCCTGCTTGAGCAGGGTGGTTGGACTAGATGATCTGCAGAGGTCCCTTCCAACCTCAACCATTCTGTGATTCTGTGATAAGCTCCTCATGGTGCAATGGAAGAATGTGACCACACACTTGCTCTTCACATTCTAGTAACAGCCTGAACTAGGCTCCTCAACGATGTAGGTTGTGTTTTTGTACTGCATTGTAGTTATTTCTCCAGGTTTATGGTGTTTGTGACACATTGATGCATATACCCCAAAGCAYTGACTGAGGGTGAGTTTTCATGACTTTGTGTTCCAGGTGATAAATTTGCCATGATGGGGCCAGCAACACTTATTAATTGCATACACCATCAGGAAAGGAATGTCAGAGAAGACGCTATGAATGTAAAAGCAGCCAATAAATTAATTTCTACTGTTTTCTTCTCACAAAACAGTATGAAAAAGTTCCAAATCTTTCAGCCTTTACTCATGGAAATGTAGCAAAGTTCAGTATTGCAAAATATCTTTTTACTAACGAGAAGCAGAGGATGCTGTTACAGATTACTCACAAATAAGTTGTCTTTTAAAAAACAGTCAGCATTCATACCTCTAGTGCAATTCTTCCAGTGGGACTAGAAATAGTRCCTTGACTAAGATTTGAAGGAGCTGTGCTAGTGATCAGATAGACTAATGCATATGGTCTGAACACCACTAGAGAGGAACAGCAAACCATTCTACTCAGTAAAGCAAGCTAAGTCATCAGAGCTTTTCCTGACTTATTTTGGTGGTGTCAGAAAAAAACAATAATGCATTTTTATTTGTRTGGCCCCATTCATCCTAAGAATTCTTAGAACAGACTGTTGAAACGCTTGGCTAAAGAGCCTGCCTGAACAGGCAACGTGGGCTCTTGTAGCYGATCTGCACTGTGCCCTGTCCTGACTGCTCACAAGCTCGCCTGGCCGAAAGAGGCAGTGTCAGGAGGCTCAGAGCTCTGCTCGTGCCCAGGCAGCATGGCCAGTATGTGGGGTTATTGCAGCACATCCAGTCGAGGGCCTTCTGCAGGCTGCTCCGCTTTGCACAATGTGCTACCCTGCTCCTAGTTCTGTTTCTTCTTTCTTTTGTTTCACCAAAGATGAGGTGAAGGTGAATGTTTTCTTTTTCATGAGGTTAACTCAGAGATGTCAGTGCCAGAAAAAAATCTTAAATGTGAGAATACAATTGTTTTGAGCTGTGAAAGAATAATAAATACATTTACTATCAACAGCAAAAGAAATGCTGGCAAAAAGTCATATTTGTAGGTACTCATTAACATATTATTAGATTTTGAATGTAAAACAGCATTTTTCCCACTCAAAAGGCAAGAAAGAAAAGGGAGGAGTTGAGTTTTCTTATTTCTTGATTAATTTTTATCTAAAAAACTGTTTGCTTGTAAGCATTCAGTGTTGTAAAATCAAGAGCTCTTGGTAAGTACTTGGTGAGAATGCACTGGAAAAGAGCCTGAACAAATGTGACTTTGTCCATCTTACACTGTTGTGGGGACTTCTGCCATGGAATCTGCATCATCTCGTACAATGCYATCTAGTCCCTTTCCCACATCTGCAGTTGCATAGTCGACTAAATATTTCACAGTTGAATGGAAGAAGTCATTAGGTCCACAGTGTGTTTCTGTTACTCTGTGCTACTAAGTCCTCTGTCATTAGTGGTCCTTGTACTCCAATTATAGCTAAGGAGCTACATGCACACATGCTCACCTCTGCTATTAACCAGGCAGGTCTACATGCGCATTATGTCAGAAAAGCAAGTGAAATATGCTCCTAAGGCAACACTTGAACAGCTCATCGCTATTAACTCTGATTTCTCTACAAGCTGTGGCTTTAGTTCTAGGTATAATCAAGATGGGCAGAAATGACAGGCTGTTTTACATGCAGGGTTAACCCTGTAGACGCTTTATTTCCTTTCTGCTGTACAGAGGTCAAAGGAGCTGCATAGAGACCAAAGCCTAATTGTAAAAGCCTTGAGGCGCATCCTTTATTGCAGCTTCTACTGTCTCCTTCTCTTTGCTCTCCTTGGGTCATAGCCATTTCTGTAAGTGGGTGTTATTTTTTATAAAAAAAAAAAAAGCTTTTTTGTAGCACTTTCACATTTATCTTTGCTCCCTCATCACCTTGTAAGAGATAATTTGTGTGACTCCTCCTGAATTTTTATGTTCTGCCAGAAGAAGTTTCTTCCCTTCAAAGTCAGTAATTGAGTACTTCTCTGGCACACTGGGCTGTCTACCTGTCCTGTTCCCCGTCTGTCCTTGACGTTTGCAGAATGGTCCCTGTACCCATCCTGCCTTTTTGTAGAAGAGCATGTGAAAACTCAGCATTTTACTGAGCARCATAATCTCTGCCCAATAATAATAACAATATGTGTAGTAAAGCACTCCTAAAACAAAGATGTTTGAATTTCTCTTTATACAGATGTCATCGCTAATATTGGCACAGCAGTRGGAAAGATAGATAATGTACATTTACTTTACTCATTATCTCCCTCCTTTTAGGCTCTTGTTTTTGGAGTTTCCTTGATGCTGCTTTTAGTACTCATATTCRGACAGTTGCTTTGTCTGTTGTCTTTCAATCTCTTTCCAGCTTTACCACAAAATAATGCTACATATATGATTTTTGCAAGGTATAAAACAAATAGGCCTGTAAACATGAACTTTTTTTAAGAGACTTGAAAAGCCATCCTTAAATGTAACGTAGATGAAGTCAGCGTTTCACAGCAGAGTCCAATAAAGAGCTACTTAGTATCGGCACGGTGTTACACTGGTTTCTGCCCTATGGCAAAAGGTTCCTTGCCAATAAGAAATTAGCAGCTGGCCAAGGTAACCAAGAGAAGAGCCTCTGAGAAACTCTAAGGATTTAAACAAAAACATTTACTCATTTAGGAGAAATCTCAATGAYTGATTAGTCGATAGTTTGAGAACCCTCCCTGATGGCATTTCTCTCATTGAGTGGATGTGCTTTTTCATTTAAGAACCACACATTGATTCATTCTGAAAGTGCAGGATTTGTTCTCGGAGATAGAAGGAAAAATCCAAAAAAAGAGAAAAATGGTAGAAAGGAGAACACAGGTTTTACGTACATGGTCTAAACGGTCCTGGTTCTTGAGCCAAGAGGGAGGGACTGTTGGTCTGGTGCTAAACGTCTTTTGTTCTGCACCAGGCATCTTAACCAAGGACTCGCTCCTCAGCGCAGGAGCTAACTAACATGCAAGCCGTGTGATGGGCAGAGAATTAGGACGTTCAGAAAGGGAGAAGGAGTCTACTTTTCTATGACCATGTGTTACRTCCCTGTCTGCTAGTTTAGCTTGGTCACAATTCCTTGGACTTCTGAACAGCTTTCAGGTAGAAGGAAGAGATACRGTAATGAGGAGAAAAGAGCAACAGGGAAGGGGAAATGAAAGGAGAGATTAAACCAAAGGACAGAACTTGCAGGCAGAATTACCTGAAGCCTCTAAAGCAGGGGAGAGCGAAAGGATGAGCCCCGCGAGGTGGCTGCTGAAACTGAAGGTGCTTCAGTACAACATGCTCAACCCAAAGAAGTATCAGAATTATCCACCCCGATACAAGCAGCAAAACTGTGGAGGAAGGCATCCTCAGCCTTCCCCTTTTACAGGGGAAAAAGAAAATAGAGGAGGAGAGATGGCTTGGGTAAACAGCAATGATTTAAAAAAAAAAAAAAAAGGGTCTACTCTGAGCAGTACAAAATAGAAACAGGGTAGGAATTTTTCTTAAGATTGTTCTGAATAGCTCTGAAATAAGCAGTCAATAACCACAACAAACAACTCCCTATTTCTATTTGCTTATTTACAAGATAAAATGGTGCAGTCATAGCTTTTTAAGTCAATCTATTAAYAGACTACATTTTCTTCTTCTTTTTAACAAGGACTTATATTTGGAAAAGACCTTTAAGAGAATCCTTCCTCTGTCGGGGGAAGGTTTAATAAGAACGATAATTACAAGTTTCTGAATCACAGGCCAAGTGTGTGTCAGCAACTTTTTTTTTTCTGCTCCATGTTTCCATAAATAACTGGGTTTGTAATTCTGAACTGATAAATGTTTAGACATTTTGTGAAAGAACCTGTCTGATATTTGTGTAGAGAAACACTACATTGTTCTAGAGAAAAATTGAACAAATGGAGGTTGTCCTTACTTGCCTTAACAGAGTGATTTTGTTTGCCTGAGTAGCAGTTTCTGTTCTGGTTAATGGAGGGAGAACTATTTGTTTAATCTGGGAATGCAGTTAATATCATCCATCCAGAAAGAGGGCATCTCATTTGAGTACAGGCATTGCCTCTTCAAAATTCTCTTTTAAGAAGCCCTTGAAATATAAATGGGGATGGTGCTAACCTTTGCTGCTGCTATTGTTTCTTATGYTTATATAAAACAATTCTGATAAAACATTGTACAAGTCATTTTTAAGGTAAAAAAAAAAAAAAAATCCAAGGGATTTACGTCTTCTGTGATTTTTATGCCACTACGTCTTTATACAGATAGCAGTATCTTTTATATACGCATCTGACAAAATGTGGTACTGTTTTTCTCCTTATCTGATTCATCTGTCAAAAAATATGCTGCTTTCCTTTCTTCCCTCCCCTTTCACACTGCCTTTGGCTGGAATATTGTAAAAACAACAGGAAGCTAGCTTGCTTTGAAAACGTGTTATTCTCCACCATTTTGGTATGAACTGAGCTCAGACTAGACTGAGAGAGAATTTATGCAACATCAGTTTCCTGATCTGGAAGTCTCTTGGGATAATGCCAGCATTGTTTTAAGGAAATTTAAAGCCTTTTCACTGAAGGCCAAATCCAAGCCTGAGAAGATCCCCAGTCGTTATGATTGACTTTGGAACATGCCCTTTAATTCTGTCCCCCCCAAAATTAGCTCCTTGAGTGCAGGATAAAACGAAGTATATTTAGAGTGAAGACTTAGTTGATTATGAATGCTTATAGAGTATGGTACAGCTACGATTGGGGATTTGCAAAACAGCTGAAGGAACAGTGATTTTATTTTTCTTATTCATAGTAGCTGTTTTGTGACACCAGCAGCCACTGCGAAAGCTGTTTCTAAAGTTCCAAATTGTAACTAAAAACCTTACTTATTTTTATTCTYTGTCTGGTAGTGGAGTCTGCACCTCTTTTGCATTCTTTGGTATTACATAAAACCAGATGAGATGGTCAAAATGCTTACATCTCTCAGAACAGCAATTTTCTTCTTACAAYTTTTACTTTCCGCGGCTGATATATAGATACAGATACCTTTTCACAGCACAGTCTTTTCTGTTCTCACTGACAGTTAAATGTGCATCATATTTAAAATGTGTAATACTTGACCAAATGCTTGTAAAWAGAAAGCAAACTCTGGAACAGTAGATGCATCCTCAAAGGTCCCAGTGTAACACAGTTTGACCAGTTGGGCCCATTCATTCAGAATGAATATAAAGACACGGCTATGGACATGTGTACATAAGGTTTTCTTGCTGAGCCCAATAAATATTACAGGTGCATATCTCTGAAAGCCAYGTTTTGCTGAAAATGGTACCAAGTTTTTGTCCGTCACTTGTAGTCTTTGTTTGCTGTGAGCCCAAGCTGAACCCCCTTTGGGCTTGTGGCCTTTTAAGGCAAGAAACACTCAGGCCCTAACAAGGWTCTTTTCCTGCCTGTCCAAGTGAAGAGGCAGACCAGCTCTGTGCGTCTTCCAGGATGTACCGTTACGGCAAGGGTTTGCTCTCCTGGATCCAGTCATTAAACATTCTGAAAGGAAGCTTAGAGGTGCGGGCGTGAGGATTAGTGCTGCAGGTTTGCAGTTTCCAAGGTTCTCTTTAGATTTCAATTGAGGAAACGAAACAGTGAAAAGCAACAACAAAAATAGTTGTCAGAGCTGCCCATACCTGCTATGCTTTTTTTGTTGTTTTACGTATTAAAATGCAGTAGATAGTTTGGGGGTTTTTTTTTCCAGTATTTGTTTCATCTGCCACGGAATGGGTATTGTACATACTTTGATAAATGGATAGGAAAGTTGTCTGCTTTGATTTCTCTGTGGCTTGTTAAATACTGTGTGCTTTGTTGAAATGCTGCACTGTAACTTAAATGTGTATCCTCCAGAGACTCAATGTTCTCCATCATCTGGAGGAACAGCACTTTTTGGAGGACTGATTGTCCTTGTTCTTCCAAAATGGAAGAATGCCTGGCAACACAAAATTATAATAAAGTCCCAGTCCTTTGTCACACTGAAAAATGCTGTGGTTGGGAAAATCATTCTGCAAGTACTTTGTCTAAATACAGAGCTCTGCTCAGAGAAGAGAGTTTCTCTGGCTGTTTCCTTAGCCTAAGCACAGAGGCATGCTCCAGGGCCCTAGGCTCCCCTCTATAGATACAGGGGGAAGTAGCAAATTCAGTGATGATATTGTGATTTATTGTGAATACAGTGATCAAAGTTGCAGTTCTTAGTCATAGTCCATGAAATGCKATAGCTGGAGGCTGGTGGCAATAAATTCCCTACAGAGGGTCTCTTCTGCCTTGTGTGACTTTATTGATCCTATGATTCCTCCACAATGCACAAGAAAACCACAGTTCTGCTACAAGTATATTCTTTGCACTTGGGAATGAATTGGGGCAAGAGTTTTGYACTTCAGTGACTATAATCATTTGATATTGGTTTGAAATTTTCCATTACTCGTCAGAACCTTTGGATCAGAGTAAGCCAAAGTACATTTCTGTGAAATTCCTTGAGATTCATCCAATATGTTACTTAGCAAAGATAACAGAAACATGTAACATTAGCTCTTTGGAAAGGAAAATGAAGATCTTATCCAGGCAACATGCAGTCAGTTACTTTAACTGTTCAGCTGTCAACTGATTTAAATTAGATATAGGGAATTCATAGTGCTTGTAGCTCTTTTCAATAAAGAAATGCATGATTACTTAAGGTGAYGGGAAAATAGTTTCCACCTGTGCTGGACTTAATTATGACACGACAGTCCTCAGGACAGCAAGAAACCCAAATATCAACTGTGTATTTAGCAGTCACTGCAGAAGTCGTGGTTTGCAGCTCCTGAGACCAGGAAGGTACGTGTAGGAGGGCTGCAAATGAAAGCAGATTAACTGACAGGTAATGAAAGCAAAAGCAATAGGAAGAAAGGTCGCCACTGTTGCATTCTCATTCTAGTGTGCTTTTGTGAAAACACCTGTAGAAAAGCAAGTAAACTGAGAGCTGTACTAAGGATGTACAGTCTGCTAGCCAGCCGTTAGTTCTTTGAAAAGTAATTATGCTCAAGTGCCATGTCCTTTATTCGTCAGGCCGGTTCCCTGCTTGGAGTCAGAATGGCATCAGCTGATCTTAGTGGCTACAACGTTTCCCCCACTGCTTGCATCCTTTAGCTGGGGATTGCCAGTACATGAGAGGACTGAGCTGCTCGGGGGCTTTGCACATTGCCTGCCCTATCACTCGTAGGGCCCGCGGAGCTGCGGCTGGGCCAGCGCCCACTGGGGGCTTCCTGCCCTCCGGGGCCTGGGGCTGGGCTCCTCTGTCATGCCGTGGTGCTGGGACCGGCAGGGGAGAGGGGTAGCCTGGGGTTTCTGGAGGGAAGGAAATGGCTGGTTTGGGAAATTTACACTCAGCAATTCTTCCCTTGTGTGCCAAACACCCTGCTACTCTCCATCAGCAGTGCCTTAAGCCAAGGAGATAAATGCTGGTTGGTTTGGCTCCACCTGTGGCCTGCTGCCTTAGGCAGCTGTACTTTCTGCTTAGGCTTATATGTTGCCTTGAGCTAAGCAGTCCTGAGGGGAGTGGATTTGCATAGATGTCCCTGTAGGCTTAGTATGCAAGACTGATTCAAAAGGCAAAAACCTTTTAAAAAGTGTCCTTTGACCAAAAGTGGCAGCAGTAGCAACAACCAGTAGGGAAAAACAATATGTTAAAGATTTAGAAAACAAGCTGAGAGCTAGACCTACAGTCAGTATAAAATGTGTTGCTGCACTGTTGCCTGATTGTCCCCAGCTGAGAGAGGAGCCTGCAAAGGAGGTCTGAGGAATTGGAGAAGACCGTCTGCTATGTGCTGAAAGAAAGTCACAATGGTATGTGCTTGTTTTCTAGAAATCCTTTCTCTAGTGCCTATCTACAGGTATTATACATATGTAAATCAAGGCAGATCAGAATAATTTAACGATTTTCTATCTGTTAGCCATACAATTGCTTTGAAAGAAAGGAAAAAACAAAACAAAACACCATGGTCAAACCCCTATAACTCAGGTTRCAGTACATTAATCACTCAAAGCTGTGGCACCATCCTAACAGCACAATTMATGGTGCTGGAAGGGCCCTACATGCCTGTCATTTCTATATGATCAACATAAATCATTACAGTCTAATGCCCTCCTTGATTCTGGTCTGTATTTAAGTTGCAATAGCTGACTAGAAAGGGGAGGAGGACCAAAAGAAACAGAATGCAAACTCAAATAAAATGTTTAAAAATATATGTGAAATGACTCTACCACTTTGAGCCTGAGGCTGTAGCAACCTCTGAAGAAGCAAATAATGGCATGAGTTGAATGTGCAGTTTAGGAAAAATGAAAGCATTCTGTTAAAAGAGCAATGATAAATCTGTTTTTGAACATCGGCTTTCCTCCTATCTTTTCCCAACCCCTTACTGGAGTGAGCAGTGGATTTTTAGTTCATTATTTAGATCAAAATTTAAAAAATGTACTATGACTGATGATGCAAAGCTGGGGTAGAGAGTACTGAAGAAATAGAGGTATACTTAATATTAGGTGGTAGGCGTTTAATGCCAGGCAGCATTGTGGTATGTGAACTCTCTGTAATGCTGCTTACCTAGATCTTTAGCTGGATGAGTAGTGCTGATGCTCCATTACGTATTGGTAGCACATGCTCACCTTGGAGGCCTAAAGGGCAGTCGGCAGCAGAGACCAGACAATTATCCATTACTTTTCCGGCTTTCCGGGGCCTCGGTGGGAGGGAAGAACAGAATCTGTAACCCTCTGGGTTTAACACAGCTCTGCGGGCTCTGGTTATTGCAGGGGGCAGCCAAGGCTCAACCCCCTTCCACACTCTCCTAACGGTGCCTAAAAGGTGGGTGCCCCAAAGATCCTGACCTTTCGCAGTGCCCTAGGCGCTGCTGCTTCTGCTATACGGTGACTAATKTGAGATGTTCATTACACATGCTTCTCTGTGTGCGCATAGGCCCAGCCATGCGAGACTGTAGTTTGGTATCTTTTTTCCAGACTTTRAGTGGGATTGTATCCTGCTAAATGGCTGTTGGGGGAAATGGACCCTGAGTCTGGAAGTCCAGGACTCTCTTCTAAACTGGTAATAGCAGGTGTTCAGACTGGAGCCTCCAATGGCCAGATGGAAATTTCATTGAATAAAGCAGCAAATGGAAATTAATGCAGAACTTGTTGGGCAAATACACAGAGGTAACTGGGACTGTAAATACAAACATTTCTATTCAGGAGGATGAAGGGTCATATTCTTTGGTGTGTCTTCAGGTGGTCCTCAGCAAATCTGAGAATCCCTTCTGTCTCGCTTGTCCTAGGCTAGCTTTGCAACTGCTCTAACTCAGTTCAAAGCAATGTTTTGATTCACAGTGAAAGGAGAAGGTATGTAATTTGAAATTAAAAAGGAGAGGCATTTTGTGTGCTATGCACAATATAACTCTTACAGGAATAGAAAGAAAGGTGTAAAACAAACAAACTGTGGCCCACCTTTTTTCCCCTCTCTCTTGAGTTCTGAGAGTTCATTTTGGAAACTATTAACCGATTTTTTTTTAAAGCTTTTTAAGTAAGCAGTCCTGGTAGTAAAAGTATGATTCAGTAGCTAAAACTTATGTGGATGTATATACTCTGTATTAGGCTCTCCACCCATTAGTGCAGATGCTTTGACAAATGGTTTGTACAACACCTGCTACATAATAAGCAACCTCTCCCAGAAGGTATTTCAGCAATAGCTTAAAAGGCGCATACCACTAGCTTTCTTTAAGGCAGTATCAATGGTGCTGAGAACTTTTTGGTATCTAGTCATTAGACTCTTACTGCTAGTCAATATGGTACTTTAGTCCTAAAAAGATCATATGCAGGTTACTTACAGTGTACTTCCCTGCTTGAACATTTGAAAACTATTATGTAGATTGTAAAACTGGAAGAAAGAGGCCCTGAGCAAAAACCAATAGCCAAGCCTAGAGATGTTTAGAGTAAGGTTTGAATTTGGCAATTTTGTCTCAAGCCTTGGTGTTGACTTTGTTAATACTGCATCACCCACCCTTAAATGCTTTCCCTTACCCTAGGCTAGGTAGCAGATGTTTAGGAAAAATAATAAAGAGAAAGGTTATAATAATTCGGAACTGGAGCATTGTTCTTGTCCACTTATCCTGTGACATCTGCTAAGATCTGAACATGGAGGAAGGTACATTTTAACTTCTAGCTAGAATCTAACATCCTAAAATGCTTCTCATACTCAGGGAAGATTGCAGTACAGGTAGTATACACAAACCCTATATGGAAGACCCTCTTTACTATCCACTTAACTATGTGTCTCTAATTCTATGGATTGAAATGGTTGCATGTATCTCTGAATTGCAGCAGCTATTTAAACATTTATATAATAGTACTGCAAAATGTATGTCTACGCAGGCATCTTTTTAGCATGGAGATATGATTAAACAGGCAGATGAGCACATGAATTCTTGAAGTGCTCATTTATAAGTTCTTAAAGGACTTTTTTCAAAAGTGATAAAGCAGTGCTAATACTGGATACTCTAAGAGTATGAAAGAAAGATCAAAGTACAGTGATCTTATGCATGACATGAAGACATTTTTTATTGCAGAGTTGAGAGAGATCCAGAGTACACACTATATGCAAACTGTATTTGTCAAGGAGCAGGGCCCTTTGTTTGAAAGGCAGGCGGATGAGATAGTCCCTGCCCCACTGCTTTCAGAGTAAGCTGGGGTGGGCTGTCTTCTGCATTCRTGCAGTATCATAATATTAAATGGTAGTGAGAGACTGCAGCTGTAACAGAAATTTTCACTTGTTTTTCTTGCTCATGTTTCTAAAGCATTTAATATCATGGCATCTGTTTAGTACTACTTGTCAGTGGCAAAGATGACTGAATCTATGTAAAGATTGCCATTGAAATTACTTGCATGTAAAAATTAACACTAGTGCTTTTAGGTTGCTGATATTCCAAGGAAAACTTGCTGCCTCAACATTCAGATTAATTTAGTAGGCAAAAAAATATTGGGAAAGAAGGTTAATTACTCTTTGAATGTTTGCTCATTTTCCACAATAAGAGGCATTTGAGRCTTATCAAAAGTTATGATAGAATTTAACAGAATTTCCAGGGCTGATGGACTATTCCCATTTAGAAGTGGGAAGGTGGGTTGTATCTAGGCCTGTTGGAGCATGCTGAGGTCCATAGAGAGCACATCAAGCTGCGATGGAAGACAGCAGTGCATGCCCTGTGTGACTGGAGCTTATTTTTACATCCCCTCAAGCTTGGAATGACAGTTTTTTTAAGGGACTAGCTGCTTATGTTAGAGAACACCTGGCTGTAAGTGGAGTTTAGGAACCCAGCTATGCGCTCTGACATGTTACTGGTGTCAAGAGAGTAGGAACTGTAACAGCAGTGCTGGAATTTCTACCTCRTCAGGAGAGCTCTTTTAGCTATTTCAGTCAACTCTATTTCCAGTTCCACAGCAATTCATCAAAAAATAGGATTCCCAGACAGCATTCTGTTCTTCTAAATCTCACTAAAGATTAAGACAGCTGTTTGAATGGAAGGTGAGGTCTCAGGATATCATACTTTATACCCTTATACTCCTGGGGTTCAGGTTAAGGGATGTTGGGGCCAGCATGTTCAGTGGTAGACATCTTCTAGTCTTCCTTAAATTAGCCATCTGTTTATCTGTAAAGCTAAAAAAAAATTATTACAAATGCAAATAGGCAAACAAAAAAGCTCTTCAGAGACTTTACTATAAAGTATAGTAAATTGGTATTTCAGTGGCACCTAACTTGGCTCTGGAATGTGATGGGATCTGGGCTCTGCTRCAGGACTTGGTTCATTCAGGTGGCTTGATTTGGAGGCCTGATTGTGTTTAATGATGTCAGCTGTCTTGACATTACAAATTGTCTTGGACAAAACCGATAGGATGTGAACAAGCTTCTAATTATTATTAGGTCTGAAACTGAGACACCAATGAATATAGAGGAATTAATGGCATTCAGTGTTTGCCTGCTCCCTGTACTGAAGGTCAGCGTTGAGATACTGCTGTGGACATTTTACATAATGATGACTTTGGGGTTTAGATCTGTGAAAGTGACAGTTCTAGTATATGTTGAATTAATGCAAAATTAAAACTGAGTGGTGTAAATATTCATTTTCTACAATGGAGTTAAAGCTCTGTTTTAAAAACATTGTTTATTTGCTGCTGAAGAAACAAATGGACTGGAGTGCCTCTGCTAGCAGCTCTTGGTGTCATTTGTGTTACATTCCCTAAATTTGACAGTATGTGTGTAGTGACTGCAGGAGGAGAGTAGCTCTGCTTTTACTGAACTTAGCTAAGGAATTTAGTATAGGGATAGAATGACACGTTTCAGCCTTCATTTCTGATGACAGTAAGTACACTTCAGGCAGATCACTTTAACAATTTATTAATTTCAGGTCATGAATTCATAATCTCCAAACATTTTTTTCCAGATAACATAAAAATATGTTTCTGTTGAACTTCATAGAAGAAGCCCCATGATTAAGAGTTGTTGTGTCCTTAAGTGTTGATCCATGTTTTTGTACAGGGCAAGGGCAGAATCACACAGTAACCCACAGTAATACCCCATAAAATAAGCTGTACAGTTTTATATCTTTTTTTTCATTTAGTTTCTGCTAAATTGCCCACATAAGAGGAGACCGTTTTGCCCATCTCATCTGGCCTTCAGCATAAACACAGCCTGCAAAATTTCACCTGTTTCCACATTGAGCCCAATGGGCAAATCGGAGGAGGGTTTTAGAACGATGCAAGTTCTCAGTTTAAGACTTTCAATTGATAGGGAATCCCCTATATCCTTTGAGCAATTCCAGGTGTTAATTTCCATTGCCRCCTGGACCCCCTTCCCTGCCCGCTGCCCCCAAATCCTCTTCTGTGTAGTTGACTATTTCTAGCACTACTTTCCAGCCATTGGATCTTGTTATCCTTTTCTGTCTGATACCTTCTGCCACACACAAGTAACTAGAAAATGGGAGAAGTCGTCATCCCATAACTTTTGATATGGAGAAAAGACTAATTTCTCATGTAAAGCACATTTTGCAGCTGTGAAATATTTCTTATGGTGGATCCATGAGCTTTCTCTGATTTTTCAACTACTTTGCAGAGATATAAATACAGCAAAACTGGACATGACAGTTCTGTGCTGATAGTATACCCTTTTTATCTGTACTCAGTATTTCTGTATTCTTGGAAATTGTATTGGAGAAACTAAGAAAGGACTATGTAGGTTTTGCAGCAATTCTAGTGCATCCTCTGCACTGAAAGTTGCTGATTTCAAAGCAGGACTTAGAGGGCAAAAGGGGATGTTTTCAACCTTTGTGTCTCATCTGTCTCAGCCAGGACATCCGCATTTTCTCTCTCTAAGCAATTACTTTGTTCTTGTATAATATTTCTGTGATCCAGTAAGAGACTTCTGCATCATACAGCATTTCCTATCAGTTTAGTGTTCCAACAAGAGTTTCTTCATATCTTAGTTTAGGACTGCCTCTAGTTTATTATTAAATTTATTAAGGAATTTGTAATGACTTTGAAGGCAAATATACTGTATATAGTATTAGTCATTTATTCTACTTTTATATAAAATATATATGAAGCTCTGAATAATAGCATTTGGCACTCTGCAGCAGCTCACCTTGCTTTGTCTATTGACAATAAAAGCCTAGCATGGAAGAAGGATGCTAACGCCCCTGTTCAGAAGCCTGCTATATAACAGGACTCTGATACCCCTTGCTCAAGTGTAAGGCCTGCTGGACCAGGCGAGCTGGGTGCAGATCTCCGTTCAGTCACAGGTTTTCTCTTTAATGGTGGGCAAGTCACTTTGCCTGTTGCGCTCACTTTGAGATGTGGTAAGATGGGGGTCATAACAGCTCTTTTTTTTTTTTTTAAACCTGTACTAGGCACTATTTTTTTCACATTTGTTTTAATAATTTGCTCTTTTGTTTTACTGTTTCACCTGTTTGTTCTAATGTTTTGCAATGAGGATGAGAAGAAAAAGAATCAGGAAAGTGTGTAGGCTTTGTTGGCACCCAAAAAGTCTAGGGAAAAGAAAAATCCTGCCCTGCAAGGACACAATGGTCAGAGCAGAGATTGTTTCCTATTCTCCTTTTATTTTTTTCCCCTCTCACTGAATTATTTTTTGAGGGTTTGTTCTTCTACTTTAAAAGTTACCTATTATGGTTCCTGTTGAAATAAATTTCAGCCTTTCAGTTTTCAGCCTTTCAGTTTAAAACCCCTTTGTTCTTTTGGGGATATTGGTATAAGTGCAGTCTGCGGTGAGTGAGGTTCCCGTCACACTGACGCTTGGCTGATTCTAGATGAGAAAGTTGGTACAACATTTASCATATCTTTCCTTGGGCATCCGGACACTATTTTAGTAGAAGTTATAAACAACACGGTAGATCATCTTTTCACAGAAGTTTTTGCAGTTTCTTTTATTTTGTTTTGCATGAATTCAGATTGTTGAGTATTGCATGGGATTTCTGTTATTGCTGATTACAAGAGAGGCTCTAGATACTTTACTTTTTTCCACAGAAAAGAGACTTCCAACCTCTCTGTGTCTAGACTTATACAAATGGCTACAGAGAGCAASAAAACAGAACAGCACAGAACACATCTGTCTATCCCTGAGAAAGTCTTTTTTTCTGCCACTATCTCAAATGTATGTGTACGAAATCTTCTGTATCCAGAACTTAAATCATGAGATAAGCAACTATCAGGTGAATTCTTGAAATCATAGCAGATGGCAGTATCTAGCTTGATATAATTTCATCTTATCAGTGATTTTTGAATTATCTCAAATGTCATCATCTATGGTAAGTTACATATTGCATCTGTTCTGCAGGAACAAGCGTGGTCAGGGCTGAAATGATATTAAGCACTCTCCCATCTGTCTAAACCAAGGGGGGCATTTAATGAGGTCTCGTCTCTTCTGCGCTTGCATTGTGCCAAATGGAATTGAGCATAGCACAGAGAATTTAGAATTTTTTTCAGGCAAATTTTAAACAGTTGRCCAATAGTTATAACTTTTCCAGTGTCAATTAAAAAGAAGACCAAAAAGAATGAAGCTTCTTTTCACAGAAATTTTAGGAGTTTCTTTTGTTTTGTTTTACATGAATTGTGACTGTAGAGTATTGCATGGGATTTCTGTTAATGGCAGTGAGAAGACAGGCTCTAGATACGTTGATTTTAAATTGATGCAGCAACCTCCAAACACACCAGTTCAAGACAGAAGTTTGAAAATGCATCATGCTTTTTATGAACYAAAAAAATTGCATAGGATATTGTGTATGAATTTATGAAATAACCCTAGACATGTCCCAACAGTACATTAGGTCCTGTGAAGCCCAGTTGGTTCTGGTATTGGAGTGCTCTGATGGCCTATCGAGCCTGAGACCGTTGTTGGTGAATGTCTGTTCTACCAGAAAAATGAGGGTAAATAGGTTTTTCCTCAATTTCTATCTCTTTCTCTAGTTACTTGTGAGAATAGAGTACTATAAAGTAGAACAAGGAGGAGGCCACTTATTGTTGGTGAGCTGTCTGTGCCAGCTGGGAAATGTGCCTTCCCGTCCTGTCCTTCACCCTCACCTGGGAAGCTGAAGCCAGCAGCCAGGTCAGACCCTCTGCTGTCAATCGTGGCGTGGAGGGGACCTTCGCTCTTCTCCTCTGAAMCACCCAGAGCAGCAACTGAGTTGGCAAAACCCCTCAAGCAAAGTGGGAGAAGAGGTAYTTGAGAAGCTCGTTGTCAGCTCCGTGTGTCATATCCTAGAGGAATCTGAGTTTGTTCCRGCTGGGGTATGTGGTCCTTCTTGCAGCAGCAAGGTGGTTATGTGCCCTGTCCCTTGATATGCTCTATAAAGCTATTAAAGACCGCCCAGTTGTGTAGCAGTTAAGATCATCTGCTTTGCTAGTCTTCCTCTGATACCCCGCTGGGTTATTTGTAAGAGAGACCTGGAGCTCCCTGCTCGCGCGTGGTACCGCCCTGCTGCCGAAGGACTGGCAGCCAGCAGCGTAATAGCTGATAAGCTGAAGTTGGCGGTTCCTAAGTGCGCTTTCCTCTTGTTGCTTAAAAACTATAGCACACATACCTTCAAACATGCTTATTCCTTTTCCCCTGGAAATTGGCTGAATATTTGATGATATCAACAAAACTTTGACACTCCGAGAAGGGTTTTAGCCCTTGTTTGAAAGGTCACACCTGCCAGTAATTCTGCTGAATATGTATTTTATACTGAAGAGGTAGCAGGAGTCCAGGGGTTTTTCCACCTATTAATCTTTTGGGTCTTTGATACTGTTGTTTTTTCCTAATTTCCCTTTTTTAAAATTTATACTCTTTGAAGAGGATTGCATTCTTCCCTTTCATCCTGTTGTAAAAGGATAGAAGGGCAGGCTGAAATTCTGAATCTTAACCTGAGAAAATGTGGAGATACTTTAGAGTACATCAGAGAGCCTATCCCTTCTGTACACCAAGCCAGAAGTGTGAATCCAGGCCACATTCCTAAGTTTGGATGAAAATCAGATGTGAAAACTGAATACAGTAATAGATTTCATTACATTTTGATACTTTTTTAATTTTAGAAGCATAAACTAAATATGAAATTATATTTATTTGGAGGATATGGAAATAAGAGAGACTTCACTTTTCTTTTTTCCAAATTCTTTAAAGTCATGCATTTTTTCCTAGTGCTGTCAAACACTGTCAGTAGAGCTCCTCTATCTAATTAAGTGGTCATTTAATCAATCCTCAGGCAGTAGTTTTTCATTTTAAAGGACCTTCTCAGGAAAGGCTAAGTGTTCCTTGAAGGCTGTGAGAGAGCTTTCCTTCGTGGTGCTCACCRTCTTGTTGCAGCCAAATTCCTAAACCTCCTGATAAAAATGAAGCGCTTCACAGCCTGTGTTAAATCTCCTCTTCCAGGAAGAAATTTTTTTTCTTGAAGAGAAGAAATTACTCTGAACTCTTAACTTGGCCTAGTTTGGGACCAAGAAGTAAAATGACTGATACTTTCTGTTCAGAACTGAATTACTTCAGGTTTTTGCTTTGAACTACAGCTCTGGGATTTTTTTTTAAGGCAATGTGGTTTATTGCTCGAATGACATAAGGAAGCTTTTCAGTGTGGAATCTTTTGCCTTAATGGCAAGATTTGGAGGTTGGTAGTGTTTGCTGTGGCTCCCTAGGCTTTGGATGAAGCCAGTCCCCCCGTGGCGCTGCAGCCTGCTGTGCCTGTGCCGCGATCCCCGCGTGGCGACGGGTGACTGCGGTGGGTGCACACAGCAGCGCGGCCGCTCCGCCGCAGCTGCCTCCGCTGCGCGGCAGGAGTGGGTGGCGAGGCAGGGTGACCCAGATCTGCGCTCCAGAAATAATATACCTCTTCTTACGGTATCCTGTTTTTAGCAAATGACTACCTAGAAGTGGTATCAATAAGCTCCTAAGTGATTTTATATTGCTCACTAGTTTTTTTGGTAGATTCTTCCTCCTTCAGTTGATTTTTATCTTTTGTCTGAATCTATCCTTTTTGCTGTTAGGGCTTCCTGGCTGGGGCTAATGACAGTATTTCAAGCTGTAACAATTGCTGCTGCCTATTTTGGTTTTGCATTTACTGTCTCTTGTCACRCACATTCATCTCTGCTTATTTTTGTCTCTCTGCTCTTCCTAGTCTGCCAAGCTGTACAGTTTGTCCCACATCTGCCTTCCTTCTCTCACCTATTTGTTCTTGTCATCGCCCCTTGCCCAATTCATTATAAACCCAGCATCCTCTRCGGTCTGTACATATTTTCTTCAGCTTTTTCTGTGTTCTTGTATTTATTTTTCTATAAACTTGCTTTTCTCTGCCTAGCTTTATTGCTTTCCCTATAGCTGTGTGCTGCATGCACYCTGCTGACAGAAGGAAGCTGAACGGAGTAGGGCACGATTTTACCAGGTCTGCACTTGTGAGGCACCAGCTTGGAGAAGCAGCAGTGTAACAAGAGGAGCCAGAGTTTGGGATGGTCCCATAATTTGTCACCAACGATAGAATTTCATTTCTTTTTGGGAATGATTGGTGGTGGGCATGGCAATAAATTGGGGAGTGAGTGGGGAGATTTGCTGATGAGGAGAGTTAATTAACATGGTTCATCTTTCAGCCAGCCCATATATAATGATAGTTGTAGGACAAAATTGTAGTTTTCTGTCGGGGGGGATGTGGGGGGTGCAGGCGATGAAGGTTTCTAAGAAAGGATTCTCAGGAATTCGGAACCAGCCTATTGGGACGGCAGTAATCCAAGCTATTTGAAAGTGCTGCTGAATTCATCTTGAGAGCATAGGATTTAGCAGCTTCTGCACAGGAAGTGGGATTTGCGAAAGGATATTCTTATACTTCTGAGAATTGCAGGAGCATCTATAGATGAACGTCATATACGAGTAACTGAGTATTAATGGGACAACTGCATTCATTTACTCTTACAAATAATAAAATAAGAGTTTTTAACCGAATCTGGACTGGGGCAGAATTAACTGGATATCCCTGCAACAGTTCAAGAGTACCTATCAGCATCTGTTGCAGATACCATGTTCCCACACATAAGGGAGTGGGATGAGAGGTGACTGTAAACACTCTGAGATGATGGCGATACCAGTCATTAAGTGGCCGTCTTCATTCTCTGTGTTGACAAATGCTAGCATGAAAGTGTAGCTCCTTTGTATTTCTGGCAAAAGTATCAAGGAGATCATCTATTGCAAATACATGGCTTGGGCCTAGACAGGCAATTAGCAATTGTATTTGGTGGGGATACAGGTCTCAAGGCCCCCAAATTAACAGGATTTTAAAATTGGTGGTCTCAGGATGACACACTTTATAAAGGCAATAATATGTCTCTGGCAAATGCGGTGCTGTTAGGATCCTTTCCTAGTTTAGTGTGAGTTAGGCTGTTTCTAAGCTCTAGTGGAGCTGTCAAAAATGCATAATGGCTRCTACATGTGACCTAAGTAGAATGGATCTATGCTTTAATTCAGATGCTAGTACTGAGTATGGACTGTTTTTCCTTGTAGTCAGGAGAGAGACCTGTGGCATCTACTTGAAATTCCCAGGCATCTGGTATAACTCGAGCGCTGTGCTGGACTTACCATCCGAGAACCAAGGCTAGGACATCATGAGTCAATAGCCAGAACTTCCTAATCAAATAGCAGCTGCATATACGAAATAAATACCTTTCAATAACCCGATAATTGCAATCTTAATCATATTTCTTCACAGAGGAGAAAACAAAGCAGAGAGTCCGTTATGTAGCATTAACCTTGTATCTCATGTAAACAGAAAGCAATGCACTTCTTAATGTCATCAGAAAATGAATGATGGCAGTAGTGCTTATCATATCATTCTATATGAATCATAAATTTTGCAATTTATGTAGGTAACAGAGTTTTAAAAGTATTAAATCTTCAGGAAGGACATTAATCCAGTTTGACGAGTTTCTGCTATAATAGTCTAACACTCTTAAATGTACCTGTAAACTAAGGGTGATTCAGCTAAGCCATGTGTACTGAATTGTCACACATAGATAATATACAAGGGACCAGATTATGGTAGAGAAAATGGAGAGAACTTTGTCCTCAATTGCACTGAAAATCAGAAGAACTTTGAGACTTAATTTCCCTCTCCTTTTCTTTTTCCCCCCCTCATTCCTTATTAGATTTGCTGCCTGTGAAAAGTGCCAACCTTTAGAATTAAATTCTTTGGAATTCACTATCTACACAAGTGTGCGCACACACACGCACCCCTGATCGTGTGTCACAGGAGCAGGCGGTGCAAAGCTCTGCACTGTTTCTTCCCAGTGCCCCCATCCCTTGCAAGGAATGGGGAAGCAGCTGGTTTTGATGTGTGTGCGCCTGCCTCTTCGTTGCTGGGGCTATTAACAGAAATTCCTCACTCTGACCACAGCTCTGTTAGTGATTTTGGGAGCGTGAAAAGTGCAATATAAACAAAGTATTGCCATTTACAACAACAAAAAATTAGTATACAAGGGATTCATTTCCCCCAAATGGACATATTTAATGATAGACAAATTTTCTGCTCCAAACCCTGTATCATTCAGCTTTTGAAGAGCATGCAGATGCATTCAGGATGATTTTGCTGGCAACATTAGCCACTAATATTTGTCAGTCAGAAGAAAGACGTTAGGCACTTACGATTAGTGGCCAGGGAGCACTTTCCAAATGATCTTTAGGGGAAGATCCAGCACCATAAATCCTGTTTTTATGTATGAAAAACTCCCYCTGTGGAGTTAATAGCAATGCAGAGGTTGAATCACATGCCGTGTAATTGAAGCAAGATTAATAATTATTTAAAAGTAATAGTCTTGTAGCTGAAACACTGACTCATTTGTGCTTTCCTGCAGCTGTTGTGGGTTTTTGCTTTTTGAAAGATTATATTAGCTTTACATTATCATGTGTTTCCATTGTGTTTTCTAACTCTATGACAGATGTTAGCTACAGCATTATTATATACAGGTAGGAAGAGAAATGTTGTTTTGTATTTCTTTCTGCATCCTGAGTCTGGCACTATCTTGTATTTTCATTAACATCTTGGATAATGAAATAGAGAGTGCACTTAACACATCTGCAAATGATGCTAAGCTCTAGGAAAGGCCCTGAGCACTCTGAAAGCATGCAAAATAATCCTGGCCAGTTGGTGGAACCACCTGAAATAAGCAGGGCACAAAAGGGCTGATTGCAAACTGCAGCTCTGCAACGGGAGCCGCGCTCTGCACAACCTGAGGCTGCAGGCGACTGCATGAGGCAGAAGCCCGGCAGGGCAGGGGCCAGGGTTTCTGACCCGCGCACAGGTCGGAGGCCTCTGACGGCTGCCAGAAACCAATGATCCCAAATATCAGTGTGGGATATAAAATGAAAAACTAACGTGAGAGATGCAGAGCAATTCTGTGCACGCTACTCAGCCCTGAGAACATCTCGGCTCGAGCAGCACCACTGCTTCCGAGCAGCAGCACACCCGGAAAGAAACCTGCGCCCAGCAGGAGGAGTCCAGAGCAGAGCAACGAGAACGGGCCGAGATACGTGAGCATCACCTCTCAGGAAAACTTGTAATGAGCTGGATGCAACTAGTTAATCGAAGAAAACACTGAGGGGTGACGTGGTAACAGCCTTTAAAAAACCAAAAGGTTGCCACGAAGGGGCAAGGGCTTGCTGATAATAAGACAGTAAGCAATGGACTTGAATGGAAAAGACTCTCTAATGTGCACCAGTGGCTAAGGAGGTTGGGGAATTTCCATTACTGTTGATTTTTAAGTGCTAATTAGGCAAGTTATGTGCTAAAAATGGTTTATTTGCAGATGACTTTTTGATTTCGTTTCCAGCACCATATTTCAATTTGCGGAATAGTAGAACAGAGTATTCAGGTGGTTGGGGTAGCAGGTCTGGAAACAAATGCAAACATTGCTCTTTAGAGTGGTGATTTTCTGGATTTGATATGGCTAAAAGTGGTCAATATTGTAATTTTATATACAAATTAAAAACATTTAAATACATGTAGTTTATGCTTCAAATATTTAAAATAGATTTTGTAAATATCCCCTGAATTCTTACTTCCCCAAGCACAAGTTCTTATTTATTTTTCATATGGTTCTCCATTTTATTCTTGGTCTATAAGTTCTTTTGCAAGTATTCAGGTAATTTAAATCAGAGACAGAGGCTACATATTGTGTTTATGGTCAAGTGGACGACCAGAATTTTTGCAACGTTAGTTCAGAAGATTGCAATTACTGACTCCAAGTCCACTTCCCAGGGACAGTCTGCAAAATTTATATAAAATTTGTTATTGTGGTGAACAACAATGCTAAGTAACTTGTTTGCTTTAATAGTCACAGAAAGTGGCCATAAAATGGATGGAAGCACAACTGAAGCTTTTTTTCTTARTATATCATTTAATTTGAGGAAAATTTTGGAAATACTCAGAGTACCTATGCATCTCTCTTCCAGCATTATTCACAGATGCATGGAAAATGGCAACAAATTGTTTATTTCTAGACATGACTTTGCACATAGTGTCAGAACAGACAGTTCTGTTATATAGAAAATGTATAAATAACTTCAGAAATATTATCTTTTATACCTGTATAAACCTGTATTGTTGAAATGATTTCAAGCCTGAAATATGAAAAAGCTGCTACATGATTCAGTTCATTTTGTTCCTACTCTTTGGCCTTTAAGGTTTGAAATGCCTAAAATATTTTTGGTAATAATTTGTCTTTCTAAACTTATTTCTAAGTAATTACAGCATTTTGACTTGTCTTGTTAAAATAGGTTTGTGTTTTGATTTTTGTGGTGTACAATACATTGATTTTAATCACCACTAGAGCTGCTTTCAAAACTTATCTTTTTTGGTAGTATCTGGTAATCGGGTATGTTAATAGTAACAGGTGAAATAATCAGAGATCCTCTTTCCTTAACCAGAATTTTCATTTCAGTTCACATTTAAGTACCAAAATAAGTGACTTTGGTTCTTTTCTGTAATCATCTACGTGATGAGTTTCTCTCCAAATCTGATTTCTGTGGTTTGGTGCCTTGACATGTCCAGATCTGTTGCTACTGCGTTTCAGAAGTTTTCTCTGTATTGCCCTGGTGGTGCCATGGGCAGCATGCTTTTGGTTTGGATCCACAGCAAGCATCAGTCTCTCTGTCCTGGGGTACATACTTGGGTCTTCATTCTCTGTAAATCTGATCTGAAAAGAGTAGCATTCGGTATTCACCCTGAATTCACTTTGCACAATATTTAACATCAGTTGGCCTGGGAAGAAGACCTGCACAAAGACTATTACACTAGCAGGGTTTTTTTTGTTTTTTTAAAACCAAAAAGGCAACCATTAAGTTGTAGAATTTGACTGCCGCTATAAGGTGCCTTGCAATTTTGCCCAGTTTATAACTTTGTAACAAACTGAGTAGCTTCCTGGAAGGCTGCTGTTTCCCATTTTAGGTGTCAATTCATGGAAAATTCATCACTTCCTCTTAACTTGTTCCAGTGGTTATTTGTTTTACTTATTCTATGCTAAGCTGGCTCTATGGGCTCTGGAGAGAGAAGTCGCAGGGGAATTGCTCTCTCTTGTGCCCATTGAAATGAATTTTCATAGCATCCTGGAGAATTTTGCTATGAGTTTATGTTGATTTTTTCCACTGTATTATTTCTGTAAATCGTGTATGCATGATCATTTCCAAGAGAATTTCTCAGTTCCGAATTCATGGTGGTTGTAATGTGAGAAAGTAGATAAAGTTGATCCATTTAAAGTCACGTGCTTACACGTAAGCATATGTGTAAGCACAGGGTTCATATGAGAATGGAATAAAAGTAATCTGTTCACCTTCATCTCTCAGTTCTCTTTCAAAAAGCAGTAACTTCTGGTTTGTTTTGAGGTTCTTAGCTCATATTTTTATCAGTTTATTACTAAGCTGCTTCAAATTTCATGTCCTTCAAGTACAGTGTAAAAGTGAAGGGGAAGTTGTTACCTCATTCCTTTTCGTGTGGGTATTCAGAACGATTGTTGTTCAATACTTGGCATACAAAAGAGGGAATGGATATGTATGTTACTTTAAAGTGTAAGATGTGTCTTAAGATAGATCTTAATTACATTATCGTTCAGCCACTTTGCATAGTAAAACTTCATTACAAAGTGAGTTCCTGTTCACCATAAGAGAAAGTCAGTAACTGTGATTTACAAAGCCATCAAAACTGTGGAAATGCTCACCTTAATCAGAACTGTAATTATGAGGAAAATTGCTTCAGGAAAATTTACTTACGGAATAAAGATTTAAAAGATCTGAATGTTGTCTATCAAAGTGCAATGATTAAATATTCTTTCCAAGCCTTGAGAGATCTTTGTGGGGGGGAGGAGGGAAGTACTCACTTTTCATTACAGTGGAGAAAATAAACTGCAACTGTTACCATAATTTCCTCAGATAACAGTAGCAAGTGTCTATGGAAGTACATACACACATGCAATAAGTGGATTTAATCTGCCCTCTTAGGCTGGAATTGCCTATCAATACTGCTACCTGTAATTAGCTCTCATATTCAATAATTCTCTTGGCTTGAATATAACAAAATTGCTAACCTGCAGAGGTATTTTTATTATTCCCAAGGCTTCTCTATCCCCTACAGCTGCCATGTAGATACTTGTAATATTTCATGCACTTGCCTTTCTAACAACTGCTATACAGCCGTCTCTTCCCCTCCTCGCGGGAGACGGAGCTGAGATGTTGGCAGCCCATCGTGAGCAACCCGGCAGAGTTGGCTGTTCAGTGCAGAAGGGTAACATGTAAACTGAAATAGGGGACCTGAAATCTGTTGAGAAAATTGATGATTTTTTAAAAATAATCTTCAGTGAAAAGATTGACTTTTCAAATAGTAGTTTCCTGCCAAAGCTTTCCTCTCGGCCTTAAGCTGGTTCACAGTAAATATGCATGTCGAAGTGCAAGGGTAACGGTAGGAACGTGAAAGTTCATTATGTGAACCGATTTCCACATGGCAGTCTATGGGAGTGTGACAGTTCAAGCTTGCCTGCTCATTTTAATGCTGGAGGGTCATAAGAGGCTGCCACTAAGCCAAGAACTGAATATTACTGCTCTTGACTTTGAGCCAGAATAATTTAGAGAGAGATTTTGGGTGAAAGAAACAAATGTTTGTAATTTTTGTGTTGTGTACAGCCTTGGAAGGTAATAGTGAGCCTGGAGAAGATGAAATTAATAATATAATGCAATTTATCACATGATTGCAATATAGCGACACATAATATGTGGTGAAAATGTGTATAATACAGCCGTTCTACCTACCTGTCCTTCCAGTCTCAAGGCAACTGCGCAAATCCGGTATCCTGAAAGTAACTGAAGATGAAATAACTGGAAGGCTCTGTGCACCCCTGGGTGGCGCAGTGCAGTACTATGTTAGAGATACGTGAACATGCTGCAAGAAAGCTAATTTCTGATACTATATAGTATCAGGCATACCAAGCAGTTCTAGTTTAGAGGAACAGTTGCATCGGCTGCACAATACGCCTGGGGTAGCTGGTCCAGTTCTGTTGTTTCCAATTCAAGAACTGGATGGCATTCAGTGCTACTTTGTGACTCTCTGCTTTGCATTGTACTCAACAGTATGGAAACCTTTATAGTCTTACTGCTTCATTAGTCTTCTCGCACTATTTTGTACTGAGCAGGCCACTATCCTTCTGGCCTGGCACATGGTCAGCACTATGGAGAGGTACGAGAATACATAGAAATGTTGCAGTATTTTCTCCCTCCTCTGCCTACAGTGAGAATAGGGAAAGAGAGATGCAATTTAGGCAAGTCTGAAGTCAGTTGCGGGATCAGAAGACTAGACCCAGAAGTCTAGCCTAGTTATGCTGTCAGTGGGAAGAAGGAATGATCCAATGAGACAAAAATCAGTCACATCTGGAGCATTAGGATATTGCATTCCCATGTTTGCTGATGCAGCTGGATCGCAAGGCGTGTGTGGATGGCACAAGGCAGAATAGGCGCCGTGTTAGCTTGAGGCCTAGCCTGAGCTAATTACCCCTGCTCAGAGGCAAGGTTTGTGAGCCTGAGTACAGACTGGCCCGCACAGGAATTTTTTTCAACTTGCTTGGAGCTACCCTAAGGCTTTGTCATAGCAGTTCAGCATAGACATGCAAGTTATCAAAATACAAATGTGACTTCAGGATCTTTGGGTGGTTTAATACAGCACTCTCTCTTAATGAAGTGGTGCTGTCACTCTTCTGGGCTGTGTAACTCTATTTTAGAGCTTTAGCTGTGAGGAGTGTTTCACTAAAGGATGGGACCAAGGAGAGCCCATAGGGCAAGTGACCCATAAAGACCAAAGAGAAGGTAGAGTGGGCAGCTGGGTAGTGGAGGTTGGAGGGGTATCAGCTTTCTCATTCAGGCTACACTGGATGCTGATTTCACTCCAAAATTTCTATACAAGTTGCTGACTTCAGCAAATGTCTCTGTTCTTATCCTGATCCCAATCTCTGATGCAAACCCAGCCACCCTCCAGCATGGCTTTAGACACTGAGACAGGAGCGTGATCTCTGTGATCCAAGGGCTTCTTTTTGGCCTTTTCTGTGCAATCAGGCACTTGTATAATACATGTAACCCAGAAAGGTCCACGCATTTCTGATCATAGTGCACAAATTATTTTCCCCAAAACGATAAAAGACTGAAGGTTTAAAAAAACCCCAGAAGTTACAAACTGTAATATGCCATGGGAAGGAGCAGGAGACAGCTTATCCTTGGAATCTGAGGTCCCTGCAATAGCAGGGAATTTCTGAAGTACCAAAGTGATCCAAGGATCCTCTGTACTACAGAGGAAGACAAAAGATAGGTGCTGATTTGGACTGGGAAAAAATTCCTTCCTAATTTCTTAAACCTAGCAGTCAGTTTGATCCTAAATTACTGAGCACCTGAGAGTTTATCAGTGCCTCCCCTGAGCACCCCAAATTGTATCTAACACTGGGCAACTGCTGGTGCTTTAGAGGAGAGGGAAAAAAAGTCAAGTTACACCTCGATGAAAATAAAGTCTTCCTGGTGCTGTAGGCAACCTATAGAGACCCAAAGCCTAAACCATATTAATGATACGATATAATGATCAACAGATTATCTCCTTGCCACCGAGCTTTACTGCTTCCCCTCCCTTTCCCCATTACCCAGCATTGCAGCAAAGCAGGTACCTGTGAGGTGCCTTGCTGCTTTTAGTTTCAACTACAAATAGTTGCAGGAGAAAAAAATATGAAATGAGTTCCTTTTTTTCCCCATGTGGGTGTAATAAAAATCACAATAGTTATGCAGACAACATATGAGTGGAGATACTTGTAATGAAATAATAGAATTCTACTGTGAGTAGAATAAAATGGGTAGTCTGCCTTCTAAAATGATTTTGGACTATCTTCTTGGGGATAGTTCATTCAAAAGGAATAATTTTTTTTGCATTAATTGGAGCGTACAAGTAATTAACACAGGTCTGGGAAATTAACTGTTTCTTGATAGAACATTAAGCTGCAGTATTTCAGGCCAATAAAGAATAAATGTGATATTACAGTYTAGCCATAAATTTCCAGTGCATACTTTATATGATTAATTTTTATCTCTCTCTCTCTCTTTTTTTTTTGGGGGGGGGGAGGGGGCATTTCCCATGATCAGCTTTCTGTATTAACTGCATTTATTTGGGAATGTGTCCTGTAAATAATTCCTGGACTTCCTTCTCTCCTAAATCAATGCCCTAAAAAGGGCCATTCTTACTTACATAATTACTTACCAATGTCTCATAATCCCAAGTTTCTGACCTTTGATTAGATGTCTTACATCAGTTTCCTAGAATGTGATTTTTTTTTTAATTTAGAATATGATGTGATACTTGGAGTGAGTATTTGAACATTTGAATTTAAAATTCATCTTTCATACATATTTAAACTAGTAAAATGCAGCTATTGAAAAGTTTGCAGAAAGTAAATGTAAAAATGGATACTGATTAGTCCAAACATATTTTCCAGGATGAATATTTGCTAACAATTTGTTCCACTACATAGTCTCATCTAAGTCATGTACTCATCTCAGATTAAATGTTTTAGCAAAATTTGTTATAAAATGTATTTGATACTCAAATGTCATCTCAGCCTTACTTTTGGCTTTGGCTATGTCGGAAACTGAGAGCAGTGATAATACTTACTGAAATGTCATCTGAAAAGCTAAGCAATCTGAAAGTGCTTTGCAAAGAAAATAGGTATCATCATTCTTATTTGCAGATGTAGGGGGAAACTGAAGCATGAAAAGCTGAGAAAACTGCCCTAAGTCCTGTGGGACTCCAGCATTTAAGTCAGAGCGAGAACGTGGGCCTGTGGAGTTCCGTTTCTCACCTTACCGTTAGAGGATGCAGTGTTTAGTAAGCAGAGCCTGGGGCAAAAATGTCGTAGTTCCCAGTAATCCTTTAATGAAGAAAGAGAAATTATCATTATCAAAACAGTATTTTCCATCACGAAAACTTTTTTTTTAGATTGATAAATCTTAGTGCTACTTTCTTAAGCCTTTCTTGCTTTCAGCCAGTTTCTTTCCCAGCAGTTCAATACATCCACTGAATATTATTATAATGTCTAGATGAAACTCAAGAAATAAAAGGCAAAATGCCCGAAGTTCAAGGATGCTTAATTAAGAGATGAAAAATCAGAATATCTTGTTCAAAAAAAAAAAAAATTTTTTTTCACAACATTTCTGGCTGAATTTTGCAATCCAGACCAAATCGAATTGAAAGACACAAGGTTCACCTTGCTAACAAAAGGCAAGGCTGTTCTCACGGTGTTGTTTACTGCTTTGATTATTGTTCTCCCGTAATATCAACACATATAAAAGGCTTTGTAACAAATCTACTTTTTCATTTATGAATGTATTTATTAATGCTGGTCTTCAGTTTATGGTTTGAGATTCAGCAAGTTCTCAGTAATGCTGTTGACTAAATTTGTTTTAATCTCAGGTTCTGACATTAAAAGGAAAGATCCTTCAGGTATACATCACTTGTTACTTAATTGGAAAAAAGTATTGTTTCTGTTTGCACACGGGAGGAAAAAAAAGTAGACTTGTTGCAACAGCCTTTTTTTGTTCGTGTGTTTTGTATTCTTTTAAACCTACTGTAGAAGCTTTAGATGAAAGAGGTTTATGCATAAGTTCAAAGCCTCTCCTGGTTGATCAGTATTCCCACAAGAAACATGGATGAGAAAAGGTAGATCGGGAAAGCCTTGCTGGACTCATCTCATCAGCTTGGCTAAAAGGAAATTTTAAAAAGTTCTTTTAATTTTTGTTTACTTGCTTTCATTTTTATTCCCCTCTAGGCACAGAACAAGCAAACCGAGTTCTATTTCAAAACAGTGTGCTCTTGCC
This sequence comes from Apteryx rowi, assembly GCF_003343035.1. NCBI lineage: Eukaryota > Metazoa > Chordata > Aves > Apterygiformes > Apterygidae > Apteryx > Apteryx rowi. Next base: position 3,410,510 of record NW_020450783.1, read on the forward strand.
ACCATCTTTTCCTTATCACAATTTTGGTAATTTTGCATTAGACTTTTTCTATGAGCATTTTCAGGGAGAAAAAATTGCTGAAGGAGCACCTGGGGGAAAACTTTGCAGTCTCACGGAAGATAATTTTCTGCCTGATCACATAAGAGCAAGAACTGGTGTGYTGAACTTCTTGTATTTGTTAGTATTTAGGCCACGGTTCAGATAATTGTTTTTTGTATAGGTTCAGACTTGTGTCTGAGCTCTTCAAAGTACTTCTTCACTCTGGGTATGTTCATTATATTATCATGAAATGATATCCAAAATGATATGGAATAAAACTGCAGTGGGTTTCACAAGAGACTTAACCTAGATCAGACTGTTAAATCCTTATGTCCTTTGCAGTTTTCTTAACTAGTGAGGTTGCTTAATGAGGCTGTTGAAGTTTGAAAGGCAGATATGTTTTTCTCGTACCTTAGGGAACAGGACAACCTCCAGTTGAGATATTAGGAAGAAACTTCCCACTGCTTAATCTGCAATTGCCTACCTCAGTTTTTCTTGAACTATTCTCTGGCAGGTTTGATACCAGCCTGCCCAAGACACAGTAGTGGACTAAGTATATTCTGATATTCTTTATTTCAGTACATTTTCATAAATAAATGTAAGTAATATTAGCTCCAGCTCTTGGTGACTGGCTATATCTAGCATAGAAGCAGGCTCACAAGCATGACAATCTACAGTTTAGAAAGGAACCCCATCAGAAAATGGTTCGGTGCTTGTAAGAATTGTTATACAATGAGCTTTTTTATTTTTTGTAGAGCTATAATCTAATTCCCTCAGATATAACTTCCATCCACTTTCAGTGCAACAAAGAATATGGTATCATACTGGTTCTATTATTTGCCACCAGTAAATCAGTTAGAGGTTTGTTAGTGGTTGCAAGGGGGAATTGATAGAGATTGAAAAAGTGATTCAAATAAAGCAAAAAATCAGCAGTTTAGAATTCAAAACTTACGTACAGGCAGGTTTTTAACCATATTTGGTCCTAATATTTGTTGAGTTTCAAAGGTCTATCATGAGAACTAAGAGAACTTTCTCACCCTGCAGCATTGAAGGTTATATGAACTGAACTTCTTGAAATTTGCCTATCGTTAGTTGTTAATATCTGCACCTCTGATGCTTTGGGGGAACCACCGTACCGCTTTTGCCACCTGTTTTTGGAAGGATGAGCAATTACTATTTGACTTTGTCAAACTGTAGAGCACAAGTGAAGTTGGCATGATGGTTGATGCATTTTGCACTTGTATGTCTGTTAAAAGCAATAGCACACAAGTGTTGGGATTCTATAGACTGCCAATGACCAGCAACTGACAGATTAAAAAGAAAAGTTTTTCAGCCCAGCCCTTTAGGAAAGTCCTGTCCTGTTCTGACTCCTCTGGTTGGCAATCGAAATTCTGTAACCGCTGTTGAGAATCTGCACTAACAGCATCTGCTTATTGGCTCGAAACTTCAGTACGGAGGCATTTTAGTTTGGAAATACACAACCAACTAGTTAGTATTGACGGACACACATGCACTGAGGGTTTGTGAAGGGCTTGCRTCTCATAGCACCTTCATTGTGGTAACACAAACCAACTATATAAAAATTGAGATGACTCGTACCTTTTGAATGAAATTTCATATTGTTAAAACCAAAATGCT